>NC_139630.1:2532985-3132985 GCF_964638095.1 Poromitra crassiceps
GATGATTCTGTTGGCTTGCTTCTCATCTCTGAATCTTTTCTTGAAGTACTCTTCCTTCTGTGGGTCAGTGAACCCTCTCACCTCTGTCACCATGTCAACACACTCAGCAGGTATCTGATTGGCTGCTGCAGGTCGTGTCGTCATCCATAGGCGAGCTTTGGGGAGCAGTTTCCCCCTGATGAGGTTTGTCAGCAGCATGTCCACTGAGGCTGACTCTGTAACATCAGTCAGGATCTCGTAGTTCTTGAAGTCTAGATGAAGTCGACACTCATCCAGGCCGTCAAAGATGAACACAACCTGGTACTTGTCAAACCTGCAAATTCTTGCTTTTTTGGTCTCAGGGAAGAAGCGATGAAGAAGTTCCACCAAGCTGTACTTTTTCCCTTTCAGCAGATTCAGCTCTCGGAAAGTGAATGGAAATGTGAACTGTATATCCTGGTTGGCTTTGTCTTCAGCCCAGTCCAGAGTGAACTTTTGTGTTAAGACTGTTTTCCCAATGCCAGCCACTCCCTTTGTCATCAATGTTCTGGTTGGTTTGTCTCTTCCAGGTATGGGTTTAAAGATGTCTTCAGATTTGATTGGTGTTTCTGGTCTGGCTGGTTTCCTGGATGCTGCTTCAATCTGTCTGACCTCATGTTCATCATTGACCGCTCCACTCCCTCCCTCTGTGAGGTAATGCTCTGTGTACATCTGATTCAGAGGAGTTGGGTTTCCTGCTTTAGCAATCCCTTCAAACACACGCTGAAACCTCTCCTTCAGATTACATTTGAGTTCACGTTGGCAGATGGCAGAAAGAGTTTCTGAAAGAACAAACAACAAATAGCATCAATGAGTGGATGTTTCGCTAAACATGAGACGTGAACATTTCCTGGTAAATGTATATCTTCAAAAAATGAATAAAAACAGCTCGCACACTGCAGGGTTCCATTTACAGTTATTTATTAGCAGCAAAAGATTAAAGTGATGTTTCGAGCATCAAGGTCTTCATCAGACTGATGAAGACCTTGAAGCTTATCAGTTCTTGCTTGACCCATAACCAGCCTTCACAGCAGGTTTGGTGCAAATCTATGCCCAACTTTTAGACAGACGGACAAACTAACTCAGTCACAGGTGAAAACATTTCCTCCTTGACAGAGATAATAACATTATTTCATCAGATTATCCAGAGAGATTGCGCTCAGTTACCTTTTAATCTTGAACTGATTTGGTCTCGTTTGACAAATATTTAGATGTATATATTTAAATCAACCCGCTCTCACTCCCAGTACATCAAAATGTGGTGATTTGTCACGGCCCCTTGGCGTCGCTATTGCGAGTGAGAAAGAGTACCTTCACATTGTAATATGCAGAAGAAGAACCACCAGACCGTCTGGAGGTCACCTCGTGGACACCCCCTGTGGTCTTGAATGTAATAACAGTCTGAGGCTTAAGTAGGTCAAAGTCACGCTATTCACCTTATTCACCCCGCCCCCTTTTTCTCTCTTCCGTGTTACACGCAATTGTATTTGTTCTTCCGGTTAATTTCAAAACAAAACGTCACTATAATAATGAATGTAGTTTGGCAAACTGCGGGCAAATTCAGTTACATGCATGTTCATAGCGTTACTGCTGCGAGGAGCCGATGGCTGTACCCGGTCGGAATTTAACATTAGTTACAAAAGCACATCGACAGTGTTTTCTCACTGCCAGTAGCCTACACAGTAGGGTTTGACAGATAGTTGTCCGACCGGTGTCAGCACAGCCAGCGCTCCCGGTCCTCGCTGCTCGTTAAAGATTTCCAAATAGGCGTTATTCTGATAAACTGGTCACATATATGTTACGTTCTCACCCGAAAAATATTAAAACATTAAAACAGTTTTTTTTTGCTTGAAAACAGCTTTTTGGTAAGTCTAAAAATGACTACGGTAGGCGTAATCTACTTCCGTGTCTAAAACCGGAAAGACGATTACGAAATGACGTCATGCAGAAGCGTCCTTGTATGGGCAAAGAATAAGGTGAATAGGGAGAAGTGCTGGGAAAGGCGGAGTTGTAGTGTTCCCAGCTTGTAACTCTCTCGTCATAAGAGACCGCTTTCAAATCCTGACCTTAACCATAACTCCAACCAAGTTGCTTTTGTTGGTTGCTAAGGTTGTTTTACTTGCCTAAACCCAACTAAAATTTGCTTTGTTGCCTAAAACTAATGTTATTGTACTTCTCTAAACCCAACCAAGTGTTGCCGGGCCGCTGGCAGCCACAGTAGACAGTAGCCGTGTCTAGTTGCAGCCGGACGCGGTCGACCTCCTCGACCGAAAGCAGGAAGAGAGTCAGGGCTCGGCTCTCTTCCTGCTTATTTTGCTTAGCAGGGCGATAAAGAAACAAGGAAAGCCGGTGTCTGTGCTGGAAGAACGTACCTCACCTCGGCAATAATGACATCGAGGGGGCGTGACAAATTGACGTCTTTTGACACACTGGTAATGAGAACCTGTTGATTTAAATCCATCTCTCATTTTCCACCCTGTCCCATCTCCATCATGTTAAAGCTGTTGAAATCCTCTTACTGTGCTGCAGAGAGTCAGCCAGCTCCTCCTGCTTCATGCTCCTCAGGAAGAACAGTGTGATGTTTAGAAAAGCCTTTTTGTTGCTCCTCCTCTGCTCTTCCTCCTCACCATCCACCACCTCTTCATCCTCCCTCTGACTCTCTGAGCATTCTGGCTCATCTGGACTCAGAACCGTCTGGAACCATCTCAGCTCCTTCTTCACAAAGGTGATGATGTTCTCCTCAAGCAGCTGGAACAGAATCATATGAATTAAACGTTCTTACAAAAATCATGGAACACATCAGATCCATCATAGACTGAAAGCCCGCTGGGTTAAAGAGTGCAGCTTGGAGACGGAATCTTTGTTTTGTATTCGACTCGTTGGTGAAGTCAAAGGTGTTTGTGTTCATTTACACACCATAAATATGGAGTCCAGGTCTGGTTGAGGCTCCTGGGCAGACTGACCACTGGGAACCTCTGACCTCTCCTGGTAAACTCTGGGGGGACAAAACATTAGATAGTAGCAAGCTCGGATTAATGTAGCCATAGATCATTATTATGATCATATCTGTGTACAAATAGTTGGAAAAGCTAAAGCAGATAATAAATAAACAACACCCAAAAAGCTTAAAGACAAATCTTGCTAAAGAATACCACTTGGAATGGCAAAAAACTACAACCATCAGATCTGGGAAAATACATGTGTTTTGTTGCGCTCCACATTGATTGGACATTCAGTAGAGGCTCCCTATAGGCCAATATCCATCTCTCTCACACATAATGCACACATACAGTATGTGAGTGTGAGCGCACGTGCACGTGCACACGCACATGCAACAAGGCATATCTTTTACCCAGATTTTTTCCCCCTCTCTGAGCCTTCGGCCCCTTCACTCCTGGGCACCAGGGCTTAGCCCCTGTAAGCCGGTGCATTAAACCAGGGCTGGATAGTAGGTCATACATCATCATATCTCTCTCTCTAACACACACACACACACACACACACACATGCGACAATGATGTCATAGGCACTTTCGGGCTGGAGGAACTTCTTAATAGTTCTAAAAACTGTTGGAGGAACTTCCTCCTTTTGATCCAAACAGCAAGAACTGAAAACGATCTTAGTTCTTAGAAAGCCATTTTAACTGACTTATTTTGCTCCTACTTTAGGGTAGGGAGGCTATACCTTCCCAGCACAAGAGGAACCATTAGGTAGGTAGGTAGGTAGGTAGGTAGGTAGGTAGGTACAGTAGGTAGGTAGATAGATAGGTAGGTATTTTATTTAGTGGTCCAGTCGTCCAGACATAATGCATTGATTGGTCTACAGTAACTTCTGTAAATGTCCTGAGGCAATACTAACATCAAAACTTGTTTTTTTTTGCAAGCTAACCTTAGCTAGCTGTTAAAGTAGACAATGCCCTGTGAACTTTGCTGGGAGGCTACTAGTAGAGGTTAGCATGCTAACATCACTTCAGAGTTCCTATTGGCAGTGTGAACGCAAACAGAAAACAGCCTTGAAGGTATGTAGGGGCAGTTTCTCACAGGGAGTCCAGAGAACTGTTTGGTGTGAAAACATCTCTTTATCTCCTCCCTTCATGTCAGTTGAAACACTGAAGTTTGTCAATATAACACACATGGGTTAGCTAGAAGCTAGAAGCAATAGCTTGGCCTGCAATAGACTCATGCGCAGTGCGCAAGCTGCAGGGTGGGTGAGGCCGCGCAGCGGGTGTGTCATGGATGCTGGCCAGTCCTCTTCCTCTCACTAACCCTGTTCTGTTCCCTGTTGTCTGTGGGCGTGTGTTTAGGCTGGGTGGCTGAGTGGAGGCGGCGTTACACCAGGTGTGGCCCATTACCTGGCAGGTCCGCCCATCAATTAGGCGGGCTATATATACACTCTGGTTCTGCAAGATGGCATCCAGTTATTGTCTGGAAGTCCTGCCTGACGCCACTCTCGGTTTGGTTTGTACTTTGATCTGTCTGTTCTCCTGCTGGTTTTGTGGTGATCGTTTTGATTATTGACGTCTCGCTCTCCTCTCTCCTTGCCAGTCTGCCTGAGTCCTGCCGACCTGCCTCTCTCTGCCTGTCTCTCTCGATCTGCCTGGCCGCCCTTGCCCAACGGAAACCTGCCTCTCTCTGCCTGCCTCTCCCTACCTGCCTAGCCGCCCTTGCTCTACGGAACGCGCAGCTGTGCGCCCCGCCAAAGCGCACTGGACTTTCCCGTGCGCTCTGAAGACGCACTCATCTATTATCATTGTGTTCTACTTTTTGGCTTATAGCCCTATTTACGTTTAAAAGACTTTATTAAATACAACCTCAGTTTGGCATCAAGACTGTGTCCGTGTCTGGTTCTGGGTTTTCTGTGCTTACCGTGACAGAATAACTGGACCAACATGAACCCAGCCAACACGGATGCGTTACGCCAAGCCCTCACCAACCAGGGCGCCCTCATCGGACAACACGATCAGGCATTACGTGAGGTATTGGACGGTATGAGAGACTTAAATGCTAATCTTACTAGCCTCCGCGGTGAGATACAAGCGTCTAATAATCCTCCTGACCAAACCGAAGACAACCGTGAAACAGCTGAGAAGCAAGCTGGATGCGGCTTACCTGCTGGTAGTCATGATTCCCGTGGTCCTATGCCGGAGCGCTATAGTGGGGATCTTGGCTTCCTGTGGCTCGTTCCTTCTTCAGTGTTCGCTGGTATTCGATCTCCAGCCCCGGGCTTACCCCACAGACCGGTCCCGTATTGCTTTTTTGATCGGCAGTCTCAAGGGCAGAGCGCTCGAATGGGCTCGGCCAGTATGGGAGATGCAGGCCAGTGTATGCAGATCCTACGAAGCATTTACCGAGGAGATGCGGAAGGTTTTTGACCATCCTGTTAAAGGAGGAGAAGCCTCCATGCGGCTGCTATCGCTCCGTCAGGGCCTCCGAAGCGTGGCGGAGTACGCTATTGTGTTCCGCTCCCTCGCCGCGGAGAGTGACTGGAACAATGAGCCGCTCCAACAAGTTTTCATGCGTGGTTTAAACGAAGCTCTGAAGGACGAGCTGGCTAGCCGAGAGGAGGTTGACGACTTGGATTCTCTGATAACGCTCGCTATTAGACTGGACAACCGTCTTCGTGAGCGCCGCAGAGAGAGAGCAGGTCGCTCGGCTTTTCCTTCTCGCCGGTCCCCCCGACACGTGAGCTTCCTAATTTTTCACCTCGGGTCGCCAATACTTCCGGAGATGTCCGAGAGTTTCCGAAGAGGTCCGAACCAGAGCCGATGCAAATCGAGGGAGCTCGGGTCACTCCCGATGAAAGAAACCGTCGCAGGCGGGATAATTAGTGTTTTTATTGTGGCAAGACGGGCCATTATATTAATGACTGTGTTTTGCGTCCGGGAAAAGACCAGGCCCCTCTGTAGCACGGAGGATACAGATGGGCCAGGGCTCCTGCTCTTCCTCCTCCCGCCCAAGAACACAACTACAGGCTTCTGTCGTGTGACAAGGTAAAACTCACTCATTCCCTGCTTTCATTGATTCGGGCTCAGATGAAAATTTTATGGATGTGTCTGTGGCCGAACAGCTTAACCTTTCTCCTGTGGATTTAGAGGTGCCATTGAAGGTTAAGGCCCTGAATGGAGATTATTTATTCACTCTCACCAAGAAGACTGTGCCGATAAAACTTCACCTGTGGGGGAATCATCAGGAAATCATCAGTTTTTATGTGGGCTGTTCTCCTGGTACTCCTCTGTTACTGGGCTTCCCTTGGCTTGTGACACATAGCCCACACATTAACTGGGGAACGGGCATTATTCACAGCTGGAGCCCTTTTTGCCATGCACACTGTCTTAAATCCGCCTTGGTGTCTAATGCTGTCTGTCCGCCTTCTCCACTTCCAGCACCAGATCTGACGTTGGTACCAGCTGAATATCACAACCTGGGTGAGGTGTTTAGCAAGCATCCAGCTCTCTCTCTTCCACCTCATCGACCCTATGATTGTGCCATAGAGTTAAAACCTGGAGCGAGTCTGCCTGGTAGCCGACTGTATAACATCTCCCATCCAGAGCGGGAAGTAATGGAGGAGTATGTGCAAACATCTATAGTGGCTGGACTGATTCGTCCCTCTTCTTCACCAGTTGGAGCAGGATTTTTTTTTGTGAAGAAGAAAGATGGCACCCTGAGGCCCTGCATAGATTACCGGGGGTTGAATGCCATAACCATCAGAAATCGCTACCCTCTTCCCCTCATCAGTTCGGCGGGGGATCCATTACATGGGGCAACCATATTCACCAAGCTCGACCTGCGTAATGCTTATCATCTAGTACGCATCCGGGAGGGTGACGAATGGAAGACAGCATTCAATACCCCCAGTGGTCACTTTGAGTACCTCGTCATGCCTTTTGGGCTCACCAATGCTCCTGCCGTTTTCCAAGCCATGGTTAATGATGTTCTACGTGACATGTTAAACCAATTTGCTTTTGTCTACCTAGATGATATTCTGATCTTCTCCAAGTCGCTCCCTGACCACGTCCAGCATGTCCGACAGGTGTTGCATTGGCTCTTGGAGAACAAGCTGTTCGTCAAAGCTGAGAAGTGTGAGTTCCACGTACCTTCCACTTCCTACCTGGGGTTCATTGTTGCTGAGGGTCAAATGAGTATGGACCCGGCCAAGGTGAGTGCGGTGGCGGAGTGGCCTGAACCCACCAACCGCAAGCAACTACAAAGGTTCCTGGGCTTCTCAAACTTCTATCGACGCTTTGTCCGGAACTACAGCCATGTGGCAGCACCTTTGACGGCACTAACATCTACTTCCTTCCAGTTTCGGTGGACTCCTGAAGCGGCTGCTGCTTTCAGGGACCTGAGGGAACGATTCACGTCGGCTCCTGTCCTGGTGCAGCCTGACACTTCTCGTCAGTTTGTGGTGGAGGTAGACGCATCTAACGTGGGAGTTGGTGCGGTCCTGTCACAACGATCTGCTGTGGATGAGAAGTTGCACCCCTGTGCATACCTTTCTCACAAGTTGGAGCCCCAAGAGAGAAATTATGATGTGGGAAACCGGGAGCTACTGGCAGTGGTTCTGGCATTAGAGGAGTGGCGGCATTGGCTGGAGGGCGCCGAACACCCGTTCGTGGTATGGACTGACCATAAGAACTTGACCTACCTAAAGAATGCCAAACGCTTAAATTCTCGTCAGGCCAGATGGGCGTTGTTTTTTAACCGTTTTGAGTTCATCTTGACTTTTCGACCGGGGTCCAAGAATACTAAGGCCGATGCACTGTCTCGCCAGTATGCTGCAGAAGGGGAGGAGACGCCAGTGGTGGAGACCATTCTACCCGCTACGTGTGGTCGGAGTTCTGACCTGGGAGGTCGAGTCAGCTGTATTGGAGGCCCAGTGCCGGACCCTGGTACAGGTCCTCCTGGTTACCTGTTTGTCCCAAACTCTGTACGCTCCACGGTGCTCCAGTGGTGCCATGCCTCTCGACTCAGCTGCCACCCGGGTCGGAATCGCACCATTGAGCTGCTCCGGCGTCATTTCTGGTGGCCCACACTGGAGGTTGATGCCCGCAGTTATGTGGCCGCCTGTCCGGTGTGTGCACAACATAAGACTTCTAATCAGCCTAGCGCTGGTCTTCTGCGGCCCCTGCCGGTACCACGTCGTCCCTGGTCACACATTGCTGTGGACTTTGTCACTGGTCTGCCACCATCCAAAGGTAACACAGTCATTTTTACAATCATTGACCGTTTTTCTAAGGCTGCTCATTGTATTGCTCTCCCCAAGCTTCCCTCTGCCACAGAAACCGGGGAGATTCTGGTTCTTCATGTTTTCCGACTCCATGGCATTCCAGTGGACATTGTATCTGACCGGGGGCCACAGTTCACCTCGAAGGTATGGAAGGCTTTTTGCACCGCTCTTGGCGCGACAAGTAGCCTGTCTTCTGGTTTTCATCCTCAGACGAATGGTCAAGTGGAGCGGTGGGACCAGGAGTTGGAGACGACTCTGCGATGTTTGGCTTCCTCTCAACCTTCTACCTGGGCAGCACAGCTTGTTTGGGCGGAGTACGCGCACAATTCTGCGGTCAGCACAGCCACGGGTATGTCCCCTTTCCAATGTTCGTTGGGTTACCAGCCCCCATTGTTCCCCGAACAGGAAGCGGACGTAGCAGTTCCATCGGTGCAGGCACACCTCCGACGCTGTCGCAGAGCGTGGAAGACTGCCCGCTCAGCCCTGCTGCGAGCGTCCAGTCGCAACCGGCGACAGGCCAATCGTCGGCGCGCTCCAGCTCCAGTATATCGTCCAGGACAGAAGGTTTGGCTTTCAATGGCTCATCTGCCTCTACGTACGGAGTCGCGTAAGCTCTCACCCAAGTTCATTGGACCCTTTGTGATCGAGAGGATTATTAATCCTGCTGTTGTCAGGCTGAAGTTGCCCCGGACCCTCCGTGTGCATCCAGCTTTTCATGTGTCTCATATTAAGCCTTTTGCCACCAGTGCATTGTCCACACCTGGCCCACCCCCCCCCCCCCCCTCCTCCTAGGATGCTGGATGGTGGACCTGTATACACTGTCCACCGGCTCCTTGATGTTCGCCGCCGGGGTCGGGGATTGCAATACCTGGTGGACTGGGAGGGCTACGGCCCGGAGGAACGTTGCTGGGTCCCGCGGCGTCACATCTGCGACTCCGCCCTCATCCGAGCGTTTCATCTTAAGTACCCGGATCGGCCTGCTAGGGCGCCTGGAGGCACCAGTAGAGGGAGGGGTACTGTCATGGATGCTGGCCAGTCCTCTTCCTCTCACTAACCCTGTTCTGTTCCTTGTCTGTGGGCGTGTGTTTTGGCTGGGTGGCTGAGTGGAGGCGGCATTACACCAGGTGTGGCCCATTACCTGGCAGGTCCGCCCATCAATTAGGCGGGCTATATATACACTCTGGTTCTGCAAGATGGCATCCAGTTATTGTCTGGAAGTCCTGCCTGACGCCACTTTTTGGTTTGTACTTTGATCTGTCTGTTCTCCTGCTGGTTTTGTGGTGATCGTTTTGATTATTGACATCTCGCTCTCCTCTCTCCTTGCCAGTCTGCCTGAGTCCTGCCGACCTGCCTCTCTCTGCCTGTCTCTCTCGATCTGCCTGGCCGCCCTTGCCCAACGGAAACCTGCCTCTCTCTGCCTGCCTCTCCCTACCTGCCTACGGAACGCGCAGCTGTGCGCCCCGCCAAAGCGGACTGGACTTTCCCGTGCGCTCTGAAGACGCACTCATCTATTATCATTGTGTTCTACGTTTTGGCTTATAGCCCTATTTACGTTTAAAAGACTTTATTAAATACCACCTCAGTTTGGCATCAAGACTGTGTCCATGTCTGGTTCTGGGTTTTCTGTGCTTACCGTGACAGGGTGAGCCTGGTGTCCACCCGCTATGCCGACCACCCGCAATGCTGACCTTAGGTTTATGCGTGGGGGGTGGGAGAGGTTAGGGTTAGGGTTAGGAAGGTTAGGGTTAGGGTTAGGGTCTGGGGGAGGTTAGGTTTAGGCGTGGGGGCTGGGAGAGCTTAGCTCCAGCCGGTCCACCGCCTCGCTCAGCTGGTTCTGCTTGTGGGCTATCGGCATTGCGGCCTGTCGGCACATAGATGCGGCACCGCGAGCCTAGGAATCGAGCGCGAGTAGTGTGCGAGATTACTAGTATATAAATTTGCCAATGTGGACTCTGTAGAACTTTGTCCGGCCACAGCTGTGCCGTCTTACGTGTGATCGGGCTGAAACTTTCAGGGGGTGTAAAGAGCACCCGTGCGGGTGACCTAATAGGGCTGGATTTTTTAATTAGGCCAGATTAATTGCCCTAGTTTTCCTAAGGCTGAGGGCCTGAGGCTATAGTTCAGTGATGATGTCACTGATGACATCATCAGTATCATCAGTGATTATGTCATCAGTGATGATGTCATTCTGAGGCTCACAAGAGAGACTGAGGGAGAGAGAGGAGAGGGGGAGAGAGACTGAGGGAGAGAGGAGAGAGAGGAGAGGGAGATAGACTGAGGAAGAGGAGGAGAGGGACAGGGACAGGGACTGAGGGAGAGAGAGGAGAGGGAGAGAGAGGGGGAGAGACTGAGGTAGAGAGAGAGAGGGAGAGAGCGAGGGAGAGATTGTGTAGCTGAGCCAATTTGTCTTATTTTATTTTGTTTCTTTATTTGTCCTGACATCTCTGTTTTGATAGTGAACTTCCCCACAATCAGTTCCATCTAATTAGGTTCCACCCTACTGGTTTAATGATGCAGTTGCACCTATGCTAGTTCCGGGTAGGTCACGCTTCTCACCTGCTCTCATTTTCGTTTTTATATTTACTTTTTCTCTAATATAATATAATGACACTATCGTACTATACAGAGTGCTGTAAGCTGCTAGCGAACCTGTTGAGTCAGCCTCCTTAGTGTGGAGAGTTTTCATTTCATTTTCAGACTGTTTCGTTTAAGTTTGCTAAGCTAGTGTAACACTGGTGTAGTGTAGCGTTAACTCCTTAATTAATAAACCTTTCTTCGGGACTCGTGGATAATAACTGCACGAGGAGAGCTTCTGTCTTGAATCACTTCAGGTAACTTTATTGTTCGACTTCCCAATGACAACAGCCACCAAGCCCCTCGGCTTGGGGTCACTTCCCTGTTTGGGGTATCACTCCGCCCATTCTACTCCCTACACAGCCAAGCTGTATATATAGTTCCTACTTTAGAATAGAACTAGACCGAATATATTTATGACCTGATGAACCATTAATCACTGCATGTAAACATAAACCATACCCAAAATAAGATCATCTTAAAACAATGATTAACAAACTAAATCTCATCTTACATTCTTCCCCCTGTTTAAATTAAATGTCCTCATTTCAACATTTACCAAACAAAATAAATCTCATGAACAATAAATCTCATCTCCAATGAAAACCAAAACCCAATACCAATATCACTGCTAAATGTGAAATAGAAAGAAAATGTAAACTCGCACAACAGGTATATGAGCAGCATATGATCAGGAAAAGTAAACTTATACGGTCAAAATTGACTGAAAACAGTGACATTACATCCACATAACCCAGCAACATCATGTTCTTTTTTTCCTTTTTTTTTTCAAACAGTAAATCATTTTTTTTTCTTAAAGTGCAGAACCAGAACAGTGTCACACTAAGTGTGTATCAGTCCATATTATGTCGTACACGAGTCGTAGACGAACCACGTGTCCCAACATGCACTGCCGCAGCAGCATCAGATCGTGGGTTTTGTTGTGGTACAACCTGAGAGACCCGTCCTGAAGGTCTCCTCAGCAGGGGAACAGAGGGGCAGGCAGGAGCAGAGGCCTGTCCCGTGGCAGGTTGAGTGAACCAGATAATGCTGTATACCTGGGGAGAGCGTCCATATGCTCTGGAATCACAGGTTGGTTCACTTGTGCTGAGGATTCATCCCAGGTGGATCGATATGGTTTTAAGCGATCATAGTGAACAACCTTGGTTCCTGCTCGAGCATTCCTCAAATCCAATAACTTGTACAGGAGTCTCTTGTCATCTGAGGAGACAACTCTGTAAGGTCCAGTCCAGTTTGGCTCAAGTTTCTTTCTCTGTGTATCGTCCATCCAAACAAGATCTCCACATTGATATGGTTTGAACCTCACTTGCTTGTTAAAGTAGTACTCACGCTTGAGTCTCTGCTCCTCACGATGAGAGCGAACAGCTTGGAAAACCGTGTCAAGCTGTGTCACCAGTTCTGTGCCATAGTTCTCTGGGGTTAGTGATACCACTGGCGTGGAGAGAGTGACAGTAGCAGGCAGACGAGGCTCCCTGCCATGAGCAAGAAAATAAGGCGAGTATCCAGTGCTAGAGTGAGGAGTAGAGTTAAAGGAGAGGACCACTGCTGGAAGATAGTGATCCCATTCACCTCCATTTTGATGAATGAGTTTAGCCAACTGTTCTTTTAAAGTCCGGTTAAATCTCTCAACCATCCCATTACCGCGGGGGTGGTATGGTGAGGTTCTTTTCTTTTTGATGTTCAGTCTCTGACAGATTGTCTGGATTATCTCTGATTCATACTGTCGTCCCTGATCTGAAAACAGTTCCTCTGGAACTCCATGTTCAGGAATGTAACGTTCACACAATAGTTGTGCTACACTACAGTAGTTGCTTTCTGATCAGACATGGGGAAGGCACTGACATACTTCGTAAAGTGGTCCTGTACTACAAGCACATATCTATGTCCCTGTGATGTGATGGGCAACTCAGTAATATCTGTACACACAAACTGAAATGGTCTCTCTCCCTGTATAGATTGTAAAGGAGCTCTATGTTGCGGTACAGGCTTTCTATAAGCCTCACATGTCTGACACAAATCACAAAAATTCTCAATATCAGACCTCATGCTAGGCCAATAGCACATAGTTAGAGCTTTCTTAACACGTTCACTGCCATTGACGAGATATCTCGTCTTACAAAATCCAACGGTTGACTGCCAATGACGAGATATCTCATCTTTAAAAAAAAAAAAAAAAAAAAATTGACGGTGGGACGTGGATCAACGCCCCCCACGTCTCCTATAAAAATATTGGAGCCACCGAACGTGTACAACCCATTCCACCGACCCACTAAGTGGCGACAGTGCTCTCCAGACTAGAAAAAGCTGAGCCAAAACTGCAGGGGAACGCGCGAGGAAACCATTCTCTCATACTGTAAAATGGATTGGCGAAAACGCTTTCGCTTTCGCGCATTATCGCGCTGGGAGCTGGCGGTGGGGGATTGCAAATTTGCATAATAGATTATGGGTGAAAGACACTTTGAAACACCAGCAGAAAGCGCAGAATCGCACGCAGCTTCATTCCAGCTGAGCTCAACGGAAAACCCAGAAACGAACGAGCCTCATTCTCATACAGTAGGCGAAAACGCTTTCACGCTGGTGCACGCGGGCACACAACGGTGGGGGGTTCCAAAAATAGACTGGGTGGAAAACACACTTTGAAACACGCAGCATAAAGCCTAGAATCGCACAAAGCTTCATCAAAGCTCTCAAACCCAAGAAACGAGTGAGCCCCATCCACACTCGCCGACGAGGGGGCCGGCGGCCAGGGAGGGAGGCTGCTTACTGCTCAGACAGGCAGTAGAAACTCGCTTGTGACAAACGCTGCTGAAAGCCACCAGACACGCCCACGGAGGGAGGAGTTTGAAGGAGAGGGCATTCAGAACTATATTGTTTAGATGTCTGATCTCTCACTGATGCCAAAAATAAATGGTTAAAGTGACTGTTCTGCCTGTTTGATTGAATTTCACAAAACTGCGATTATCTCAGCTTTCAGTCTCAGACGCTGAAACCATGCTGTACTCAATGGCTAATATCTACATAACTACTAACTCTACAAACTAACTATTTTAGACAGAGAAAGCACACATTCTATTAGTACTTTTGTGAACTTTGTGTTCACAAAGTCCAAGCAGAAAATAATCCTCGGCTCTTGTAAAATGAGCCAGAATCCTCAAAAAAAACCTCTGGCAGAAGCTACCTACAGTAAAAAAAAAACGGCTGGCAGTGAATGTGTTAAATGTGCGATCTGCACTGTTAATGACCAGAGCAGGGGTTACCATGTAAAATGTTCATAGTCTGTGTGACGAGTGTTTTGGGAATTAGCACCTGAAATACCACTGGCTTCCCTGGCGCAGTGTGTGCTTCTCGACATAGTAAGTTATTACACAGTACTAGTTTAGGGAACTGCCACCACAATTTTCTCAGCATTTTTCCCTTAACATGTCTGAGATATGGACGTTTGTTTTGCTGTACCCATGTGTACACTTCTGAGAGAATGGGATCAGAATGTTGAAACACACTAGAAAATGTGTGTTTCAACAAGTCCATACCTGTTTCGGTTGTCTGAACAACTGAATTGTCTCTGTCCGTCGCACAAACCTGAGCTGTCATGCTGGCTACAGAAGAAGTCTGCGCTGGCATGTCCTGCAGCGCTGGAGGAGTTTCCAGTTCGACCTGAGCAGCATGGTCGTCCTGCGGGGGAGGTGTTGTGTCCTCCGGGACCACTGGGTCCTGTCGTGAGAGAGGGATCCGCGACATAGCGTCCGCATTTGTGTGCTTCTTTCCTTCCTTGTGTATTATTGTCCACTGATACGGATCCAACTCCAAAGCCCAACGACCACGTCGTCCTGTGGCATCGTTTGTGACATAAATTTTTCTCAGACTGAGGAGTGGGCGGTGGTCAGTGATGATCGTGAACGGATTACAACTCAAGTAGTGTTTGTAGTGTTGCACTGACCAGACAATGGCACAGAATTCTTTGTCATATGTGCACCATTTCTTTTGTGTTCGGTTAAGAAGGTGACTAGCATATGATATCACACGTTCTTGTCCATTTTGAACCTGAGAGAGCACTGCGCCAAATGCATAGTTAGACGCATCCGTACTCAGGATGAATGGCTGATGAAAGTCGGGAAAAGCCATAATAGGAGGGGAGATGAGTGCATCCTTTAATGTCTGAAACGCAATCGAACACTCCTCTGTCCATTCAAATGATACATCCTTCTGTGTGTGTCTGTGAAGAGGACGGGCATTGAAAGCATACTTGTGCACAAAACGTCTGTAATACGAGCACAATCCCAGAAATGATCGCACTTCAGAGGGTGACCGTGGAACAGGCCACTCACATATGCGCTGACTGTTCACTGGGTCTAGTGCCAGTCCATCACGTGAAACGATGTGTCCCATATACTTGACTGCAGCTTTACAAAACTCACATTTCTTTGGGTTTAGCTTCAACCCTGCTTCCCTGAACCTTGTAAGAATGTCTATCAGATTGTTAAGGTGATCATCAAAGTCACGCCCCATACAGATGACATCATCAAGATAAATTACACATGTTTTCCAGTGGAGACCTCTCAGAACCAGCTCCATCAGTCTCTGAAAAGTTGGCGGTGAGTTTTTGAGACCCATGGGCATCACTTTGAATTGGTAGAGACCATCACTAGTTGTAAATGCTGTTTTGGGTCTGTCTGCAGTATGCATCTCAACTTGCCAGTATCCACTCGACATGTCCATTGTGGAGAAGAACTGAGATCCAGACAGTGCATCCAGACTATCATCGACTCTAGGAAGAGGATGTGCATCTGGGATGGTGACTGAGTTCAACTTTCTGAAATCAACACAAAATCTGTAAGTGCCGTCCTTCTTTTTCACCATAACCACTGGGCTGGCCCAGGGGCTGGCGCTGTCCTCAATGAGATCCTGAGCCTTAAGCTCCTCCACCTGACGATGGATTTCAGCTTTCATGGACGGAGAGGTCCGATAGGCCCTTTGTGAGATGGGAATGTCACAGTTGCTTGTGATTTTGTGTGTGACCAGCTTTGTCCTTCCAAAGTCATGTGCGTGCTGACTGAACACATCTGAGAAGGAGTTTAATGTTTCTGTCAATTTCTCGTGTTGTGTACTTGTGAGATCAGGGTTTGACTTTGAACAATCCTGCAGTTTAAATGGATTGGACACTACAGGCATCTTGGACACCACAGGCGTCTGAATGTTTATGTTGCACACAGAACCGTCCATCACAGCGTACTCGTCTTTGATACTGCCAGAGGTGGCATGGAAAGTTCCTATCTGTGTGTCAGAGTGTAACATGACTTCCTCACTGGAGGGGTTAACTACTTTGACAGAGATGAAACCTTGTTCAGCTTTTGCCACAGACCATGCAAGACATGTAGTTGAGTGTTCAGTGTAGTGTGGCTCAAACACACCTGCATAGCCATTGGGCACCAGTCCTTTAAGTGATGTATTCAGTTTAGCAGTAATGAGCATTTCTGACATAGCAGGAACCGTAACTGTGGAAGATACTGAAACATCTGTGAGTTTAGGGACATACTGGAGGGGGTTGACTAATGGAACTATTTCGTCATCTAGAGACATGTTTCGCGTGTTTACAACAATACCATTAGCAACTAGAAAATCCCAGCCCAAAATTAGTGGTTTAGTAAGGGCATGTGTCATAGGCTTGTGGGCTATACTCAAATTGACTCTAATTGAACCAACAGAATCAAGAGGGTCACCTGTGACACCAGTGAGAGGAATAAACTGTTTCACAAGTGGTTTTCTATGAAGGGCAGTTGTAGACATCCTGAACTCTTCACTGATCACTGAAACATCGGCCCCAGTGTCAACAAAAGCATGCACAACAGTGTTCTCAATTACAACTGACACATATCTACATGACACATCAACCTCAGATAAACCGTCTCTGGTGAAATCAGTAGATAAATCATTAATGTCCTTATGAGCCCGGGTAGAGTCGGTAGCTGGCAATTGGCTCTCATTGCCAACTGCTTGTAGTTTCCCTTGTTAGAGGTGGTGTGAGAAGGGGAATGGAACCGTACATGTCCAGGACTTGGAGAGCGGTGAAACGGTTGGCTCTCCTGTCCACTAGCTTAGCTTTAGCTTGCAGCTAAACTAGCAGGAGTAGCCACGGCGCGGGGAGGGGGTAAAAAAACTGTAGCTTTTTAAATCCTCGGCAAAAACACAAACACAGCAAAAGTTTGCTGTCCACAAACCGGCTGCCACCAGTGTAGCGCTGGTGTAGTGTAGCGTTAACTCCTTAATTAATAAACCTTTCTTCGGGTCGTGGATAATAACTGCACGAGGAGAGCTTCTGTCTTGAATCACTTCAGGTAACTTTATTGTTCGACTTCCCAATGACAACAGCCACCAAGCCCCTCGGCTTGGGGTCACTTCCCTGTTTGGGGTATCACTCCGCCCATTCTACTCCCTACACAGCCAAGCTGTATATATAGTTCCTACTTTAGAATAGAACTAGACCGAATATATTTATGACCTGATGAACCATTAATCACTGCATGTAAACATAAACCATACACAAAATAAGATCATCTTAAAACAATGATTAACAAGATAAATATCATCTTACACTAGTTAGCTTTTTGCTAGCCAGTGGCTCTGTGCTTCTGCTAACGTTAGCCCCGGCCGCAGTCAGTACGCGGCGTGTGCCGGTCGGAGTCGTGGTGTAATGTGTATAGTACGTTTATGTGTGTTTCTGTTATTCCTTTTTGTAGAGATATGTGGAGAGAGATGTGTGGAGCGATGTGTGACACCTTGTTTTTGTTTCTCCTGTGAAGCTATATTGTTCCATGTGTTTATTTTAAATTGTTTATATTTTGCACACAAAAAAGAGAATTGGGTTGATGTGGCTGGAAATTGTATGTAATAGTCTATTGCAGTGAATGTATTTTGTATATTGTATAGCACTTTATTTTGTTTATTATTTATTTGTATACACCATTTTACATTGTACATTATACATTAGTATACTGTATAAGGCAGTTGCACCTATGCTGGTTCCAGAATGTGGAGAGAGATGTGTGGAGCGTTGTGTATCACCTTGTATTTGTTTCTCCTGTGAAGTAAAACCCTACTGATCATCCAGCTACGGTGTGTGTGTGTCTGTCATTCAGCCAACCAAATACACAACGCAGAATAGAGGCTGTTACAATTGCGCGCGCGCCAATAGGGCAGGCAAGGCCGTGCAGCAGCTGAGCTGCGTATGCAAGCTGCAGGGCCAGCTCGGCGAGCTGCAGGATGGGCGAGGCCACGCAGAGGGCAAGCCTAGGAATCGAGCGTGCGAGATGCCTTGTGGGTTTAGAAGTCCAATATTCACCTCATTGTCTCATAGCTTTATCAACTCATGAAGCTGTGGTCACTTTACAGAGATTCCTGCTGCCTTCAGGTGCTCCTCCCATCGTTTGACAGGTAAGTACGTCATGTATTCAAATACTTTTTAGACATACTGTACATAACAAAATGGACTCTGGAGAAACCATGTGGTACAAAGCTACTTTGAGTCAGATGACAACAAACACATCTGTTTTCACCAGTTTTAAGTTTTTACCTTTTATCAGTAGAGTGGTGTCCATGTTTGAAGAATGTTTGAAGACGTTTGAAGATGTTTGAAGGACGATCCATAGACCGGTCACTCCCCATGGACACACAGCTTTGGACAGAGGAGTCTGCTCTGTCCTGCTGGATCCTGATAGAAACACAGGATGGACAAAGCAGAGCTGATGTTGGCCACAGGGGTGCTCTTTACACTTCAGTTCATTCAATATTTTCAGAGTTATTCAAACTCAGACTCCATTTCTTTTCAACAACATAATTTACAGTTCAAGTCTTCATACACTCAGAGGGGCGAGTGCAGGACAGATGACTTTACTCTGACCACAATCCAACTAGATGAAAAAAGCTGTCATATAGAACAGGACTATAGTGTCTTAGAACTGTCTGCCAAGTAATATTTGTTCCATCAAAGGAAAGGCATGTTTTAAAAGTATACTCAGAGCTCACCTACACACACACACACACACACACACACACACACACACACACACACACACACACACACACACATGCAACAATGATGTCATAGGCACTTTCGGACTGGAGGAACTTCTTCATAGTTCTAAAAACAGTTGGAAGAAACTTCCTCCTTTTGCGAGCCTGGTGTCCACCCACTATGCAGACCACCCGCAATGCTGACCTTAGGTTTATGCGTGGGGGGTGGGAGAGGTTAGGGTCTGGGGGAGGTTAGGTTTAGGCGTGGGGGGAGGTTCGGTTTAGACGTGGGGGCTGGGAGAGCTTAGCTCCAGCCGGTCCACCGACACGCTGTATGCCGCCTCGCTCAGCTGGTTCTGCTTGTGGGCTATCGGCATTGCGGCCTGTCGGCACATAGACGCGGCACCGCGAGCCTAGGAATCGAGCACAAGTAGTGTGCGAGATTAAGATTCAGGGATTGAGATCTCATTCAGGGGGTGTAAAGAGCACCCGTGCGGGTGACCTAGTGGAGCCGGATTTTTTAATTAGGCCAGATTAATTGCCCTAGTTTCCCTAAGGCTGATTGCCATAAGGCTGAGGCTATAGTTCAGTCATGATGTCACTGATGACATCATTAGTATCATCAGTGATTATGTCATCAGTGATGATGTCATCATTCTGAGGCTCACAAGAGAGTCTGAAGGAGAGAGGGGAGAGGGGGAGAGAGACTGAGGGAGAGAGAGGAGAGGGAGATAGACTGAGGAAGAGGAGGAGAGGGACAGGGACTGAGGGAGAGGGAGAGAGAGGGGGAGAGACTGAGGAAGAGAGAGAGGGAGAGAGCGAGGGAGACATTGTGTAGCCGAGCCAATTTTTCTTTTTTTATTTTGTTTCTTTATTTGTCCTGACATCTCTGTTTTGATAGTGAACTTCCCCACAATCAGTTCCATCTAATTAGGTTCCACCCTACTGGTTTAATGATGCAGTTGCACCTATGCTAGTTCCGGGTAGGTCACGCTTCTCACCTGCTCTCATTTTCGTTTTTATATTTACTTTTTCTCTAATATAATATAATGACACTATCGTACTATACAGAGTGCTGTAAGCTGCTAGCGAACCTGTTGAGTCAGCCTCCTTAGTGTGGAGAGTTTTCATTTCATTTTCAGACTGTTTCGTTTAAGTTTGCTAAGCTAGTTAGCTTTTTGCTAGCCAGTGGCTCCGAGGCTGTTACAATTGCGCGCGCGCCAATAGGGCAGGCAAGGCCGTGCAGCAGCCGAGCTGCGTATGCAAGCTGCAGGGCCAGCTCGGCGAGCTGCAGGATGGGCGAGGCCATGCAGAGGGCAAGCCTAGGAATCGAGCGTGCGAGATGCCTTGTGAAGAAAGACTCCTCAATGTCTGCTAGCAATTTTATTTCTGACAAAGATGAGAACACCCTGCGGGTGACATAACAACATATGAGAAACTGCATGACATGACACTATAACATGAGTGAACACTGTTTTTTTTTTTTTATGTTTTTTTCCCCCTGATTTTTTATCCCATTTTTATCCCCCGTTTAGTGCTCATTTGAATTACTCAATCCTGGTTGCTACTCCATCCTCTGCCGATCTGGGGAGAGCCGAGACTGATTCCATGCATCCTCCGAGACATGGGCAGTCAAGTCAGCCGCTTCTTTTCACCTGCCCGAGGAAGCTTCACCGGTAGGACATAGCACGTGGGAGGTTCACGCTATTCCAACCAGTTCCCCTCCCTCTGAACAGGCGCCCTTAACGATCAGAGGAGGAACCATATAAGCAACCAGGATGTTGCATGTTTTTGTGAAGGGGGTTCCTATATGAAGGAGACCCCCGAGAGGCACGGGGAGAACATGCAAACTCCACACAGAAAGGCCATTTTGCCGACCCCCACCCGGATGGTGGGCACTCGAGGACATGCGGACGGGCACGCATTCCTTCAGTGTTCACATCGGCCCGGGTGGGAATCGAACCCACGACCTTCGAGCTGTGAGCCGATAGTGCTCACCACTGCACCACCGTACCTCCCTATGAGTGAACACTGTTAACATAAATCTTGTAACATAAAGCATATAAATATTAGCAGACTTACATCAAACAAGCAATCACATGCTGAAGAGAGAGGAGAGACAAGGTGCACACTCTCACATGACCGGAAGGAAAAGGACGTGGCAACAACACACTCACTCTAACCTAGACTGTTCCAAAGGTAGTACTGCACTGCCCCCTAGTGGCCGGGAGTGCACTCCTGCATTCCCCCCAGACCGGAAAGCCACGGATCACCGCGGGTTAACGGTCTCAGTCCAAAGTCCAACGGCCGGTCTCCGGCTCGTAACGCTTGGGCGGCCCCCTGGCGCGGGCCGGGTGGGCGGGCCGTAACGGCGACGGCGCAGGAAGAGATGCAGCAGGGGCGGGCCGCACTGGCGACGGTGCTGGGGGAAGTGTAGCAGGGGCCACACCAGCGGGAACAAGGGGCGCAGGGAGAGACGTCGCCCCGCCTGAGGGCGCTTGCAGAGAGGGGCCCAAATCTGCATCACGGGGCCCGTCTGTCCACTGCCGTGCGTCACTCTGGGGCACCACCGGGCCAGGGGGGGTAACCGGGGGCAGACATTCCAGGGAGGGAGGAAGCGGAGGAGGCGGCGACTGCAGCCGCTGGGTATAGGGGGCGACCGGCGTATAGCCACGGAGGAACCGCCGATTGCGCAAAGTCAGACGTCCTGAACCATCGACTCTCACCCGATACTGATCGTGGCCAAGCGACTCTACCACCACCCCAGATCTGTCCCACTTGTTGGGGCTAGGGCCCTGCTGATTCTGGACGAACACCCTCTCACCGAGAGCCAGAGGGCGGAGCGGTCTCGAATGAGCCCCCAGAGACTCGGTAGTGCGGGACATCCGCGTACGAAGGGCATCCTCCTTCGCAGCCCATGCCTGACGCCAGAGCGGACGGACATGTGGGTTCGAAAACTTCTCAAGCCGGTTGACGAAGGAGAGCGACCCTCGAAGGGGGTGACCGAAGATAATCTGCGCCGGCGAGAGGTTGCAGTCCGGGTCGGGTGTGTTGCGCAGCTGTATCATCGCGCGCAGGAAGCGATCCCGCCGGGCCAATGTTGGACACCAGAAGGCGCCAGTAGACTATGGCCCGGGCGTGCTGCTCCATCGCTGAAACCCCCTGGTGGGCAGCATGAAGGTGCCGAAGGACCCTTTCGCGGAGGGACAGGGGAACCACGACGCGATCTTGGTACAGCAAGACCCCGTCCTGCGCATAGAAGGGTCATGCGCGTCCACCCCGTTCCCGTGCTCAATCATGTCCAGTAGGCGGCCGAGGGACGCGTCAGCCACTGTCTCTTGTGCGAGGAGGGGCCAGGAGACGGCGCCGAGCTCCTGAGCGTCGGTGCGGATCGAAGCCATGAGCGCCAACTCCACGGCGTCAGGCACGCCTAGTGGTCCCAGAGAGAAGCTGTTAGCCGAGCCCGAGGGGGAGGGGTGCCTCGAGGCAGCGTCAGCGGCATGGTTGCTCTTGCCAGGAAGGTGCACAACCTCGAAACGCCACGGGAGGGTACGCTGCTTCAGCCTGAACAGGCGTGAGTTCGTGATCTCGTCAAGAGTGCGGTCCCCGAAGATCTTCACCAGGGGCTTGTGATCGGTGACCACGACGAGGATGTCGCATCCCTGTGTGAAGTATCGTGTCTGCTCCAGGCCCCAGGCCATGGCCAGGGCCTCCCCTTCAATGGCCGCATAGCGCTGCTCCGCCGGGGACAGGAAGCGCGACCCAGCGAGTGTGATTCTCCAACCCCCCGGGCAGCAGTCCGGCACGCCTGAGGCACAGCTGCAATGCTGTTGGAGAAGGAAGTAGCCAATGCCCCGCCTGGACCAGTCGGGGCGGAGGCAGGTGCGCTTCTGCATGTCGTAGATCTCCACACCTTCGCGAATGGCCCCAATTATGACATGCTTGGATGCCTGGAAGGCCTCCTCCAGCTCAGGTGACCACAAGAACTTGCAGCGTGGGCTGAGGAAGGGCTTGAAAGGGGCCATAGTGTCACGCAACTGGGCGTAGTTAGTCACCTGGTTGACGAGGCCGAACCAGCTCCTGATGTCCGTTGTGGAGACCGGGCGGGGGAAGTCCCGAATGGCATCCAGGTATTTGGGAAGTGGCTCGATAGTAGCGTCCGACACCCTGAAGCCAGCAAAATCAACGCTCCTCTGCGCAAATTGGAACTTGTCCGGGTTCAACACGACGCCTGACCGCCCGACGCGTGTCAGGAAGTCGATGGTCCTCCACCAGTGCTGCTCCAGGTCGGTGTCGTAGTGGACCGTGTCATCCACGCAGCGTTCCTTGCGTTCGAAGTCTGAGAGGACAGCGTCGAAACGGCGGTTGTAGCCATCACCCGACGACAGAAAACCCTGTGGCGCCCTGGTGTAACGCCACCGGCCAAAGGGAGTGATGAAGGTTGTCAGATGACGATCAGACTCGCGCAGGGGCACACTGTGATAACCGTTCCAAGCGTCCGTGACAGTCTTCCAGGTGCCCTTCGGAACACAACGTGCAAGGTGGAATGGGGATTCATTTGCGAAAGTCTCACGCTGGCAGAACTTATTGAGAGGGGAAAGGTCCACGGTTCTGCGGGGGGGACCCGTCGTGCTTCCGGGTAACCACCATACGGTGGCACCATGTAACCGGCTCGCCGTATGGCACGCGCTCGATGACACCGAGGGCCTCGTCCCGGAGAAGGTCGTCGCGGACCTTATGCTGCCAGTGGAGAGGCACACCGGCTGTGGTGTGGCATGCTGTAGGAGTGGCGGCAGGGTCCACGTGCATCTCGATGGGCGGTCCCTCCATGCAAGGCAGCGCCCGATGGGGGCACGTGTTAAATGTGGACGAGGCGTACCTCTCAAACAACCACCTCTTCATCTGGTCGTTGTTCTCAGGCGTGCAGGGGAATGGCAGTGCCGCGGGGCGCGACGGAGGGACAGCGCGCTGTGGGCACGAGCACCGGGCGCCATGGGGGTCATGGCCGTCACAGCCGCCGTTGGCGTACCTCACTGCATTGACAGACAAGGGCAGGTCCGGCGAGGAAGGGGTAGCGGAATCGCGCTCGTCCCTGGGTAGCCCCGCACCACCTGTCGGGAAGTCCTTGGGCAGGAGGCCGAGGTTGAGCAGCGACCCATAGGAGAGGTACATGCCCCGGACCGAGCTGCTTACATACACCATGGAGCGGCAGGACGACCCCCCGCCGCTCTTGGGGACCGCAGAGAGTCTAGCGAAGAATGCACCATCAATGGCTATGGGGGAGCGGTTGGCAGCCGAGAGGCTGAGGCTGACAGGGCGTAGGTCGTCACGCGAGAATCCGCAGGCGAGGTACTCCTCTAGAGACCAAATGTCCGACTGCGCACCCGTGTCTGCGATAGCAGACACCTTCACCTTGATCCCCGATGGCCGACAGCCGGCGCTGTCCCCCTGACTGACTGGATTGTCAACCGAGACGGTGATCAGTGCCCGGGGGTGTTCCCTCAGTCTGGCCCGCCTCCATTCGCCCTTGGAGAAGATATGGTGCTCGAGTCTCACTGGTGCTGCCGTGCGGCGTTGGCGATGGCTCCCGCGACAGTGGCCTGGGTGCGCCTCAGACTGAATGGTCGAGAGCTGGGAGATCGGCTCCGACTCCAGGGCGGCCTGTTGACCGTCGAATGGTGGCGGCCGCCGCTTGCGTCGGCGGGCCCTGAAGCAGTCGATACAGAGCTGGTGAGGCTTGGTATTCCATCCACGAGACCCCTCTGTGAAGACAGGAAAGGTGTTCTGACATCCTGGGCACGCGGCTCGTCTCGCCATATCAGCTGGGCTCGGGGCCAAGGAGGGGCTCCGCTGTGGGCTTGGCTGTGGGCTCAGCTGTGGGCTCTTCCTCGAGCGCTGGAATGAGGAGACAGCCGACAGGGCGGATGACGGGAGGGCGTTACGAGCCATCTCCTTGCCCTCAACGAGCGCGATCACATCGTTCACGGGCTTCCTGAGAATGTCAGGTGCGCCTAGCGCCTCGCGGCGTATGTCTGAGTCGTAGATCCCATTGACAAGGACATCGCGGATGATGTGATCGGTGTAGCTCACATCCCTGCCGCATTCACAGACAGCAATGTAGGAACATGTCTCTGCCTTCCCACGCACCCTGGCGGTAAAGGCGCGGAATGTCTCGTCGCGTTCCTGACGCAACTGAAGCAGCTCTGTGCACAGGACGCATGTGGCGACCGGAACAACGGCCAGCGAGCGCATAGCGGCGAGTAGGTCAGCCACAGTCCCGGAGGCGGCATCCGGGTCCGCTTTCAGTAGGCTGTCACCAAGTTCGGACCCCGCACACTGAAACAGCTGGAACGGGGCCTGGGCTGCTCCTATGCCCGAGCCTGCACAGAAGACATTCCAACGCCGGACGAACACATTCCATTCCTCTGTCGAGATGCCGGTGTCGACCCTAGGCCGCTCCAGCTTCGGACCTTGGTGAGCTGGGGGCCGGGCCACTGCATCCCGATGGGCATGTCCGTGGGCCGTCAGCAGCGCGATGGCGAGTCCCTCTGAGACGTCTTCGGTCTCAAAGTCGCAGCCGGGGAAGGGGCATTTGACCAGCATGATGGTGTTCTCATGAAGAAAGACTCCTCAATGTCTGCTAGCAATTTTATTTCTGACAAAGATGAGAACACCCTGCGGGTGACATAACAACATATGAGAAACTGCATGACATGACACTATAACATGAGTGAACACTGTTAACATAAATCTTGTAACATAAAGCATATAAATACTAGCAGACTTGCATCAAACAAGCAATCACATGCTGAAGAGAGAGGAGAGACAAGGTGCACACTCTCACACGACCGGAAGGAAAAGGACGTGGCAACAACACACTCACTCTAACCTAGACTGTTCCAAAGGTAGTACTGCACTGCCCCCTAGTGGCCGGGAGTGCACTCCTGCAGTAACACTGGAACAACTTACTTCTCTTCAGAAGAATGGTGTCCATCTTTAAAATTCATCCATCGATTCTTTGAGCGGTCGCTCTTCAGAGACACACAGCTGGGTTGAGGAGAGTTGGGTCTCTCCTGCTGGATCCTGAGTGCAATAAACCCCCCAAGGCAGATTAGACATACTAGTGCAATAAACCCCCCAAGGGAGATTAGACATACTAGTGCAATAAACCCCCCAAGGCAGATTAGACAGGCTAGTGCAATAAACCCTCCAAGGCAGATTAGACAGACTAGTGCAATAAGTGATGTTTTAAAAGATTTCACGAATGAAGGCCACTTAGCATGATAGGTCATATCACAGTGCATGCCCCATTTCTTTGAGGTTGTATAACCCATTCATTGTTGGGCACGCCCCCTTTCATTCATGCTCTCTCCTCATCCATTCACAGTTTCCCACGCTGCTTCCCCTCATGTGGCAATAACCAATCAGCCCAAGCTATTCCTTTCCTGCTGAGTCAATCACCTAATCAGCAGTATATCAGGGTCCATGTTTTACTCTGTTTGCTATGTGCTGTGTATGTGCCATGTGTCATTCTCAGTTGCTGATCATCGTCGCTGAAGCAGTTGTTTTCGCCCCACCTCCTCCCCTGACCACCACCATCGTCATGACTCCTGAAGAATTCCCTATGGGGGATTTCCTATCCTCCTATTCTTCACTGACGACGCCCTCTCATCATCTCAGGAGAGTTTCATCATATCATGGAGTCATACGCCAAAATTAATTTGTTGTATCATTAAAGCTTGTTGAACTTTCTCATTATTGAAACCCCCCAAGGCAGATTAGACATACTAGTGCAATAAACCCCCCAAGGCAGATTAGACATACTAGTGCAATAAACCCCCCAAGGCAGATTAGACATACTAGTGCAATAAACCCCCCAAGGCAGATTAGACATACTAGTGCAATAAACCCCCCAAGGCAGATTAGATTCAAGATTCAAGATTCAAGATTTTTATTGTCACTCCATGGTACAAGTATCACGTGTGAAATTCTTGTGCTGTGGACTCCGTTTACAACATAGTACAAATATAACAGGGCATATGAGTGCAAAAACAACAAGAGACACAACAAGCAATAAGGCAGTATAGTGATAAGACAAGTCAGAGACAGTGGCATATTCACTGCACATAGGTGCGCATGTCGTGTGCATACTTTAGACGTGATTCAACATTTTAAATTCTGCGTATTTGACATACAGGTGCAAATAGCATATTCCTTATTAAACATACAATTAAACTTGGCGTTTTAAATTCGGCGTATTTGACATACAGGTGCGAATAGCATATTCCTTATTAAACATACAATTAAACATTAGACATACGTAATGGTAGCAGCTACAGTACGGTACAGTACGGCTACTACACTATTTGTGTATGTTAAGGAGTCTCGTGGCCTGCGGGAAGAAACTGTTCCTCAAGCGATTTGTGCGTGCTTTTGGAACCCTGTATCTTCTCCCTGAGGGTAGCAGGGAGAACAGGCTGTTGTGGGGATGGTTTGTGTCTTTGATGATCTTCAGGGACCTCCTGAGGCACCGCTGTTTATACAGTTCTTGCAGATCTGGCAACTCACATCCTGTTACGTGCAGGGCCGCGCGTCTCACTCTCCGTAGCGCCCTGCGGTCCATGGTGGTACAGTTCCCGTACCAGGTGGTGAAGCCGCCAGTCAGCAGGCTTTCAATGGTGCCTCTGTAGAAGTCCCTGAGGATTTCTTTCCTTAGCCCAAATTTCTTCAGGCGCTTGAGTCCGTGTATTCGCTGTTGGGCCTTTTTGACAACAGTGGCGGTGTGGCCGGCCCAAGTCAGGTCCTGGTGGATATTGACTCCCAGGTACTTGAAGCTGTCCACCCTTTCCACCACTGTGCCGTTGATGGTGATTGGGGGGTGTGCGCCCCCCCCCCTCCTGTAGTCAACAATGATCTCCTTGGTCTTGGAGACGTTCAGAGAGAGGTGGTTGTCCTGGCACCATTGTTCCACAGCCCCCACCTCCTCTCTGTAGGCCGTCTCGTCGCTCCCCGAGATCAGCCCCACGACTGCTGTGTCGTCTGCAAACTTCACGATGGTGTTAGAGGTTTGAGTCGCCACGCAGTCGTGGGTGTAGACATACTAGTGCAACAAACCCCCCAAGGCAGATTAGACATACTAGTGCAATAAACCCCCCAAGGCAGATTAGACATACTAGTGCAACAAACCCCCCAAGGCAGATTAGACATAGTGCAATAAACCCCCCAAGGTAGATTAGACATACTAGTGCAATAAACCCGCCAAGGCAGATTAGACATACTAGTGCAATAAACCCCCCCAAGGCAGATTAGACAGACTAGTGCAATAAACCCCCCAAGGCAGAATAGACATAGTGGAATACCTGTGTAGTGATGTGCGGCGCTATGTGACCAGTGGAAGCTGTGCAGCTTGCAAATGTGTCCATTAATCTGCCCTAATTACCTAATTTAAAAAATCTGGCTCCGTTAGGTCACCTGCAGGGGGTGCTCTTTACACTTCAGTTTATTCAATATTTTCATAGAGTTATTCAAACTCAGACTCTTTTTCTTTAACAACATAATTTACAGTTCAAGTATTCATACACACAGAGGGGCGAGTGAAGGACAGATTACTTTACTCTGACCAAAATCCAACTGAAAGAAGCGGTCATATAGAACAGGCCTATAGTGTCTTGGAACTGTCTGCCAAGTAATATTTGTTCCATCAAAGGAAAGGCATGTTTTAAAAGGATACTCAGATCTCTCTCTCTCTCTCGCTCTCTCTCTCTCACACACACACACACACACACACACACACACACACACACACACACACGCACACACACACACACACACACACACGCACAAGTATTGTGTTGCCAGCTTTGCCTTTCAGATTGGGTAGCTTCAAATCTGTTACACTAGCCCTCGTGTTCAGGCTATATGAATGTCCCGAACAAACTGGAAGTACTTGGTGAAGTAATTAGGACAAAGGTCATGTATTATTTTATAGACTATGATACGTTTCAACTGTTGTCCTCTACTTTCAACAGGGAGTTAATTTAAATCTTTAAAATGTGTTGGGCTAATGTGCGTTCTTGGACAGAGGTTAAGGATGAGCCTCATTAGTTAGTTTTGGGCTTTTTGGAGCTCATCTTTAGATTTTTTGTTATAGCAATGTAGCAGGATATACAGTTCGTAACATGGGATTAACAACATAGCTAAAGTCCTCATGGTCTTCGTGTCCTTAGATATTCTTGCCAAATACTTTGTCCTTGAGTGAATTTTCCCAATGACAGAGAGGGCCATAGCTTCACTCGTCATATACTGATCCAATTGACTTCCCAGATATGTCACTTTTCTTGTAACTTAACACCATTACATTCTACCGAAAAACTAGGTTGGTTTCTTAGTTTATGCTTTGTTCCAAAGACAATACATTCAGATTTTCCTAAGCGCAGGGATAGCTTATTGTTGCATAACCATGTGCTTACATTTAGAAGTTCTTCACTAAGTGATGATCTGACTGATTCTAAGCACTCTCTGGTTACCAACAAGCTGGAGTCGTCTGCGTACAGAAATAAAGGACATGAACAGGCTGACTCCATGTCATTAATATACAACAAAAATAATAGAGGACCAATAATACTTCCTTTAGTGACCCCACAGGTAAGGTTTCTGGGCTCAGAGAGTAAACCTCCTATTTCTACCATTTGGACTCTGTCAGAGAGGTATGACTGTATCCAGTCCAGGGCCTCCTCAGGCTATTATGAGGTTTAGAGGGTAACAGTTGTCTTACTTTGTGTCTGAGAGTCCATGTTGATGACTGAAGAGTGTTGGAAACTCCTCCACAGACAGACAGCTGTCAGGAGGCTCTGCTCCACTCTCTTCCTCCACATGAACACTCATCTTCTGAGAGGAGAAACACACACACACACACACACACACACACACGTCCCAGCTCATGAGTATAGGGCTGAACAATTTGGGGAAACTATCTAATCGTGATTAGATACGGATTGCGATTTGATTTACAAAATAATGTTTTAAAGTCAAGCTTCAGTTCAATATTCACTGTGTAATAGATCATTAAAACATGTGATGGTAGGACTGAGCAATGTTTTATTCCTTCTTTCTAAAAGTCCATCTGTTCTTCTACACTTCATATTTTTTCAAATATATTTTTTGAAATTGTCAAAGCATGTTGCCCCAGGTGCTGTGAGAGTGTTCTCTCACCTAGGGGCACTTTACACGAGGACGGTTTCCTATGGAAACGGGGAATTATTTTATCGTTAGTGCCTCCCTTTTAGACGGCGACGGCGAATTCGCGCTTAGGAAACGACACATTTTAAAACCACCCTCCAGAGTGGAATTGTTTGAGACGCTCCCCGCTGAGCGGGGCTGAGCGCTCCATGTAATCGCTTTGGAACGGCACATTTCAGAAACTCTGACGTGCCTGCACACGCCATAGCCGTGCGCGAGTTGACAACCAAATAAAACGTCATTATGAATGAAGTTTGGCAACATTCAGAATTAAGCTACACTGCGGCCAACTTCAGTTACATGTTCAGAACGTTACTGCTGCGAGAAGCCGATGGCTGTACCCGGTCGGCATTTAACGTTAGTTACAAAAGCACGTCGACAGTGTTTTCTCACTGCCAGTAGCAGTAGGGTGACAGATCACAGTCAGCGCTCCCGGTCCTCGCTGCTCGTTAAAGATTCCCAATAGGTGTTATTCTGATAAACTGGTCACATATGTTACATTCTCACCCAACAAATATTAAAACTTTAACAGTTTGGGGGGTTTTTTTAGCTTGAAAAAAGCTTTTTGGCAAGTCTAAATGACTGCGGAAAGTGTACTCTACTTCCGCGTTTAAAGCGAAATTACGTCATGCAGTAAGCGTCCTTGTATGGGCAAAGAATAAGGTGATCACACTGCCACCTAGCGACCTGGCATGTACATTACGGCGTTTTAAAAATTCAACAGCGCTCATGTAAACAGGGAGAAGGTGTGAAGGAAAAGGTGTGAAGGAAACGCTATTGTGTCGTTTCTTTCAGAAACTGTCCTCGTGTAAAGGGCCCCCTAGACAGGCATACCCAAAATAAATCAGGATAGCTCCTCAACCATTTGGCCTTCATGCAGATGTCTGGTCTTCTGTGAAAGGTCAGAAGCTCTGGAATATGACTCCAGTGTAAGTAAACCTACATCTATTACCATTCCAGTGTAAATGGAGATGCAATAGGAAAAAATATGTGTTCATCCTCACCTAGTGGCTAGTGAATAATCTAATTTTAAAAGGCAATATCACCATTATAACCAAGATGCCACAGATAATTATGCTGCTGAATTTGTCGTACTCTGACTAAGACTGTAACTGTAAATTTGATAAAAAAAAATACACAAAAAATGCACCATTTAAAAACGTCAACTTGATATCTCGAAAGAAATTTGGTTTGCAGCAGGCATTGGGACAAACAGTACAAAATACATTGCTAATAACAAGCATCATCATAACACAGTAACTCTAGTAGTGATCAGCTCAAGCATGATCATAACACAGTAACTCCAGTAGTGATCAGCTCAAGCATGATCATAACACAGTAACTCCAGTAGTGATCAGCTCAAGCATCATCATAACACAGTAACTCCAGTATTGATCAGCTCAAGCATGATCATAACACAGTAACTCCAGTAGTGATCAGCTCAAGCATCATCATAACACAGTAACTCCAGTAGTGATCAGCTCAAGCATCATCATAACACAGTAACTCCAGTAGTGATCAGCTCAAGCATCATCATAACACAGTAACTCCAGTAGTGATCAGCTCAAGCATCATCATAACACAGTAACTCCAGTAGTGATCAGCTCAAGCATCATCATAACACAGTGCAACGGTGCAATATCTGACTCATAGCCTTGTTTATAATCCAGTGTGGTTTACATAGGCTACTACACTGTACATAGGTATACAATTAGATTTTATTTTTATTCCTTCTTATATACATATTTATAGCTCTACATCACACTCATATCATGTAAATAGCACCTAACTTGCTTTATATATGATCGCTGTCCTTGTTTGTTCATTTTAGCTTGTATGCACACCTTTTCTTTTTTTCCTTTGTACGTACATTGAGACCAACGTATACCGGAGTCAAATTCCCTGTATGTCCACATAGCCTACATACAGTTGATGCTGATTTTCAAAACGCGGTCACATTCATGTATTCTATGAATAGACATCTTCCATCACAGTTTTCTTTTTCATTTTTTTTATTTTTTCTTCTTTCCTCTTCCTCTCCTTTTTTTGTGGGGGGGGGGGTCGTTTCTGGGGGGGGCGCAGATCAGCGACAGCTGGTGCAATGGGGTTAATCTTAAGTGAATAAGTGAATAAGTTAAGTTAATCAGTTAAGTTTAAGTGTTACGTGCGCTTCATTGTGCATAAATTAGGCTACTCTATCTGCCTTTACACTTTAGGTTTTGTGTTTACAGATTAGGCTATTTGTTAAGGGCCTCCATGAAATTTGTATGCTCTATGCTGTACATGTTTGTTTTTGTGTGGACTCTGTCACACTCTAGTGTTGGCTTATTGTACTCACAGCTATGACAAGAAGGCCACGAGAGAAGCCTGTTGATTTGTGATAGAAAATATAGGCCTACCTACCCATATACCCATTTATTTAATAGTTTATAACAGAAAAGTTATCTCTTTATCTTATGTCCTTTCCTTTAGCTTTATTTCACTTCAAACTTGAAGTATGAATCTAAATGCGTCATTGAAACAATGTTTTAAGTTATGATTGACTACGACTGGCCCCGCCCTCAGGCACGAGGTGGACATGACTCAACTCGTGGCATCCTTTATCTTCCTGCATGGAAGGTGGCGGGTAGCATGACTTTGTTGAGTGGGAGATGTGAGTGCAGCTTAACTAGTTCAAGCTGCACAATGCAGTCACTGCCAGGGTTGGAAGGGTTACTTTAAAAATGTAATCTGATACAATTACTAATTACCTGTTAAAAATTGTAATCAGTAATGTGATCCAAGTATCACAATATTAAAGTAATGTAACTGATTACTTTCCGTTGCTTTTGGATTACTTCTGAACACATTTCCTGCATTTGACTGCATGGAATCTGGGGGCATGCTCCTCAGGATGACAAAAAAATGTATGTGTTGGTTACAGCAGGCATTCATCCAATCTAGTGTTGCCTGTTTCTCAACAATAATAAAACAATAACAATATTTCCATTACAGTGCACTGATATTATCTGTTTGCTAGTTATTTATTTATTGTGGGTGCACTGGTCTTTTTTAAGAGCCAACTAAGTGTGTTTTTTCAAGTGTGTTTTTCCCCCTCTCCAGGGTTTTATGTTTTATTTATTTGCACCATAGATATCAGAATCAGAAAGACTTTAATGATCCCCGGGGGGAAATTGGGACAAGTTGCAGTTGCTCGCACTCAGGCATGAAATATCCACATGTTCAAACAAACTGGCATAAGCCAGCAGCGAGCACACTCACCGGTGTTTTTAAAGTTTCGGTGCACGGCACAGGAGATACTTAGTAGGAGAAGGAGAGCCAGCACACAAAAATGTCCTTTCGTTGAGTTTATTCCAGCTTAACACCAGGTACAGCACACGGACGTTTCAGCCTAACGGCCTTCTTCAGCGTGTTGCTGTGTCAGGCGGAGATGACGTTTAAATACACTGAGAACGGAAGTACTTTCAATAAACGAAATATCAAAATTCAGTTACAATATATAAAGAATTCAAGAACCAAGCAATACACAACACAAAAGTTCCATTATCAAAGAAAAATGTCTACATACAACAATGTATGCATATATAAATAACAATAGTCTGGTCAGTCCCACTGTGTGGGAGAGCAGAACCAGGCCTAGGTAAAGGCCCTGCTGTATTCAAAGTGACAGGTAGGCGGAGTAAGCCAGGTCTGGACTACAGATAGATACAAAACAAAATACAGAATACAATAGAAATGTTTTAAAACAAGAATTATGCTTAAATAATTGCACGTTTCCACTATAATGGCCTAGAAAGAGGTCCCGCTGTATTGTGATAACAGACAGGAGAGATTAAGCTAGGGCTGGAATGCATATTACTAAGTACATTAAAAATAGACAATACAAATATGTTACAAAATTGCACATTCAAAGAAAGCAGCCCAATAACAGTTCCTCATTAAGTCCTTTCGGATGCTCTGTCTGAAGAGTGTGAATCCAAAAGGCCTCTCTTTGTAGCAAGGCCCTATCTCTATCCCCACCCCTTTTCAATGGACTAACAGTTTCTATGCCCTGCAACCTCAGGGTGCAAACCTCATGTCCCATAGCGTTGAAATGTCTCGCTACAGAAGATTTTTCATCCTTATTGCAAATTTTACTTTTGTGCTCGGAGATGCGGGTTTTGAGTTCTCTACGAGTTTTCCCCACATAAACATTTGAACAAGGACATTTGAACAAGTACACAACGAATTTAGATCTACAAGAAATTCTACTTTTAATGTTGTACTTCTTGCCAGAGTGTGGGTGAGTGAAGGATTCACCTCTGATCATCGCATTACACTGCAGACAGCTCGAACAAGGAAAATTACCATTAGGTAAATTGGATAAAAAATGTGTAGGGCGTGTATAACAATCTGCCCTGACTAACATGTCTCTCAGGTTTCGAGCCCGCTTCTGAGCAAAAATAGGGGAACTTGTGAACGCGTGTCCTACCAAGGGGTCACTGCACAAAATATGCCAGTGGCTGAGAACAGCGTTTTTTATTTCATGCGACACCGGAGAAAAAGTTGTGGCACATACAATTTTAGTGCCGTGGCCCGAGGGAGATTTGGGAGTGAGCAGGTCATGTCTGTTTAAATCCCTGACCTTCTGAAGGCTCACATCCAGGTCATGGCTGTTGTAGCCCTTGGCCCGGAAACATCAGAGGTATGGTGGCCACACTTCCTTCTTTTGTCAAAGACACCACTGATTTTCTTAATGAGTTGAGTTCTTTACAACACACTGTAGAAAATAGCATTCTATGCACAATGGATGTTAACTCATTCACCGCCAAAGACGTCTTTGACGTGTTATCAGAAATAGCCATCCACGCCAAAGACGTGTTTGACGTGTTTTTGTTTTTATTGGTGCAGCGCCTGCAGCAAACACTTGCCCAGCCTGTGACACAGACACAGGTCCCTGCCTTCAAAGGGTAGCCGACAGCACGCGATCAAACACATACCGCAGCTGTTGTTTTGAAATTGAGCAAGAGGAAAAGCAGAGAACGGGTAACGCTTCCTTGTGCAGACAGGAGAAACGCCATTGAAACGCCCTCGGCGCGCTGCACGAGCTGGAGTCGCCTTCCTCTGTGCCAGCCAGGAGAAAACGGGAGAAAGTAATCAAGAGATGTGTTTGATCATCGGAGGAATGAGGAAATGATCGATCAGTTTGCGAGGGCGGTGAGGACGTGTTGAATAGCCGAGGGGAAAACGGGAACGATCAAATAGCAGAGTTGATATGACAGGGAGACATGGACGAGGACGGGTGTACCAGAACCACCAGAACAAATCAAAAATAAACACAGGAACAGCTAGGCAGCAGCGGGCAGAAGGCACTCACAGCAGCCCGCTGTCCTTCTCAAGAGCTCTTCAGTTGGTTCATGAAATCGCTGGGCTGCGTGCCCTCCAGTGTTGCTCCTGGCCAATCCCAGCGCCACAGGGCGTGGTTATTGCTTATCCTATGTTGGGTTAGAAATCTAAAAGGGGGATCGTGTGTGTGTGTGTGTGTGTGTGTGTGTCTGTCTGTCTGTCTGTCTGTCTGTCTGTCTGTCTGTCTGTCTGTCTGTCTGTCTGTCTGTCTGTCGGTGTGTCTGTCTGTCTGTCTGTCTGTCTGTCTGCACACTCACACCGAGTAAACTGTATTGTTGAATGTAAAAAAAAAGCACTTCATGTGTGTATATATATATATATATATATTTTTTTTTTGTCATTTGTGTCCTAACGAATAATATTTACATGTCTGATGTCAATACAGTTCAAAATAAAAGAATTGAGAGTGAGTTATGCCTGAGATTGTGCCCTTTTACAAAAATGCTTTTTTCTCCCTTTTCTCTTCCCAGACAGGCTTTTTTGGTGAACATGGGGTGTATACAAAGGGTTATAAGTAGAGTACAGAACATGCTAAAAGCTAACTTTCTTTTTGGGGGTGAAAGTAGAGACTTAGATCTTCATTTTGAGGTATTGGACATCACTGTAGTCCTAGTACAGAATTTACTGTGGGTCTTGAAAGATGACCAAACATTATGGAAATACTTGGCCTGTGCCAAAAATGCCAGTCAGATATTGGCAGTGAATGAGTTAATAGTCTGTATACAAATGTGCCCCATGTGGAGGGTTTGCAAGCCCTGGCACACTTTTTAGACAAAAGACACACTCCTGCTCCTGCCTCCTGCTCTGCTCTGCTCTCTCACTCAGCAGCACTTTCACACTTTCACACGTTTGCTCCTCCCCTCAGGTGTTGCTCCTCCCCTCAGGTGTTGCTCCGCACCTGAGGTGTTGCCAGATCTTTATTTATTAGGATCTGATCTTTCTTTTAACACATTCACTGCCAGCCGTTTTTTTTTTACTGTAGGTAGCTTCTGCCAGAGAGTTTTTTTGAGGATTCTGGCTCATCTTTCAAGACCCGAGGATTCTTTTCTGCTAAGATTTTGTGAACACAAAATATCTCAAAAGAACTAATAGAATGTGTGCTTTCTCTGTCTAAAATAGTTAGTTTGTAGAGTTAGTAGTTATGTAGGCATTAGCACTTAAATACAGCATGGTTTCAGCGTCTGAAAATTTAAGCTGAGATAAATAGCTTTTTGTGAAATTCGATAGAACAGTCACTTTAACCATTCATTTTTGGCATCAGTAAGACGTCAGACATCTAAACAATTGTTTTGAACAGTAATTTCCTCCATAACAGCAGGAAACACCCCTCTCCTTCAAACTCCTCCCTCCGTGTGTGTTCTTCTTGGCTGCAGCGGGCGTGTCACAAGCTCGTTTCTGCTGCTGCTGCTGCTGCTCCTGTCTGCTGGCGGCCGCTGGGCAAGTCTGGATGGGCTCGCTCGTTTCTTGGGGTTTCGGTTGAGAGCTTTGATGAAGCTTTTGCGATTCTGGTCTTATTTATGCTGCGTGTTTCAAAGTGTGTTGCACCCATAATCTATTATGCAAATTTGCAATCCCCCACCGCCAGCAATCAGCGTGAAAGCGAAAGCGTTTTCGCCAATCCATTTTACAGTAGGCTATGAGAATGGTTTCATCGCGCGTTCCCCTGCAGTTTTGGCTCTGCTTTTTCTAGTCTGGAGAGCACTGTCGCCACTTAGTGGGTCGGTGGAATGGGTTGTACACGTTATGCTGCGTGTTTCAAAGTGTGTAGCACCCATAATCTATTATGCAAATTTGCAATCCCCCACCGCCAGCAATCAGCGCGAAAGTGAAAGCGTTTTCGCCAATCCATTTTACAGTAGGCTATGAGAATGGTTTCATCGCGCGTTCCCCTGCAGTTTTGGCTCTGCTTTTTCTAGTCTGGAGAGCACTGTCGCCACTTAGTGGGTCGGTGGAATGGGTTGTACACGTTCGGTGGCTCCCATATTTATATAGGAGATGTAAAAGGCTTAGATGCACGTCCCACCGTCAATTTTTTTTTTTTTTTTTTTGACGTATTAACACGTCATTGGCAGTCAACCGTTGGATTTTTTTTGACGTATCAACACGTCATTGGCAGTGAACGTGTTAAGGGTAAGGTCTTAGAGAATGTCATCATTCTAAGAATGTCAATGCTATAGGACCAAGTCACACCTTTTTTGATTTAGTGGGAAGCTGCTGTACTGTTGAATTAATTCTGTCTCTTGTTCCCTGTACAGTGCAGAGTCACAGACTGTTAGATCTGTTACAGTCAAATGTTAAATAATAATTATTTATGTTGTAATATATTAAACACTCACCCTGTGCAGCTCCTGTTGCTCCTGCCTCCTCCACTCCTGCCTTCTCTGCTCTGCTCTCTTTAGCAGACGACTCAGCTGCGCTTCCACACTTTCAGACATGTTTGCTCCTCCCCTCAGGTGTTGCTCCATCCCCTCAGGTGTTGCTCCTCCCCTCAGGTGTTGCTCCTCCCCTCAGGTGTTGCTCCTCCCCTCAGGTGTTTCCAGATCTTGTGACTATAACAAGCAGGAATTTGACATTAAAAAAAGCGCTGCAGTAAAAAAACACGAGAATGATCACAGAGCTCAGCTATCTGGGGACATGAATATGATGGAGTTGTTGATCACAATTTGATTTGATCTTTTTATGGACACACATGGACAACTGCCTCTGTAGAACTGAAGGGATATTGTTGTGATGTTTAGTAGGCTATCTAATTATTAAAGATGCTTTAGTGAAAGAAAAATAAATAATGATACATGTAGGCTATGTATTTCAACAAAGGAAATAAAGAAAAAAATAGAACCTTTCCTGTTTTAACCAACCTTCATGGTTATTCGAGTATAGATTTCTAAGTTTACAAGGTGCACATGAATGCACCATGAGCCATGAGGCGTGAAGTCCCTCTCAGTGCCCACAATGCTTTACTCTACAAAGCAAGCAGACGCTCAATCAATTTTCCCCACGGCGCTGGCCAGCAGGCCAGGCCGGGGTCAGAAGATGATGAAGTCAGGACTCTCACTCACAGACATTTAGTGAAGGGGGTTGGGGCTAGCGATTCGAAGGGTGTGTAGGGGGAGTGGCTAGGTGCATGTGGGTGGTGGAGGAGTTGCAAGCCAGGGGGGCAGGGCTATGGAAAAGGGGATAGGAAGGTTGTAGCATGTCGGGGTTCCAGGGGTGAGGTGGGATGGCTAGGGGGATGTGGGTGGTGGTGTACTACATATTACAGCAGTAGAAACAAGGCTAGGTGGAAACCTAGCCTGGTTTCTACATATGGCCCTGCATATGTAGAAACAAGTCTAGGTGGAAACCTAGCCTTGTTTCTACATATGGCCAGTGCAGAAAAGCATTGTGGAACCTGTTGGCTGTAGCATTGTTAATGGGAAGGGCTGTCAGTGACAAAAGTATGATGAGCTCTTCTCCTAATGTCTCCCGCGGGTTGGGGCTTGAGCAACACACACACACACACATGCACACACACACGCACACACACACACACACACATGCACACACACACACGCACACACACACACACACACACACACACACACAGACACACACACACACACACACACACACACACACACACACACACACACACACACACACACACACACAAACAGACACACGCCCTGTAACAAAGTGTAACAAAGCTGTAACAAAGCTCAAATAAAAACACTAAATTTACCGCACTGAAACAGGGTCAACCCGCAAAGCCGATGGGGTCCGCTCAACTATTCCTCTATATACGAATCTGTTTCAAACGGTCTCTCTTTAGCCCAGTTCAGCTAAAGGTTAGCCAGGCTAGCTACAGCCCACAATAGATCCATGGCTGCAGCAACGTTTGCTTTGATTGACAGATCAGGTGGCCAATCAGAGCAGCGCCTTTGCAGCCAAAACTGAGTATACTGAGCTGCTGAGGATAAATACAAGAAAAAAAAATTGAGATGTCTCCAAATCCCCAGTCTCCAGTGTTGGGACTAACGCGTTATTAAGTAACGCGTTACAGTAACTAAGTTACTTTTTGCAGTAACGAGTACTGTAACGAATTACTTCATCAGTAACGTAACGTACTTACAATTATTGCGGTTTAAACAGCCTCGTTACTCGTTACTTCACGATTCTGTGCGGGACCTACTGCAGCGAGGGTAGAGAGGAAAATGCGAGTCTGACGGCGGTCTGATGAGGAAGTAGGCTAATCGTGCGGTTCTATACTTTCTGTTACTGGATTTGTTATCCGATTGTTCATCAATTGTTCATCAATTGTTATCCGATAATTTCGGAGACGAAATTGTAACATAGCAACGTTGGTCCACAAACGTTGCTATTTAAAAAAAAAACTTGGGAGATCGGGTTGGGATTATAACGTTAGTTTGTCGAGTCGCACCTGGTAATCCAGAAATGGCGTTATGGTACCTTTGTCTACTTGTAGATCATCAAGAAACTTTAAATTAATAACGTTAGATGTGTTTAACAGAGCTGTATATTGGGTCTAGCAGCTGATCAGCAGCTCAGACAGCCTCAAACACGAGGTGATTGTCAGCTCTATAATTCGCAAAATAGCAGTGGATGGAAACGCGCACTGTGTTTTGTGACAGCCACGCACTGCACAATGTGTTCCAGAATAACCCATTGTTAATAACGTCTGCTAACGTTAGTGTAGCTGATGTTATCGATCGTTGTAAAAAAGTTTGGATATTTCGGCTGCTGCCTTCTGATGTGCTCGCTGCTGTGGACGCAATGTGGACTTACAATGTGGACTTAAAACGGAAGCCGGGGACACGAAAGGTTGCTATGGCGCCGCCCTAGGAACGGCCCAGGAAACTCGTCTATACATTTTTCTTCTTTCCTCTTCTTCTTCTCCTTCCTTTTTTTTGGGGGGGGGGGGGGGGGGGGGGGGGGTCAGATCAGGGACAGCTGGTGCAATGGGGTTAATCTTAAGTGAATAAGTGAAGTCAATCAGTTAAGTTTAAGTGTTACATGCACTTCATTGTGCATACATTAGGCTACTCTATCTGCCTTTACACTTTAGGTTTTGTGTTTACAGATTAGGCTATTTGTTAAAGGCCTCCATGAAAAGTGTGTGGGGATATGCTGTACATGTTTTGTTTTTGTATGGACTCTGTCACACTCTAGTGTTGGATTATTGTACTCGCAGCTATGACAAGAAGGCCACGAGAGAAGCCTATTGATTTGTGATAGAAAATATAGGCCTACCTACCCATATACCCCTTTATTTAATAGTTTATAACAGAAAAGTTATCTCTTTATCTTATGTCCTTTCCTTTAGCTTTATTTCACGTCAAACTTGAAGTATGAATCTATATACTTTATTGAAACAATGTTTTAAGTTATGATTGACTACGACTGGCCCCGCCCTCAGGCAGGAGGTGGGCATGACTCAACTCGTGGTGTCCTTTATCTTCCTGCATGGAAGGTGGCGGTGTAGCATGACTTTGTTGAGTGGGAATGCAGCTTAACTAGATCAAATATGCACGATGCAGTCACTGCCAGGGTTGGAAGCGTTACTTTAAAAATGTAATCCGATACAATTACTAATTACCTGTTAAAAATGTTAGTCAGTAATGTAATTCAAGTATCACAATAAAAAAAGTAATGTAACTGATTACTTTCCGTGGCTTTTGGATTACTTTTGAACACATTTCCTGCATTTGACTAATGGAGTCTGGGGGCATGCTCCTCAGGATGACAAAAAAAACAAAGTCTGTGTTGGTTACAGCAGGCATTCATCCAATCTAGTGTTGCCTGTCTCTCATTAATAATAAAACAATAACAATATTTCCATTACACTGCACTGATATTATCTGTTTGCTAGTTATTTATTTATTTTGGGTGCACTGGTCCTTTTTAAGAGCCAACTAAGTGTGTTTTTTCAAGTGTGTTTTCCCCCCTCTCCAGTGGTTTTATGTTGTATTTATTTGCACCATAGATATCAAACATAAAGTAGACAATAGGAAGAATCAATATGTACACAGCTGTCAGCCACTTGGGTAAAGATACAATATACAATGAATAGAATATACAATACATGTAATCCTGCTAGTAATCCCCATTTTTCCACTAAATGTAACTGTAATCTTGATTACATATTTTGTATGCAACTGTAAGGGATTACAGTTAACTTGTTTGTATCCTGATTACAGTAACCAGATTTGATGTAATCAGTTACTTCCCAAGCCTGCTCACATTTCCTGCTTCTAAAAATAATAATAAAAAAATAATCCTGCTTCTCAGTCTAGTCTGTCAGCCATGTTGTGCTCTGTTTAAGAAACTCCTAATAGGCCTGCTCTCAAGAGACTACTTTGATCTTTATTTATTAGGATCTGATCTTTCTTTTAAGTGTAAGGTCTTAGAGAATGTCATCATTCTAAGAATGTCAACGCTATAGGACCAAGTCACACCTTTTTTGATTTAGTGGGAAGCTGATGTACTGTTGAGTTAATTCTGACTCTTGTTCCCTGTACAGTGCAGAGTCACAGACTGTTAGATCTGTTACAGTCAAATGTTAAATAATAATGATTTATGTTGTAATATATTAAACACTCACCCTGCACAGCTCCTGTTGCTCCTGCCTCCTGCTCTGCTCTGCTCTCTCACTCAGCAGCACTTTCACACCTTCACACATGTTTGCTCCTCCCCTCAGGTGTTGCTCCTCCCCTCAGGTGTTTCCAGATCTTGTGACTATAACAAGCAAGAATTTGACATTAAAAAAAGCGCTGCAGTAAAACAACATGAGAATGATCACAGAGCTCAGCTATCTGGGGACATGAATATGATGGAGTTGTTGATCACAATTTGATTTGATCTTTTTTATGGAAATTTCAAAAAACTGCCTCTGTAGAACTGAATGGATATTGTTGTGATGTTTAGTAGGCTATCTCATTATTAAATATGCTTTAGTGAAAGAAAAATAAATAATGATACATAGGCTATGTATTTCAACAAAGGAAATAAAGAAAAAAATAGAACCTTTCCTGTTTTAAAGGTCCCAATTCGTGCAGCTGTAACCTCTTAAAAACGTGTGTCTCTGGTCCATAAAACATGATTCTGGATTAATTTGTCGAAAATATAGCAACCCCGTTTGTTGTGACGGAGTTCTCACTTCCTCATCTTGTCGCTTCCCAAGAATGGTCTGTTTCTATAATATATTCAGAACTAACAGTTCCCATTGGCCGCTGAGGGTCAATCAGATTAGCGTCTGTGGACCAGCACGCTAGGTTGCGAGCTATCGCTAACTTAACGGTTGCTACGCTAAAGAGGACATCTCAAAATGCCTAGACTTACCGAATGCACCTCCGCAGTTGCTGGATCACGTACAGTTGGTGTCGCTCCAGCTAGAAGTGTTAATTTTGTGGCTATAGACAAAATGGTGCAGGTAGCTTGTGTGAGAGAGACCCGCGCAGTATGCTTGAGGAAGCTCGTGACGTCCCGATACCCCGTCTGGGAAACAGAGCGTTAGGGGGCGTGGCTTGAATGAGACTGCAGGGGGAAGCTGGATAGGGACAAATCCAACTGTGGCAGTTCTGAGCTTGTGACCACTCATTACAGGGAGGGATGACAGCAGTATATATGCATTTACAAGTAAAAACAGCTTTTGCACAGAATGGGACCTTTAACCAACCTTCATGGCTGCAGCATTTATGCAGACCAAGATGGCCGACAGTGCTGCTGCCCTGTGAAAACCTGTTGAGAACAATCTACAGAAAATCATCTTAATCCTTAAATATTTCTCCATCAAGAGCCTCTGAAGTGGTTTTAGTCTTTTCTTACCACACTATAAAGTAATATTGGTGAACAAAACCGGATCTGGACACCAGTAATACCAACTGCCAGCCCAGGCTGCATAAGCAGCCCAGCTACTACCAGGCCGGGCCCAGGCCACACAGGCTGCCTAGCTACCATCAGGCCGGTCCCAGGCTACATTGGCTGCCCAGCTACCATCAGGCCGGTCCCAGGCTACACAGGCTGCCCAGCTACCACCAGGCCGGTCCCAGGCTACACAGGCTGCCCAGCTACCACCAGGCCAGTCCAAGGCTACATTGGCTGTCCAGCTACCACCAGGCCGGTCCCAGGCTACACCAACTGCCCAGATACCACCAGGCCGGTCCCAGGCTACACCAACTGCCCAGCTACCACCAGGCCGGTCCCAGGCTACACCAACTGCCCAGTTACCACCAGGCCGGTCCCAGGCTACACCAACTGCCGAGCTACCACCAGGCCGGTCTCAGGCTACACCAACTGCCGAGCTACCACCAGGCCGGTCCCAGGCTACACCAACTGCCCAGCTACCACCAGGCCGGTCTCAGGCTACACCAACTGCCCAGCTACCACCAGGCCGGTCCCAGGCTACACCAACTGCCCAGCTACCACCAGGCCGATCCAGGCTACAACTGCCTAGCTATCACCAGGCCGGTCGCTTTGCTATGGTACTCTTTGTCCTACTATCTGCTTAAATTATATCAACATCTTGTGTGTGCTGGCTAGAAAGGCTGGGGCAGAATGGCTACGAGAAGGGATGTAGAAGAATTAAAGAGATCGAATGAGGAATTAAGGAAATCGGTGGAGTTCATGGGACAGCAAATTGAAGCTATGACAAATAAGCAAGATACTTTAATCGACATGATGAAGGAGATCAAGGAACTAAAGAGACAGAATGAGGAGAAAGATGTGAAAATTGCACAATTGGAGAACAGGATGTCTGATTTAGAACAGTACACTCGAATGAATGATGTAATTATTACTGGGATTCCAACAAGACCCCGGTCATTTGCTAGTGCAGTGGGAGGGAGGGAGGGAGCAGGGCCCAGCGACCAGGATTTGGATTTGGTGGAGCAGCAGGTAGTAGAGTTCCTCCAAGGAATTAGCATAAACAAAGATAATATAGAAGCTTGTCACCCTCTTCTCCAAAAAGACAAAAGTAAGCCAGCAGTCATCATCATGAGGTTTGCAAATAGAAAATTTAAAATGAATCTTTTGCGACAGGGTAAGATGCTCAGAGGAACAAATGTGTACCTGAATGAACATTTAACCAAGAACAACGCCGATATTGCCAAAAGAGCTAGGTACCTACGCAAAGAGAATAAAATACAAGCAACATGGTCATCCAACTGCAAAATCTACATAAAGCTAAATGGTACACCTGAGCAAGCAAAAGTGTTGATGGTCAGGAGCTTGAAGGAGTTAGACAAATTTGCATAGAAATGCAATTTTGTTGTTTTATTTTTGTATCCTGTTATATGTCTGTGTTGTGCTTCTCTTTTATTCCTTTTTTCTTATCAATCTGACATCTCTCTCCAATCTGACAAAACTGACTTTATGATTCTCTGCTCTACTCAAAGAATTCAAACCACTGTTCATAAACATCAATCAATGTGCCCTGTCTTTTGTTTTTACCTATCCTAAATGTCCATTAAACTACCGAAGAAAGGACTTAAAGTCGCCCATTTGAACATCTGTAGTCTGAAAAATAAGGTAAATGAGTTGAGTGCTATAATGCTTGAAAATGATCTACATATAGCTGCAATTTCTGAAACTCATTTGGATGAATCGATTGACATTACTGAGGTAATGGTACAAGGTTACTGTTGCACTGGTCATCTCTTAGCGGAATGTCTATACATACGTGTTAAGTATGTTTAGTAACAGACTCAAAAGTAGCTAGCTCGCAGAGCACAATAACACACGTCCACACACTGTGTTTGGCGGGGCAGGAAGAGAAAGTTTATTTCGCACATGCGCAGTAGTAACTTGAGCAGTAACGTCACATACATACGGGATCCACGCAGGGACTAAATAGCATCGTATAGCGCAGTGATAAACAGTGGCTGTATAAGTGAGACTGTACATTAGCACATACACTTCTGTGTATTATGTTCAACACCCCCACTCAGGCTCATCTTTAGTACATTAGAAAAATACAAGAAAAATAAATCTCCCTTATAGTTTAATTATGCCTGTCTGGCACATAACTGCCTGAACAATAATTCAGGAAAACCCCTAAAATGAATTGGTGTTCTGAGAGTACCTGTGGCTGTAACACCTTTTGGTTACCTAAGTCTCTCCAAATAAGAAACACCTGAATCCCTCAAATTTGGCCTTTGTCAGTGGCTTAGTCAGGACATCGGCCACCATATTTTCTGTAGGACAGTATTCAATAGAAATTTTACCTTCAATATGTGCAGCCCTTACAAAATGATATTTAATATCAATATGCTTACTGCGCTGTCTACATACTGGGTTCTTTGATAGGGCAATAGTTCCCTGATTGTCTTCAAATATTCTAACTGGCATGTGCTGCCTGTCCTTATCCATCCCTTGGAGTAGCTGTACGAGATATAGGCTCTCTTGTGTAGTAGCTGCCAGAGCCATATATTCGGCCTCACAAGTCGACAAGGCGACTGTTTGCTGTTTCCTGGTTTTCCAGGAAATTACTGGACCTCCTTTGATTAAACTGAAGCAGTACCCACTAGTACTCCTCCTGTCCTTCTGGTCTGACGCCCAGTCGGCATCACTATAGCCTTCTAGTTTAAGGCCTTGATCACTTCTCTTGTAACATAGGTCATGTTCAATTGTGCCCTTCAGGTAACGTAGCACTTGCTTAGCTGTTGCCCAGTGCTGTTGTTTTGGCTGTGCTAAGTGTTGCGATAACTTACTGACCACCCAGCTTAAATCTGGTCTAGTAGAAGTCATTATATAGATCAGACTGCCAACTATCTCTCTGTAACCTGTGGCATCAACAACCTCACCCTCCTCATCAAAATTTGGCTTTTGCTCACAGGGTGTTGATCTCGGTTTACACTCGGACATGCCAAATCTCTGGAGCACTTTAGCAATGTGTCTTTCCTGACTCATTTTGACCTCCCCCTTTTTCTGTGTAAAATCAATGCCCAAGAAGTGTTTAAGTTCTCCTAGATCTTTCATTTTGAACTTCATTTTCAGCATTTCTTTTACTTCACTGATCAAATCGTTGTTGTGGGCTGCAATGATCAAATCGTCTACCCAAATAATCAGAATCACCTTCTCGTTTTCAGATTGTTTGTCATAGACACAATTGTCAGCTTCGTTTTGTACAAAACCGTTTCCCACTAGGTGATCATGTAGAAGCTTATTCCAATTACGCCCAGATTGCTTCAGGCCATATAACGATTTGTTCAGTCTACAGACTAAACGATCAGCAGTGTTGGACTCTATTTCGAAACCCTCTGGCTGTTCCATATATACCTCGCAGTCCATCGGGGCATGTAAATAAGCCGTTTTCACCTCCATCTGATGGAGCACGAGGTCATCTTGTGCCGCCATCTGCATCAGAATTCTCACAGACGTCATATTAGCAGTCGGGGAGAACGTTTCTTTATAATCTATCCCCTCTACTTGGCTATAGCCTTTAGCTACATATCGGGCTTTGAAAGTTTCAGATTCATCATGGTTCTCTTTAACTCATTGAGTGCCAGCCACTTTTGGAGGACGGATGCTCCCAGTGCCAGAGTTTCAGAGCGTTTTCAGTGATTTCTCGAGGCCCACAGAATATTGTGTGATATTACTATGTAAACACTGAACACGCACAAAGAACGATGAGACTCTATTCTATCATCTGCAAAAAAAAGTTTATTGATCCCATTTTCCGTTCTTTAGTTATGAGCCGGAGAAGATAGCTTGATTCATCCAAAAACAGCAATTTTTTTCTAGAAGCTGAGATAATTGGCCTTTTGTGAAATTAAACATTTCAAGCACATCACTGACTCTGAAGCTAATCTTTTCTAATGTAGTCACACCTCAAAAATAATTTCCTTCAATAAAACAGTGAAGGCCAGGGAATTCTGTTTGGCAGAATAATATTTTTTAGCTACAACCAGCAGCGCTGGCCCCTGCGTGCGCTGCTGGTTGCAGCTTCTTGCTGGTCTTGATTTGCTGCTGGTGGGCATCGGATATTCTGGCTTGCGTTTGTCAATCCTGTCCTGCTGCCTGGGTCTGTCTGGGTGTTGTGTGTGTGCTGCTCTGCTGCAGGCACAGCTGCAGTAACGTGCTTCAGCATATCGATGCATACGGATGCGATGCGATTTCCGTTTCCATAACGACTTCTTCTTTGTTTTTTCCTTGCCTTTCTGTTATGTGGAGAGCACTGTCGCCACCTAAGGGTTCTGTAAAATAGGTTAGACACATCCAATAGCTATAATATTTGTACATCAGAGGCAGAAGGCTTTGATCGACGCCCCACCGTCAAAAAACGCAATTGACGAACATGTCCGTCCTTGGCACTCTACGTTACTATTTGAAATGACGAACATGTCCGTCCTTGGCACTCAATGAGTTAATAGCAAAAACCCAGCGACCTCCCACTGCAGTTTTCCCTTTAGGGAGTGTGGTCAAGTCGAACGTTTCGTTCTCTTTTAAAGAGTTAATCTCTTCTTCCATTGCGTTAACCCACATCTGAGACTTATCAGAGCTCATGGCCTCTTTATATGTTTTTGGTACACCAAATACAGCTCTATAAAAATAATCCACATCTTGCTCATCAGTATATTCTGCTTTACACTGGTATTCATCAAGATATGATGGAGTATTTCTTTCTCTTGTTGGGTAGCGATGTTTACCCCCACTATCCTCCTGGTTAGTAGAAAGTGTACCACTTTCTTCTTCTGTACCTCTAGTCTGGCTAGTCTGGGGCTGCTCACCAGTACTAGCTGGTACTTCATACTCGTGTGCTTCTCTATCCTCATAACTGTCTCCATCGCTATGTGGACCTGTTTGCGTCTGGCAATCTTTATTGCTTTTCTGTATGAACTTTACTAATCTATGTTTCAACACTTTCCCTGTCTTTGGATAATAGACATTGTATGCAGGGCTGTATTTGTCATACCCTATGAAAATGCCCTTCTCGCATCTTGGATCCAATTTCTTCTTATCCTGTCTATAAGCATAGCACTCGGTGCCAAAAATCATCATATGGGAAATATTTGGAGTTTTCCCTGTGAAAGCGCTGTATGGGGTTTGCTTTAGTCGTTTACAATAGCACCTATTGCGTATCTGTGCAGCTGTTTGCACAGCAAATCTCCATAGCTGCTTTGGCATCTTGCTTTCTAGCAGCATACACCGTGCCATGTCGAACAATGTTCTCCAATTCCTTTCTGCCGTGCCATTTTGGTGCGGCGAATATGGGGCACTTGTTTGATGACTAATTTTATTCTCTCTTAGCAGGTCTTGGAAACATTTTCCGGTAAACTCTGTACCGTTATCAGACCGTATGGTCTTTACCTGCCCATAGGCGGCAATGTCGGCTAAGAATTTTTCTGTAGCCTTAGCTGTGTCACTCTTTGACCTTATAAAATATGTCCAAGTCATACCACTATAGTCATCTGTGAAAGCTACGGTGTATTTATACCCATCTCTATCTGCTGGCTCGATCGGGCCGCACAGATCTGTATGGACTAGTTCAAGTATTTCTTTAGCTTTGCTATCTGCCTGCCTATTTCTTGACTCAACAAATTTTCCTTGTGTGCATATGTCACAGTTGAAAGTAGATTTATCGCTTTTCCCCTTAATTTTCATTCCTTCAACTACACACTCTAATCTTGAGACATCGTCAAGGTTACAGTGGCCAAGTATTTTGTGCCACGTTTCAATATCATAGCACCCTTTATATCCGTCAACATTTTCATCATCTACTGTAGACAGATAATATAGTTTTCCATATACATCAATGTTAAATTTGGTACTCTTATTATTATACCCCATCCAATTTTCACCTTCTTTGAAGTGGATTTCTGCTCCGTTGCTTGAAGCTGCTTTGACTGAAAAAATGTTCTGTGGAAACGTCGGGATATACAGGGCCCTCTTCAGTCGCGCTGTCACCCGTCGTCCCTCGCTGTCGACCAAGACGACTTCAGCTTCCCCTCTGGCCCTGGCAACTCCGGTAGCTTTCGTCCCGTCAGCTAGTTCAATCACGTGACTCTTGGGTCTGAAATCTTTATCGATTGTTTTAAACTTTGCAAAGTCGTTTATCATGTGCGATGTTGCACCACAGTCGACCATCAAACCTTTGCTGTTCAGTGTCCTCTTCGTCGGACTAACGATATTGTTCATCTTGAAACAAAATGACCTGTCATCCAAGTCATCAGCATCCTCCTCTGCCTCTCGGTGCGTGTCCCAGCGTCCGTCCTGGTCTCCGGCTGCACCCTGCTCTTCCCCGGTCACTCCCGCGATGGCGTCTCGCTGTTTACCTCTGTGTGGCGCATGACCCCTGCGCTCCGCTCTTCTCGCTCCAGGCATGCTCGTGCACGTTCGAGCGATATGCCCCTTTTTATGGCAGTTATAACACTCGACTTCGGCCATGTCCTTTTTCCTCTCTCTGCCTCTTCCACGCGATGTGCTGGCTGCTCCGGCTGCTCTCACTACGCTGTCTCCGTCTTCACCATTACTCGGCCTGTACCTTTCAGTGTCTTCAAAGCTCCTGAGTTTCGCCTTAAACTCGCTGAATGTCAGGTCATCGTTGCTCTGAGTAATGTGGACCACAAACGGTTTGAAAGAGTCCGGCAAGCCCTTGACTACCATTCCTACTTGCAACCCGTCACTTATGTTCTCGTCGGCTTTTAACGAACCGAATATTGTCTCTGCGCGGACAATGTACTCTGTGACAGTTTTGTTGCTTTCCATGCGAAGTGCAGAGAGTTCACAATATAAACTTACTACTCGCGGCTTTCCTTTGCCTGCGTAATGTTGCCGAAGGATTTTCAACGCCTTCCTCCCGTCCGATGCGGCATCTCTCATGATTAGCGATAAACTCTTATTGTCCAAAACTTGTACCAGTTCGGCGTACCGCTTCTTAATTTTTCTTGCTATCAGCTTGAGCTAACTGGATAGCATTCTCAGCTGCAGCGTTGATAACTGGCTCCTTCAGTATGGTCTCGCTGAGCGCCCGCAACTCCATGTGGGCCAGGAAGCGAGTCTCCCACAACTCGTATCCTCTCTCGTCGCCATCGAACAAAAGTCTGTTAAATCGTTGACTAGACATGATGCTGGGCCCATAACCTGTTGCACTGGTCATCTCTTAGCGGAATGTCTATACATACGTGTTAACACATTCACTGCCAGCGTTTTTCAATACTGTAGTTAGCTTCTGCCAGAGGGTTTTTTTGAGGATTCTGGCTCATTTTACAAGAGCCGAGGATTCTTTTCTGCTTGGACTTTGTGAACACAAAGTTCACAAAAGTACTAATAGAATGTGTGCTTTCTCTGTCTAAAAGAGTTAGTTTGTAGAGTTAGTAGTTATGTAGATATTAGCCGTTGAGTACAGCATGGTTTCAGAGATTTTCAGAGAGTTTTGAGATAAATGGATTTTTAGAACCACCTCACGTGCCTGTGATTATGGGTGCCCTTGGGCAAGTCTGTATACTGTATTGTGTTTGTGTGTGTGTGTGTGTGTGTGTGTGTGTGTCTCCAAACTCCTCCCTCCGTAGGTGTGTCTCTGGTGGCTTTGCAGTGTTTTGTCACAGGCGAGTTTCTGTTGCCTCACAGATCCCAAAAAAAGAGAGGGGAATCGCAGGAGCGGGGAAGAGGAGAGGAGAGGCGAGGGGGGGGGGGGTTAGACACGGGAGAGAAATTCCTTCGCGATCCCCTTCTTCCAATCTTGAGGCGTACTCCGCTCTCGGTGTGCTGCTGCTGCTGCTGCTGCTCGTCTGTGCTGCTGCTGCTGGCGGCGCGGCCGCTCTCGGGCGAGTCTGGATTACTGTAAAACGGGCTCGTTCGTTTCTTGGGGTGTCGGTTGAGAGCTTTGATGAAGCTTTTGCGATTCTGGTCTTATTTATGCTCAAAGGTACTCGAGTGTGTGTGTGTGCGCGCGTGTGTGTGTGTGTGTGTGTGTGTGTGTGTGTGTGTGTGTGAAATCGAAAGGGTTTTCGCCAAGCCATTTCCTTGAGAATGGCTTCCTCCCGCGGCTGTTTTTGCTCGGCTTTCTCTCTGTCTGGAGAGCACTGTCGCCACTTAGTTGGTCGGTAAAATAGATTATACACATTCAATACCTCCAATGTTGGTATAGGAGACGTAAAAGGGTTTGATCGATGTCCCACCGTCAAAAAAAAATAAAAAAAATTTAAGCCGAGATATCTCGTCATTGGCAGTGAACCGTTGGATTCTGTAAGCCGAGATATCTCGTCAATGGCAGTGAACGTGTTAAGTATGTTTAGTAACAGACTCAAAAGTAGCTAGCTCGCAGAGCACAATAACACACGTCCACACACTGTGTTTGGCGGGGCAGGAAGAGAAAGTTTATTTCGCACATGCGCAGTAGTAACTTGAGCAGTAACGTCACATACATACGGGATCCACACAGGGACTAAATAGCATCGTATAGCGCAGTGATAAACAGTGGCTGTATAAGTGAGACTGTACATTAGCACATACACTTCTGTGTATTATGTTCAACAGTTACAATTTGATTAGACGTGATAGAAACAGACATGGTGGAGGAGTGGCCATTTATATACAAGATCACTTTCCAACAAAAATAAGAAGAGATCTTCACTGGACAGATGTAGAAGCAATCTGGATTCAGGTTCACCTGCCACATCTCAAGCCATTATTAGTTTGTTGCTGCTATAGGCCACCTAACTCTGATGCTGCATATCTCGAAAGAATCTGTACAATGCTTCAGAATGTTTCTGACTCAGACAGAGAAATTTACTTTGTGGGAGACTTAAACATAGACTGGCTCTCAAAAACCTGTCCTATGAAAATAAAGCTTAATGACATTGCCACTGTATGTAACTTATTCCAAATAGTAAACCTACCAACCAGAACAAACATCAACAAATCAGGTGTATTATCTTCAACCTGCATAGATCATCTGTTCACTAATTCAACTGATAAATGTTCAAAAATTGTTTCAGTACCAATTGGATTCAGTGATCACAACATGATTGCTATGGCAAGAAAAGCCAAAGTCCTCAAAACGGGGCTGAAAATTATATATAAAAGAATATATAAAAACTTCTGTGATAATGCATTTATTGAAGACCTGAACAACATACAGTGGGACAGTGTAATTGAGGCTACAGTAGTTATATAGGGCATGTACTACCTAGAAAAAACTAAAAAAACAAAATTTCAGTACCTCCGTAAAAGGGCACTTCCGCTTTTCGAAAAAGGGGCGTGGCTTCTTTTTTGTGAAAAGTCAATTTTTTCGGTTTTTCTCAAAGGGCACTTCTCTATTTTTTTTGCCTTGTTCTTAAAAACACTTTTCTTGTGAAAAAGCTTTATTCCACTTGTTCCTCGAAGGGCACTTCTGTTTTTTAAATCACTTTCTTGTGGAAAGTGTTTATCTCAATAGTTCTTCAAAGGGCACTTCCGCATTTTCCCCCCCATATCAGCAGCTCACAGAAACAGCATCGTTTTTTTTATCTAGGCCAAAATACAATTTGGTAACTAGCCTAATATTTCTTCACACCGGTCTACAGATTCCTCTGACTTGCCCCTATGATGTTTGCATCATATCAACTACTTGCTTGCGAGTTTTAATTTCCACCTATCAACAGCCAATGTGACTTCCGCATCACGTATCACTATGTCACGAAGAGAGATGCGTGTCCCTCCCTGATGCAATGACAGGAAACTCCTCCCTTTATAAGCAGTAGGGTAGTCAGCTGAGTACCATCACAAACCCTCGGTGTCAGTTTCTTTTGGAGGCACCACCAGCTATCACCATTTTTTTTATCTCAACTGACAACGAACACACACTCTTGTTGTTTATTTTCTAGCGACCCTCGCATCAACAACCGGTGGAGACCAACACGCGGCATTTTTGATCTCAATCAAATACATTTTTGACCATGGATTTCAATGGTAAGAATTGATTTTTTGTTATTAATATTGTTTAATTAGACTATCCATTTAATATATATATATATATATATATATTTATAATTAAGATCCTTTGCCTTGTTTTTATGCAATGTTATATTAACAAAAACATTAATAAAACAGCTTTTTATATATATAACCCGGAGACCAGATTGGTGGATACCAGGCGTTCAGATGAATATGCCATATTTCCAGACGGTGATCATCAGACCAGAATCTCTCTAAATCGAGGATCTGTGCTAGGAGATATCACTAAGAGACCTAGAGGGTGAGAATGAAACATTGTTTGTTTACATAAAGAGTTTGTTTAGAAAAAATGGGTGTGGTAAACATACTTCTACCAGTTTTTTTGAAATGTTGTTTTTTACCCCCGCAGAACGGGTTCTCACACAGGTGAATTGTTATTTCATCCACAATCTTTGGGGAGCCCCCCCACGAAGACAGACAGCCGTCGCCATAGAGGCAAACCACGTGACTTCCATAGATACACCCCGGATGCCCCCAAACAACACCCATCTGATAACGTCACAGCTGATGACATCGGACTGGATCCAAATGATTTTGCAGATTTAATCGACCATATGTGAGTACAAACATAATTCAGATATAACAACCATCAATATATATAGGCTATATGTATTTTTTGAGATAGACTTATATCCATCGCTATTTTTTCTCTTGTTTTTTTTTTTACAGCCAGGAGACAACCCCCAACAGCTCAGCGCTGACCCCCGAGGCAGACTTGTATCAACCTTCACCACCAACATCACCTGAACCATCGTTGAATGCCACCATCCAGCCCAACGACCAGACACTGATAGCGTGGATTGCACAGTACAGGGATCAACCTTCACCATCAGACACAACCACGGGCCCAACAGCTGAAGACCCCATCAACAACAACCAACCCACGTGGGTGGAACCGGATGTGCAGCTCAGCGACCACACGGGCCCAACAGCTGAAGACCCCATCAACAACCAACCCACGTGGGTGGAACCGGATGTGCAGCTCAGCGACCAATCACTGCTAGCTTGGATTGCCGAGTACGAGGGGGAGGAAGCTTCAGACACGCCCACGCCCCTCTCCATCAACAGACCACAGTGTATCGACGAGAACGCGATACCGCCCCCCTCTCCTCGCGAGAAGACCCAACAACTCTCAGGTACATGTGATTCACATAAACAGAATGTGTATAGACGGTTAAGAAATGGTTATAAAATAGTGCAGCGCTCTCAAAGGAGATTTGAACGTACATTGAGAGCACTCAGACGCACACACACACGGTGGATGGCATCGGCTGATGCCAATTTGAAGACAATTTTGATACATCAGAATATACAATGCTCCATGCTTGAAAAATTGAGGAATGTGTAATTTTTTTTTTGTAAAAGTACAGTAAGGTAGAACAATGACACTATCACCATCACCATCATTTTAAAAAAGTCCATGTATACAGAGATCAATTAAACAGCCAATATGGCTAAGCGTAGGCGACATGCAGATGAAGATAATCCAACACCTCCCTCTAAATTGACTAGATATTTCAACTCTGATAAAGCGCCAACCCTTAGAATAGACTGGAGTGAGCAGGGCGTCGCTTATGCTTTAGAAAATGCCCTACCTACGGGGGTAGATAATAATTACGACATTAGCGCCTGGGCTAACGCACAGACGCGGATAATCAAACGCTACATAGCCGATTTATCCCCCCGGAGAAGCTGCATTTTACAGCAGACCGGTGGAGCCTTGCCTAACCCAACACAACAACATCAACACGTGGAACCCCAAAATGACGCAGCTGGCACGTCATCAGAGTCAGTCGATCCACGGGGGACACCCCTGCAAATAGATGCGTTATCAGACTGCGACGCCACGTCATCAAATGCCGACACACTACCCCCACCCGCGTCATCAACGTCAATCGTTACGTTTACGCCCCCACAACAAATAGATGCATTATCAGACTGCGACGACACGTCATCAAATGCCGACACACTACCCCCACCCGCGACAGTCGTTACATCCCCACAACAAATAGACGTGTCATCAGACCGCGACGACGACGGTATCACTACACCGTCTGTAGACTCTAGTCAACCCCCAGCTGCCATCTCTCCCAGTGATTATACCGTTAGACACATAGATGCATTCAACGCTAGGATATACCGTCAAAATATAGATCTACGTGATATTAACACTGATAATCTCGAATTGGTGCCTGGTATGGTCAGACAGAGATTAACAGGGTTAATTGATCTAGTTACAGCCGAGGTCACTACGGGCAGCATTATGGATGTAACGCTGTCGGGTGATAGCCTAGCGGCAGATGTGCATACTATCGCCACAGTCGGAGACAATGCTGGTCCGGAATTTCTGGAACATGTCTCAGACGCAATTCAAAGCAATGATGAGTCAATGATCTCTGGGGACCTATCTCTCACCATCTCAGTTGCAATGAATCAGCAAGGGGGCGGTAGGCTTAGGTTGATGGATATACAATATAAAGATATTATTGATCGAAAGATTAATTACCTTTATAATCCTGATAATGGTTGTGGAAATAATCTTTGTTTCGGCATGGTTATTGCCAGACATTTTAACCCTGATTTAAACAACGCTAGTCTATTGGAGAGAGCTCGAGAAATATACACTGAGCTGGGTTTTGACCATATGCATAAAGTATCATTTGCCGACATTGGAACTTTTGAACGTCATTTTGACAGCAAGATAATTATCTTTCACCACATAGAGGCTTCTAAACGCAGACACCCATTTATGACTACAGACGTTCCCCACCCAAAAACAATTTGGCTTTATTTATATGACGGACATTATTATCTAATCCTGAATAAAAAAGCATTCGTTGGGGGTAGTTATGTCTGCGACTACTGCTACCAGACGTATCAGGAGCCTTATTCACATGTATGTAGACACCTCTGTAAAGTCTGTTACGGGCCTCTACACATAGATCCACCCCAGGCGAACACCGCTGTTAAATGTAAGGTATGTATGCGTATATGCAAATCTCAGACTTGCTATGATGCACACATGAGACGGGACAAGCATAACATCTCCCCCTGCGAGAAAAGTTGATATTGCCCATTGTGTAAAATGAGCCACATTCACAGACCCAGTTCAACCCACATATGCAGATCACCAATATGCAATCATTGTGGCGTTCCACTAGGGGCGCAAGAGTCTGACCATGCCTGCTTCATACAACCTACTCCATTTAAGGAAGCCGATGAAAACTATATATTTTATGACATCGAGACAAGAATAAATGCAGAAGGCATGCATGAAGCAAGTTTTGTATCATCTATGACGCTTAAAAATGACAAGGCTAGAAATTTCAGTGGTGCTGATGGAAAAGATTGTATCGGTGATTTTTTAAAGTTCTATTCCAACCCTCGCTATGCAGAGCACACGTTTATAGCTCATAATGGTAGCGGTTTTGATGGATATCTAATATTAAAACACATGGTGTCTCAAGGACTAACTCCCTATGTCATTATTAAGGGGTCCAGATTAACAGCCATATTCTCCACATACAAAAAACAGAGATTCACAGACTCTGCAAGTTTTCTGCCCATGCGTTTAGCTGAAACCCCAAAAGCCTTAGGGTTTGCTGAATTAAAAGGCTATTTCCCATACAAATTTAACACAATAGAAAATGAAAACTATATTGGAGTCATCCCCTCAAAGGAGATGTTTGGGTATTTTACAATGCGCGAATCAGATAAACAGAAGTTCTTAACCTGGTATAATAGTCGTAAGTACCTGGTGTATAACTTTGCTAAGCAACAGGCCAAGTATTGTGCACAAGATGTTCGAGTGTTACGTCAGGCCTGTATTCTTTATAGGGAAGCGTTCATCAAATGCACCAACGTCGACCCCTTCCGATATGTCACGCTCCCCGGCGCATGCATGGGTGTCTTTAAAACCACATTCTTAAAACCAGACACCGTCGCGCTCACCTATAACGGCTGTTATACAGGTCAGAACCGAACATTCAGCGATGCATCTATGCAGTGGTTATCTTATCTGACACAAAGCCAGAATATTAACATTATACATGCTCTCAACCATGGTGAACATAGAGTTGGGGGTTATTATCTAGATGGCTTCACCCCCGAGACTAATACTGCATATGAATTTGCCGGCTGTTTCTTCCATGGGTGTGATCGTTGTCATATTTCAAATGACACACACCCCTACAAAAACGCAACGTTTGGGGATTTGTACCATGCTTTCACTGAAAAAATAAATACGTTAGAATCTATCCATGGTATGAACGTAATCGTTTTATGGGAGTGCGACTGGACCCGTATGAAACACACGGATGCCTCCGTGTTGGCGTTCATGAGGTCTTACACACAACCCGAGCGTTTGAACCCACGCCACGCCCTATATGGGGGGCGAACAAACGCCTTAAAATTACACCATAAGGTTGAAAACGACAAAACGATACATTATGTGGACTTTTGTTCTCTATATCCATATGTACAGAGCACAAAAGAGTACCCTCTTGGACATCCTAAAGTTATTACCAGGGATTTTGATGATATCTCAACCTATTTCGGGCTCATCAAGTGCGTAATAGCACCCCCTAGGGCTTTGTTCCATCCCGTCCTCCCTTACAGAGCACACGGGAAACTGATGTTCCCTCTTTGTCGCACATGCGCAGAAGGGCTCTCTAAAGATGAGTGCAACCACAACGAGAGCGAGAGAGCTCTCAGCGGCGTATGGGTTTCGTTTGAGTTACACAAAGCGATCGAGAAAGGTTATCGTATTATATCAATTTCTGAAGTCTGGCATTTTGAACATCGCACAAAGGAATTATTCCAAGGGTACGTAAAAGCTTTTCTCAAACGTAAACAGGAAGCGAGTGGATTCCCAGCCGACGTCACTACGGATGCCGAGAAAGACGCGTACATTGCCGAATACCAAAAAGTCGAAGGTGTGTTTTTAGACAAAACAAAAATTGTGCACAATCCAGCATTACGCTCATCATCTAAACTCCTTTTGAACACTTTATGGGGGAGGTTTGCTCTAAAAGATGAACACTGTACATGTGAGATAATTAATAAACAGGATCGTTTTCTACAGCTAATGTTCAGTGATCAGTTCATTGTGAGTCAATTCCGCTTCCTCACCGATGAGGTCGCTATTGTGCAATGGAAACATGCAACCGGTCAAGGCCCGAAGGGAAAAGATATTAATGTCTTTCTAGGAGCTATGACCACCGCATATGCTCGTTTGGAGCTGTATGGAATTATGGATAAACTTGGCCCGCGTGCGTTATATAATGACACCGATTCAATAATTTTCACAGCGCGGGAGGGGGAGTGGACCCCACAACTCGGCAAGCATTTAGGACAATTGACAAGCAAGCTTGAACCTGCCGAGTACATTACACACTTTGTATCAACGGGTCCAAAATCGTATGCATTTATCACAAATACAGGTCGCTCGTCAGTGAAATGTAAAGGTGTCACGCTAAATACTAGTGTAAATAAAAATGCTGTCACATATGATTCCCTTTTACGCCTGGTGGAAGCGTATGTGTTGGATGCTGAAGTTAATGTTATTAGAACAACCTCTGATCGAATCAGGCGGCATAAATTATCGCTACAGCTAAGCAATCAGTCATTAGTTAAACGCCTTCAGGTCATCTATGATAAACGCCGCGTTCTGAACGACTTCTCCACGCTGCCACATGAATATTAACAATGTCATCAACACGCAGGGGGGCTTTGATGCACGCTTGCTGCACCCTTTTACCATGATTATTTCTGGCCCGTCTGGTTCTGGAAAAACTTTTTTTGTTAAAGCCATTATTCAAAACGCACCACAACTGATCACACAAGCGTTGGATAATATCGTCTTTTTATATGGCTGCTGGCAAAAAGTATACGATGATTTATTACTGATTAGACCAATTACTTTTATTGAGGGGATTCCGGCCTCATTAGCAGATGACAGTCTTTTTCCCCCCGATAAGAGCAACTTATTAATTATTGATGATCAGATGTCTTCTGCAGTTAATAATTCAGAGGTTCAAAATGTATTTACTAAATACTGTCATCATAGAAATTTAAGCTGCATCTATCTGGTCCAGAATCTTTTCGCCCAAGGCAAAGCAAGCCGCACAATAAGTCTCAACACTAATTATCTTGTGTTATTTAAAAACCCTCGCGATAAACAACAAATAAGCATCATAGCACGTCAAATGTACTCCAAAAATTCAAAACATTTCATGGAAGCTTTTCAAGATGCCACATCGAGTAATTATGGATATATTCTCATAGACTATAAACCAACGACACCTGACCTGTTAAGACTCAGAACTGAGATAACCCCCGAGCGACAGGTTGTCTATCTGCCCAGAGGGGGAAGAAGCTAGGTTCTTTTAGAAATGTCTGCTCGTATACATAGGAATTTCAAACTTCTTCAGCATCTTTATAAGGCGACCCCCAAAGGACGCAAGACCATTCTTGCCACAGCCAGCAATGATCTAATTAATGCACTATGTGAGCTTGCATTGAACCTATTAAGAGGGAATATTCCACTTTCTCCTAAGCTTCACAAGAGATTAAAGAAAAGCAAAGCGTTACTTAGATGGTTTGCCAACAAAAAAGTTACACTATTGAAAAAAAAGAAAAAGATTAACCAACGCGGTGGTTTTATATTCCCTTTACTAGCTGCGGCTATTCCTATTATTAGTGGTCTTTTTAATCGAGGCTGATCATGGAACACACCACCAAAATGTTTCTTGTACCACACAATCAACTCAAGGCTCTTCAGACATGCCCACCTGCTACTCCCAGCGCCCCCCCTGACATCAGAACAAAGGCTCAGTGTGATCTAGATCGTTTGATGGCAGAGGTCCTAGATGAACCCAGCGTTGATATACATAGCAAAGCGGTGAAATATTCAAACATTTTACACAGATAATTGACTCTGGCGAAACAGGCCGATAACGAAAAGAACACGCTAACACTATTGATGCCAAATTCTGAGTCAGCTGAGACATTACCGCATGTGAATGATAACAATGCGACACCGGCTGACATAACTGATGTATTACAACACATACCAGCACACAGCAAAAACAAGGCCTCACACGTTCTGAACGCTATCTCCAATGCATCGGATAGGATCAGATGGACTGCTAACGGACAGCTAGTTATTGACGATCAGCCCCTCAGGGGAACACACATATTTGATTTAGTCAAGTTTATGACAGGCTCACAGCTGGTTAAAGAGTCGGCTCGCCCATTAGGATGGCGAGAGTTTCTTAAGACACTAGCAGAGATAAATGTCCCCTCCTCTACCGTGACAAATAGGAGTCTCCGTCGTCTGTTTGAACATAGCAAGACAATGCATGGTGCAGATGATGATGATAATGATAGTGTTATTGTTGATGGTGAAATGTTTAGCCCCGCCAGGACCTCCTGGAGAACCTATTAGAATTTTCTTTTATACTCTACATTATTATACTTTTATTTTACTCTATTATTTTCTATTATTTTCTATTATTATTAGTATTATTATGCTTTATTATTATTATTATTATGCTTTATTTCCATTTTTATTTTCTATTATACTTTATTTTTACTCTATTTTTTATTCAAATGATTTTAATTGAAAACAGAGCATTCAAATTCTATTTACTTTATTATTATGCTTTATTTCCATTTTTATTTTCTATTATACTTTATTTTTACTCTATTTTTTATTCAAATGATTCTAATTGAAAACAGAGCATTCAAATTCTATTTACTTTATTATTATGCTTTATTTCCATTTTTATTTTCTATTATACTTTATTTTTACTCAATTTTTTATTCAAATGATTCGAATTGAAAACAGAGCATTCAAATTCTATTTACTTTATTATTATGCTTTATTTCCATTTTTATTTTTATTATACTTTATTTTTACTCTATTTTTACTCTATTTTATTCAAATGATTCTAATTGAAAACAGAGCATTCAAATTCTATTTTTTATCCTATCATTCAGGTTGAAGCTTTTACAACCTCAGCATTTTTGTTACATGCTATTGTTTCTCATCCTATTTTTATCATATCATGATGTATGCTCATATTGTTGTTGTTTTTTTCATAATGCTCAAAATATCCTATGTACATATTGAAAAAATAAAAAGTCACAACCAACATTGTTTCCAGTCTCATATGATTTATTTGATTGAAAATGTCACATACAGGTCTGTGGTGTTGCACATTGTATACATTTTAAATGATAACTTTTACATGATCCAGGCTGTATTCTGCTTACAAAGGTACATACCATATTATCGTTACACAGAGTATCACTAGTATATTTTTTCATAACACTTTGATACGATAGACCTTTTTGGATGTTGATTAAAAAGAATATGCAATGTTGCCCACAGCTGACAGAGGCGCTGTTCTGGACCTGCACAGTTGAATATGTGACATGTCGGCTATTCCGGTCTATAAAACATGCTATTTCTTTTGGGAACCCCGTGTAATCAGGAGGATTGCCATAACTGTCAAAAAACATAGCTTCTCGGGCTGCAGTTATATATATTCCGAGCCAGTGTTGTCCTGGCTTGTCACTATAGTCGGTGTTAACAATAACCATAGCCGGAAGCGAACGTACATGTCGCGGAAGTGCGTCGGCGGCTAGTACACCCAACAGTTGCACGCCTTTTGCAAGTTTCTTCCTGAGAATCCGATCAATCTCCATTGTGTTCATAGTGTCCAGGTCTAGTAATAGTCCAATAAAACCTGTCTTTTCCCTGAAATTTCCAAGATGCTGTCAAAGACACTGGCCCCTATCGTTGCATCGGCGCAGTTTCTAGGCCGAGCGGCAGGCGCAGATCAAAGCAGTGGGCGTGGAAAGGCGCACTTGATATCGTCGTGCTGGCGCTAGATGCAGCCCAAAGCATTACAACCACGCCTTTTAGGCGTAAAATTATGCACCGTCATGCTCATTGGATAAGTGCAATAAACGAATCGCACGCTTGCCTTTTTAGCTCCAATTCCAGTGATCCCGCAAAACCAGACGAAAGCCAAACGCTCTGCCCCCCCCCCCCCCCTCCCTTCATCCAGCCTGTCTGTCTGCATTATAGGCTATTATTCCATATTATTATGCTTCTCAAACCAATCTAACTGCAGTTTCAATACTGCAAGCATGTAAATACGCTACACTATAGCAAGATCAAAGTGAAAATAATGTTCTATGCATCAGCTAGAAAAATATAGCCTATTAGATTGGTGAAAGTTTGTCCAGAAAGATATCATTTTCTCTCGCCTGCTGCAGGAAGGATGATGCACATAAATATACCCTACATTATGTCAAGTCATTGCATAAATGTGTTTTTATTGTAAAACTAAATGTGAAATAGGGCCAAGTTATTGGACGGACATCACAGTATAGCAGATGCCATTAGAAGCGCGTTCCGAAGCGCGTTCCGCTGTTACTTCTCTAAATCACGTTAACTCGACAAGGGGTATATATATGCCCAGGAGGACATATATGTTTCACATAGGGTGGTGTTTTCATTTCGAGGTTTTATTTGGTCCAATATTGAAATGTTGACAATGGCAGGCTGTGTTACCATTACACATTAATTTAGAACTACCTTTTATATCTATTTTGGCTCATTTGGTGGCTATTTAGTAGCGAAATGAAGAAACACAATGCATGCTGGGAACTCAGAGAGAGAGAGAGAGAAGGGTGACAGAGAAGAAGCAGTGAAGGCAAAGAATAGGCCTGCTTTTGAAAAGCGCAAAGCGCTAAATGTAGGCCAGCTCCCAAGATATGACTAGGCTGGTATTTAGCGCCGACACGCCCACTTTGGGACTGCGCCACGCCCATTCGGCCTAAAGCGCATTTGGCAGCCTAAAGCCTATTGCTATCTTGCCGAAACAGGCGCAAGGCACGTTTTTTTGCGGTTAAGGCCCGTAATAGCGCCGATGGCCTGTGGGAGAATAGAGCCCACTGTAGCAGATTATGTTGATTGTGCGAGTCAGAGGCTCTCTGAATCGGACATCAAGTTTCACATTGCCTGTTCTAATCAAGCTGACGTTTCCTGTGTTCGCACCATCTGCTTCCAGGTTAAAGCAAAACAAGGTATAGCCACTCCCATATTCCTGGCGTGTAATAGCGAGAGGGCGGTCCTTCAAATGACGACCGGTGGCTTGGAACAGCTCGTGATATTCCCTGACATACATGAAACATACTGACATGGTGGTGAAATTAGGCGTAAATTGCCGCGCAGGGTATGAGTGACCATCACAATATAATGCAATAAATTCAGTGTTGAGATTAAGGAAATTAAAGGGATTTCTTTGATAATTCCCGCTATGTGCCTCGTTATCAACAAAAGCAATTATTATTAATTTAGGTATCTGTCCATTGTATAAGTTTTCATGATTTGTCATTCTGAGACCTCTCCCGACTGTCACTGTCTTCAGTGAAACACGATCCATGGCGTAGCGTGCATTAGCGTGCGTTAGCGCCCTCATGTGGGCAAGCCTGACAGCTGGGGAAATGCTAACTTTCTTCACATAGAGACTTGCGCTAAGTATATTCACCCCGATTTGTTTATCAGGAGTGGGTGACATGAGACAGAATTAATCTTTAGAGCGGATAAATTTTAGCCCCACATCAATGCCATTTATCATCAGTTTTTCCTGCATAAATAAATCAGCGTGTATGGGACAGACCAACATTACCCGAGTTAAGAGCTGTCCCATCCATAGCAGCAGCCGAATCTTTGATGAAAAGGGCTGTGCTGAATTGTGTATCCAATGTCTCTTGCCCATAATTAATAAGACATTCGAGCAATGCCCTATAGGGATATGTATTACTAGCTTGAGTAATAAGTCTGTCACCAAGTTGAATGTCTAGCTGTGAGAATAGGCTACCACCTGGATAATTGATCAAGGTAGCTATATCAGCAGCAGCCAGGGCTACGCCGCCAGGCTTGGTGAGTTTCAGTCGGATATATAAATAGCTGTCATTAAAATCGATATATTGATCGTTTGACCCGGTAATTACGAATTCGATTGGTGCTCCAGTGGTGATTGTAGAAACGGGGGATTTCAATCCATGCAGCACGTTCTATGCATGTCTGAGTTGGTGGTAGACGAAAAATATCAAGCTCACTCTTCATACACTCTACCGATTGGTTGTGAAGGAGTGACATTATTATTATTATTATTATTATTATTTAGAAGATGTCTCTGGTGTGAGTTTTAGCACGTCTACGTGGTTTGGTTGCTGTCTTTGGTCTGCGAGGAGCTGTGCAACATCTTCGCTTATGTATTCTACTCCTTTTTTTAACGGGGCGATACCCCCTCCGACCACTAGATGGTGGTCTACGATGGGGGTATGCCATAAAACCATTTCCGGTTTGGGGGTCAGGTCTTCCTGTTGCTTTTCTGACGATATTCTGAACTATGTCTCCAGCGATGCCTGATGCAGCAGTTTTAATATACGGTTTAGCAATAGAAAATCCGCGTTTAAATAATGGGACAGCCATCCTAAAAAGACTTCTAAACAGGCCACCTAGTCCCGCTCCATATTGTGTAGCGCTTCCGGAAAACCCCGCTAAATCCCCGCCCGCCTGTTTAACATAGTAATCAAAATAGTAATCCGACCCGTCATTTCCGGCGCTCTCATACGGCGTCATCATTATGCGTCAGCGTTTATAACCAACTGGTCTGAAATGTAATTTGATAAGGACTTTTCCGTATGCAAATGGAATATGCTTGTTTTGATCGTTTTTCAGCACCAGTTCAATGTCATCGATAACGTCCTTTGAGATAGGTGTGTAATGGACGGGGTCCAATGATAAAGTGGTCACGCGTCGGTCCGTGTCTGATATATTAATCGTTCTGAGCAGCTGTACATATTCATCACCCACGAGTTGATGCTGGCATATATCTGAGTACACGAATATATTATAAACACCGGCGTCAATATCAGCTTGATAATCAGCGGTCGCCGGTTTAGGAATGCAGAGGTGTTCCACATTTGGTCTCATCCCTAGGATGGTCGCCAGCCTTCCAGTACATATTATTTTTGATCCTGCGACGCCTCCGATTTGGACATAATTTGTGACCTCATTATAGCTTAGTACTATAGGGGGGTTAGGGTTATTGAACACAGTCATGCATGTGTGGTTGAAGCGTGATAAAATACTAGGGATTGACCCATAAGTTCCTATTTGCATAGAAACGGTTCTGAAAATCTTCTTTTTGCTTCTAACATCAAAAACCATTATGTCTGCGTCCTCTAATGGGAAGGTAGGCCAAGACTTCGGGTATTGAATTTCTACCAGGCCTACTTCAAAGGCTTCTCTAAACACTAATGGTTTCGCCAGTTTTGTCCGATAACTCCAAATTTTATTATTCGGATATATAGCGATACAGGCGTTGCTAGGCAACGTAACGTAGAAGCCAGCCGCTTCCGTGGTGGCCATGTTGTACATGACGTAACGCGTTGGCTGTCACGGGCAGAGTAGCCTCCTAGCTGTCATCCACGACTATAAATATTATATGTTAATCATATCACGCTCATTAATCCATGAATTAAAAGATTCTGGATAACCACGCCACCTGACATAGACCTGTCTTGTGCCTTTTGATTTACGCCGTTTAATTATTCTCTCTATTTTAAACGGTTTGGTTTCATCAATAATAACCCTTTGAAGTTCTGGTTCATAAAAACACCCTTTTAACGCCTCGTCGGCTAGATCTTTGAGGCAATAGACCACCGGATGTCTAGCGACTCGCTCATATATTATGAAATATTCTTCGGTATACCCACCTCTGTAGGCTTTATCGAATATGCCTCTCTGTTTTGAGATCCGCACGTTATCTCCGATATTAAACTTGAACGATGGGGTCGGCATGGCGTGTTTCTTGTATAGTCTATTAAAAACTATGCGTTCATTTGCTTTATTTACTTGGGTGGGTGTCATACCGATCGAGCGGTGCTTGGCATTATTGTAGGCTTGGACTAAATCACTTAGAATATCAATGTATCTTCTCGAGTTGACAGCTGTCAAATATCGCCACATCCGGGATTTTATCGATCTATTCAGCCTCTCGACAACGCTGGCCTTAGTCTCATTAAATGTCGTAAAATGTTTAATGTTGTATTCCTGGGTTAACTTTTTGAAATTACGGTTGAAGAATTCTGTTCCTTTATCCGTCTGTAATTTGATGGGAATACGACCGTGCATGAGGATACCTCTGAATGCCTCTGTGACAGCTAGACCCGTTTTATTTTTCAGAGGTTGGACCCATGCAAATTTACTGAATACATCTATACACGTTAGTAAATATTTAATGCCATCATTCTCCATCGAATATTCAGACATATCTACTAAGTCTATCTGAAACTGTTTATCGATTCCCGAGACAAATACTCTATTGCGTTTAAATTTCTAAAAACCGGAGTATGTAGGGTATATGCATCTTGTTTTAATAGATAATCTTTGACGATGCTCTCATTCACCGGCCCCTCATCGTCATTTCTAACTGCCTCACAAAGTTTAGCAATGCTAGAGAAACCCGCGGGGTTAGCGGGGTCTAAATAGACCTTGTCTAATCGCTGCTCCATCATGATCTGACATTATGTCAAACAGTTATATATCTTATATTAGAGTGTGTCATGTGTGGTTATAGTCAACCAGCTAAACCGGATGTCACAGGGGGGCTACATGGCCAGACGCACAGTCCGTACTCAAAAACAACCCGGGGTGAAACACATGTATCAGATTCGTTCCTAGCGGAAGTCCCGCAATGTTGACTATGAATATATATACACCTATATATCACGCTGAGACTATAACACCAACAAACAACCGTTTTTATCTAAAAAATGTTTTTTATTACATAGGCATTGTAAACATTCTTTTCTCATCAATCAATCTCAAATAAGCCATACATACATGTAAATGTTTATCACACAAATAATCCAAAATCAAATCTATGTTATGTCTAATACATACATCGTGCATGAATGCAAATATCACAATTAAATTACCTATTCCAAAAATTGCATCCTCCTCAGAGAAAAACGAATCAAAAATGATATTAGGGGACACGTTTGTGTTATTACATAGTAAAAGCATCTCACCCCAGCAAACATTAGAACGTATAAAATCCATATGATTTTTAAAAGTATCATCATCACAGGTATGGATGATATCCTTTAATCTATTTCTAACAAAACAAACATTATTAGGGTAAAATATATCCGTTAACATACTGACTAACCACCACATGGTTAGTCTAAAAAGATATAGCCTATAATAGCCTATAAGTGGGAAAAACAAAATCAGGGGTTAGACTGTGCCCACACCACAAAACCCTCACCCACAAAATTATCATGTGGGAGGGATGTATTAATTGGATCAAATTCATCACATTTCCATCTGAGCGCCGTGGGGGGGTCGCACATGTCGGCAATTATGACCTCCGCTGCTGCCATTAATCGTTCATTCGAATGAGTGTCCCCTGTAATTAACCAGACGACTCTAGCAATGGCTGAAACAAGCTGAGGAGAAAACACTAAATCAAATATTTCGCTGCCGTAAAGCCCAAATATGTCATCATCGTATGCAAACACACATGAATGTTGAAGTTGACTGGGGTGATCAATAATGCAGCCGTTGCATAAAAGTCTCGCTTTCGTCCATGCTGCTGCACGGATGCACCGCACAAGAAGGGCCCTGATTCCCCGCACAGCAGATATGTCAATGCGTTTTGGAGGTGGTATGTGCTTTGCGCCTGTGGGGGTTGTCTGGCTGGGTAGTCTGATGTGCTGGTCTGAAGCCTCATTGGCGTGCACCTGGACTTGGGTTGTGATGAATGTGTGAGGCGGGGGCTTGTGGGTGTATAGGGGTCGATACTGGATGAGGTCATCAGTGTTATGATCTGTAAAAACATAAAGAGACAATAGATGAATTAGTGGGTTTGTTCCTCCTCCTCCTCCTCCTCCTACACATACACTGTAACACAGACACACACACACACACACACACACACACACATACACACACACACACACACACACACACACACACACACTAGCCGTATCATACCATTTGTGGGGTTCAGTTGACTGTTTTGCTGTCCTCAGCCTCCTCGTCACTGGCGTCGCTGTTGCTCTCCACATTAAAAGCCAGTCTCTTTCTAATAGAGCTCAGAGCGGCATGTCTCGCGTCTCTAGTAATGACTGCGTTAATTTTATGGCCTATGCTGTGCATTTTGTTCCAGTCGCCAAGCTGCATGAAAAAAATTGTTTCTACAAAATCCTCAGCTGGGATCTCCTTAGGCCCGGGCCTAAAAAAGCCTGTTTTCGGCAGGCCTTCACACAGATCGTTGCCTTTAAAATTATGACATACTCCGAGATAAACAAAACCGTCCAGGATGTCACAAGGTCCGGAGCACCAGCTACGCACCTCGGGCCCTATTCTCCCACAGGCCTTCGGCGCTAAAACGGGCCTTAAACGCAAAAAAACGTGCCTTGCGCCTGTTTTGGGACGATATCAATATGGCTTTACGCTGCCAAATGCGCTTTAGGCCGAATGGGCGTGGCGCAGTCCCAGAATGGGCCAAAGTGGGCGTGTCGGCGCTAAATACCTATCTTCCGAGCTGGCGTTAATTTAGTGCCTTGCGCCTTTGAAAAGCAGGCCTATTTAGTGGGCCAGTCCCTCCCCTCTCTCCTCTGTCACTCTCTCCCTCTCCTACTGACAGGAGCAGGCATTGGTGTGCGTTTACCAGTTTATTGTGAAATAAATCCTTCCGCGTTGAGTTACTGTCACAAGCCTGTGTGACAACGCGTCCAGCCTGCAACTCCGTGTACCGCTTTGAGGCTGCAGGCAGTCTGACAGGCACAATACGACTGTCTCTCTCTGACTGCCTGTGAATGCCCCAGCATGCAATTGGGTACTCAATTTCGCTACTAAATAGCAACCAAATGACGCGAAATAGATATAAAAGGTCGATCTAAAATAATGTGTAATGGTAACACAGCCTGCAATTGTAGAACATTTCAATATTGGACCAAATAAATAATCGAAATTAAAACACCACCCTAAGTGAAACATATATGTCCTCCTGGGCCTATATATATCCTTTGTCGATTTAACGTCATTTAGATAAGTGTCAGAGGAACGCGCTTCAGAACGCGCTTCTACTGTCATGTGCTATACTGTGATGTCCGCTCCAATAACTTCGCCCAACTTCACATTTAGTTTTACAATAAAAACACATATATGCAATGACTTTACATAATGTAGGGTATATTTATGTGCATCATTCTACCTGCAGCAGGGGAGAGAAAACAATATCGTTCTGAACAAACTTTCACCAATATAAAATTAATCTCATCATATAGGGATAGGCTATATTTTTTGTAGCTGATGCCTTTAGAACATTATTTTCACTTTGATCTTGCTATAGTGTAGCGTATTTACATGCTTGCAGTATTGAAACTGCAGTTAGATTGGTTTGAGAAGCATAATAATATGGAATAATAGCCTATAATGCAGACAGACAGACTGGATGAAGGGAGGGGGGGGGGGGGGGGGCAGAGCGTTTGGCTTTCGTCTGGTTTTGCGGGATCACTGGAATTGGAGCTAAAAAGGCAAGCGTGCGATTCGTTTATTGCAGTTATCCAATGAGCATGACTGTGCATAATTTTACGCTTAAAAGGCGTGGTTGTAATGGTTGAGGCTGCATCTAGCGCCAGCACGACGATATCAAGTGCGCTGGTCCACGCCCACTGATTTGAGCTGCGCCAGCCGCTCGGCCTAGAAACAGCGCCGATGCAACGATAGGGACCCTCGATTCTAAGCCCACCAAACCCGTCCGACGCGCGCCACATCCAGACAGGTTTACTCTTAGATTTTTTCCCGTGCTCTGCTTTAATTGCCGGGCACACCTCTGTTCCCATTAAAAACATGAATGTACGCCAATCGGTTGTAGATATATTACCATGGGCTTGAGACCCAAATGGACAAGGCGTTCTGCATAGAATAGCTTCATCATCAAAATACCTTGATGCCTGCTCATTCCACGCTTCAGGCGTCATTTGTGAACACGCACTGAAACACTCAATGTCCTTTCTGCCAATATCATGGCTAGCTTTTAGCAATAGCTTCTCATGTAAGTACTCGATTTTGTATTCGTAACCACGCATGCCATCAAATTGAAATAATGCCTCTAGCTGCACTGTGCGCCTGCGCACAGGGGCACTGGGACAGGTAAAAATATTGTTTGCGTTACCTGCATTTGAAGCCATGGTCAAAAATGTATTTGATTGAGATCAAAAATGCCGCGTGTTGGTCTCCACCGGTTGTTGATGCGAGGGTCGCTAGAAAATAAACAACAAGAGTGTGTGTTCGTTGTCAGTTGAGATCAAAAAAATGCTGATAGCTGGTGGTGCCTCCAAAAGAAACTGACAGCGAGGGTTTGTGATGGTACTCAGCTGACTACCCTACTGCTTATAAAGGGAGGAGTTTCCTGTCATTGCATCAGGGAGGGACACGCATCTCTCTTCGTGACATAGTGATACGTGATGCGGAAGTCACATTGGCTGTTGATAGGTGGAAATTAAAACTCGCAAGCAAGTAGTTGATATGATGCAAACATCATAGGGGCAAGTCAGAGGAATCTGTAGACCGGTGTGAAGAAATATTAGGCTAGTTACCAAATTGTATTTTGGCCTAGATAAAAAAAACGATGCTGTTTCTGTGAGCTGCTGATATGGGGGGGGAAATGCGGAAGTGCCCTTTGAAGAACTATTGAGATAAACACTTTCCACAAGAAAGTGATTTAAAAAACAGAAGTGCCCTTCGAGGAACAAGTGGAATAAAGCTTTTTCACAAGAAAAGTGTTTTTAAGAACAAGGCAAAAAAAATAGAGAAGTGCCCTTTGAGAAAAACCGAAAAAATTGACTTTTCACAAAAAAGAAGCCACGCCCCTTTTTTGAAAAGCGGAAGTGCCCTTTTACGGAAGTACTGAAATTTTGTTTTTTTAGTTTTTTCTAGGTAGTACATGCCCTATATAACTACTGGCTACTCATACTGAAGCTGCCCTACATGAATTTATGAAGTCATTCTCATCTGTCTGTGACAAGCATGCGCCTATAAAAAAACTTACTGTCAGATCTGTCAAAGCACCTTGGCTCGATTCTGACCTAATAAGCTACATGAAAGAAAGAGATCAACTGAAAATAACTGCTGTAAATTCAGGGAACTCAGAGGACTGGCTAGCATATCGTTGAGCGGGGATCAAACCGCCAACCCTTGCGTCATTGGCCTACCCGCTCTACCTCCTGAGCTAAAGCCGCCCCCAGAGTACTCCAGAGTTTTTTACCATCATGTTTTAGTTCTTCAATTCTAGATTGGTAGTATAACCTTTTTTTTTGTTTATTTAATTTGGTCACTTTATTTCTTAATCGTTGTGTCCCTGGGCAAGACACTTAACCCTCCTTGCCTCGTATGATTGGTATGATTGGTATGAATGTAGACATGAATGGTATGATTGGTATGATTGGTATGAATGTAGACATGAATGATGGTGGTTCGGAGGGGCCGTTGAGCGCCAATGTGTGGCTGCCACGCTTCTGAACCACCGGTACGAATGGTGTGAACGAATAATCATCCTGTGTCAGCGCTTTGAGCCTTGGAAATTACTCTCAATCAAATCATGGGTAAAGATAAAATGGGCAAAACACCATCATTTATTGAGTCGGGCGATGGCTTCACCACCAAGCCTATAGAAATTGCCAATTATTTCAACAATTATTTCATAAGTAAAGTAAATACTATAACAAACAATATGCTGCCTGTAAAAGGTAAATTATCGGAGTCTATTATAAAAAAATATATCATGCAAGAAAAAGAATGTGAATTTGAATTTTCAGTCACTGATATTCTAGAAATTGAAAAGCTACTGTCTGAATTGAAATGTGACAAACCCTGTGGTCATGACAATTTAGACAGTAGACTCTTAAAGCTATAGGCTCGAATTGTAGCCAGTCCTATATGTCATATTATGAATTTGAGTCTCAAGGAAGGAATTTACCCTCATGTATGGAAGGTAGCGAAGGTCACTGCCCTACCGAAAAATAGAAAAGATGCATTCATTGGACCAAACAGTAGGCCAATCAGTATTTTACCTGTCTTGGCTACATTTATGGAAAAAATTGTATTTATGCAAATTCAAAATTACTTCTCAATTAATAACATCAATTCGGATAATCAACATGCTTATAAAACTGGCTATTCAACATGCACAGCTCTTACACAATTAACCGATGATTGGCTAAAAGAAATAGATAATAAATTATTAGTTGGAACAGTGCTGTTAGATTTCAGTGCAGCTTTTGATGTCATTGATCATGAACTACTCCTTAGAAAATTAACTGCTTATGGTTTTAAACCTTCAGCTATTAATTGGATGAAAAGCTACCTGCTCAACAAACAACAGTGTGTCATGTTTAATGGATCCTTGTCAAGTGTTGAGACACTACAATGTGGGGTGCCTCAAGGAAGTTGCCTTGGGCCTTTATTATATTCAATATTTGTGAATGATTTGCCACATGTCTTAAAAAAAGGTCGCACCACAATTTATGTTTCTGCAAAGAATGTTGAAGACTTGAGCAGTCTACTTCAAGATGAATTGATGCAGATTTCTGAATGGGTCAAGGAAAACAAGTTGAAACTGAATATATCTAAAACGAAATGTATTGTTGTTTGTTCAAAGCATGCTCAAAGAAAGGATAATAAATTATGTATTTCTTTGCAAGGAACTGAGATTGAACAGGTAAAGGAGGCCAGATTGCTGGGTGTTACAATAGATGAAACACTCTCTTGGGCTACTCACATTAATAATATTGTAACAAAAATGAGCAGAAGTATTTCAGTAATTAGAAGAAGTATACATTTTCTAACTAATGCAACTACTAAACAAGTCATACAGTCCCTAGTCCTTTCCCATCTAGATTACTGCCCAGCAATCTGGTCAAACGCATCTAAAATAGAACTAAGGAAAATCCAGCTTACCCAAAATAGAGCTGCGAGACTCGCTCTGCATTGCTCAATCAGAGACAGTGTTGAAAGAATGCATGCTGAATTGTCATGGATGAGAGTGAATGAGAGATTAGCTTGTAGCCTTATTTTGTTTATGAAAAATGTTTATATGTTATGCAAACCTGTCTGCCTCTACTCTCAGCTACCGCTTACTAGTGATGGGCATAACTATGGCACTAGACAAGCCATGGCGGGTCAGTTCGCTCTCCCAAAACCCAGAACTGATGCCTTAAAAAAAACTGTGTACAGGGCAATTAGCTATTGGAACCGACTTCCCCAACATCTAGTTTCAATTAAAAGCAGAGTCGGATTCAAGAGGAAACTGAGAACATTTGTCACTCAGAAAAAGATTATCTTAGATTGATTTTATTTTGATGTTTGTTATTGTATTCTGTTATGAGTTATGTCTGCTTTATGTTGACGATTTCCTTTTCAATTAATACTTGTTTTTGCTTGTGTTTGTTTTATGTATATGTGTGGTTTAGAATTATTTTCAACTAATCAGTTTATTGCATTATTTTTATTACTTTTTTCCACTAACATTGTAGAAGATTGTTTTCTGTCAAACTGAACTTTAGAAAGCTGTTTTTGGCAAGTTTATTTTCTGTGTAATGTTTCTGGTTATTGTTGTATTACCGTATTTGATTTCATTATGTATTTTAATTTTAATTTTTTTTGTTTCTTGAATTTTATATTGTAATTTCAGACCCCAGGAAGAATAATCGCTGCTTGAGGCAGTGGTTGATGGGGATCTTAAATAAATAAATAAATGGCTATTGCTCCATGAGGCATGAAGTCCCTCTCAGTGCCCACAATGCTTTACTCTACAAAGCAAGTAGACGCTCAATCAATTTTCCCCACAGCGCTGGCCAGCAGGCCAGGCCGGGGTCAGAAGATGATGAAGTCAGCACTCTCACTCACAGACATTTAGTGAAGGGTGTTGGGGCTAACGATTCGAAGGGTGTGTAGGGGGAGTGGCTAGGTGCATGTGGGTGGTGGAGGAGTTGCAAGCCAGGGGGGCAGGGCTGTGGAAAAGGGGCTAGGAAGGTTGTAGCATGTCGGGGTTCCAGGGGTGAGGTGGGATGGCTAGGGGGATGTGGGTGGTGGTGTACTACATATTACAGCAGTAGAAACAAGGCTAGGTGGAAACCTAGCCTTGTCTCTACATATGGCCCTGCATATGTAGAAACAAGTCTAGGTGGAAACCTAGCCTTGTCTCTACATATGGCCCTGCATATGTAGAAACAAGTCTAGGTGGAAACCTAGCCTTGTTTCTACATATGGCCCTGCATATGTAGAAACAAGGCTAGGTGGAAACCTAGCCTTGTTTCTAGCCCTGCATATGTAGAAACAAGGCTAGGTGGAAACCTAGCCTTGTCTCTACATATGGCCCTGCATATGTAGAAACAAGGCTAGGTGGAAACCTAGCCTTGTTTCTACATATGGCCCTGCATATGGCCAGTGCAGAAAAGCATTGTGGAACCTGTTGGCTGTAGCATTGTTAATGGGAAGCGCTGTCAGTGACAAAAGTATGATGAGCTCTTCTCCTAATGTCTCCCGCGGGTTGGGGCTTGAGCAACACACACACACACACACACACACGCACACACGCGCACATGCGCACACAGACACACACACGCAGACACGCACGCGCGTGCGCACACACGCACGCACGCGCAGACACGGACGCGCGCGCGCACACACACACACACACACACACACACACACACCACAGCCCAACTCAGCCCAGCTGACGACAGGTTCATCTCCCGCCCTCCAACCCAGCGCACTGTGGCATTGTGGCATTCATAAGTTGACAAGGAGGCAACCAAATTAAGCTAAATAAGTGGTAGGTAGTAATACTATTTATTTTTACCACACCGTGCAATTGTGGAATATTTCAATGTTGGCCGAAATAAAAAATACAATTTGACTATATGAACGAACACACACACACACACACACACACACACACACACACACACACGAACGATCCGTTGAGTCGAAACGGATAGTTCACAGACAGACTGGATATTTTGGAGATATTTTGACAGACAGTTTGGACTCATTGGAGCCTCATACTGTATATACCAGTAGGAACAAAATCACATAACTTAATAACTTATCCACTAAATGTTTGACAAGGCAGGTAGTAAGACCACCTGAAGTCAAACATCAGTTTTCTTCTTGTTCCTTCAGTTGGATGTTTGAGCTTCACTGTGCAGAATGATGTCTGTGCAGAGTTTGACACTAGAAGACTGTTTCCACGTCTGCTGAAAGTGCAAAGTTTCTCTGAGCTGACTGAAAAGGCTGTTTTCAACAGGCATGATTTGTGACATCACGAATACTGGAGCCAATCCCTGTCCAGTATTCAGCAGTGAAAGCCCTTTGTCTCCTCTGATTGGCTAGTTAGGTTCTAGATACTGTAGTCTCAACGCCAGACCCATGAGAGTTCTTACGCTGATACACACTACGTTACTGCATGCTGCAGATCTCTCTCTGGGTCTGGGACACTTTCCCCCAGCCTGCTGGTTATGGGAGCGAACCATTGCACTTGGCCAGTCAAGGAAAAATAACATTCTCGACAAGTGCTATGTGAACATCAAAAACGCATATGCTGCAAAAGTTGGGCCACCTATAGCGGGATCCGATTATAATGTTGTGTCCGATCATAATGTTGTGTATATGACTCCAGTATATAAGTCCAAACTAAAAAGGAGTAAACCTGTGAAGAAGGTAATTAGAACATGGACAAATGAAAGTAAGGAACAACTAAAAGCATGCTACGACTTGACAGATTGGGATGTTCTTAGAGAACCCTCTTTAGATGAAACCACTATGGTTACAAATGACTATATTAATTTTTGTGTACAGCTGGTTGTTCCCACCAAGGAAATTAAGATCTATCCAAATAATAAGTCATATGTGACTAAAGATATAAAAGATGTCATAAATGCCAGGAAAGTAGCATTTAAAAATAAAGACTCAGGTGCACTCAATTTAGCAGACAAGAAATTGAGAAATAAATTAAGGGAAGCAAAAAGAAGTATATAGACAGCAGTTAGAAGATGCGTTTAAAGCAAACAATCACAAAAAGGCGTGGGATACTATGAAATCAATGACAGGAATGTCATCCCCCACTAAACCTATTGTAACGGATAATGAACTTGACTTCGCCAATGACCTGAATGTTTTTTTTGCTAGATTTGAATCCCCAGATAATTCAAACAAGTGCACTGAAACACTGAGGGCTGTAACACCTGCTCCCTCTGACAGAATTATAATAACTGAGGAGGACGTCAGAAAGGTGTTTCAGTGTACTAACACTAGGAAGGCCACCGGGCCAGATGAATGTAGTGCCTATATCCTGAAGAACTTTGCTACTGAGTTAGCGCCAGTGTGGCAGCCGATATTCGCCTCTGTAGATAATCACACTGTCCCTCTGTCATGGAAAACCTCACACATAAAACCACTACCCAAAACTCAACGACCAAAAGAACATAAGGACTATAGACCCATTGCACTCACTTCAGTGATTATGAAGTCACTTGAAAGAATACTGCTACAGTTTTTAGTAAGTACAACCAAGGACAAAATCGACCCATGCCAATTTGCATATAAGAAAGGATGTGGTACAGAGGATGCGGTTGTCACGCTGGCACATGTCATCACTAAACACTTAGATAAATCTAACAATAATTATGCAAGAACACTTTTCTTGGATTACTCATCAGCTTTCAATACAATACAGCCAGACATTTTGATATTAAAGATGGTACAGCTGGAACTGAATCCATACTTAATCCACTGGTATGCCTCCTTTCTTACCAACAGGACACAAATGGTGAAAGTGAACCGAACCCTCTCATCAGCAATAACTACTAATGTTGGTGCTCCCCAGGGCAGCGTAAGCTCAGCTTTTCTTTTCACTTTCTACACCGACCACTGTCGCACTGTGGAATGTTTATCTGAGTGTCGTACCACACCAGATCAATATATTCTAAAGTACTCTGATGATACAGTTTTGATCTCTCTGCTTGATAGCTCTAGCGACCCTGGACTGCACCAACATAGAGTAAATAAGGTGGTGGAGTGGAGCGACAACAACGCTCTCTTAATCAATGCAAAAAAGACAGCAGAGATTGTTTTTGGGTCTCCACCTGACACACACAGCACCTCTGTTACTATCCATAACGAACAGATCAAGCAGGTATGCTCCTTCACATACCTAGGAGTAACAATAGACCACCTGCTGTCATGGAAAGACCACGTAGACTCTCTGTGTAAAAAAACGAAGCAAAGACTATACTTTCTTCGCCGATTAAGATCTTTTGGTGCTAGTAAACAGATTCTTCTATTATTTTTTACCTCAGTGATTATGAGTGTTTTACAGTACTGCAGTACCACCTGGTATGGATGCCTGTCTGTTACCTTAAAATCACAACTACTTAGACAGATGAATATTTGTTCAAAAATTGTAGGTAAACCACTGCATAGTCTATTTGAGTCTACATATGTCAACAGTGTATTGAGGTTAGCTAGAAATATTGCCTCAAACACTAATCATGTGTTACATGAAGAATATGAACTCCTGCCCTCTGGCAGGAGATACCTAATTCCAACTTTCAAGAAGGTCAGACTAAGAAAGTCCTTTATACATCAGTCGATCCTGAGGCTTAATCAAGAACATGGCCGAGGGTCAGTGGAGCAGTGACCAGTGCTCTCTGTGTGCTGTATGTGTGTATGTATCTTTGTATTTTTTGGTTTTGTTCTCTTTGTCATGTGTTTGTGCATGGGACTGCCGCTGTCTTGCAAGACAAATTTCAGTGTGAACTGACAATAAAGTATATCGTATCGTATCGTATCGTATCGTAGTCATATGCCAGCGATGGCTTCAGTCCTCTCCAATCAGTAACGACTTTGCGATCGATCAGACGACACGGGAGGCGCAGCCCATTTTTCGAACCACTCTCTCGTCGGTGCTACGACCTGTCACTCATTCAATTTCAACCTGCCTATAAAAACTAGCAGTGGCTGTGAACTGGCACAGACTCACTTATGTAGTATGCAGAGCGCAGCGATTCAACGTAATATTTGAGTCTGGGGAGAGACTAGGTTCTCGATAACCCTGATTGGTTGCTTTGGAATTTTTTATGTGACAGAAGGAAGGGGGGGTCATTTTAAGGATTTTGACAAGATAATTTAACCTTTTTTGTGGGGAAAACCATCAGACACAAATTATTATTCAAGATTCAAGATAATTTTAATAGCCATAGTGAGTGCAGGAAAAACTACCGCTCCACCCGGCTTAATCTATGTCAAGGTGCTGGAAGCAATGAGTACGTAATGAAGAGACAAGAATCCGCACACTTAAAGGTCCCATACTGTGAAAATCGGTTTTGATTGGATTTGTATAAACTTGGAGGTGTAAAGTAACATCTGTAAAAGTATGAAATCATTTGCTACAGTCATTCCTCTCCCTCCCTCTGCCATGGAGCCCCAGGAGAGGGTGGATCAGAATTTGCATGGATTTGACTACGTAGTTAATCCCCAACCAATAGGCGTGGAGCTCAAAGTTCACAGGGCCCGCCCAGAGCCCGCCCCCTCACAGCCCCGTCCTCCGAGGCTCCGACAGCTGCCTGGAGGAACCCTGTTGTGTCGGCATGGGAGGCCTGTCTGTTCTCTTCTGTTAGCTGCTGTGTTACTGTAGCATGGAAACATGTCCACAAAACAATGGCTAAGTGTCACCACTTTGTGGTTGTTCAGTTGTATTCATGGCGTTTTGAGCCAGAACGAACTATGTTAGCAAACGTAGCTAAGCCAAGCTAACGGCAGATTGTATTCACTGTAATGAATATATATTATTCACTGTAATATATTGTATATTATTAATATGACAGGTATCAATATCACCATACGTGAGCGTTGACAAACATAAAGTCTGACGTCAGCACCCCTTTTCTAGCACATGAGCCAATTGAAGAGTTTGAGCCCAAAATAAGGTTATTTGTCAACAGAATACAGTGACGAACACTTTGGCTAATTAGCAGGAAAAAACATGGCTACACATGAAATAGCTTCAAAATGACCAAACTGACTGGAGGGAGGCTTTAAATCTGTGCAGAAGGCTCACATGTATTTGCTGAGCTTTCAGCCTCGCAGGCCATTTTAGGGCATTGTGACATCATCACCATCAAGACAATGTGTTGAGGTTCACATACTGTGACATCATCACCATCAAGACAATGTGTTGAGGTTCACATAGTGTGACATCATCACCATCAAGACAATGTGTTGAGGTTCACATACTGTGACATCATCACCATCAAGACAATGTGTTGAGGTTCACATACTGTGACATCATCACCATCAAGACAATGTGTTGAGGTTCACATACTGTGACATCATCACCATCAAGACAATGTGTTGAGGTTCACATACTGTGACATCATCACCATCAAGACAATGTGTTGAGGTTCACATACTGTGACATCATCAGGAGTGGCTCTGGAATGTGACAGAACAAGTGTCAGGAAGAAGTTCAAGTTCATTTGTGTTTCAAAAAGCAGAGTGTTTAAGAAACAACTAAATGCTTATTGAGAGCTCCCTCACACCAGTTCATCCCATCAAAGTCCAAACTAAAGATAACAACATGTCTGCACAGTGAAGCAGTGTGATTAGTCCAGCAGTGAGAACAGTGTGTGCAGGTGGTGAGGAACTCGTACAAACACGAGTCCCTCATAGAGGGTCATCTTACCACAGAGTGATTACGCCAAACATGAGTTGCCATGCTATTTGTGAATAAAGCTTGCTTGTCAAATTTTACCCACTGGTCTCTCATGATTGAAATGTTGGTCTCCACCGAGTTTCAAGATGGGGAGACCAGTCATAGCCAATCAGCCCAGGGCATCTGTCAAAACATCGGTGAAGTCATCGGTGATGTCATACTCGCTGATGTCATCAGTGATGTCATAATACCACTGTGATGTCATCCGTGATGTCATAAATTCCCGTCTGCTGAGCCAATCAACAAAGAGGACACGAGCAGTATATAAACGTGGCCATCACGGCATCATCATCTTTCCTGATTGTTCATCTCAGTGGCTGGTCGTACCTCGGGGCTGATCGTCTTCTCTGGAGCTGCCTGTGTTTCGCCCCACCCACCTCCCCAGTCCACCACCAACGTCTTGACTCCTGAAGAATTCCCTACGGGGGGGATTCTCTATCCTAGACTGAGCAGCTGCTCTCCTCTCTCACCACAAGAAGAGGGTCATCTTACCACAGAGTCATCCAAGCTATCAGACTAGTTCTGACACTTCCTCATATCTTTCCATTCAAATAAGTCTTGGCAGTCTAACTTGTGAGCTGGTGTTGATTTGACCTGGCAGCACTAACAGTAAAACAGGTTCCTGTTTTTGAAAGAAGGGAGCAAAACAAACACTGTGGCGCGCACACGTACAGTACCTGCGTTGTCATAACAACACGTTGTCGTTGTCTCAACAGGGCTTGCCTTCTCCTTCGGTACGTACTGCCTCGCTCGTCTCATCTGCAGAATGAAATGTTCAACAGCTGAAACCTCTGAGGAAAAATCAAAGAAAGCAGTTTGGCAGTTAAGCACAAGAAATGGATTGTGCTGATTTATTGCCAGTGGCAACAGCTTGAAAGAAAATATATCTGACTCCAGTAGTAACAAGTAAATACCCAAAGGCTAACAAGCTAAACGATCAATCTCTCTCAATTTTTCCTTCATAAAATGTGTTTGGGGTGAACACCTGACTGGTTTTCTTCACTGCTCAAGACGAATTGCAAAAGGATATTTATGAAACTTACATTAAATGGGTTTGTTTGGTACATTTATGCTGCCCATCACACCAAGTGGGTCATTTCATGTTGGGATAAATGTCTTATTTGTGGTGTGCTTGTACTTAAGCTATGTAGGTAGCCCTGGCATGGACAATACCAGCACATCACTGAAATAGTCCTCAATGTCACCACGTTTGTTAGCAACATAGTCGCACGCACACCAGAGATGCTCAAAAGGCATTTTTTTGCAAGCCCAAGTCAAGTCTCAAGTCTTTTCCACTCAAGTCTAAGCCAAATCTCAAGTCTCTTATGGATGAGTGTTCTATCATCTGCTGCATCATGCATGCCATCCAGTCTGCCCAGAACAGAGATGGGGACTTGGACTTGAGTCGCACTAGTTAAGTCACACACACAGTGACTTGAGACTCCTCAAAGACTTGAGACTTGACTTGGACTTGGGGTTCGGGACTTGTGAACAATCTTAATTTTTTTGTTTTATTTTTTGGTGCATTAACATTAAGGAAATGTATACTAAAGTCATCCAATCAATGCTGATACTGTATGCTAATAGATAAGGTTAGTTTTAGCTATGCAGTGTTCTAAGCAGAATGGATGGCATGCAGCAGATGATAGAACGTGCATCCATGACAGACTTTAGACTTGAGCTCAAAGACCTGAGACTTGACTTGGACTTGCAAAAAATGACTTGGGACCATCTCTGTCCCAGAACACTGCATAGCAAATAAGGAATTCAAAGCATGTAGTGTATTCTCCTCCCTCCTTTATCAGCATACACTATCATCATTAATTAGTTGACATCATTATTAGTAGACATTTCCTTAATGTTAATGCACCCAAAAAATCCATCTCCCCATCTCTGATGCACACACACACACACACACACACACACACACACACACACACACGCAAGCATACACGCACGCACACACATACACACTCACGCACGCACGCACGCACGCACGCACGCACATACACACACACCTATACACACACGCGCACACGCACACACAGACACCTACACACTCACGCACGCATGCACACACGCACACACACATATGCACACCTGCTGCTTCCATGAAGGTGCAGTTGAGGCAGAAGGTGAGCAGGGGTTCCTTGAGGTTGCCATGAGGCCATCATCTGAAGACACACACACACACACACACACACACGACAAGATGGAGAGACCAAGAACGTGTGAATAGATTTATAAGCTAATGTGGATCCTTAAAGAGAGATGAGCCACTAGGTCCCCTCACACTCAACCTTCTCTATTAGTGGCAGGTAGAGGTGTTGTAACTGTGTAATATTAACCTTGCAATGTTTTTTGAAAAATGCTATTTTGAGAGGGGGTAGGCTACTTCCAAGCATTATTCCTATAACTATTAGTGGTGTGTTTGCTGACAGCTAACATTCATACTTTATTCAAATGACTACAGTCAGTTAGTTCCTGCTGAGGCTATAAGGGTAATAAGCATCAATCTGGGAACCCAGAGTTTATTATTATTTGAGAAATAGACTCTGGGACAGCCCTACCGTTTTTCCCAGCTTCCTGTACAGCGCGCCTCTCCTGCCACCGTCACTTCCATTTCTGCATCCGTGCTCCGAGGTTTACAGTCTAAATAGCACAGTCTAATTCCGCATCCATTTCGGCTATTTGCTAATATAACGTTAACGCATAATCACACTGCATAGAAGACGTCAACTCGTCTTACAACAACAGTGGAAAATGACTGGAAAGTCGCGGTGCAAGTTGCTATTTAGACTGTAAACAGTGGAGCACGGAAATAATTAAATAATAATAATCATATAATAATAATTCAAATCACAGTAATCATCAGTGTGCAGTGGTTAATTTTGATCTTCAAGATTCATAACCCATTCAGTAAAACCAAAATCTATCCCAAGAAACTCTCATCTTCTGACAATTGGAGGAACATGGACCAAGTCCTACAGCCTATCCGAGCTTGTCATCATGTGAAACCTCAGTACCTTTTGGTGTGGACCTTGACAGGACTCTGTAGCTTCTCCTCAGACTTGGTGCTCTCCTGGGGGAACAGAGGTTGCAGTACAGATTATCTTTTATTTATTTATTTTAATGTTAATTGATTTAAATTGTATTAATTGTTGTACATGCTGTAAGCAGGGCATCCTTGAAAAAAACAACGTGCTCTCAATGGTCCTCCCTGGATAAATAAACAATCAATCAATCAATCAATCAATCAATCAATCAATCAATCAATCTACAGCACACAGCAGCTTCCTGACAGATCTGAACCTGGGGCCTGGCCTGTATGTGGTGCACTCTAGTGGTCACTTGTATATTAGTTCTGCGTCCTTTCTGGTTCAATGGTGTAAAACCAGGGTGAGATAGTTGTGTTTTATATGTACAATGTTTACTATTCTGCTTAAGAAGTGCTGTTCGCAGGGCGAGGTGTTTACAGACCAGTAGAATCTCTTTGTTTTCCATGATAACTTATAAGAGCAGACTGTAGGCTACGTAATTGACCATGTTATGAACTGATTTATGTTACTGTGGCATATGAATTGTGCTGACTTTATTTAATTAGATTCCCGAGAGTGTTTGCTTCAATGTAGTCTATTTCATATTCCATTACCGCAGCCCTGAAGAACATGAAGCTGACGTTATGAATAGAAAATCTTTTTACAGCCTCAATGTGTTGACAAACTATTTGATCAATGACAAATATTCACACTGTGTCTTAAAGGGATAGTTCGGTTTGTTTGAAGTGGGGTCCTATCAGCTAGTTCGATACACTTATTATAACTGAAGTAGGTACAGTGGTCTGGATCCTGGGCGCAGCGTGTTACGAGAACCGGTACTCAGAGCAGCAGCCAAACCACTAACAACTAAAACGTAATTTAGCCACCTAAAACAACGCCCACCTAAACAAATCGATATCTGTGTACATGCACGCTCTATTTTGACAATTTTCAGTGCTTTACTTTTCTGCCAAACAGCAGTTTCATTCAGCACTGCTTTTTCTCCCAACCGTACAACTACCGTATTCCTCCGCTAAAAGCCTGCTGGATTACTCCGCAGATCAGCTGTTATTTTGGGTTATTTTATTTCTCCCAGCTTGTTATTGAAGACACAACAAATAGAATACACGAATGAAAATATGAGTGATTTTGATAGCGAGGATGATATGCCATTCACCTTGGTGACAAGAGGATACAATTATGAACCAGAGAGAGTACCGTAAATTCCGGACTATAAGGCGCACCGGTCTATAAGCCGCACCTTCAAAGGTGACTATTTTTTTCTTCTATAAGCCGCACCGGTCTATAAGCCGCGGGTGTTTTGATGTTTAATTACCATATGTAAGGCTTCGTGCACAGAGGGGATTGTCGGGAAAGAGATGGCTGTTTGGGGAAGCTCCCATTTATTAACATTTCAACAAAACAAAAGTCAGGTCACTAATCCCCAGACAAAATCACACATTGTGAGATGCTTAAAAATCACCATCGGCGGGAGCTGCTGTGCAGCCAAGAACACAAGTGAAATTCGTTCTCTCGTGACCTGTGGTTCTCAACGTGATGGACGATTCACCTTTCTTGTTAACAGTCCTAGTGAGAGGCAGGTCGAACGTCAAAGGCACTTCATCCATATTTATGATCTGCTCCGGTCCGATGGAATATTCCTTGATCTTTCTTTGTGTGAATTCGCCGAAGTTTGTAATTTTCTCCTGGTAGTCGGGAGGGAGTTGCTGACACAGTCGTCCGCGCCCTGACGGACAGTCCCTTTCGTCTCGGGTTTGTGCATGATCCTTTGCTGCTGCTGCTGTTGTTGTTCCTGTCTCGCTACTGTCTCAGACATGGCTTTCAGGCTCAATCGCCGCCATCGTCGTAACACAGCCAGTTCTCCATCTTTTGAAGCATGATGTTAGATTACAACGAGCTAGTTGTGTGGCTTAGCCTTCCAAAATGTTGCTGTTAGTTTTTTAGAATGTAATACATAGAATTTGGAATGTTACATTCAATTTCATTCAGACTGTCTTTCAAGCTCAATCTCCGGCTTTTTTCCCCCCGGAGCGAGGGAGGAGGGAGGGTGTTTTACCGTAGTGGCTGAGAGAGAGTAGTGGCACAGTGCTCCAATCAGGTCGCGAGGCACATTTTTTGCAACATCATCCAATCAGGGTCTCGCTCTCATAATGTCTGTCTTGCTCTCGTTCTGCCTCATACCAACATCCATAGATTTTGGAGGTTCCCGAGTGGCCGTTTGCTGGAAAAATCCATAGATAAGACGCACCGTTATATAAGCCGCAGGGGGCAAAAAAGGCCAAAAAACGGGAAAAAAGCCGCGGCTTATAGTCCGGAATTTACGGTAATATACAGAAGAGGAACTTTTGCAGAGAGTGAACAGGTGGTGCGGCGAGACAGATACGAGTAACTGCGCATATGCTGCCTAAATGCCGGGGTGCCCTGCAGACCTTTTTCACCATTCCCAGGATAAATTGGGGAAAACGTCCCAGACCAGAGAGGCCTGAGCCCTGTACCAAGAAGCAAGATTAGTGGTTTAGCGAGGTAACTTCAGGTTTAAACCTGGTTTGGCCGTGCTACAAAGCTAGTTAACTTCTTACCGACATATATTTCCATAGCAACTTATGCTTCACACTTAACCTGGTCCACAGCAGGTTAAGTTGCAAGGATAAGATTAGACCTTAAATACACCGCCCACGAACCAATCGAATCAGCAGTTTGGAAAAATGGCCAACCCCTTTCTGGACGAGTTTCCCATCGAGGAAGGAGCACGAATTGTAATGTTGAATTAATCAAGGGCTAAAGCCTTGCACTTGTTGCAGGCTACATTTTAATTAAGCCCTACTTACCACTTTGGAATATGTTTTTATATATTCATTTTTGTGCTCTCAAGTAGCCTAGATACGTTGTTTGACCCCGCTGATCGATTGCAGCTGAATAGTGAGTGGAGAAATATCACTAAACCGGCATAAAAAGGTTACATAAAAGTCTCCAAAGCGCACGGTGCCGTGTGCGCAACGGAGCTGAGACTGATGTTGGATTGGAATTGAAATGGTCATAGCCTACATACTGGAATAGCCTACTACATCTAAGCAATTTAATATGGGATCACCTGCACACAGGCGATCCCATATTAAGATGATTCATATCTAGGCTACTCCTGCATTTTGCAGCTGCAACTGTGTTGCTTTTGGCCTGTATGATGTGATTGAACTTCATATTTCCAGCATCATTATATGAAATATGGAAATATGCGACTCTGCTGACAATAGCCTATATACAGTATGTGACCACAAAATAGGCGATTTTTTAGAACTGAAATCTATGCCTGCGCGTACCGTGTCGATTAAGTTCAGAAGCATTTTTAAATTTTATCATCATTCTTTTTTTTATTGATTAGCCTATAGGAATTATTCAATCAGTGCGACTAAACACATCATGAGATCATTATTATTCATTGAGCCTAAATGGTCTATACATACGGATTTTGGACTGAGATAGATTACACATTGCTTCCACAAAAGACATGCCGGTTTTGAGTTTATTGAGAGGGTTAATTGAGCTGCTGTAGATAGCCTACGTGGAGGTAGAAACCGCTCTTCAAAGAAATTACTGGTGTGGATAAAAGTGGTCACTTTAGACAGTCATTCGGGAACAGACTAATAATATCCAACGCAGATTTTTATTTCTGCGGTTTCATTCAATGAGGAAATAGGCGTGTCTGGCGCTGTCAGAGCTGGAGCAGTCAATATTGCATTGTGATTGGCAGTTGTTAAAAACCACGCCTCTTTTGCGGGCACGAGCTCCAGTGCACGGGCATTTTCATGTGCACGAGCTCTCAGCTTGATTAGAAAAACCTGGTTGGAGTTAACGAGTGGCAAACGAGGTTCGTAGTACAAGTTAACTACAATCGAGCTGATCTGGTTTAGACAAAGCTGATCTGGTTTAGACAAACCAGATCAAGGGACAGATCCTGGATCTTCTTATATAACATTCGTTATATAATTATAGCCGTTATACCGGTATAGAGCCCAGGTGACTTGTTGTCTCTAAAGTAAGTCAGTGTTTTGTCTCTCTTCTAAGCCTTCCTGTTTTGTAAACCGCGGCTCTGTGGTCTGTGCAGGCTTTTAGCGGAGGAATACGGTAGTTGTACGGTTGGGAGAAAAAGCAGTACCGAATGAAACTGCTGTTTGGTAGAAAAGTAAAGCGCTGAAAATTGTCAAAATAAAGCGTGCATGTACACAGATATCGATTTGTTTAGGTGGGCGTTGTTTTAGGTGGCTAAATTACGTTTTAGTTGTTGACCCCACGTACTTACAGAGAAAAAGCTGGTTTGGCTGCTGCTCCGAGTACCGGGTCTCGTAACACGCTGCGTCCACGGTCCAGACCACTGTACCTAGTGGTCCTCTGAGGACCACTGTGATCCTCACTATTTCTTCGATGAGAGCCGCACTGGCAGGACAAAGTCAATAGGAGAGCCACTTTTACCGCAAACACCAAAAGCCACCCCAACCAAGCACATCTGCCTACCATTTTTTTGTGTTTTATTGTTTTCCACACACACACACACACACACACACACACACACACACACACACACACACACATATACCAGTTTCCCCTAGAAAATCTTTCAGGCCTGGAGGGATTTCGAAATGTACCCCGACCGCAACGGTGGGGGCCGTCGGTGGGGGCCGTCGCTGGCGACGCTGAAGTTTTACCTAACCTGTTCACATCTATGTCCACAATGGCATCCCAAGTATCATCATACTATTATGGGATGTGCGTTTCCCAGGCAACGACACACGTTGACACGTTTTGGAACAGCGCTGCATGCTGGCACAATACTCCTACTAAAAGCAAAATGCTTACTGTTTTGAATGATTTGGCACCTTCTATTACTGTCAACACCAGTATTGTTGTATTGTAATAATATGCCATAAAGGTTTATTGAAACTTTGGGGAGAGCAGGGGGGGGGGGGGGGGGGGGGAATCTTTTTTTTTTTTTTTTTTTTTTTGTGCAATTTCTTAGAGCCGCCAACTAAAGCTTCGAGAGCCGTCAGCGTCTCGCGAGTCGCGCAATGAGGAACTAGTTAGTGTATCGAACTAGCTGATAGGACCCCACTTCAAACAAACCGAACTATCCCTTTAATGACAGTCCAGTTCTTCCAGTAATCCTCCAGTAGCCTTGGAAGCAGAAACTTTGACTTTATTAACACTTTGAGTGCCACGGCCCTTGGGCAAAAGGTGCTGTACTGTGCCACATAGGCCGCAATGCATTTTAAAACAGTCATATAATTTCTTTAATAATTACTATGTAAACACTGAACACGCACAAATAACGATGAGACTCTCTTCTATCACCTGCAAAAAAAAGTTTATTGATCCCATTTTCCGTTCTTTAGTTATGAGCCGGAGAAGATAGCTTGATTAGACCAAAAGCAGCCCTTTTTTTCTACGAGCTGAGATAATGAGCCTTTTGTGAAAGGAAGCATTTCAAGCACATCATTGACTCATTGCTAATATTTTCTGATGTAATGCTGCAGCTGCCTGCGGGTCTGTTGTATGCTGTAGTGTCCTGCGTGCCCCACCTCCCCCCCTCCTCCCCCCCCCCCCCCCCCCGTTGTGGGAGGAGTAGCTCTCTGCTCTGCTGGGCTCTGCTGTGAATGCGTTTGTCTGCGTGTGCTCAGCAGTGAAAAGTCCGCTAGTCCAGCTTTTTTACACCCGCGTGTATGTCACCATGCTTCCAGTTGAGAACTCCACGGCTGATCATGCGAATAGACTGTTGCAGCGGACACGAGGTGCTCAATTGTGACAGCAGATTGGCTGCTGCAGGGGCACAGCTACGTTATGCTTCAATGAAGCAGCTGCATACGGACGGATGCGATGCGATTTCCTCTTCCCAAACGACTTCTTCTGTGTGTTTTACTCTATGGTTTTACTCCACTTTCTCTCATCTGGAGTGCGCTGTCGCCACCTTTCTGGGTTTTTTAAAATTTTACAGGGTTCTGTAAAATAGGTTAGACACATTCAATAGCTATCATATTGTAAGAGGCGATGTAAGAGGCATAGATCGACACCCCCCCGTCAAAAAAACAATTTCGAGTTACTGACGCCATTTGGCGTCGCTGGCAGCCTACGGTAAATTTCTAATGACGCCATATGGCGTCGCTGGCACTCAATGTGTTAATGATAAGAATGTTCTTCCTGAGAGAAGATCCCAGAGTTACAGTAGTATCCATTTCCCCCCAATATCCATGTCTGGAAAATGTCAGCAGGAAATATGAGGGCTTATATCATCCTCTATAGGTCTATTGTCTATGGCTTTGATTGTTTGATTATTTTTCACCTATTTCTATTACACTTTTGTGCTTCTATTCTATATCCCTTCCCCGCTGAATCATATCACTTTTGCTGTGTAACAATCTAAAACAATGTCCAAGAGTTCAAGAGTTTACTCTGATCTTATCCAAATTGTTTGATCTGGATCTGTTCACTTTTGCCATCATCCATTGTCTAGATTTTGAATTTCTTTGTGTGTTTGTGCCTTGTCTAGTTCATTTAGTTCTGTGTGCCATGTTCTCTGTCTGCCCCAGCTGTGTGTCATTTGTAATCAAGTCTTGTCTCTGCTGTCAATGGTTGGATCATTGTTGCTGTCATGTGTGTGTGTGTTTTCTGTGAAGAGCTCTGTCTGTTAACTCATTGAGTGCCAGCCACTTTTGGAGAACGGACGCTCCCAGTGCCAGAGTTTTCAGAGCGTTTTCAGTGATTTCTCGAGGCCCGCAGAATATTGTGTGATATTACTATGTAAACACCGAACACACAAAAAGAACAAGGAGACTCTATTGTATCATCAGCAAAAAAAAGTTTATTGATACCATTTTCCGTTCTTTAGTTATGAGCCGGAGAAGATAGGTTGTTTTCAGCGTTTTCAGGCATTTCAAATTATAAGCTGAGATATTCAGCCTTTTGTGAAATGCAGCATTTCAAGCACATTCACTGACTCTAGATAATATTTTCTGATGTAGTGATGTGGTGTAGTTGTGTCCTGCCCTGCGTGCCCCACCCCCCCCCCCCCCCACCCCCCCCCCCCCCCTCTCAGCTGAAAACTCCTCCCCACACTAGTAACACACAGCCTCACGCACCAAGCGTCTATTTTCGGAGTGCTTTTGGTGCGCCGCCTCCCAGGCAGCGCAACATGGAGAAGCCACACGCGGACTGCAGTGAAAGGTTTGGCTTTTGAGTGTCGGCTGCTGCTTTTCTAGCGGCTAATCATGTGGAGAAACTATGCTGACAGACAGACAGAGGCGGAAGGGCTCAGTCGTGTGCGCGGATTGACTGTGTTCGCACGCACCGTCAGTTGCAGCCAGAACAATCTACATGGCTCTGGACTGCAGCATGAGCGGGTTCTCTTTGATCACGGCTATTTCAGGCTGTGTATTCCTGACATTTCTGTAATCTGGAGAGCACTGTCGCCACCTAAGGGTTCTGTAAAATAGGTTATAGACCTCCAATAGCTACAATAGTTGTACAGGAAATGCGGAAGGCTTTGATCGACATCCCACCGTCAAAAGACGCATTGGACGTCGAAAGACGTCCGTGGCACTCTACGTCACTATTTAATTGGACGTCGAAAGACGTCCATGGCACTCAATGAGTTAAATACACCCCTGGTTATGCACTAGCTCCTGTCTCTGTGTCGCTGCCCTCACCACACCTGCACCATGACAGATGCACGTGATTGGCTATTTGTTACAAACCCTGCCTTTTTATGTGCTCATAGAGTACCGCAGGGATGACATATTTTTGTAGTCGCAACGCAGAAGTCGCGGACTAGCAAGGTAGCAACCATGTGGCTAACAACCGAGCTACATTATCATTGGCATTAGCAGCAGTTAACGAGCACATGGCTGACAATATACAGTAGCTAACAGCAAAACCAACATTTCAAACAAAATACAGTTGCACATCACACAAAGTAACAGAAATGAAACACTCACTGCTTTTATGTACGCACAACCCCTTGGAAAGAATGTTGCCAGCCTCTGTTCGTCTGTTTCTGCTTCTCTATGGTCGGAAGGGAAAGTTACGGTGGGAGGGGCCAAACCACTAAGTGGGCTTAACATGATTGGCTAACCACAGTAGTTGACTAACAGCGGTGCTAACCAATAGGAAACTGAGAAATATTAAGGCAATATAGAATGAGAAAGGTTGGCCTTTTTAACAGCCGCCCCCAGATTTCTTATGGAAATCTGCGCAACACTACAAAAAAGGTCCTCCAATCGGGAGGCCTTGCCCTTAAAGGGAAAGATTCTAATCAGGCACTTCAGGAAGGCGAATGATCCGGGCCACCGGACGCACATAGTTCCGATCCCCAACTCGTACTTCCACTGCCCTGACTCTGTTATCCGATCCAGGGAGGACTTGTGATATCCGTCCTACAGGCCAGAGTGCTCGGGGTAGCTGTGGGTCTACAAGCATGACCGTGGTACCAATCTGGAGATCTGGTGCTTGCCACTTCTGACGCGTTTGGAGACCAGGCAGGTAATATTTCAGAAAGTGCTTCCAGAAGTGGTCCACTAGCAACTGACTGTGTCTCCATCTACGCCGACTCAACATGTCTGACTCAGGGTAGACGACCTGTGGGAGCGACGCATCTGGCCGCCCCATCAGAAGAGCATTTGGGGTTACCGGGTCAGGGTCAGAGATGTCGGAGGAGATATAACCCAGAGGTTTTGAGTTGAGGATTCCTTCAATCTCAATGAGGACTGTCCTCAAGATCTCTTCTGTCACTGATTGAGCCCTCAGTGTTACCCGCAGGGTTTGCTTCAGGGAGCGGATCTCCCGTTCCCAACACCTACCAAAGTGTGGCGCGCTTGGGGGGTTAAAGGCAAAGTGGATTTGTTGGCTGGCGAGTTGTGCCTGGACTTCTGGTTGGAGAGCTGTGAAGGCTTCCTTCAGCTCTCGTTCTCCTCCCCTGAAGTTTGTCCCCTGGTCGGACAACAACTCGAAGGGTTTCCCTCGCCGAGCCACAAAACGTCTTAGTGCCATCAAGTAGGAGTCCTATGCTGCCGAGGAGATCGATGTGGACAGCACGCATCGTCATATATTTGAAGAGAATACCCCATCTCTTTTCGCGCCGTCGGCCGATTTTAACCTCATAGGGACCAAAACAGTCCACTCTGGTGGAGTAAAATGCTGGCTTGTGGAGGCGCAGCCTGGCAGGGGGCAGCTCAGCCATCTTGGGGATCTGGGGGGTTCCACGCCATTTTTGACAGTCAGGGCACTCCCTCTGGTGGCGTCGGATTGCTTCCCTGCCACGGATGACCCAATACTTTCGACGGACTTCAGCGAATACCCGCTCTGGCCCTGGGTGTAATAGCCTCTGGTCGAACTCTTTGATGATCAACTTGGTGACCCAGTGCTGGGGGTCAAGCACGATCCGGTGCATAGCATCCTGATCCAGCAGTGTGCTGTGTCGCAGGCGACCTCCCACTCAGATCAACTGGGTGGCATCATCAAACTCGGGGGCAAGAGAGAGCAGGCGACTGGTCCGAATTACAGCTTTTCCTGCTTTCAGGAGTGTCACATCGGTGGCGAAACAGTATTTCTGCCTCTTTGAAGTCACTGGCTGATGGGCTTCCCTCTGCTGCCCCATGAATAGAGAGCGCAGTAGCCTCCAGGAGTTTGCCAAAAGTAGTGAACTGACTATAGCTTCTGGGGTGTCTGGGATCGGCGCTGTAGCAGTGAGGCCGCAGAATGTAGTTTTCCTGAGCTCATCTCCTTCAGTAGGTGAGGTGACTGGCTTCTTTGGCCACTGGTCAGGGGTCCCTTGCAAGAATGATGGGCCTTGGTACCAGCGACTCTGCATGCCTAGCTCAGCAAGCGCTTTCCCACGTGTGATGTCATCGGCAGGATTGCTGATGGTATCCACGTAGCGCCATGCATCCCGGTCAGTAAGGTTCTGTATCTCCGCCACCCTTGTGCCGACAAACACCTTAAACCGACACGAAGTCCGATTGGAGCCACGTGAGGACTGTCGTGGAGTCGGACCAGAAGGTAACTTGGCGGATGGGAAGAGAGAGCTCTGTCAGGAGTACCTTAGCTAGCTGCGCCCCAGTAAGTGCTGCACACAATTCCAGACGGGGGATTGATTCTCTCTTCTCTCTCACATTCTCTGTAAAGTCCTCTGAGACTTGCCAGGTTACATATTCATTGTGCTTAGCTAGACCTAGCTAGACACATTCTCTGTAAAGTCCTCTGAGACATGCTTGTGAATTGACTGGACTTGACATTTTTATTCTGATTGGGCAGCTATTCTGATGAAAAGGCTCCATGTAAACACAGCTATTGTCAATGTTCCTGTCCACCTCAGATTAAAGACCTGCGGGACCACCAGCTGGACAACAGGATGGAGTCCTTCTTCCTGGCCGAAACCGTCAAGTACCTGTACCTGCTCTTTGACCCCGCCCACTTCCTGCACGGCGGGGGGTCCTGGGAGGAGGGGGGGTAGGGGGGGCAGTGCGTCTTAGGGGCGGGGGGCTTCATTTTCAACACGGAGGCCCACCCACTCGACCCGGCCGCGCTCTACTGCTGCGGCCGCCACGCCCACGAGAGGCACGAGCTGAGGGACATCCTGCTCAGCCTATCACAGCAGCCCTCGGAAAAGACCGGCAGCCAATCACAGACGCCCTCCAAGCAGACTGAGGACAATCCTCCCCCCGGCCAATCGGAGAGCATCGCCCTGAAACCTGGCGAGCGAAAGACCGCCCCCCTGCTGTCCTGCCCCGTTCAGCCTTTCAGTGCTCGACTCACGGTCCTGGGACAAGTGTTCTCCGATGATACCTGACATCATCTGGGCTCGACTCGCTGGTCTGATCTCGGTTGGTTTATGTTGTGGGTTTGTGTAGTGGGGGATCCAGTGACGAGGAGGAGCTGTGATCTTTGTGATTGTAGGAGGGAAAACAAGGAGAGGACGATGACATCACCATAGCCCCCCCCCCCCCCCATTTCAGCCTCTGATGACATCACTGTCCACTCTGATGACATCACTCCTCACTCCTCACTCAGGTAGGATGAGTGTTCGAGCCCACTGAGCCAATAACTGTGACCTCTGATGTCAACTCAAATGTTGCTCTGTTGTCTTTGATGCTGTAATTTAAATTAAAAGTAAAATATATTTTTTATTTATGACAATATTGATGGTGGTCGCTGTATGATTTCATAAGACAAGATGGAGGTTTAATGTAGGTAAGACTTTATTTGGATAGTCCGCCTATAGAGTCTACAGAGTACTTTGTTGTATTTCAACAGCTTATTAGTTGACATTCAACAATTCAACTCTTTAGCACATTCAACAAATTATCTATAGACACTTTTAACTTCACAACTAGACATTCTAAATTGCCCCTAGGTTGTTGCAGTGTTTGCTGGTACAATAGAGAGGCAAAGTGGAACGTCACTTCCTGCTTCAGCACTGTACCACAGATTTTCATCCGCCATTTATTTTCCCATAGACATTTCGTAAAATGCGTATAAAATAATTTTACTTCGTCGAACCAAACGGTTCAGCTAATGCTATAATCGTGAGAGACCATAGAACATTTCACTCAGACCAAAACTTAAAAAAACATAGAACAAATATTTTCTTTAAACCCACATTTTTCTTACGTTTTGGTCCCAGTGAAATGTTATGCGATCCCCTGTTTATATATATATATATCTGTACCGTTTGGTTTGAACCAGTAAAACTATTTTTATACGCATTTTACGAAATGTCTATGGGAAAATAAATAGCGGATGAAAATCTCTGGTACAGTGCTGAAGCAGGAAGTAGGTGGTCACTTTGCCTCTCTATAGCTGACAGGAAATAAGCAAGGATTCAAAGTGTGCCCTAGCAACACAAATCTATGAAAACTGTCTATCGAGTATATGTGACAATTCATGAACATACCAACATCTCTACGACATCTACAGACAAACAGTTGAATTGTTGAATGTCAACTAAAGCTGTTGAAATGTTGTCTATGATCTAAATAAAGTATTAGCCTAAATTTTGAGCCTAAATCTCCACTTTCCACTCGCATGTGTCGGAGGAAAACATGTAGGAACATCACTGACACAACTGATGGCCTGTGTGGACAGACCTGTAAGCTTCCAGACTGTTCCTGCCTTGCCAACAAACTAAAGTGCACAGAAATGTGCAAGCTACAAACCTGCAGCCATCACAGCGAGGAGGAGGATGTAGAAGTTGTTGTGACCCTGGATGACTATGATGATACTGATGATGATGAATACAACAGAATATGAAAACTGTTTAATATTATAATTTGTGATGGTGGTGATGATAAAGATCATTGGTTAAATAAGTGATTGAAAGTTAAAATTCTTGATTTTTTGTTCTGTTCAAATAAATTGACAAGATTGTCTCTTTCGTTGGATCAACAGTTGGTGTCAGTGAGGGTTAACTGTGACTAAGATACCACTTGTCAAGATTTATCAAGTTGAAATATCATCTAAAGGTACAGACCTTTTCAAAATACAAAACTAGGATTTGCCACCGTGGGTGGTACCAATTAGTGAAAATTCTGGCCCGGGCCCATCTTCTACTTTAAGGCCCACATTCAGCCTTCATGGTGGGATAATATGGGAAGATTATACATTTCCTCAATTGTTACAGTCCTGTGAGTATTTCAGGTTTTGTTATTTGTGTCAGTGATGTTCCATGTCACAATGCTCAAATAAAGACTATACTTTAGGCGGAAATTGTGGGGAAATGAATGTTGTTGATACTTTGAAGACCTACATTTATTAGACAGACTCACAACTGGGCTTAAATGAAAGCTATGAGTCTACACTTAAAAAATAGACCAAACATGCCTTCATAAAACATGAGTAAAGGTCCTGACAATGAGCCTAAAGTAGGATATGCATCAGCGCCTAGATAGCAATTTATTGTAGGGGCTGGTTAACTTCATGTGCTGATAACACATGAAGCTACCACTTAGCAAAAGTTATCATACCAAAATATCATCTATGGACATGTACCTTTTCAAAAAATGTGACTAGAATTTGTCACCTTGAGTGATACCAATAAGTGAAATGTTGGGCTTTGGCCCATGGATTATATATACGGCTCCCTATCTGCATTCAAGGTGTGTACGGCAAGCCACAGGTACCACCTGCTACATTATAATCATATAGAAAAATCTCTGGGAATAATGTTTTCCATCCCGAGAGGCTATTAGCCTACCGGAGTGTCTCCCGGCCAATCCAGGAGGCTTGGCAATACTATTTGGACCGCTTGTTGCTGGGTTAAATAAAACGATTATACTTCCTAGCTATACAGTCATAGCTCAGTTACAAGTACACAGTTAATTGATGTTACTTTCCAGTTATAGGGACATAGCCCTTGAGTTATACAGTCTTCTGTCTTATTGGAAAAAAGGAAGATGTATTGATATGTGGTTCTATATGATGCCTATGGAGGGCGCTCTAGACTGTGTACTTAAGAATGTGTTCCAGGAAGTAAAGTTGCTTTGAATGAATCGTCTGGTGTGTGCAGTCACTTCAAAACACCTCTAATAACTAACATTTCATGAACATTTCATTTTCACATGTTTGAAAAGGGGATTGATGCTCTACTACTAATGACTGACATGAATTTTGCATTTTCTTTCTTTTTTCTCTCAAAAAATGCAACTGCCCCCTCAGTTTCAATGGGCATGACACTTCTGACCTTAACTATTGTATCAGTGAAATGACTGAGTTTTGTTAAAACAGGTAACATTTGTGTTGTATCAACAGTAAATGCTATTTTAGGGCAAAACACTACACTTTACCAAAATGAGGAAAGGAAACTATTTCCACACAATTGTATGCATTTGAATATGTAACATGGCCTCATGAAGCCAGAACATACATGAATACTATTTTGATGGTAGTGTTTTAATTGATCACACCAGTGTGTAGTTGATGCTGTGTAAGACATCAACATATCATAGCTGTGTGTTTTGTTTTGGTGGAAAGAATCCGTTTTGAGAAGAGAGAACATGGTTTTGAGTGTTGTGTCACTTTGTAAGAGATTTGTGGAGTTTTGACAAACTCTTTTCAGTTTAGAGTTTTGACAAACTGAGCCACAGTTATTGGAAATGTGTTTAAACGTTTGGAGAAAAACTGTAAAGACACAACACATGTAGACATTTTCAACACGTTTAATTCCTCAATGTAGCAGTCAAATAAATTGAAACTGAGTGAACAAAGTAGTAATTTTAAATTCAAAAAATATATGATAAAGAAAGTAGAATACAGTAAAAATAATTTCCATGTATTTACATCCAATGAATAAAACAACAGTTTGTACATAAGAAAGACATGAGTTTATGGTGCCTCAGCATCCTGTCTGTGCTCTGACTCAGACCAGAGATTCTGCTCAACATCACGGCAGCAACAACAAGCCTCCTCCATGGCCTCTCTCTCTCTCTCTCTCTCTCTCTCTCTCTCTCTCTCTCTCTCTCTCTCTCTCTCTCTCTCTCTCTGTGTGTGTGTGTGTGTCTCTCTCTCAAATTCAAATTTTTAAAATTCAAATAGCTTTATTGGCATGAATGGCATAACAACAATATTGCCAAAGCATCAAGAAACAATCACATTCAACATTACCATCACTCCTCATGAATAATACAATAATACAGTAAAAAATAATACATACAATGCAATAATAATAATAATCATAATACACATTAATTATAAAACAGATTGATACACATCAGTGTGTGTAGGTCACTCACTGTCCCTCAGGTTGAGAATAATTGGACAGACAGATGAGCCCTGTCTCCTTCTCTTAGGACTACTTTTAATTTGGAGCTCATTCAGTTCTTTGAACTCTGGAATTACAGAGATGAACTTATTGAAGTCAATATTCCTTGTTTCTTCAAAGGTTTTACATTGTAGGAGGAAGTGCATCTCTTTTTTGACCTCACCTGTCAAACACTGACCACATGTTCTCTTTATCTCTCTGTGTCTCTATCTGTCTGTCTGTCTGTCTGTCTGTCTGTCTGTCTGTCTGTCTGTCTGTCTGTCTGCCTATCTATCTATCTATTGGTTAGCATAAGGTGCAGTCAGTGACATGTGAAGGGAGTTTTTAGACACACACACAAACATGCATGTGTGCGTTCACGTTGAGAATTGAGGCTTTGTGTTCAGATTAGTTTGTGTCAGAATTCTAGAGGCAGATTTTCACTTCTAGCTGCTTCCTGTCATGTGATTTAAACATATGGACGAGCTTTTCTGTCTTGACTTGTCATAACTGTCGTGTGTGTGTGTGTGTGTGTGTGTGTGTGTGTGTGTGTGTGTGTGTGTGATCCTGTACAGAGTGAAGCATCATCTCAGCAGCTGTGTTTGGTCTCAGTGTTTCTCTCTCACTCCTCTATCTGACAGTGTCTCTCTCCCTCCTCTATCTGACAGTTTCTCTCTCCCTCCTCTATCTGACAGTTTCTCTCTCCCTCCTCTATCTGACAGTTTCTCTCTCCCTCCTCTATCTGACAGTTTCTCTCTCACTCCTCTATCTGACAGTTTCTCTCTCTCTCCTCTATCTGACAGTTTCTCTCTCACTCCTCTATCTGACAGTGTCTCTCTCCCTCCTCTATCTGACAGTTTCTCTCTCCCTCCTCTATCTGACAGTTTCTCTCTCCTTCCTCTATCTGACAGTTTCTCTCTCTCTCCTCTATCTGACAGTTTCTCTCTCTCTCCTCTATCTGACAGTTTCTCTCTCACTCCTCTATCTGACAGTTTCTCTCTCTCTCCTCTATCTGACAGTTTCTCTCTCCCTCCTCTATCTGACAGTTTCTCTCTCCCTCCTCTATCTGACAGTTTCTCTCTCCCTCCTCTATCTGACAGTGTCTCTCTCCCTCCTCTATCTGACAGTTTCAGATTCATTTATTAAGGACTGCACAACAAGTCGGCAGAATTTGCTTTCGGTACAGCAATTGTTAAGCACATGAATATGTGTCAGCATGAGACATTACAGTACATAGACAGACATATGACAACATAAATACAGAACATTCAAACATATACATTGCTGGAGAGGTATGCAGTGAGGTTTCAGAGGTGAGTGGAGTTCAGAAACCTGATGGCAGTGGGAAAAAAACTGTTTTTGAATCGTGTTGTTTTGGTGGGGAGTGATCTGAAGCGCCGTCCAGAGGGCAACAGTTGGAACAGGTGATTGGCTGGGTGAGATGGGTCAGAAACTATTTTTTGTGCTCGTGTGATTGTCCGTTTGTGGTAGAGAGTGTCCAGTGATGGGAGTGGGGTACCTATAATTTTTGAAGCTTTTTTTTATTATTCGTTGGAGTTTGTTGCGTGAGTTTCTCTCTCACTCCTCTATCTGACACAGAGACACTGAGGCACCATAGTTATACAGCCTAAACCCAGGGTAGAGTTTTTCAGTGAAGGTTGAGTAGAAGGTGTGGAGGTGAGTCAGTGTGTCAGAGGAAACTGTGTAGAAGGACAGAGAGCCAGCAGGCCAGTCAAGATACACTGCGACTCTGTTAGAGCGAGAGGAGGGGAGACGTATGTCTGTGTCTCTGTTATTGTGCAGGGCAGAGTAACGATCATCAGAGCACAACAGACTCCAGGACTTTTCATTCCCTCCAAGCCTGCTGTCAGCACCCCCTCCTGTCCTGCTGATTCCTCTGTAAGCCACTCCTATATCAACCCCTCCTTTCCTCTCCACCTCCCAATAACAGCGACCAGTCAGACCATCTCTACACAGCAGCTGAGGCCTGGAGTTAAATCTCTCTGGATGATCAGGATATGGCTGCTCCTCTGTCACACACGTCACCTTTCTGTTGTCTTCAGACAGGAGGAGCTCTCTCTCTGCTGTGTTTGTGTCCAGTGTGAGTTCACAGGCATCTGATGAGACAACAAGACTCAATACAGCAGCAGCTTCTCATCTAAAACACCTGTACGGCAACCATTTTAGGGCATCCTCGTCAGTCAGAGTATAGGCTATCGTTCCTCAGTCTAAAGCGTTGTCAGTTGTCATGTCTCCTATAGTAAACCGTCGTGTGTGCTCTGAAACACCTTCAGTCCTCACACGAAAACGCTGTCATTCCTCCTGCCTCACTAAAAACGTTGTCGATCCTCCTGCAGACTAGTTGTCAGACATCACTCAAACTAGCTGTCAGGCATCACTCCTCACGTCTAACACAAAAACGTTGTCGATCCTCCTGCAGACTAGTTGTCAAGCATCACTCAAACTAGCTGTCAGGCATCACGCCTCACGTCTCACACAAAAACGTTGTCGATCGTCCTGCAGACTAGTTGTCAAGCATCACTCAAACTAGGTGTCAGGCATCACATGAAAACGCTGTCATTCGTTGTTTTTGGTTGTTCTTCCGTGTGGGGAAAGAATGCCTGTGAAGTTAGCAACAATTTTTTACAACTTCACTTCCGGTTGAATGCTTTTTGCCTTTCAAAATAAAAGCACGCGTTTTTTTTTATATTTACAATAGATTAAAGTAGTAATCTATGAGACCCAATAGAATTAACATAGTAACACTAAGATGAACATCTAGTTTAATTGACAATAGACTATATATATATTTATATATATATATTTATATTTCTTGAAATTATTTCAACACAAAGACCGGAAGGCTAAATTTGGACACATGTAAATTAAACATAAAAAGTTAAATGGCTTTAAGGTAGATTCCTAGGATACTTCTTTATTGAATGGGAAAGCTTATTTAATTATTTAATGGTAAACTGTTGTTCCATCAGGCATAAGATATCCCAACAATGTAGGGTGTGTGCAGAAAACATTTGACTTCTCCAATAGCCTTGGTTATGGCCTCTTGGAAGACATCCAAAGAATAGCAAGTAGAGGTGATACACATTAAGCAAAATGGAAGGTTTTGGTCTTGTGAAGTTATTTGCAAAATTTAGATACACAAGTCATGTGTATGAGTGATGACGTCAGCTGCAGTTAGGAAGAAACAGTTAAAACCCCCAGTTCCATCAAAACATTATTTTCTATCCAAATAAGTAAACAGATTGACGGTGCAGTAGTTTGAGTGCTCTCCTATTACAATTTATTTATTTAAAAAGACAATGTATCTATTCAATTTTTATTTTCAATTCTTGTTTTTGTCAGAGGTTAAGACAGATAATTCACCAAAATTCAGTATAACAGTTGTCCTTTGTAGGTCAATAACAGGTGAGTATAATCCATTGGCAGGTGATTACACTCAAATGACAAAAGCAGCCAATGAGCTGTGTATTGTGAAGCACCATATTGGCAGGAAATGCATGTGACATCATGGAATGCTATGAATAGGCTAGGCTACAGTTCAAGGCCCAAGTGTCCAGATTAAAGGTTCATTTTAATACAGTGAGTAATCATAACACAGTGGAATTTGACTTTGTCCAATATGCATATCAACTCTCCCCTATATATAACTTTTCGAATGACTGAGATAGTATATAGAGTATTTTAATCTGTTATGCGTCTAAAAGTAAAATGTGAGAACAAATGGCATAACATTCCACAACGTATTTTGTACAGTGACATTCCAACAAGACCATAAAAATAAATACTTTCCCCTGTGTTTCATGAAAATTATTTGCCAAGATGTACTACAGAGATTAAAGTAACCAAATAAGTCAAAATCTCAAAATACTTGATACTCATTTTCATCACGTGAAGGCTTTATGTAATTTCAAAACGTTAAAAGATGCAGAGTGGCTGGCTGTTATCAGGACCATCAGAGAGAGGCAGAGTAGCTGGCTGTTATCAGGACCATGAGAGAGGCGGAGTGACATATTTACTTGAAAGTGCAGTCCATTCATTTAGAAGTCTGTGCAGCAAAGATGTGTGTGATGTCCTTTCAACCCGAATCTCTCTGACCAATCAGTTGTCAAAAGTATAGATTCAACCCAGATCGTCATGTTTACTGCCCAGTGGGGCTGGGGGGGGAGGGAAGCGAGTAGACCCGGCCCGATACTGGCGTTGGTAATGAGCCTATATACCTTGGTGCTTGGCCTGCTAGCGCCCTATGTCAGCCAGCTGAATGTATATATCATTGGCCTCTGCAAATGTAGATGGTCTTGCAATATCCCTTTCTTCCATGGCAGTGGTGAGACTATCCAACAGTATTAGATATCCAGCCAGACACTCATCCACTGACGATGACAATTCAGCATTCTGAAGAATGGCCTCTGCTGCATGCCTAAATTCCACATTTGCCACCAAAGATGGTTCCTCGACCTCACATGCTTTCCCATTCAATAAAGAAGTATCCTAGGAATCTACCTTAAAGCCATTTAACTTTTTATGTTTAATTTACATGTGTCCAAATTTAGCCTTCCGGTCTTTGTGTTGAAAGAATTTCAAGAAATATAAATATATATATATAAATATATATATAGTCTATTGTCAATTAAACTAGATGTTCCTCTTAGTGTTACTATGTTAATTCTATTGGGTCTCATTAGGGGTGTCACAATATATTGTCCCACGAAATTTCGCGATAGTAAAACGTCACGATATGTATCGTTGAGATGAAATCTCATATCGCAAAAAAAAAAAAAAAAAAAAAATTTTTTAACACCTTAACTGCCAGCGACGAGTGTACTCGTCAAACACAATCCAGCTGTTAACTGCCAGCGACGAGTGTACTCGTCAAAAAAAATCGATTTTTTTTTTTTGACGGTAGGTTGTGCATCTAAGCCTTTTACATCTCTTATATAGGTATTGGACGTGTACAACGTGTACAACCCATTCCACCGACCCACTAAGTGGCGACAAGGAAGGAGGAAGGCAAGCAAAAAGCAGTGTGACTGAAGCCATTCTCATGAAGGTGGATTGGCGAAGGCGCTTTCATTTTCGCGCTGATTGCTGGCGGTGCGGGATTGCAGATTTGCATAGTGGATTGCGGGTGGGACACACTTTGAAACACGCAGCATAATATGACCAGAATCGCAAAAGCTTCATCAAAGCCCTCAACCAAAACTCCAAGACGCGAGCGAGTCCAACCAGACTTCCTCAAAGAGCGGCCGCACAGACAGGCACACACCCGCACAGCAGCAGCAAAGCAATGGTGACAAGCGGGGACTGCCCCCTAATCCGACACCAAATTGGAAACAAATCCCATTCTAAAAGGCTTTTAGAATGGGATTTTCAACCCATTCTTTTTTGTTTCTTTTTCGCTATAATTTAGAGTAATTTAATTTCTATTCAGAAATTTATTTGAGAGGTCGAGAGTATGAGAAAGTGCATTTGCAAAGGTAGGAAAGTGCTTGTGACAGGGCGCTGCACCCAAAAAGAACGCCCACAGGAGGGAGGAGTTGAGCAGAGGGAAGTTTACTGCTGTTATGGAGGAAATTACTGTTCAAAACTATTGTGTAGGTCTTACTGATGCCAAAAATGAATGGTTAAAGTGACTGTTTCACAAAAAGCCGTTTATCTCTAAATATTTTTTCTGATGCTGAAACCATGCTGTATTCAATTGCTAATGCTTACATAACTACTAACTCTACAAACTAACTCTTTTAGACAGAGAAAGCACACATTCTATTAGTTCTTTTTAGATGATTGGTGTTCACGAAGTCGTAACAGAAGAGAAACCTCGGCTCTTGTAAAATGAGCATAGAATCCTCAAAAACCCCCCTGGCAGAAGCTATCTACAGCAAGAAAAAAACGGCTGGCAGTCAATGTGTTAAATAGACTAAGAAACGTCTTTGTTTGTTGAAGTTCAATGTGTGGAAAGTAGTTCAGTTGAACAAGTCTCTGAAGAGACACATGAGAAGTTATACAGGAGAGAAACCATTCAATTGAGTTTCTGGCAAAACTGTTTACTTGACAGGAAAAACTGAAGATGCATAAAAAATAGATTAAGAAAAGTCTTGTTGTTTGAGTTTGAAGAAAAACTGAAGATGCATAATGAGAATTTATACTGCTGAGAAACCTTTTAGTTCAAAGTAAATCTAAGTGACGGTGTAACTCATTCTATTTCAAGATAAGCCTTATCTCCAATCTCATGTTTTTTCTAGTTGTTATTGTAATAACAATTTCCCACAACAGCATGTTTTGTATTTGTGCATTTCAAATAAAATACTACTTTTCCAGTCATATATTGTCATTATTCAAGTTTAAAAAAATATTGTTAAAATCGTATCGTATCGTATCGTTATCGTGAACCCAGTATCGTGATACGTATCGTATCGTGAACTGAGTGTATCGTGACACCCCTAGGTCTCATAGATTACTACTTTAATCTATTGTAAATATTAAAAAAACGCGTGCTTTTATTTTGAAAGGCAAAAAGCATTCAACCGGAAGTGAAGTTGTAAAAAATTGTTGCTAACTTCACAGGCATTCTTTCCCCACACGCAAGAACAACCAAAAACAACGAATGACAGCGTTTTCATGTGATGCCTGACAGCTAGTTTGAGTGATGCTTGACAACTAGTCTGCAGGACGATCGACAACGTTTTTGTGTGAGACGTGAGGAGTGATGCCTGAGAGCTAGTTTGAGTGATGTCTGACAACTAGTCTGCAGGACGATCGACAACGTTTTTGTGTGAGACGTGAGGAGTGATGCCTGACAGCTAGTTTGAGTGATGTCTGACAACTAGTCTGCAGGACGATCGACAACGTTTTTGTGTGAGGCGTGATGCCTGACAGCTAGTTTGAGTGATGTCTGACAACTAGTCTGCAGGAGGATCGACGGCGTTTTTGTGTGAGACGTGAGGAGTGATGCCTGACAGCAAGTTTGAGTGATGTCTGACAGCTAGTCTGCAGGAGCATCGACAATGTTTTTATTATGGCAGGAGGAATGACAGCGTTTTCGTGTGAGGACTGAAGGTGTTTCAGAGCACACTCGACGGTTTACTATAGGAGACATGACAACTGACAACGCTTTAGACTGAGGAACGATAGCCTATACTCTGACTGACGAGGATGCCCTAAAATGGTTGCCGTACACCTGGGCTGTGTTTCACAATAACAATCATTCTTAGTGGTTATGAAGATATATTACAAGTGATTTTAAGAAGTGGTTGATTGTAGGTTTTTACCACATTCATGTTCACATAAATAAACCTTTTGTCAAAACCTTAAAAACAGACCAAATAAAGTGTTGTGCAAACTAAAGGCAATGAGACACAGAAACACAACAGATGAACATTGTTTGATGTGAAACACAATATTGAGCCAGACTGCAACACAAGTCACTGTTATTAAGCTGTTACCAACTTATTCACACACACACACACACACACACACACACAGCGCGCGCGGGGCTCACAGCTGATTACGGTGCAGCCACATCTACGCGTCGTTTGACACGGCCGGAGCTTGGCTGTATGGACGCTCGTCGCTTGGTGGGCGTGGAAATCCGGAGGCAGCAGCTAGCTCCCAAGCTAGCTGCTGCTAGATTTACTTTGCTTCTTTGAAAATTGGTGGTAGAGAGGAAGTGGAAGAGGACAGGAAGGGTAGGATAGGTGCTAGGACGAGCTCAATTGGCTAGCTTTGTACTTTGTCAAATTCCACCCCGTCCCCTCTGTCGCCCACTGTCGCTTCGCAAGCCTGCTACGCGTCGTCTGGTCTCCCAGCATGCTTTGCGAGGCGTCGAGCAGCATGTTCCAATACAAAGTGGATGGGCAGCAGCGTCAGCCCGCGTCAAACGACGCGTAGATGTGGCTGCACCGTTAGGAGATGCACAGCAGGTGCGCAGGGAGCCGAGAGAGACGCTGCACGCGACACGAGACAACGGAGCTGCAGCCACACGAGCACGAGCCACGACAGAGGAAAGACGCCAGCGTGGGAGGAGCTTACTGCCATCTGCAGACACGCACGAGCTGACTGCGAGAGAGAGAGAGAGAGAGAGAGAGAGAGAGGAGGGAGAGAGAGAGGGAGAGAAAGAGAGAGAGGGGGGAGGGAAAGAGAGGGAGAGAAAGAGGTAGATAGAGAAAGAAATAGAGGGAGAGAGAGAGAGACAGAGAGAATAAGAGAGAGGGAAACAAAGAGTGAGGGGAGAAAGAGAGAAAGAACGAGGGAGAGAAAGAGATAGAGGGAGAGAGAGAGAGAGGGGGAGAGAGGGAGGGAGAGAAAAAGAGAGGAAGGCAGAGAGGGAGAGAAAGAGAGAGAGGGGAGAAAGAGAGCGAGAAAGAATGAGGGAGAGAGAAAGAGAAAGGGAGACATCGTGGGAGAGTGGAGGAGTGGCTTCACGCCTCCTTCAGTGAAGTCTAGATTAATGTTGATTCATCAGTGTGTGTGTGGCTCCATGAGGAGGTGATACAGGTCCACATAACGAGCCACAGTACAGCTAACTCCAAAACCTGGCATCAGGACAACAGACTGGAGCTGAAGGGAAGAGGCTAACTCTAAAACCTGGCATCAGGACAACAGACTGGAGCTGAAGGGAAGAGGCTAACTCCAAAACCTGACATCAGGACAACAGACTGGAGCTGAAGGGAAGAGGCTAACTCCAAAACCTGGCATCAGGACAACAGACTGGAGCTGAAGGGAATAGGCTAACTCCAAAACCTGGCATCAGGACAACAGACTGGAGCTGAAGGGAAGAGGCTAACTCCAAAACCTGGCGTCAGGATAACAGACTGGAGCTGAAGGGAAGAGGCTAACTCTAAAACCTGGTATCAGGACAACAGACTGGAGCTGAAGGGAAGAGGCTAACTCCAAAACCTGGCATCAGGACAACAGACTGGAGCTGAAGAGAAGAGGCTAACTCCAAAACCTGGCATCAGGACAACAGACTGGAGCTGAAGGGAAGAGGCTAACTCCAAAACCTGGCATCAGGAGAACAGACTGGAGCTGAAGGGAAGAGGCTAACTCTAAAACCTGGCATCAGGACAACAGACTGGAGCTGAAGGGAAGAGGCTAACTCCAAAACCTGGCATCAGGACAACAGACTGGAGCTGAAGGGAAGAGGCTAACTCCAAAACCTGGCATCAGGACAACAGACTGGAGCTGAAGAGAAGAGGCTAACTCCAAAACCTGGCATCAGGACCACAGACTGGAGCTGAAGGGAAGAGGCTAACTCCAAAACCTGGCATCAGGACAACAGACTGGAGCTGAAGGGAAGAGGCTAACTATAAAACCTGGCATCAGGTCAACAGACTGGAGCTGAAGGGAAGAGGCTAACTCCAAAACCTGGCATCAGGACAACATACTGGAGCTGAAGGGAAGAGGCTAACTCCAAAACCTGGCATCAGGACAACAGACTGGAGCTGAAGAGAAGAGGCTAACTCCAAAACCTGGCATCAGGACAACAGACTGGAGCTGAAGGGAAGAGGCTAACTCCAAAACCTGGCGTCAGGATAACAGACTGGAGCTGAAGGGAAGAGGCTAACTCTAAAACCTGGCATCAGGACAAAAGACTGGAGCTGAAGGGAAGAGGCTAACTCCAAAACCTGGCATCAGGACAACAGACTGGAGCTGAAGGGAAGAGCCCTTAAAATCGAACTGAACCTGTTCGTCACGTGCATAATGAGTCCGTTTCAGACTGAAACATAGTTTGTCTAAGATGACAGGTTGAGAGGCGGGTCATAGTATCATGTCGATGATTTTATTTGACCAATCTGGGGACTGGATTGGGCTTTGGCCAATCATGGCGTGTTCCACGCCCAAATCGAGTGGGATTGAGCGTGTTGTCGTGCTACGCGAGTGGGATCCGCGGAGTACCAGGCAGCCAGCTGCTTCGTGCGGAGGGAGCGGACAATCCGATGAATGGGTGCTGCCCGCCCCCCTGCTATCTCCGAGGGGCAACCCCTGACAACCACGCTCTCAAACGGTCTCAAGCGCGCGCCTTTTACGCTATTTCTGTAAATACGATATCCCTGGAATGCGCGTTTTAACGAGCCAGTTACATTTCTTTGCATTCTTAGAGATTATAGTTTTTGTTTGTTGTTCATGTTTCTAACAATTGGCCAAGTTAGTAGTTAGTTTATGGGATAGGAATTCTGCCAGATGACCGGCACTAGGCACCATTTTCTACGTCATTTGGAAGAGAAAATGAAGATTTGATTGACAGCTGCATGTCGTGATATGATTGGTTGAAATGGGGTAGAAATTTGATAGTACTAGGTGATGTCAGCAAACTGTAAATTACTGTTATCAATGAAATCTTGAAAAACAAACTTTTGATGTGAAAAAGTGTGAAAAACTAAAGAAATTAGATTGTTGTGATATGTTTTGCATACATTATTAAATAGGTGCACTGCATACCCAGGTATTTGAACTAAAATAAAAGAAAAGTCATTATTGGGTTCAGTTTGACTTTAATGACTGTTGATTCTTTCATTTGGCTTTTTGCTTTATTTGATCCTGTTGGTTTGATTTTGGTTGCAATGCATTTATATAATTAATTTAATTTGGCTCCTCCATAAATCAGTGTTACATTTAGCTGGTTATTCTACCCTACTCCATATGAACTCCATACACTGAGAAAGCAAGACATTAAAGTCTGTTCTGTAATGCACTTCTTTGCCACTTGGAGGCAGCAGGACAGCCTGCTGTTGGAGACAAAACAGTCACTACTCTTGGTTGCAGTGGACACTGGACATTAAACTCTTATGGACGCTGGACTCTTTTAACTCATTGAGTGCCAATGACGACAATCGTCGTCAATTCGATTACTAACGTTGAGTGCCAATGACGATAATTGTTGTCAATTGCGTTTTTTGACGGTGGGACGTGGATCAAAGCCTTATGCATCTCCTCTGAAAGTATGGTAGCTATTGCATGTGTATAACCTATTTTACAGACCCCTTAGGTGGCGACAGTGCTCTCCAGATTACAGAAAGTTGAGTAAAAACAGCAGGAAAAAGCCGTGAGGATCATGAGAATGGTTTGGCTTTTCGCTTTCGCGCTGGGAGCTGGCGCACAACGGTGGGGGATTCCAAAAATAGACTCTGGGTAGAGTACACTTTGAAACGCGCAGCAGAAAGCCCAGAAAGCCCAGAATCGGCCGCAGCTTCATCCCAGCTCACAACCGAAACCCCAGAAACGAGCGAGCCCGATCCAGACTCCCCCGACGAGTGGCCGCCATCTGAACGTGGATCCGCAAGCAGCAGAGTCTCTGCCAGAGACTCGCCTGACAAGCAGCAGAGCGAGCAGAGCCACCAGAGACACACCCACGGAGGAGGAGTTTGCAGGAGAGGGGGGTGGGGGTGCTGCTATATTGAAGGAAATTACTGTTCAGATGTTTCAGGTCAGAAAATATTAGCTTCAGAGTCAATGATTTGCTTGAAATGCTTCATTTCACAAAATCTCAGCTTCTAAATGGAAATGCCTGTTTTTGCTGTTTTTGACCTATCTTCTCCGGCTGATAACTAAAGAACGGAAAATGATATCAATAAACTTTTTTTTGCTGCTGATACAATAGAGTCTCATCGTTCTTTGTGCGTGTTCGGTGTTTACATAGTAATATCACACAATATTCTGTGGGCCTCGAGAAATCACTGAAAACGCCCTGAAACTCTGGCACTGGGAGCGTCCGTTCTCCAAAAGTGGCTGGCACTCAATGAGTTAAATAGGCACATTTTTTACTTGTATTTTAGTAATAAATCCCTTTGTTTTTTAACTTGTACTGTTGTTTGGGCCAGCACCACTCCCCTGTAGAAAACACATGTATTTTATTCTTAAAGTCACACTCCACACCCTTGAGACACATTTGAATTACCTTTATTTGTGTTCACATTTAGACAAAAAAAAATCCTTGAACACAAACAATGGGATATTTCAGAATGACAAATGTATTTGAAATTACAACCTCAATTCAGAAAAAGTTGGGACGCTGTGTAGAACTGAAATAAAAACAGAATGTGATCATTTGCAAATCCTTTTCCACCTATATTCAATTGAATACAGTACAAATATATTGAATGTTTTACCTGATCAACTTCCAGTCAAGGCTGGCTCAATATTGTGTTTCACATCATACAATGTTCATATTCTGAATTTGATGCCAGCAACACCTTTCACAAAAGTTGGAACAGAGGCAACAAAAGACTGGGAAAGTCGAGGAATGCTCAAAAAACACCTGTTTGGAACATTCCACAGGTAAACAGGTTAATGGAGAGGCAAAGTGACCGCCTACTTCCTGCTTCAGCACTGTACCAGAGATGTTTATCTGCCATTTATTTTCCCATAGACATTTCATAAAATGCTTATAAAAAATAGTTTTTAACTTCATCAAACCAAACGGTTCAGCTATATTTAGCATCTGGAGAGACCATAGAACATTTCACTCGGACCAAAACTTAAAAAAACTACACAGAATTTGTTTTTCTTTAAATCCACAATTTTTTTTACGTTTTGGTCCGAGTGAAATGTTATGTGGTCTCTCCTGTTTCTAAATATATCTGAACCGTTTGGTTTGACAAAGTCAAACTATTTTTATAAGCATTTTACGGGAAAATAAATGGCGGATGAAAATCTCTGGTACAGTGCTGAAGCAGGAAGTAGGAGGTCAGGTCAGAATCTGGAGAAATCTCTGCTGAAACCAACATTGAATGCCCGTGACCTTTGATCCCTCAGACGACACTGCATTAAAAACCAACATTATTCTGTCATGGATATTCCCACATGGTCTCTGGAACACTTGGGAAAAGCAGTCAGTTAACACAGTTCCTCGCTGCATCTTAATGTAAGTTAAGACTCTACCATGCACAGTGAAGCCATATATCAACCACATCCAGAAACGTGCCCGAGCTCATCTGAGATGGACTGGTCAGACCACAGCACACTTTGCCTCAGTCATTTCACCTACTTTTCAAATATGTTGATTAAAAGGCATGATGTCAGCCATCATCACCCTGATTCACAGTAGGATCAGAATGAATGGACGTCACAGACTGTGCCATAGATGGACTTTCTATCTCACTAGTTGAATGTGTTGCTTTGTTTTCATGAATCAAACTAAATACACACTTACATCTCCTCGGAACTGGTTTCAGCCTCTGCACTCCACCATGGTCCACACTGGAGGAATAAACAAAGTCAGATCAACAGATTCTCTTTGATGATGGAAACAACATGGACATGTATTAATAACCTTCATTATGAAGGATTTCCTCTCATATCCTCCATTGAACTGTATTGCTGCATGAACTTTGCAGTGTGACAGAGAACATGTGTGTGACTCTCAGCCTTCTAGCAGACGCTGTCTCTCCATACCTGAGTCTCCACTGTCCAGCAGACAGCAGCTTCTCTCCTGAGGCTCCTGGATGATTGTAGCTCAGGTCCAGCTCTCTGAGATGGGAGGGGTTGGACCTCAGAGCTGAGGCCAGAGAAGCACAGCCTTCCTCTGTGAGCAGACAGCCTGACAGCCTGCACGCATGCACACGCGCGCACGCACACACACACACGCGCACGCACACACACGCACGCACGCACACAAACACACACACACACACACACTGTTGCATTTATAGTTTATACTGTTTTCCTCGTCTTTGCTGTCATGACGATTGACGTCAACATTTCATCACTTCCTCGACTGTAGTTTTACTTTGATTCAGTTGCTGAAAACAGGAGCGGTGCTTTCCAATACACACACACACACTCTCACACACACACACACACACACACACACACACACACACACATATACACACACACACGCATGCGCGCACACACACACACACACAGACACACACACTCCAACAAATAGTTGTGACACACACACACACACCAACAAATAGTTGTGACACACACACACACACACACACACACTCACACTCACACTCACACTCACACTCTCACACACACACACACACACACACACACACACACACACACACACACACACACACACACACACACACTCCAACAGATAGTTGTGACTTGTGACCAGGGGCAGTTTTAGCATCAAAGCTTAGCCCACCCAAAGGTCATGGACCACTGAACCCCTAGGGGGGTCCGGGTGGGCTCAGCCGGGGCATGCCCCCCCGGAAGAAAATTTTGTACAGTTTCAAGTAAAAATGGATCAAAGTTGCGCACTTTGAGATCAAAATAAAGAGACTAGATCTACGAAGAACTACACACATCAATATCTTCTTTACCGTTCTGTGGTTTTACAGCGATGAAAAAATAATTGTTTCCCTATATATACTATATATATTCTGCATACAGGTTACTATATGGTAGAATTATGCTTGCATAAATAATACCAAAATCACTTCAGGGGAGTTTCAAGTAAAGTAACATTTTGCTTTGTAGGCAAAACAAAAGTACAATTAAATCAAAAGGGAACTTCCTAACTTATTGGCTGGAATAATATTCCGACAAGATAATAATATACTGTAAGTACTAAAGCAGGAGTTTGCAGTCAACTAGTTGAAATTAATATGTGGCAGTATTTGTGGGGGTCAAAATCTATGTAGGGTGTACCACCACAAATAGATCAGTGTATGGGAAACACTGACTATTAAATTGTGTGACTAGAAAGACACCAATAAATCTGAGAAAATGTACTTTAATTTTGAACAACAGCACTACAACGGTGGCATTACAAATGGTATTATGAAATTATTGTGGGAAAAAACAAGAATGCCACTTTCTTTCATGAACTTTAAGCAGAAAATTAACTCATTGAGTGCCAGCCACTTTTGGAAGACGGATGCTCCCAGTGCCAGCCCTTTCAGAGCGTTTTCAGTGATTTCTCGAGGCCCACAGAATATTGTGTGATATTACTATGTAAACACCGAACACGCACAAAGAACGATGAGACTCTATTGTATCATCAGCAAAAAAAAGTTTATTGATAACATTTTCCGTTTTTAGTTATCAGCCGGAGAAGATAGGTTGTTTTCACCAAAAACAGACGTTTCAAATTAGAAGCTGAGATATTGAGCCTTTTGTGAAATGAAGCATTTCAAGCAAATCACTGACTCTGAAGCTAATATTTTCTAATGTAATGACACTTCAAAAATAATTTCCTTCAATAAAACAGTGAAAACAAAGGAATTTTGTTTGGCAAAATAATATCTTTTAGCTGCAACCAGCAGCGCTGGCCCCTGCGTGCGCAGACCCTACACCTTCTTGCTGGTCTTGATTTACTGCTGGTGGGCATCAGATATTCTAGCTTGTTTGCCAATCTGTCTGTCCATCGAGCCTACTGTCACAACACCAACACTGTCTGGGTCTGTGTTGTATGCTGCCCTGCGTGCCCCATCCCCCTCCTCCTCCTCCTCCGTGGGAGTGTCTCTGGTGGCTCTCTGCTGTGTTTGCTCTGCACTGAAAAGTGCGCTGCACCCAGCTTTTTCACAGCGTGTCCGCCGATTTTGTCGCCGGCTCCCAGCTGAGAATAATGTAACTTTTCAGAAAGACGCTGGTGTCGGCAACTAAATCATGTGGAGGGGCTATCGCAGCGGAGACGGAGGGGCTCAATTGTGGCAGCAGATTGACTGCTGTTCACAGGCTTCATGCATATCGATGCATACCGATGCCGTTTCCGTTTCCCCATGACTTCTTCTCTGTTTTTTCCTCACCTTTCTCTATTCTGGAGAGCACTGTCACCACCTAATGAGTCTGTAAAATAGGTTATACACCTTCAAGAGCTCCCATACATTTAGAGGAGATGTATCAGGCTTTGATCCACGTCCCACCGTCAAAAAACGCAATTGACGACTTTAGTCGTCATTGGCACTCTACGTTACTATTTGAATTGACGACTATAGTCGTCATTGGCACTCAATGAGTTAAAAAATAGTTTTAAAGCAAAAATAAATAATAAATAAAGATCATTTTAACAGAAACTGCTACTAATGACCACCATGGATTTGGAGAGAAAAATCTCACCCAAAGCCCACCCAAAAAATCTCACCCAAAGCCCACCCAAAAAAGGCCTATAACCGCCCCTGCTTGTGACTGAACAATTTGCATCTTGACATTTCCGTTATTTGATGCTTTTTGAACGTTGCTCGCTCTTCCCTGTTTACTTGCTATAGCCCTGGTTCACCACTAGATGGCTCCACTGTACTGTTCATGACCCGGACCTCTTGCTGAGTTTCTGTCTCTGCACTTCAGTCCACTCATTGCTGTGCTGCTGGTTTCTGCTGCGTTTGTGCATTAAGGTCATATTTAGAAGGAGGAGAAGCAGCTTTGACTGCTTTGTTTTGTTATTCTTATTCAAAGATCATATAAGGGCCTGTGTCCACCTAGCGTCTTTTTCCGACGTTAAACCCTGGGAGTGCGCTGGGGAACGCTGATCCCAGCGCACAATATACAAGGAAGCAGTCTGCAAGTAACGTTAGTTCAGCTTGATAGCTGACAGCTAGCAAGCTAATAACACAGGTAGGCTACGCTATTAAAAGCAGTAAGCACAACACTCACCAGAAATATTAAGTGTCTAGCCGATCTGCTCCCACAATTGAGCCGTTCTGTCTCTGTTGCGATAGTTTTTCCATATGATTAGTTACCAGAAAAGGAGCAGCCGACACCAGCGTCTTTCTGAAAAGTTAAAATATTTTCAGCTTGAAGCGCTGGGAGCGCTGGGAGTCGGGCGCACAAAAACGGCGAAAATAGACGCTGGGCGCTGCACACTTTCTCTAGACGTCCGTGTGCGCTCACATACGCTCTCCCCCCATTGGAAACAACTGAAAAAAGACGCTGGACCTGAGGAAAAGACACTAGGTGGACACAGGCCCTAAGGCTACAGAGCAAAAACAAAACAAAGAGAGACTGAAAAACTATTTAACTCCCGCTTGTTTGTTTGATTTATTTTTACCTCCACTAAGGGAATTGGACTGGGTTTTGTTTTCACCCTGTTCTGTTCCGTCTGTTTGTCTGTTTAGCAGGATAACTCCAAAAGGTATTCATGCATTTGCATGAAACTTTATGGAAAGATTGGTTATCGGATGATGCAGTAATTTAGTTAACTTTTCACACTGATTGGAGAGGTGTTAAAAAGGCCAATCAGCAGACAGAAGAAGAGACAAACCCTCCACTATTTCTGTTTTTTTACCTTTATTTATACAGGGGTAGGAGTCTCACTGAGAGCAATGCTCTCTTTTTCAGCAGCGGCCTGTTCACATTCACACACACACACACACACACACACACACACACACACACACACACACACACACACACACACACACACACACACACACACACACACACACACGCATTCACACATGGAAGCTGACCAGTACAACCTCCAAATTAACTTTGGATAAAAATCTGACATCTGGATATGCTGACAGCTGCACAGAGTTGGTGGAATTCTGAGCTCTACTGAGGAACATCTAGTGTTTTTACTTTTATTCTAGCAATAAAGACATGTTTTAAATACAAGTTGACTGATATATTTAAACTTATTTTCAGGATAAACATGAACCCTTTAAAACATTTGACACAATAGTGATTTTACATACACTTATATTGTGATCAAATTCAATTATATATGATCATATGAAAAGTGTATAACATTTTCAGCAACATCACCCAGCAATAATCATTTATTGATTGTTTATTCTTGAGTGTTGTGAGCTTTTGCACAGGTTTTGTGAAAGAGAGATCCCAACTCTCAATGAAAACTCACTACAGTGGAATCCGCTTATAGTGATCACAGTTATAGTGATCAACTGCTTATATTGATCATAAAGCTTGGTCCTGAATCATTCCTATACACATGCTGTTTAAATAGTTTGCTTATAGTGATCAATACTCTGCTTACAGTGATCATTTTGGGCCTTGTCACAACCGGGAACAATGGAAAAAATGTTTAAAACAGTAATTTTATTTTTTGCTTACAAACTGCCAAAACTGGCAGCAATACTTGATGCATGTCTGTCTGTATATGGAGATATTGTGGTGTGTGTGTCTGTCTGTCTGTCTGTCAGTCCGTCTGTCTGTCTGTCTGTCTGTCTGTCTATGTGAAACCGCTTGAAACAGCTGGAGGCCTAACTTACTGTATCTACATAATAAAGTCATCATTTTGGGCCTTGTCACATCTGAGAACAATGGATTTTTTTTTTTAAACTAAGGTTATTTTATTTTATTTGTTGCTTACAAACTGCCAAATATGAGCCAACAAGATACAGCAGTGATACCTGGTGCATGTTTGTCTGTATATGGAGAGATTGCAGTGTCTGTCTGTCTGTCTGTCTGTCTGTCTGTCTGTCTGCCTGCCTGCCTGTCTGTCTGTCTGTCTGTCTGTCTGCCTGTCTGTCTGTCTGTCTGTCTGACTGTCTCTGTCTGTCTGTCTGTCCGTGGAGCAATGGCGGCGTCTCTGTCTGTCTATGTGAGACCGCTTGAAACAGCTGGAGCAGTGGTGTAGTGGTCCCTGGAGAAGTGGGTAGACTGTATGTACAAAATAGCTGCCAAAATAAAGTAGCTGCCAAAATAATGGAAGCATTCAAGTCATTGAGGGATACATTATTATGAAAAGCAGGCTAAATTGCGCCCCCCAATGTGTGACTGTTTGTGACTGTTTGTTTGTCTGAAATATAACTTGTTACTGTATGTGACTGTTTCACAGTCATATACAGTAACAAGTTATATTTCAAAAATCGACAGGATGTTTTATTTGATCATTCTTGTGAATTTCTGCCCAGCTTGATCTGCTCTGTGCTCCTTGATGCAATTCAAAGAGAGGAGCGAAAATAAACAGGCTGATTTGTTTAGTGGAGCAGAGCGGAGAGCCGCTTCGGGGACGCCTCTGGTGGACACAGGCGTTCACTACACAGGCTGCGACCAGCTGCAGTGTCCACCTCGCCTCGCGGTCGTAATGCAACATTTCCTGGTGGAATCTCAATCTGCCCGGCAGAGACTTTAGACAGAAAAGAGAAACAACTTGAATGGAGGCGCATCAAAGGAGCTTTGAGTAGACGCAAAGCTGTCTGAAAAATAAGTAGGTAGACGGCGTCTACCTGCGTCTACCCTCCACTACACCACTGAGCTGGAACCCTAACTTACTGTATGGATTTTTAAAGTCAATAACATTCACTCAGGTATTTTCACTGACATTAATGTGCATATAGGCTAATGCAGAATGTAATGTGTCTGTTGAACAGTTATCCTGACCTGAGAGTTTCCAGTCTGCAGTGTGGACTCTCCAGTCCAGCAGAGAGAAGCTTCACACCAGAATCATGCAAGTCGTTGTTACTCAGGTCCAGCTCTTTCAGACTAGAGGACTGGGAGCTGAGAACTGAGGCCAGAGCTTCACAGCTTCTCTCTGACAGCTGACAGCCACTCAGCCTGAATAATTAGTGATGAAGACAAACAAGAACATTAAAATATGTATTTTCTATCCTGTTTTAAAGATCACATCATATTGAATCTATCCAGTTTGCTATGCACTTACACAGATTTATTGGAGGCCTTGACCAGTGGCAGCAGCCTCAGAAGAGCCTCCTCTGAAGCAGAGTATTTCTTCAGGTCAAACACCTCCAAGTCTTCTTCTGATGACAGTAAGATGAAGACCAGAGCTGACCACTGAGCAGGGGAAAGTTTCTCTGTGGAGAGAGTTCCTGATCTCAGGTAATATTGGATGAGGTTCACTAGAGAATGGTCATTCAGCTCATTCAGGCAGTGGAACAGATTGATGCTTCTCTCTGTAGAAGGAATGTCCCTGATCTTCTCCTTGATGTACTGGACTGTTTCCTGATTGGTCTGTGAGCTACTTCCTGTCTGTGTCAGCAGGCCTTGCAGGAGTCTCTGATTCGTCTGCAGTGAAACACCCAGGAGGAAGCGGAGGAACAAGTCCAGGTGTCCATTTGGGCTCTGTAAGGCCTTGTCCACAGCACTCTGGCAGAGGTGAATTACCTGAGATTTGTCTCTGGAGGTTGATTGTGGTTCTGACAGCAGATTGACACCAGAGTCGATGAATGAGGCGATGACATAAACAGCAGCCAGAAACTCCTGAATGCTCAGATGGACAAAGCAGAAGACCTTGTCCTGGTACAGCCCACACTCCTCTTTAAAGATCTGTGTGAACACTCCTGAGTACACTGAAGCTGCTGTGATATCAATGCCACACTCTGTCAGGTCGGCTTCATAGAAGATCAGGTTGCCTTTCTCCAGCTGCTCAAAAGCCAGTTTTCCCAGAGAGAGAATCATCTCCCTGCTCTCTGTCGTCCAGTGTGGAGCTGCCTCAGTTCTCCCATGATACTTGACGTTCTGTAGTTTGGACTGAACAACCAGGAAGTGGATGTACATCTCAGTCAGCGTCTTGGGCAGGTCTTCTCTCTTACTGGTTTCCAACAAAGACTCCAGAACATTTGCAGAGATCCAGCAGAAGACTGGGATGTGGCACATGATGTGGAGGCTTCGTGAAGTCTTGATGTGGGAGATGATTCTGCTGGCTTGCTTCTCATCTCTGAATCTTTTCTTGAAGTACTCTTCCTTCTGTGGGTCAGTGAACCCTCTCACCTCTGTCACCATGTCAACACACTCAGCAGGGATCTGATTGTCTGCTGCAGGTCGTGTCGTCATCCATATGCGAGATTTGGGGAGCAGTTTCCCCCTGATGAGGTTTGTCAGCAGCACGTCCACTGAGGCTGACTCTGTAACATCAGTCAGGATCTCGTAGTTCTTGAAGTCTAGAGGAAGTCGACACTCATCCAGACCGTCAAAGATGAACACAACCTGGTACTTGTCAAACCTGCAAATTCTTGCTTTTTTGGTCTCAGGGAAGAAGCGATGAAGAAGTTCCACCAAGCTGAACTTTTTCCCTTTCAGCAGATTCAGCTCTCGGAAAGTGAATGGAAATGTGAACTGTATATCCTGGTTGGCTTTGTCTTCAGCCCAGTCCAGAGTGAACTTTTGTGTTAAGACTGTTTTCCCAATGCCAGCCACTCCCTTTGTCATCAATGTTCTGGTTGGTTTGTCTCTTCCAGGTAAGGGTTTAAAGATGTCTTCACATTTGATTGGTGTTTCTGGTCTCGCTGGTTTCCTGGATGCTGCTTCAATCTGTCTGACCTCATGTTCATCATTGACCGCTCCACTCCCTCCCTCTGTGAGGTAATGCTCTGTGTACATCTGATTCAGAGGAGTTGGGTTTCCTGCTTTAGCAATCCCTTCAAACACACGCTGAAACCTCTCCTTCAGATTACATCTGAGTTCACGTTGGCAGATGGCAGAAAGAGTTTCTGAAAGAACAAACGACAAATAACATCAAAGAGTGAACATTTCCTGGTAAATGTATATCTTCAAAAAAATTATAAAAACAGCTCGCAACCTGCAGGGCTCCGTTTACAGTGATTTATTAGCAGCAAAAGATTAAAGTGACATTTCGAGCATCAAGCTCTTCATCAGACTGATGAAGAGCTTGTGTCTATGGCAGATAATTAGTTAATCTTGAACTGATTTGGTCTCGTTTGATAAATATTTAGATGTATATACTTAAATCAACCTGCTCTCACTCCCAGTACATCAAAATGTGCTGATTTGTCACGGCCCCTTGGCGTCGTTATTGCGAGTGAGAAAGAGTACCTTCACATTGTAATATGCAGAAGAAGGGCCACCGGACCATCTCGAGGTCACCTCGTGGCCACCCCCAGTGGTCTTGCATGTAATAACAGTCTGAGGGTCAAAGTCATGCTATAGGAAGAAGTGCTGGGAGACGCAGACCTGTAGTGTTCCCAGCTTGTAACTTTCTCATCATGAGAGACCGGTTTCAAATCCTGACCTGAACCATAACTCCAACCAAGTTGTTGTGCTTGCCTAGATTTACCCTATATACGAGCCTTAGCTCCCGTGAAATGTTGCCGGGCCACCGGTAGCCACAGTAGCCGGTAGCCGGTCCCGGCCAACCTGCTCGACCAAATAAGCAGAAAGAGAGTCAGCGTTCGGCTCTCTTCCTGGTTATTTTGCTAAATAAAGAAACAAGGAGAGCCGGTATCTGTGCTGGAGGAACGTACGCACCCAAATGTGACGTTAAAGATAGCATTTCACCTCGGCAATAATGACATCCAGGGGCCGTGACAAATTTACGTATTTTGACGCTCTGGTAATGAGAACCTGTTGATTTAAATCTATCTCTCATTTTCCACCATGTCCCATCTCCATCATGTTAAAGCTGTTGAAAGCATCTTACTGCTGTGCAGAGAGTCAGCCAGCTCCTCCTGCTTCATGCTCCTCAGGAAGAGCAGTGTGATGTTTAGAAAATCCTCTCTGCTGCTCCTCCTCTGCTCTTCCTCCTCACCATCCACCACCTCCTCATCCTCCCTCTGACTATCTGAGCATTCTGGCTCATCTGGACTCAGAACCCTCTGGAACCTTCTCAGCTCCTTCTTGACAAAGGTGATGATGTTCTCCTCAAGCAGCTGGAACAGAATCATAATGAATTAAACATTCTTACTAAAATCATGGAACACAACATCAGATCCATCATAGACTGAAAGACTCGTTGGTGAAGTCAAAGGTGTTTTTGTTCATTTCCACACCATAAAGATGGAGTCCAGGTCTGGTTGAGGCTCCTGGGCAGACTGACCACTGGGAACCTCTGACCTCTCCTGGTAAACTCTGGGGGGACAAAACATCAGATGGTAGGTTATACCATCATATCATGTCTCTCTCTCTAACACACACACACACACACACACACACACACGCAAACACACACGCACACGCACACGCACACGCGCACACACACACACACACACACACACACACACACACCCACGTACACGCACGCACACACACACACACACACACACACACACACACACACACACACACACACGGACACACACACACACACACACACACACACACACACGGACACTTCTCATTCTTATTCTATAGGCTTCTCCTTCTTATTATAGAAGTAGAAACTGACCAATGGGGAGCTCCCCTGAGAATACCTTCAAGGCTTTATTCTGTTTGCATTCACACTGCCATTAGGAACTCTGAAGTGAACTTTCAGCGGGTGTAATGGAGCTATATTTTTTAATTAGGGCAGATTAATTGCCCTAATTGCCCTAAGGCTGATTTATACTAACTGCGGAGTGTCCGGTGTTCGCGGAGCGGAGGCTCTGTACGGCGAGCACGGCGCTCCGCACAGGCTCTGCGGAGGGACTGCACGGAGCTCCGCGCTCCTCTCAAAAAATGTAACTCCCCGGAGCCTGCCGCGAGCTCGTGCAGTCAATTCCGAGGCTATGATTGGCTAATGTTTGCTATGGTTTGTATAGGGAAGAAGCCCCCACAAACTGACCAAGTGACCGGCGAAATCAGTGCAAAATGAACGGGTTTGAGCATCGCCTGGCAGAAGAAGTACAGAAATACAGAAATTTGTATGATTCATCCAACCGAGACTACAAAGACCTACAGATGACTAATAACTCATGGGGGGAAATTGGTAGAGTTTTGTCAACAGATCCTGACATCTCTAAACAAAAGTGGAAGAACCTTCGAGACAAATTTGTGAAAGCCAAAAAAAAAGGTGAAAGGAAAGAGTGGGGATGGCGGTGGGAAAATAATTCCTCCCATCTTAAACAAGCTGCCTTGGCTCAGTGTTTTTGTAAAGCACAGGGAGACAGATACTAACTTCGATGAGGTCAGTTTATCACATAGCGTTGATACTTGTATAGGACGGTTTCAACAAGACAGACAACATAAACATTCTAAATTGCCGCCATGCTTACTTCCTGTTGCAGGGTTTGCTATAGGCTACAATAACTGACAGGACATACGCTACATGTAGGTTAAACTGCACTGCTACCGCATTTACCATAAAAGGATGTGCCTCTGCGGAGAGAACGGTCTTGCCGTGAACACCGCGGACACCGGACACTCCGCAGTCAGTATAAATTTGCTTTAAGGCTGAGGCTATAGTTCAGTGATGATGTCACTGACATCAGTGATGTCATCAGTCTGAGGCTCACGAGAGAGACTGAGGGAGAGGGAGAGAGGGGAGGGAGAGGGGGAGAGAGGAGAGGGAGAGAGGCTGAGGGAGAGGGAGAGGAGGAGAGGGGAGGGAGAGGGAGAGAGGGGAGAGGGGGAGAGACTGAGGGAGAGAGCGAAGGAGACAATGCACGCACGCCAATAGGGCACGCAAGGCGATGCAGCAGCCGAGCGGGCTGGTACATGAGCTGCAGGCCCAGCTCGGCGAGCTGCAGGACAGGCGAGCCTAGGAATCAAGCATGCGTAGCGTGCAAGATGCCTAGTGGGTCTAAGGTCGTTTTCACACATATTTGGGTCGAGCCAGGCGCTGCCGCAGCAGTGAAAAGTATACAATGTTTCAATTTTCAACTAGAGCGGCTTCGTTTCACATGTGTTTTTTATCACCGCGCCCAGGCCGTCGTTCTACAGAGTGGAGCGTCATGTATCCATGCCAACCAGACGGAAGTAGACGCGTATAGCATATCCCCCCGGAAAAGAAGCCGGATGTAAACAAAACTGAACGATGGCGAATGAACAGCAACGCCGTTTGCTCCTGGTACTGCTTTTTGCATTTTACATCGTTTGTCTCTTTCAATGTCGGGAAACTATTGAATTTGAAAACGAGGCACGGCTGCGTATGGAAAACAATGTTTTCATGTACTGGAGACGGCGGATGCAAATCTCCAGACAAAGCAGGACAAGGCGCAGATTCCTTCTGTTGAACCGTGAAGCCCTCACCATACGCAGATATTATCGGCGAACACCCAGGTAAGTTGTAAACATTAACGTTTGTAACGCTAGGCTTGCTATGCCCTTGGTGGTAATTTGTCCAATAACTGTTTATTCAATGTTTGTGAACGCCCCATTGATGTTAACATTAGAAATACAGCATTAGTAGCTAGCAAACACATGATGATACTAAACGTTACATATGCCGTGTAACCCTATTATTTGTAATATAGCACTGTCAATAAATCAAACTTTGTCATATAAGGTGCCACCAGTTGGAACATTAATTTGTAAACGTGATGTTATTGAAAGTGGCCTATTGAATGCTGTAATAACCTCCCACTGCTGCAGTCTTCTACACAGTATATTACCAATCATAAATGAATAGCTTACCAATTCTACCTTTCTGTTACACAGAAGCATATGGACCTTCCCACGCACTCATGATTGGTGGCAGCACATCAGCACTAATTGGGACGACCGAGAATGGCGGAGACACTTCAGAATGAGAAAAGACACCTTCGATCTGCTGTGTGATACTCTCCGGCCCTGGCTCTCACGGCAGAACACTCCATTCCGAGCGGCAGTGCCCGCAGAGGCTCGTGTGGCTATTTGCCTTTGGAGGCTAGTCACAAACCTCGAGTATAGATCTATTGCACAGCTGTTTGGTGTAGGGTTATCAACATGCTGCCTGATCACCCAGGAGGTTGTGACTGCCATCAATGTTCTCATGCGGCCCCAGTACATCAAGCATCCCTCTACAGCAGAGTTCAGGGAGATCATGCAAGGTTTTCGAGACAGGTGGAGGTTCCCCCAGGTGGGGGGGTGTATTGATGGGACTCACATCAAGATCAGGGCTCCCAGTAGGAACTCGGCTGATTATTTTAATCGAAAGGGAGACCATTCTATTATTTTACAGGGTGTGGTGGACCATAGGCTGAGGTTTTGGGACATTGTTGTAGGCCGACCGGGAAAGGTGCACGATGCCCGTGTTTATGCCCTCTCCTCACTGTATGAACGTGGATGTGCAGGCACCCTTTTCACCAACTTGACTGAAAGATTTGAGGGGGTCGATGTACCTGTTTTCCTCCTGGGTGATTCGGCCTACCCTCTGTCAACCTGGCTCATGAAACCATACCAAGAGGGACCAGGAGTGACACCCCACCAGCTGGACTTTAACCACAAATTGTCATCATGTCGCATGGCAGTGGAACGAGCATATGGCCGACTCAAAGGCAGATTTCGTTGTTTGCTTAAATTAAACGAGACCCACATCACCTTTATTAGCCAGATAGTGTCTGCTTGCTGTGTTCTACATAACTTATGTGAAGTCCACAACGAGGAATATCTGGGGAGAGATGTGGAGGAAGCTGAGGAGGGAGATGCAGAGGAACAGCAGCAGGGGCCACAGCAGCAGCACATCATCAGAGATGCACTGTGTAGATATTTTTCTAGACTGTGAAGTAGGCTGACAAGCAACACAGGCTAGGAAAGAGAAGGTCCCGAGCACACTGATCTACTAGAACGTTTTGGTCCCAATCGACCTTTGTCAGGTATATTATCACACAAGACAATGGCACAGGTATATAAAAGCTATAGGAAATAGCCACACCCTAGCTCTGGTGAACCATTAGCAGCTGCAGTGGATGATGACAGCTACTGCAGCTGCTAATGGTTCACCTGAGCTAGGGTGTAGCTACTTCCTATATATTTTATATTCCTGTGCCATTGTCTTGTGTGATTATATACCTGAAACATATAACTGAATAAAGACTTTACTAGTAGATCAGTGTGCTTGGGACCTTCTCTTTGCTACTTCAGTCCATGGACATTTTCTGATGCACTTGATTAGTGTTTAGAGGGAGTGCAGTAGTCTTCTCACACTTTAAGCAACACCAGTGACATAAAAAAAAATACTCTAAGCAACACAGACTACACAGCATGCAAATTTGGGTTGTCAATACTATAAAATCTTTCCTTGAAATTTTTTTCTACCTCTATTTTTTATGTGCTCATTAAGGAGCAAACTTCATAAGATTTGTATAAAAATTGATGCATAATATGTTTGTTACTGTAAATGCTGTTTATTTTTTTAACAGGCTGAACATTTGTTAATAAAAGAACATTTCTCAACATTTTGGGACATCTTATTATAAATGTGCAATAACAAGGGCCTTAAGAGGTAGTGCAATCAGGACAAGAGTTAGTGCAATCAAGTCATTTTCTATAAAAAATAATCTTTCTCCAGAATGAGGTAGCCTATTTGTAAACACCAACGTCTGCATAGGATATTACAAACGAAAAGGCTACATTGAATGTAAACATCTTTCTCTTATCAGTAGTATAACAATTTTAACAATATGTTTTAAAGTGATACAAGGCTTTTCAACAATTTTTGGTAGAATGTGCAATATACCTATTTCACGGCAGCCATCTTGATGTGTCATCGATGGGTAAAGACAGGTGTAATTAATGATAGTAATTAAGGCCCCATTCAAGTGGCTGGGGCCTTAATTACACCTGTGTTTACCCTGCGATGACATGTCAAAATGGCTGCCGTGAAAGCGGTCTATTATAAAGTCCTAGAGGCAGTGCAATAAAAAGTATAATTGAACATGCAATACAATACTTATTCAAAATTAGGTAGTCAATACAAACTGTGCATAGGATATTCTCGTCACATTGAAGGACTAAAGGCAATACAATAAAAGGTCTAAAATTGAACATGAAAAACAATACTTTTTCAAAATGAGGTTGTCTATTTCAAAACACAAACTGCATAGGATATTCTCTACATTAACTGTAAACATATTGGTCTTTAGAATTGTACCTTAGCAAATTTACCGTGCTATTGAAGGCCTACAGGCCTCCAAGAAAAAAAAGCACACAAAAAACAAATCTACTACAGGTTGTAGTAGTGCAGTGGAATCGTGGTAGCACTGTCACCTTCTGGGGCTTGCTGGTGTGGAGGGAGCCCTAGCAGCTGGACAGGACGTGGTGGTGAAGAACGCGCATGACGCTGGACGGTAGGATGTGGTGTAGGACACATTTGCAGCTGGGCAGAAGGAGGTGGCGGAGAATGCAGTGGACGCTGGATGGTAGGATCTGGTGGAGGATTCACTGGCAGCTGGATGGTAGGAGGTTGTGGGTAAAACTGACGTGACATGGACCAGCCGCTGGGGGTTGATGCTGCTGGGGGTGTTGTGGTCCAGGGTGGTACAGTGGAGGGACGAGGTGGAGCAGGATTCCACGCACCTGCAATAGTGCTCATTAGTTGCATGAACATCTGGTTGGTGGACTGATGCTGTTCCTGCATAGCCTGGTATCTTCTCTGCTCGCCCTCCTTTTGAGCCTGTAGATAAAATAAGACATTATTGGGGGGAATTGGTTTTGCCACAGCAGCAGAGGGATACTGAAAATACACAAGATTCCATAGCAGCTTGTGGAGTTGGTTGCGTTATGTTTTGTCGCCCTTTAGGGGTTACAATCAGCCACAATCAAACAACACATACCTGAACCATCTCTTTCAAAGTAGCAGCTTCCTCAGCCAACTGCCTCTGTTCCATTTCACACATGTCTTGGATCATCTTTTTACTTTCTGTCATGTATTCACGGAATTCAACATCAGCTCGGTTTGTCTGATTATTTTTTCTCTTCCGAGCCTGGGCTCCAGGAATGGGAAGTCTTCCCCCTCTGGTGGACCATCCACTGTTCCTGCTTGTGTTGCTTGCGCTTGGTCCTGGAGGATCACAGTCATCTGCCTCAGCACAGGTGTTTGTGGCACCAGTATTACTGGACATGTTGGCTGACTCTGCCCCTGTTGATTGAAGTAAACAATAGTCAGCTGTGTCATGTTTATGGTTGAATGGCTACAGACCCATGTTCAATACAGCCTAGATCCTGACTCCTTACAGCAGAATGGTATAGAGGGGAAGAGGAGGCAGAGGTGAGAGGGAAGAGGAGAGGTGGAGAAAAGGGGAGAGAAGACATGAAGGATGGGAGAGAGGGAGGAGGGGGAGAGGAAGGGGGGGGGGGTGACAAGTCAAATAGACCCACATAGAAAGGGAATGGATGAGACCCAGTGATAAATGGGGCCTACAGATATTATTAATTTGATGTCACAACCATTTCATTCCATTGTTTATCCCCTGATGACAAATAAAATTGGCCATTCATTCATTCATTCATTCACATCAACACCCTCAACATTAAAAAGTAGCCTATTATTGCCTAACGTTACAAATATTTTCTGGTAGTAACAAAGGCAAAACATAAAAACTCACCTTCTATAATGTTGTATGTGAACACGGCAGGTGGGTCATCATCTGTGATGTCTGCATCAACATCCATTGGAGAGGGAGTCACAGGAGATGGGGTAGGAACAGGAGATGGGCTGGAGCTGGACTCTATCAGATCAACGGGATCTACCACTGGTTTACCCCCCAGTATATCGTGAAGCTGGTCATACCAGGGGAATTTATCCTTTTCTGTCCCATCGCTTCCAGTTTTCTGCAGTTCATCGCAGATACGTATGTAATCCCCTCTCAACTTCTTCACCTTTGTGCGGCACTGTTCAAGCGACCGGTTGAACCCCTTTTCCTTCAAGCGTTTGCTAAAAACATCGTACACTGTACTGTTCTTGTGGGTAGTCGACAGTTGCGCGTTTATAAACTCTTCTTTCCATATATTAATGAGGGAATGTGTCTCTTCAGCGCTCCAGGTTTCTCCACGGTTGCTCTTCTTTTTCTCTGCCATGTTTGTTGTGAAAATAGCGGGAGGGCTGCTGGTTACGGGTGCCTGTCTAGCTCAAAAAAGGCGGAGTATCTGGAATTTAGGACGAGCTGAAGTCGGCGCGCGTTCACACATCACTCGCGCCGCATTAGGGCAAGGGTTAGGGCGACACAAGCCGCTCCGAAACCACCCTCTCCAGCCGGACTGAGAGCGAGTGAGTTACGTCGACTACGAGTTCAAGTGGCATGTTCACACTGACCCAGTCGCGCCGTGTTTGGCCCCAAAACTCAGTTAAGTCGACCTAAACGTTCCGGTGTGAAAACGATCTAAAAGTCCAATATTCACCTGATTATCTCCTAGATTTACCAACTCATGAAGCTGTGGTCACTTTACAGAGATTCCTGCTGCCTTCAGGTGCTCCTCCCATCGTTTGACAGGTAAGTATGTCATGTATTCAAATACTTTTTAGACATACTGTACATAACAAAATGGACTCTGAAGAAACCATGTGGTACAAAGCTACTTTGAGTCAGATCACAACAAACACATCTGTTTTCACCAGTTTTAAGTTTGAACCTTTTATCAGTAGAGTGGTGTCCATGTTTGAAGGCAAAAGGATGATCCATAGACTGGTCACTCTTGATGGACACACATCTTTGGACAGAGGAGTCTGCTCTGTCCTGCTGGATCCTGATAGAAACACAGGATGGACAAAGCAGAGCTGATGTAGGAACAAGGTTAGACAGACAGACATGCAGGCAGACAGACAGGCAGACAAGCAGGCAGGCAGGCAGGCAGACAGACAGGCAGACAGACAGACAGACAGACAGACAGGCAGAAAGACTCCCAGTATGTCACAGTAACAGACCAGTAACTAACCCTAACCCGGTTACAGACTTGTCATACTTCTCAGTGTGTCACAGTAACAGACTGGTTATACTGGACAGCTCTCAGTGTGTCACAGTAACAGACTGGTTATACTGGACAGCTCTCAGTGTGTCACAGTAACAGACTGGTTATACTGGACAGCTCTCAGTGTGACACAGTAACAGACTGGTTATACTGGACAGCTCTCAGTGTGACACAGTAACAGACTGGTTATACTGGACAGCTCTCAGTGTGTCACAGTAACAGACTGGTTATACTGGACAGCTCTCAGTGTGTCACAGTAACAGACTGGTTATACTGGACAGTTATACTGGACAGCTCTCAGTGTGTCACAGTAACAGACTGGTTATACTGGACAGCTCTCAGTGTGACACAGTAACAGACTGGTTATACTGGACAGCTCTCAGTGTGACACAGTAACAGACTGGTTATACTGGACAGCTCTCAGTGTGACACAGTAACAGACTGGTTATACTGGACAGCTCTCAGTGTGTCACAGTAACAGACTGGTTATACTGGACAGCTCTCAGTATGACACAGTAACAGACTGGTTATACTGGACAGCTCTCAGTGTGACACAGTAACAGACTGGTTATACTGGACAGCTCTCAGTGTGACACAGTAACAGACTGGTTATACTGGACAGTTCTCAGTGTGACAGAGTAAGAGACTGGTTATACTTAGATGGAACCCCCAAGGCAAAAGGAAGAGAGGCCGGCCCAAGAACACCTGGCGCAGGGACTTGGAGACAGACATCACACAGAGCGGACTGACATGGAAACAGCTGGAAAGAAAAGCACAGGACAGAGGATCCTGGCGAACTGTTGTCGACGGCCTATGCTCCTCCAGGAGCGATAGGCGCAAGTAAGTAAGTATACTGGACAGTTCTCAGTGTGACACAGTAACAGACTGGTTATACTGGACAGCTCTCAGTGTGACACAGTAAGAGACTGGTTATACTGGACAGCTCTCAGTGTGTCACAGTAACAGACTCGTTATACTGGACAGCTCTCAGTGTGTCACAGTAACAGACTGGTTATACTCTCAGTGTGACACAGTGTTACGTTCCCAGTTTTACCAGCGGAGAAAGGATGTAACATATAACACAACAAACCGGGGGACAAAGGAGACAAGAGATAAATTACAATAATCAGGTTTTTATTACCAAAATAAAGTTAAATGAAAAGGGTCAAATCGGATGGACCAACACAGGACTGCTTCCTGAAACAAAGCATGGCACCCACTCTATCCCCTCCAATATTCCGCCACTATTTAAAGCATGGCATAGCATGGCAATATTCCGCCACTATTTAAAGCATGGCACCCATGCTCTTAGTATTTCGCCACTATTCAAAGCATGGCACCCACTCTTCCCTAAAGCAAGGCACCCATAAGCTCTATATGTGAACATGTGCTTATTTGGCAAAAGGACTCACTACTAAAGGCTTGCAGCCAATTATATTAGGCATAGTTTGGTTGCTTAGAAATTGACATACTGTATGTCCGTTTGCAAGATGTGCGTCTATATTTCTCATTCTCTCCCCACCTCCTCCCTCCCCCTGCTCTCTTCTCCCCCACACCCCCCCCCCCCCCTTCCCCTCTCCTGCTCTCTCCTCTTGCTCCTTCCCCACCTCCTATACCCTCCAACATCTCCCATTCCCTCCCCACCCCATCACTCTCTCACATTCCCCCTGCTCTTCCCCCTTCTCCTGCTCTCTCCTCTGCTCTCTCTTCATTTCTATATTTTCTATATTATCAATTGTTCAAATGATATCTTTATTCTGTATATTCTTGTTACTGTTGTGTTAGCTAGAATCAGCTAGACATACTAGTGCAATAAACCCCCCAAGGTAGAGTAGACATATAGTGCAATAAACCCCCCAAGGCAGATTAGACATACTAGTGCAATAAACCCCCCAAGGCAGATTAGACATACTATTGCACTAAACCCCCGCACAGCAGATTAGATAGTTAAAACACGAGACAGTAACATTGTAACACTGGAACAATTTACTTCTCTTCAGAAGAATGGCGTCCATCTTTAAAAGTTATCCCTTCATCCTTTGAGTAGTCGCTCTTCAGAGACACACAGCTGGGTTGAGGAGAGTTGGGTCTCTCCTGCTGGATCCTGAGTGCAATAAACCCCCCAAGGCAGATTAGACATACTAGTGCAATAAACCCCCCAAGGCAGATTAGACATACTAGTGCAATAAACCCCCCAAGGCAGATTAGACATACTAGTGCAATAAACCCCCCAAGGCAGATTAGACATACTAGTGCAATAAACCCCCCAAGGCAGATTAGGCAGATCTGTTCATGTGGAATAGCATCTCTCTCTCTCTCTCTCTCTCTCTCTCTCTCTCTCTCTCTCTCTCTCTCTCTCTACTAGACTCTGTTCGTGTGGAATAGGCGGGGCCAAAAAAACACTACTGCATAGACTATCAGCACAGCAGTAGAAGTCATATAAATTTATTTGGCGCATGAACTGTTTGAGCAACTTTCATTGGAATGAATGGGCCCCCATCTTGCCACACTGTTTCCAGTTTGTTTGATACCTCCTTATAAAACAGTTAGTTCTGACTGAGCAATTTCATTGGACAAGAGGGATCCTGGCCATGCTGATATTGTAGTATAACATCACGGGCGCTTCACTGTGGTCATATCACTCCGCTTCAAAGCTGTGTTCAAACAGCGCTCACACTCAGGGACAGCAATATGGATTCAACCCCATTTAATCCCACCAGGCACAATAGTGACCGTGAAACTATTTCAGTTATAAGACTCTAAAGATGTTACTGAATGATGTATCAATGCATTTCCAGCAGGTATTGAAATAATAAAGGGTCTCAATGAAATATGTGCAGTGTCACATGGTTAGTGTAAATTGTCACATGACCATGATGCTTGGCTGCATCAAACCTCCAAACAAAAGGTTATTAAGTATATGAACATAAAGAGACGGTTATTCTCATGAGATTGCAGCAAACCTTCTCTGCATGAGTCAGTTGAAACAACTTACTTCTCTTCAGAAGAATTGTGTCCATCTTTAAAATCAATATATCCACCCTTTGATTGGTGGCTTTTCAGAGACACACAGCTGGGTTGAGGAGAGTCTGGTCTCTCCTGTTGGATCCTGAACACAACAAACCCCCATAGGGCACAGCAGACATATATCATTTAATAACATGGAACCATCCTAAAACAGAGAGAATTCAGAGATAGTATCTGCAGAAGCATCCTGTGAGCACATGAGAGCTGAGAGGTTTGGATGGACTTGGGTCAACAGCAGCAGTGCAGAATGATCAGCAGATAGCTGGCACATTACACACACAAGTAGGCCTACAAGTAAAAGTTCAGTTCAAGTTCAAGTTTATTCATATGTCCCAGAAGGGCACTTTGGGTTGCAGCAGAGCATAAACATAAAACAGTCATAAAATCACACAAGACTCGAGATAAAAACATGAAAACAAAGTGCAGACACAAATAGACCATAAAAACCATAAAAACCATAAAAGACCATAAAAACCATAAAAACCATAAAAACAAAAATGGAGACACAATAGACCACAACGTAGTACAAAGTAGCAGTTCAGTTCAAAAGTGCCAGTGTAGTTTAAAGTGCATTAGAGGCCATGGCCGATAAGTGCAAATGCAAGGCAGTCTAAGAAGGACACTTAGCCACACAGCGCTACATATTACAGAAAAAAAAATGCTACAACCGTGATGAAATTGAAACTGTTTGGGTTGAAATCTTGTTCGAAAGGGCAAAATCCGTACTAGTAGGCACAATCTATAGACCGCCAGAACAGAGTGGCTTCTATGACACACTTGATGGGTGTTTGGCTGGGGTGGAGGGTGTAGAGAAGATTCTTATTGGGGACTGGAACACGGATATGCTACGTAAAGTAGCACCCGTCTTCAAGGCCTTCAGTAGGTTTTGTGATCTGCACGGTTTCAGCCAGCTAATCACCCAACCAACAAGGGTATGTGATTCAACACAAACTACCATTGACCTCATTCTGACCTCTGACAAGTCCATGATCTCCAACAAAGGGGTGATAGCATGTGGGTTAAGTCATCATTATATGATTTTCTGTACCCGCAAAAAGCTAAAACAAAAGGCCGGCTGTCACAAAACAGTCACATCTAGGGACCTCAAAACCTACTCTAGAGAGGCCTTTAACCAAGAACTGGAGAGCATGGACTGGTCAGATGAGCTCAGTGGTACACTAGTTGAAGAAACATGGCTTGGATTCAAAACCAAATTCACAACAATACTCAACAACATGGCACCCCTAAGAACCACCAGGGTTAAAAATCGCGCTGAGCCATGGATGCACACTGAAATACTGACCGCTATGAAAACCAGAGACAAAAAATGCTCAGAACTTCATAAAAGTCAGACAAAGCTTACCAAAAGCCCGAACAGTGAACTCCAAGCCCACGTGGCTGAACTAAAAATTCAAAGAAACAGACTAAGAAATGACGTAAACACCATGATCAAAACCGCAAAAAAAAAATTCATCAATGACAAAACTGAGGAAAACAAAAACAAACCCCGAGAACTTTGGAAATTACTCAACAACCAGCTAGGCTGCAGCAAAAAACTAAAAACCAGATTTACAAACATAAACATAAAGACAGAAAACACTCTCATCACAGACAAACTGGATGTGGCCAAATACCTAAACATATTCTTCACAAACATAGCCACAACACTGGTTAATAAACTACCCTCCCACTCAAGGCATTTTGGGGTAGAACACATAGTAGCATACTACAAAAACCTAGGGGTCCACAAAGACGACTTCAAACTTGAAATGGTATCAACAGATGAGGTACTCAAAAAACTGAGCGCCCTCCAACCTAACAAGGCCACTGGCCATGACAACATCCCCTCCAAATTCCTCAGAGACTCAGCAGCCGCCATCACCCCAGTCATCACACACATAATAAACCTCTCCATAAAACAGGGACACGTCCCCAAGGACTTCAAAATTGCGAGAGTGACCCCCCTGCACAAAAAGGGCAGCAAAATAGACCCAGGCAACTACCGCCCTGTTTCTATTCTTACCTCCATCTTGAAAGTCATGGAAAAAATAGTATACGAACAGGTCGAAAAGTACCTTGCGGAAAAAAATCTAATCTACGAATTCCAATCTGGCTTCAGAACATCCCACTCCACTGACACATGCCTTCTTTATTTGAATGACCACATCAAACAAGAGGTGGACGCGGGCAAATACTGCGGCATGGTCATGCTGGACCTACAAAAGGCCTTCGACACTGTCAATCACTCCATTCTGATTGACAAGCTAAAAGCAATAGGTTTTGATAGCCTATCAGTGAGCTGGATGCAATCCTACCTGGAGGGGAGAGAACAGATGGTGGAGGTAAACGGTACTCTATCCCCCCCCCCCCCCCCCCTCACAGTGAGCTGTGGTGTTCCACAAGGAAGCATACTAGGACCGCTACTGTTCCTAATTTATGCAAATGACATGACGTCAGCTTGTGACTGCAACTTGTTCTTGTTCGCGGACGACTCAGCCCTGCTGGTCTCTGACAAGAACAAGTTACAGGTTGAAAAAACCCTCAGCTCAGAACTAGGCAAAATCTGCACCTGGCTCGCTGATAACAAACTATCATTACACCTGGGTAAAACAGAGTCCATTCTCTTCGGATCAAATAACAAACTCAGCAAGACCGACAGCTTCTCAGTTACAGTGGGTGACAATATTGTCACAAGGAAAGATGAAATTACATACCTGGGTTCCATCCTAGAGGCAAATCTTTCCTGTGACAAAATGGCATCCAATGTAATCAAAAAAGTCAACCAACGAACTAGATTCTTGTACCGGATCTCCTCTCTGGTAAACAAGAATACCCTGAACACTCTGGCAGGAGCACTCATTCAAGGGTACTACGACTATGCTTGCACCTCATGGTACCAATGCACATCAAAGGCGCTAAAAACAAGATTACAAACATCACAAAACAAACTGGTCAGACTACTACTTGACCTTACTCCTAGAACCCACCTCACCCCTGCCCACTTTGACTACCTAGGATGGCTTAGAGTAGACGACAGAGTACAGCAACTTGCAATGGGCCTGGTCTACAAGATACACTACACCACACAGGTACCCATGTACATGTCAAAATACTTCCCAAAGGTCAGTGAGTACCACGCCCACAACACCAGAGGGAGTTCCACAAATCATGTGCAACCCAGATTCGGCACAAACAAGGGACTAAACACATTTCGCAATTATGCCACAACAATGTGGAACGCCCTACCCACAGCCGTAAAAATATGTGCATCCCTACCCACATTCAAAACCGCTCTTAAAGGGATAGTTCGGTTTGTTTGAAGTGGGGTCCTATCAGCTAGTCAGATACACTAACTTAATTAGGTGCGCAGCGTCGAACGAGATCCGGCACCCAGAGCAGCAGCATCACCAGCTTTTTCTCTCTAAGTCCTGGGGGTCAACAACTAAACAAAAAAACATAATTTAGCCACCTAAAACAACGCCCACCTAAACAAATCGATATCCGTGTACATGGACGCTCTATTTTGACAATTTTCAGCGCTTTACTTTTCCGCAAAACAGCAGTTTCATTCGGCACCGCTTTTTCTCCCAACCGTACAACTACCGTATTCCTCCGCTCAAAGCCTGCACACAGCCGCAGCACTGCATGGATTACTCCGCAGTTATTTGGGGGTAGGCTATTTTATTTCTCCCGGTTTGAAGACACAACAAATAGAAAACACGGACGAAAATATGAGTGATTTTGATAGCGAGGATGATATGGCATTCACCTTGGTGACAAGAGGATACAATTATGAACCAGAGAGAATACAGAAGAGGAACTTTTGCAGAGAGTGAAGTGAACAGGCAGAGAGATGCGCCTCCTGTCTAAATGCCTGGGTGCCCTGGCTGCAGACCTTTTTCACCATTCCCAGGATAAATTGTGGAAAACGTCCCAGATCAGAGAGGCCAGGTGACTTGTTGTCTCTAAAGTAAGTCAGTGTTTTATCTCTCTTCTAAGCCTTCCTGTTTTGTAAACCGCGGCTCTGTGCTCCTCTGTGCTGGCTTTTAGCGGAGGAATACGGTAGTTGTACGGTTGGGAGAAAAAGCAGTGCCGAATGAAACTGCTGTTTTGCGGAAAAGTAAAGCGCTGAAAATTGTCAAAATAGAGCGTGCATGTACACGGATGTCGATTTGTTTAGGTGGCCGTTGTTTTAGGTGTTTTAGGTGGCTAAATTACGTTTTAGTTGTTGACCCCCCGTACTTACAGAGAAAAGGCTGGTTTGGCTGCTGTGCGCGGTCTCGTTCCACAATGCGCACTCACTCCTGAACACTGTACCTAATTAAGTTAGTGTATCTCACTAGCTGATAGGACCCCACTTCAAACAAACCGAACTATCCCTTTAAAGAGCACCTACGGGAGGCTGCAATTCGAAACTGGCCACCGTAAATGTCCAAACCTAAACCCCCCCCCCCCCCCACCCTCTCCTAATAGACAGTCTCCTCCCCACCGTATGTATTATATTTTCTCCCCACCGTATGTATATTTTTTCTCCCACCCATCCACCTCCTCCTAATGTACAGTCTCCTCCCCATCATATGTATATATTGTCTGTTAGGATCTATGGGTAACAGTACTGTATATTTGCATATCGTACTGTATATGTCACAAATGTAACAGTACTATATACCTGTATGTCATGTATGTCCCTATAGTTCAAGCAGATATATAGCTGGAGAGCTATCAGCCCGCACACTCACCGGATAATTTAAAGTCTTAAGGTGCACGGCACAAGAGTTTCTTGAAGCAATAGAGAAGGAGCCAGCACTCAGAGAATCCTTTTGAGGGTTTTTATTCCTGTTGCACCACAACGTACGCGTTTCAGCGTTAGCCTTCGTCAGTGTTGAACGCTGACGAAGGCTAACGCTGAAACGCGTACGTTGTGGTGCAACAGGAATAAAAACCCTCAAAAGGATTCTCTGAGTGCTGGCTCCTTCTCTATGTATGTCCCTATGCCATAAATGTTATGATGTCATGTATGTTGTGTATGTCATAAATGTCACTATGAATTGAAAATGGGGGACCCTGATGTAAACAAGACAAACGTCTTTCTCTGGTCTGCATCCCCTTAACAATTGTGTGTATTGAGCCGTACTGTATTGTACCCAATCTGCAATCTGTTAAATAAAGTTTTCATTCATTCATTCATTCATTCATTCATTCACAATATAACTATTGTATAGGAGAACATAAAATAAATAAAAACATCAAATGGATGTTACATTATATTCTCTTAAGTAGCATTTAAAGCTCGAATCGAAGCAGGCACAAAGGAATTCCTATATCTATTTTTCTTAGCCAAGGGAGCACGGAAACGAAGGCCAGATGGAAGCAGTTCATATTCAGAGCTCAGCGGATGGGCATTGTCTGAGCAGATAGCCCTTGCTTTTTTCAGCATCTGCAAGTTGAAAATGTGGTATAGGCTCCCAAAATTGATTCCGGCTATTTTAGAAGCCGTTTTCACAATTCTCCCTAGGGAGTTCCTATTCTTGATGTCGAGGCTGCCCTACCAGCAGGCAATAGAGAAGGTGATAACAGATTCAATGAAAGCGCTGTAGAACAATTTCATCAAGGTCTTGTCTACCTGGAATTTAAGTTAAAATGCAAATCTCTTTCATTTTTGAAACATTGAGTTGCAGAAAGGCGTCTTCACACCAGGATACAAAGTCATCAATGACTTGGCCATGGCCGACTTCATCATCATCAAGCAGGCTGATGATAATAGAATCGTCAGTATACTTGATAATAAATCTATCGGCATAGCGACTACGACAATCATTGGTATACAAAATATACAGAAACGCAGATAACACACAACCCTGAGGCGAGCCAGTCAAGGATGTTAAAAAACTAGACAGTATCCCATTTACTCTTACCTGTTGAGATCTGTTGGTAAGAAAATCTAAAATCCAGCCAACCAAACATGGGTCTAGACCAAAGCTGTCAGTTAGTTTTTCAACAAGAACATGTGGCTGAATGGTGTTGAATGCTGATGAAAAGTCAACAAAAAGCAATCTGGCGTGATTCTTACTGCCCTCTAGTTGTTTATACAGGAGGTTCAGCAAGGTGGCCGTAGCGTCTTGCACGCCTCTTTTCGCACGATAAGTGAACTGAAAGGGGTCGAGCAAGCACTCAGTTTTAGCTACGAGCTCAGTTTTTACTAACTTTTCAAACTGCTTCATGACAAGCGAGGCTAGGGCTACTGGCCTAAAGTCATTCAAGGTTTTGGGGTTGTTGCTCTTGGCAACCGGAACCACAGTGGACTGTTTCCATAGGGATGACATCCTCTGCTGGCAAAGTGATGAACTAAAAATATAATTAAAAATAGGGCCTAGTTGGTCTAACCTTGCTTGCAAGATGGATAACCTCGCGAGATCAAAAGAGATTCTCTCGACGTAATCCATCTTGTCATGCACAGTTAAGATGATTGGTCGAACCATGCCGGTTCGACGAATCAGCGGCAGCCTTAGGCGGGCTTAGGCTCATCTGGGAAAGTAGTGGGTACATGGTCTTTGTAGTTCTTTTCACTCGTCAACATGGCTGCCGCCGCGGAAGTGACGGGCAGTCTGGATGAAATTGAATGTAACGTTCCCAATTCTATGTATTAAATTCTAAAAAACGACCCTCAACATTTGGGAAGGCTAAACCACACAACTAGTTCGTTATAATCTAACGTCATGCTTCGAAAGCGACTTTACGACGGTGAGGACTCAATCAATGATAGGCACCTTCCTCTGGTCGCAAAGGTGACGTCAGAGGCATGTCGATCTGATTGGTTGAATTTAACACACACCAGCGGTGATAGACAGATGGGTCATCCAATCACCTGCCAAGTAGCTTGGAATAGCAAGGAATAGCCTCATGTGGAATAGCCTCTCTCTCTATGGCTCTGGCCACTAGACTCTGTTCATGTGGAATAGCCTCTCTCTCTATGTTCTGACCACTAGACTCAATCTGTTCATGTGGAATAGCATCACTCTCTATTGCTCTCTCTCTCTCTCTCTATGGCTCTGGCCACTAGACTCTGTTCATGTGGAATAGCCTCTCTCTCTATGACTCTGGCCACTAGACTCTGTTCATGTGGAATAGCCTCTCTCTCTATGACTCTGGCCACTAGACTATGTTCATGTGGAATAGCCTCTCTTTCTCTCTCTCTCTCTCTCTCTCTCTCTCTCTCTGTCTCTCTCTCTCTCTCTCTCTCTCTATGGCTCTGTTCATTAGACTCTGTTCATGTGGAATAGCCTCTCTCTCTCTCTCTCTCTCTGGCTCTGTTCACTAGACTCTGTGCATGTGGAATAGCCCCCCCCCCCCCTCTCTCTCTCTCTCTCTCTGGCTCTGTTCACTAGACTCTGTTCATGTGGAATAGGCTCTCTCTATGGCTCTGGCCAGTAGACTCTGTTCATGTGGAATAGGCTCTCTCTCTATGGGTCTGTTCACTAGACTCTGTTCATGTAGAATAGGCTCTCTCTCTATCCCAGCAAGCACGGACGGACCCGGACGAATCGAGAGAGCCCAATCGGGGCCAGCTCAAGTCATATCATGACGGGTCAGATCTGGCCCAAGTATCACTATCCAACTAATTTCACTCACCACTGAAATATCCATGAGGATAACTAAATGGTTGCAATCAATCACGTATTTCTCAGCCTGGGCTATTTTTTATCCAAAATCCGAGTGATCAGCACGTGTGGACATCTGCTGATTAACAAACTGTTTATTCGTGGAGGTGGGACTACGAGGAGATGAATTGCGGGGGAATCCTGCAATTGTCTCACTTGCATATCGTGTTGCCAGATTGTTTTGAAAGAGAGAAAATACACTGCGAGGCGTAAATATTTGAGTTGGGAGTCGCATGCTGTAGCATGTGTTTCGGGGTTCTGCTTGCTACAGATTGTAAACTGTTACACTGTGATGTGCGATCCACAAAAGTTCGGTAAAGTTGGAAATATATTGACAGATTTGCACTTCCCGGATCAATAGCTCATAAACGAAGCGTGTACTGCACACACGACGCCTCCCCATCTTAGTAAGGTAGACAACGAGCTACAACCTCATTTTCACCTAAATGAGCGATCCTCCGAGCTGGACAAATAACATTGGTCTCTATGTGCTGCGGGCGGTGAGGCGAGTGCTTATAGGCTGGTGACACTTGTAAATTTTGACTGAGGGGACCCTCAATGATTCTTCCAGATTCAGTTTTGAATTAAATTAGCTATCGTTTTTAATAAAACTGTCCCGACTCCATGGATGTTATACCGGTATAAAAATAACAAGGGTTCCATGTTTTGAAACAGTAGGCTATATTACTCCAACCTACAGCAGAATATTTCAGCGAACAGTTAGCGTAGCAGTAGAATAGCCGGCCTGTAAGTTGTAGATCCAGAGTTCAAATCCCACACGGGGTGCTATTATATTTTTTGAAAATGTAGAATAAAATTGTTAATCTGGACATAATTATAGCTTTATGTATAAAGTTGCTGAATATACACTGTGTACATAGCAGAATAACTGAACATGCCCATTCATGGTAACGGTCATATTTCGACATCAGCTTGACGTTCCCGCGTAGACGTCTAAATCATCCCCAAATCACCATGTCATCTGGCCTAGTCCTGAAGGTCACTGGAACACGTCATCACAACGTTATCATGACGTAATTTTGCTTGCTGGGATGGCTCTGTTCACTAGACTCTGTTCATGTGGAATAGGCTCTCTCTCTATGGCGCTGGCCACTAGACTGCTCATGTGGAATAGGCTCTCTCTATGGCTCTGTTCACTACACTCTGTTCATGTGGAATAGGCTCTCTCTCTATGGCGCTGGCCACTAGACTGTTCATGTGGAATAGGCTCTCTCTATGGCTCTGTTCACTAGACTCTGTTCATGTGGAATAGGCTCTCCCTATGGCTCTGTTCACTAGACTCTGTTCATGTGGAATAGGCTCTCTCTATGGCTCTGTTCACTACACTCTGTTGATGTGGAATAGGCTCTCTCTCTATGGCTCTGGCCACTAGACTCTGTTCATGTGGAATAGGCTCTCTCTCTATGGCTCGGTTCACTACACTCTGTTCATGTGGAATAGCCTCTCTCTCTATGGCTCTGGCCACTAGACTCTGTTCATGTGGAATAGGCTCTCTCTATGGCTCTGTTCACTAGACTCTGTTCATGTGGAATAGCCTCTCCCTATGGCTCTGTTCACTAGACTCTGTTCATGTGGAATAGCCTCTCCCTATGGCTCTGTTCACTAGACTCTGTTCATGTGGAATAGCCTCTCTCTATGGCTCTGTTCACTAGACTCTGTTCATGTGGAATAGGCTCTCTCTATGGCGCTGGCCACTAGACTGTTCATGTGGAATAGCCTCTCTCTATGCTCTGTTCACTAGACTATGTTCATGTGGAATAGGCTATCTCTATGGCTCTGGCCACTATAGACTCTGTTCATGTGGAATAGCCTCTCTCTCTCTCTCTCTCTCTCTATGGCTCTGTTCACTAGACTCTGTTCATGTGGAATAGGATCTCTCTATGGCTCTGTTCACTACACTCTGTTCATGTGGAATAGGCTCTCTCTCTATGGCTCTGTTCACTACACTCTGTTCATGTGGAATAGCCTCTCTCTCTATGGCTCTGGCCACTAGACTCTGTTCATGTGGAATAGCCTCTCTCTCTATGGCTCTGGCCACTAGACTCTGTTCATGTGGAATAGCCTCTCCCTATGGCTCTGTTCACTAGACTCTGTTCATGTGGAATAGCCTCTCCCTATGGCTCTGTTCACTAGACTCTGTTCATGTGGAATAGCCTCTCTGTATGGCTCTGTTCACTAGACTCTGTTCATGTGGAATAGGCTCTCTCTCTATGGCTCTGTTCACTAGACTCTGTTCATGTGGAATAGGCTCTCTCTCTATGGCGCTGGCCACTAGACTGTTCATGTGGAATAGCCTCTCTCTATGCTCTGTTCACTAGACTATGTTCATGTGGAATAGGCTCTATCTATGGCTCTGGCCACTATAGACTCTGTTCATGTGGAATAGCCTCTCTCTCTCTCTCTCTTTCTCTATGGCTCTGTTCACTAGACTCTGTTCACGTGGAATAGCCTCTCTCTCTCTCTCTCTATATGGCTCTGTTCACTAGACTCTGTTCACGTGGAATAGCCTCTCTCTCTCTCTCTCTCTCTCTCTCTCTCTTTATGGCTCTGTTTACTAGACTCTGTTCATGTGGAATAGCCTCTCTCTCTCTCTCTCTCTCTCTCTCTCTCTATGGCTCTGGCCACTAGACTCTGTTCATGTGGAATAGTCTCTCTCTCTCTCTCTCTCTCTCTCTCTATGGCTCTATTATGGAACTACATTTATATCAGAAGTCGAGAGCTCAATCAAACATAAGCACGAGCGTATTATATTGTTTCACACGCGCAAATACATACTCACACTCGCGCAATCTGACATCCCGCGCGCACAAAGACTGCACCGAGCGAGGAGAGAAAAGCACAGCGTGTATTTTTCACCAGCGCGCGCGGGTAAACCCTCTCTCTCTCCACCCCCGTGGTCGAGTTCTACGCGCTCGCGTTGAAGTAAACTCCAACGCGAGCGCGCAGACTGCTGTTGCCCCCCCCCCTCCCCCCCCGGTTGATTTCTACGCGCTCGCGTTGGACTTTTGACAATTGTCGGCGGAAACCAAGGCAGGCCTCTGGCCCTCTATGATTGGCCACTTTCAACGCCGACCCACCCCCTTAAAAAAAAAAAAAAAAACTTTATTGCCCCAAGGAGCCTTACACTGGTATCCAGAATACTTTGGCTATTAGGCTACCAGTTGAATCAAAATTTTCACAATCACAAACATGCCAGGGGGATTAATGGTTGATAATAATGACGACAAAAATAAAGAAAATTTATTGTTATCTTGTAAACACAGACCTCCTCCGGCCTTGATGACAGCTTCCATCACAGACAGGAAGCTTTGAGAGTCTGAGCATCATAATATGGTCAGAGAGCAACCGATTGAAGAGGGAGCTGGAGCAGCATTCATGGGGTACGCTAAGTGAACAAAATTATATTTGCGAGATGATGTTAGGTTGTTTTAACATTGCATATTGGTTTGCATGCAACTAATGTTAGGCTAGCTGTTGAAAACTGCTAACTTAATGTAGCTAACGTTAACGTTAGCTTAGCTAACGTTAGCCATATCTCTGCTCTCGGATAAGTTAGCTAACGTTATTTTAGCTCTATAACTGGCTGATGCAAGCCAGGTTGGTTGCTTGTTATGTTCATTTTCTATATGTAAGGTTATACTAACTGTGATGCCTCCTCCATCACAGCGTGTTTCAGAGAAAAGTTATCAGTCTGGTTCTGTAGCTATAAGTTCAGCTAACGTACCAACTCGCTTCCAAGCGGCTAACCTAACTTAACGTTAAACAACTAGCAAATTTTAAGTGTTGGTGTTTGTTTCATTCAGATTTCTTCCCATTGCCTATCACCAAATAATATGTTTACATGCATCTTTATGTGTTGGTTATTTGGGGTCTGACTCGCAACAGTAGCCTACTACTGTTTAGCCTTTCTGATGCTATTGCATGGTTAAATCAATTATTCTTTATGGGGGTAAAAGTTGGTAGCCGCAGTGGTAAGTGGTACTTTGGAAATTTGGTTTGATAGTGTACTTGGTCTGAAAAGTTTGGGAACCTCTGCTAGACAACATGACTGGGTTACCTGCTGTATAACGTTTATAGATACATAAGCTATATTTGGAACAACATATTGCATTCTGATGGATGTTTTTGTCATACCACTTCATTTAGCCTGTAACAGTGATTACATGATGTTGAATTTATTATATTAATATTGAAAAATATTATACATGATGTATGAAAATGTTCTTATAACACATGATGGGTGAACAAACTATCTAACTAACAACATAAATACTTTCTCTGTCTTTGCTCGTCAGACCACTTGCCCGGTGCTCAGAGGGCAGACAGTCCAGTCGAATAACACAATTCAGGCTTATCATAATTATCACGGATTCACAGAGGGCTGGAGGGCACGGCTTCCTCTCCAGCCAACACAGAGAGCAGTCAACAGGTACCAGCTGTGCCAGGCTGATATAAAGGTACATTGATAAATCATTATGTCGAGCAGCACAGCAAGAATAAAAACTGTAGTTATAAACAGGACAGAGGAAACTCTTGTGGAAATATTTTTTAGACAAATTCATGGATAGCCTACATGTTTCGGGAGCTGCTACAGATGACAGCCTGTGTCTGCTGCGGACCCCCCTCACCCACAGGGTACCACCCTTGCAGACCTCCTGTGCCCAGACATCTTTTATACCATCCAGCATAGCTCTGCTAAATTTAATATTTTTTATCAGCAGGGTTGGTGTGAAACACTTTGGGAACAAACATTGTATTGTATTGTATTTTCTATTATGTATTGTATATATTTTGTATGACTGCAACAGATGCAAAAATAATTTCCGAAAGGACAATAATAAATCTAATCTAATCTAATTTACCAAGCTAATAAAGGGATCTATTGCTTGTAAGATGACATAGCAATATTTAGTCATGTTACCAAGAGGTTGAAACACAGCCAATCAATCGTGTTGGTAGACAGGAAATCTATCAATACACTACCCGGACGCCCCTAAAATATAATCTATCTAATGTAATGTAATTTCACACAACTTTTATTTTTGGCCATCCAGATCATTTTTGTGCCCTTCATAGAAAGGAATTTGGGCACCTCTGTTGTAGGCAGTGTAACATGCATCTTCAACTGGTGAAACAATAATTGATGAAAATGTTAATATAGTCCATTGCACTCTGTTCATTGCATAAAAAACATAGGTTGATATATTCATCTAATGCTGAAAGCCAAAACCTTTTGGAAGAACTGATTACATCACATGATATACTATAAATATGGAATGATGACTAAAAGTGGTATTTTACTGTCTTGTTAACTGTCAGGATATTCACGAGCCGGACATCGACTGGGGCGTTGACGTTGCAGCTGACTGGGGAAGATGGTGACGTTGCAGCTGACATGGTGTGCTGGTGGTCCCTGAATTTGACGGTCCATTGAACGAACACCAGCTAGCAGAGGTTTAGTTGCTGATTGAGCAAAATGACACCAGGAAGCTTTACCTCCTATGTCGTGAATATGTGGAAGCTGCTTTGTCAGATGTTTGATGATTTGTTAAGCAAATGACCCATGTCTAATTGTCAAAAACTTTCAAGGCCTTAATTTTCTCTTCCTCAAATTCAAAAAGTTTCAAGGACCCGTGGGCCCTGAGCCATTTCTAAGTGTTACCCAGCTACAAAATAAATAACATTATATACAGTATATATATATATTATCAAGGGCATGTATTTTTTATTTTTGTTTTGAAACACTCAGACATTTAAGAGAACAAAAATGTCCCATTAAAACTGCAATTTTTGATCCAACTGCCATTACAACATACTGTAAATCATGCAGTCTATTATGTTGGGGTCCCATTCGGGACTCTTGAAACTATTTTACATCAGAAAGTGTCATCTCTTGTTTGGCATATGAGGAAGTGTCATTTTGGTACAATACCCAACAATGACAGTAGGTGGCAGCAGGACTTAGCTGTCAGGACTGTCAGTGTGATCTGTTGTCAGGATGCTATGCTATGCTTCAGTTAGATTATAACATCTAGGGACAAACATTGCAAACTAGCTTAGGCTATAATGTTTCCTGTGAATACTCTATGTTTATGTATCTGTCCCTATAGAAATAAACTTTTCAATCAATCAATTTCATCTGTTGAACCATAATTTGTTCCAAAAGGAATTAAATCGTAACGTTAATCAAAATGCCACAGAAACATTAGCTAATCAACACAGAGCTGCAAATATCGGTTCATCAGATAATTTCCCCTGTATAACACTTGACACAACAATATGTCTGACTACGGATAAATCAGATGATGACGATATGTAATGGAACACAACAGCTCAAGAATTTCACACGTGTTGTACATCGAGACGAGCATCTTTTTTTTTGTAACTCTTTATTTTGTCAATTTTCAAAATAGACAAAGACAGACATGTATACACAAAAGAAACAAAAACAACAATACAAGTATGAATGAGGCAGCGAACATGAGGTCTTTTTTGAGAGAGGTATTCCAGGTGTGTCAGGATCGGTGTCAGACATGTGGATCTACTCGCGGGTCGTTGAGGGCCAAGACACTCTCCAGGAGTAGGGGAGTTGTGGAACTGGATAGCTTGATGGCAGGGGCTGCACTGTTCGGGGTTTGGGAACGGTCGCAGAGAGATTGCAGAAGTTGCTGGTTGCAGGAATTGCAGGTTGCAGGCGTTGCTTGAGATTGGTATGACCCTAGTTTAGATTATGAATCCTTGGCCAAGGCCTGCAGGAGCAGACCCTTATGGACTCGAATATGACATCACCTGTGTTATAATAATAATAATAATAATAATGATTGGATTTATATAGCGCTTTTCTAGACACCCAAAGCGCTTCACAGAAATCATTATTCATTCACACCATTCGTACCAGTGGTGGTAAGCTACGGGTGATGTAGCCACAGCTGCCCTGGGGAAGACTGACGGAAGCGTGGCAGCCATTTCGCGCCTACGGCCCCTCCGACCACCACCAACATTCATAGACATTCATACCCATTCATACGAGGCAATGAGGGTTAAGTGTCTTGCCCAAGGACACAACGACAACAGCTGGGAGGGAGCGGGATTCAAACCGCCAACCCTTGAGTCATTGGCTGACCTGCTCTACCTCCCGAGCTAATGCCGTCCCGTTATGACATCACATGTGTTGTGACATCACCAGCGATGTCATGATTCACCGCTTATGAATCATGACATCATCAGTGATCGATGACATCATAGTAGGAATGACGTCAACGTAGGAATGATGACGTCATCCTAACAGTACCCTCCCCTCAACGGGCGTCACCCGGTGCCCGATCAGCCGCAAGGAAATCCCGAATGAGCGCAGCGTCAAGGATGAACCGGCGGGGAACCCAACTGCGTTCCTCGGGGCCGTACCCCTCCCAATCCACCAGGTATTCAAACCCACGACCCCTGCGTCGCCTGTCCAACAGCCGCCGGACCGTGTAGGCAGGGTGGTCGTCGATTAACCGAGGCGGCGGGGGGGCCGCCGCGGGAGGGCACAAGGGACTAGAGTGCACCGGCTTGACCTGGGATACGTGGAAGGTATGGTTGATGCGACGGAGAGAAGCAGGTAGAACCAAGCGGACAGCCGCAGGGTTCACAACCCGCTCAATAACAAAAGGCCCGATAAAACGGGGCGCAAGCTTCCTTGACTCAACCTTCAAGGGAACGTTCCGAGACGAGAGCCACACTCTCTGACCCGGCGCATAGGCTGGGGCCGGTGTGCGGCGGCGGTTAGCCTGGACTTGCGTCTTGGTAGAGGAACGTAATAGTGATGCGCGGGCCCTCTTCCACGTGCGACGGCAACGGCGCAAATGTGTCTGCATGGAAGGCACTGCAACCTCCTCCTCCTGGGAGGGGAACAAGGGGGGCTGAAAACCGAAGCAGCATTCAAAGGGAGACATGCCGGAAGAGGCGTTGGGGTGCGTGTTGTGGGCGTACTCAACCCATGGCAACTGGGCACTCCAGTGGGAGGGGTCAGCAGCTGTGGTGCAACGCAGCATGGTCTCCAACTCCTGGTTGACCCTCTCGGCTTGGCCATTAGTCTGCGGGTGATAACCCGACGAGAGGCTGACAGTCGTGCCAAGAGCCGAACAGAAGGCCTTCCAAACCTGGGAAATGAACTGCGGCCCGCGATCGGACACAATGTCAGACGGAATGCCATGTGCCCGGTACACGTGTAAAACCAAGAGGTCCGCCGTCTCCTTGGAGGACGGGAGCTTAGGAAGTGGAATAAAGTGAGCCCACTTAGAGAATCGGTCAATGACGGTCAAGATGACGGTGTTCCCATCGGATGGGGGGAGTCCGGTTATAAAGTCCATGGCCATATGAGACCAAGGGCGACGAGGTATAGGAAGGGGGCGGAGAAGGCCTGACGAGGGTTTAGTCGAAGTCTTGTTTCTGGCACAGACCGGGCAAGCGGCGACGAACTCCCTAGTATCCCCCTCCATGGCGGGCCACCAGAAGCGCCTGCGGATGAAGGCAAGGGTCCGTCTAACCCCAGGGTGACAAGTAAGCCGCGTCGAGTGGCCCCACAGAAGAACCTCAGAACGGGCGGAGTCAGGAACGAATAGACGTCCCGGCGGGACCCCCTTTTGGTCAGGCTGTCCCTGTTGGGCTAGACGGACACGCGATTCAATCTCCCACGTTACCGCGGCCACAAAACAGGCCGCAGGCAACACGGGTTCGGGCTCAGCCCGTATGTCAGCAGAGAACTGGCGGGACAGAGCGTCTGGCTTGACGTTCTTAGAACCCGGTCGGTAAGTTAAGGTGAAGTTGAACCTCCCGAAAAACAGGGTCCACCTGGCCTGCCGGGAGTTCAATCTCTTGGCGGCCTGGATGTAGGCCAGGTTCTTGTGGTCCGTCCACACGACGAACGGGAGCTTGGAACCCTCCAGCCAATGGCGCCACTCCTCAAGAGCTGACTTAACTGCCAGCAGCTCACGATCGCCGACGTTATAATTGGCTTCAGCGGGTGAGAGTTTACACGAGAAAAAGGCGCAAGGATGGACCTTATGATCCCCAGGAGAGCGTTGAGAGAGAACAGCCCCAATTCCAGTCTCTGAAGCATCAACCTCAACGATGAACTGCAGTTCTGGGTCAGGTTGGGAGAGCACGGGAGCTGTAGAGAAACGGCGTTTGAGCTCGCTAAAAGCAGTCTTGGCCAGGGGGGTCCACCGAAACGGAGTAGAGGTGGAGGTGAGGGCGGTAAGAGGGGAAGCCACACTGCCGTAGTTGCGGACAAATCGTTGATAAAAATTGGCAAACCCAAGGAACCGTTGAAGCTGTTTCATGGTAGAGGGTTCAGGCCAATCCGCCACAGCCGCGACCTTGGCGGGATCCATGCGCAACTCACCCTCGGCAATCACATATCCGAGGAAGGACACAGTGGAAGCATGAAATTCACACTTCTCAGCCTTGACGAAGAGGCTGTTCTCCAACAGCCGTTGGAGCACTAGGCGGACATGTTGTTGATGGTCGTCAAAATCCTGAGAGAAGATGAGGATGTCATCCAAGTAGACAAAAACGAAGAGGCCGATCATATCCCTCAGAATGTCATTTATGAGAGCCTGGAAGACGGCGGGGGCGTTAGTAAGCCCGAAAGGCATAACCAGGTACTCAAAATGGCCAAGGGAAGTGTTGAAGGCCGTCTTCCACTCGTCCCCCTCCCTAATGCGGACCAGGTGGTAGGCATTCCTTAGATCAAGTTTGGAGAATATCTTGGAGCCATGAAGGGGTGGGAAGGCAGAGCTAATGAGTGGCAGGGGGTATGTGTTCTTCACCGTGATGTCGTTCAACCCTCGGAAATCAATACATGGTCTGAGGGTCCCATCCTTCTTCCCCACAAAGAAAAACCCAGCGGCCATCGGGGAGGACGAGGGCCTAATGATGCCCGCAGCCAAGGAATCACGGATATAGGTCCTCATGGACTCCTGCTCAGGGCGGGAGAGGTTGTATAGCCGGCTCCGGGGAAAGGTTGCCCCGGCCTTAAGGTCAACAGGGCAATCAAACGGCCGGTGGGGAGGGAGGGACAGCGTATGCTCCTTCCCGAACACCGGGGCCAAATCATGGTAAACCATGGGAACGGACGACAGATCCGGGGGAGCCGCAGCCGACACCGCTGCAGGGGAAGCCGGAGAGAGCGCGGCGACCAGGCAATTTGCATGGCAATAGGGGCTCCACGAGACCACCTTGCCCTTGCCTGGGGACCATTGGAGGAGGGGTTTGTGCAGGTCTAACCAGGGGCGGCCGAGGACCACGGGGGTGTTAGGACAGTCGGTCACGTGGAAGTGAATTGTCTCCCGATGGTTCCCAGAAAAGCGAAGGTCAACTGGCATGGTTCTTTCAGAAATCTGGGCGAAGCGCTGGCCCCCGAGGGTTATGGCCTCAAGGGCGGGGGAAAGTGGGACGGTGCCCACGCCCATTCGAGAAACAATACCGCGGTCCAAGAAGCACCCCTCCGCCCCCGAGTCGACAAAGGCTTGGAGGGCGAGTGGCCGACCCCGCCACGAGAGGGTGCAATCAAACGACGATACGGGCAGAGGGGCGCAGTCGGTCTGGCTCAGTAGCATCTGCCCAACGGCTACTGAGCCTAGTCTTTTGGTGTCTTGCGTCCTTTCAAGCGGATGGGGCAGACCTCGACCACATGGTCCGGGAAACCACAATAATGGCAGAGGTTCTCGCGGATACGGCGTTGTCTTTCCTCAGGGGAGATGTGGTCCCTGCCCGATCGAGAGGGGGCAGGGTGAGGAACGGCGTCTGCGGCGCGGTTGGGCGTCTCTTGGCCCGGCCGAGCTCCCCCGGCCGGGATCATGGACCTGAGTCTTTCGACCTCGGTCCAAACTTGGCTCAAACTCAGAGCCTCAGCCTGTCCAAAGTCGACCCCCAGGCCCCCTGGGATCCTTCCAACCCTGGCGCTAGGGGTGACCTCACCCGGTTCCAAGGATCTTAGGTTCTCCCACTCTGACGCAACATCCATAGCAGTCTCCAGTGTGGGGGGTTTGGAACGACGGAGGTTAAAGCGGAGCTCACCGGATGCAAAATGGGTAATGAACTGCTCCCTCGCCAACAGATCCTGGGTGTGAGCGTCAGCCGAGGGGTAGGCTCTACTAACAAGCCTCCGCAGGTGGCTGCCAAACTCCTGGGCTGATTCGCCACGTAGCCGGCGTCTTGAAGCAAGGCTCGCCCGAGACCAGCCCTCACTATCGTACGGCTCGAAACATCTAGCCAAAGCGACCTTCAACAAGGTGAAATCGCCCTTAGTCTCTGCTGAAAGGCCACTAAAAAAGTCCCGAGCGCGGCCAGACAGCAGCAATGGCATAAATTCTAATCTTAATTGGTCATCCCACCCATTCACCTTGGCAGCAAGCTCGAAATGTTCAGACCAGTCCGACCAATCGCGGCCGGTACCAGTGAACGTTTCAGGCATGAAAACTGGGCGGGGGGCCGAGATGCGGCTGGGCCCTACGAAGCCCGCCCCGGCGCCCTGTGGGGCCGCCTGCTGCAGAAACCCCGGGGGGGAGGAAGTAGAAGCAGCAGTAGAGTAGGGGGGGGCGTGCTGAGGCAAGACCGGTAGCGACGCAGGCATAGTGGGGGCAAGAGGAGTTAGAGGTGTTGGGGTTGGGGGCAACAGCCATTCACTGAGCCTCCCCTGAAACTGCTTGGAGTCCGGCGTTGGAGGGATGGCTGCGCGTGAAGCCTTCAGTGCCTGGGCTGGGGCGACTGGTCGCTCGAAAGCGGGGGCAGGGAGGGCAGAAGGCTGCGCAATGCCCCCCTGGTCGAGACGATCTAGCCGTCTTGCCAGGAGGGCGTACCGGTCCTCGGCCTTGGAAGCCTGGACTTGACTCTCCTCGACCATGAGGGCGTGTCAAGCAGGTCTGACATCATGGTAACCACGGTTTGTAAGGTCTCCTCGGTGACAAGACCCTTCGTTGAGTCGCCTGGTAGGCCACCTGGAGCGGGCGGCGGGGAGGCTGGCGTCCGACGAGGAACCCCCCAAGAGGTCGAGGCGGAAACGCCGGGGGGGAAAGCAAACAAGGGGCTGGGGCGACTGGTCAAGCGGGGCAACAGCCATTCGCTCTGGCGCTGCTTCGACTGGTCGTCTAGTGGGTCCTCCTTGATCGCTAGATGGCTAAATTTGCCCGCTAAATCCACTTTTGAAGGATTCATACTGTCAGGATCGGTGTCAGACATGTGGATCTACTCGCGGGTCGTTGAGGGCCAAGACACTCTCCAGGAGTAGGGGAGTTGTGGAACTGGATAGCTTGATGGCAGGGGCTGCACTGTTCGGGGTTTGGGAACGGTCGCAGAGAGATTGCAGAAGTTGCTGGTTGCAGGAATTGCAGGTTGCAGGCGTTGCTTGAGATTGGTATGACCCTAGTTTAGATTATGAATCCTTGGCCAAGGCCTGCAGGAGCAGACCCTTATGGACTCGAATATGACATCACCTGTGTTATGACATCACATGTGTTGTGACATCACCAGCGATGTCATGATTCACCGCTTATGAATCATGACATCATCAGTGATCGATGACATCATAGTAGGAATGACGTCAACGTAGGAATGATGACGTCATCCTAACAAGGTGCAGATCTTCTTATATTAGTAACTTTGTTATTTCAAGTGTAGCGAGAGAGAAAAAAGAATGCTGGATGGAAACGTGAGGACACAGCGAGAGATACAATTAAATAATAAAAAAAAAATGAAAAATAGAGAACCCTAGTCAGTCTCAGATTCCTGCAGGTAACAGTCCCACTTTATCCAGAGGTTTTCCCCCTTGTCTTTCTGGAGGCGGAGAGTGAATGTCATCTTTTCCATAAGATGTATATGGTTGACAATTCCTACGAAAAGTCCAGCAGTAAGAGAGCTTCTCTGGAGCCAACACCTGGTGATAGCTTTTTTACATGCAACCAGTAGTATTTTCAGGAGATAGGAGTCACTTTTACATAAACCATCAGGCATGATTCCGAAGTACAGTGTGAAAAAGGACATCTCAAAATCGAAACCCATTATTTTAGAAATCAAAACTCTCATGTCTTCCCAAAAGGGTTGGATATTTGGGCAGAGCCAAAATATATGAGCATGGCCCGCCTGTGTTGACCCACACTCCCGCCAGCAATGATGCTGAGATCCAGTGAATTTTGATTTTTGTTTTGGTGTTAAGAAAAAGCGAATCAGGCTCTTCCAGCCAAAGTCCCTCCAGGTCAGTGAGTTAGTGACAGAGCAATGAGCCTCCCAAGCCTGAAGCCACACCTCCTCCGATACTTCCACACTCAATTCCTTTTCCCAGCGCTGTCTAACATAATCTGTTGAGTTTTTATTCATTGATGTAATGGCGCTATACAGTTTTCCAACAATTCTTCTTGTATCTTCCCCGTTATAAGCTTCTATAAAAGTGTGGATCAATCTTGAGAGAATTATAGGTTTGGGCCCTCTAACCTCCTTCAGAAAATAATGACGAATCTGTAAGTATCTATAAAAGTCGTGTTTGTTAAGTTCGAAAGATCGGCTTAGGTTCTCAAAACTATCAATTTCCCCATTTGACATAATTCTACAAAGGGCTGTAATGCCACATTTAGTCCACTGTCTGTATCCATGATCGTTTACCGCCGGTAGGAAGTGTGGGTTGTAAGCCGGCCAGGCCAGCACTCTTATCTCTCTCTGGAGCTGGAATCGCCTGACCACCTCCATCCATATCTTAATGGAAAAACTAACACATTGATTATGTATTCCAGATAATTCTTTCATCCTCTCAGGACAACCCAGGATTGATTGAATTGGTATCTCTGATAGGGAGAATTCAAGGCTTTTCCACTTTGGTTCATATTTTTGGTTGCACCATAATACTAGTGGTCTGACCTGAGCAGACAGGTAATAATCTCTTAAACACGGTAGGGCCATGCCCCCCCCCCTCTTTCGGCAACTGTAATGTTGAATATTTTATTCTGGGTCTCTTTTTGTCCCATATAAATCTGGAAATATGTTTATCCCATTCCCTGAATTGACAGAGGGGGACGAGACGAGCATCTTGTAGCTATCTTGCAGATAGCTATTCCTTCAATTTTAATGATCTCTTGTCTTCATTCACAGTATTGTCTAGCCAACAAATTATATTGTGTGATACTGTAGCTCTCACAAGCATATTGTACTCCTTTCTGTATATGTCTGTCCGATATTTGGAGCTGTTACTCTAGAAATTGGCCAGTATTTATTTGGGAATGTCTCTCACCTCATATTGTTGTGAACGGCATTTTTTTTTTACGTGTGGCTTGCCTTCCATAGTAACTAACCAAGGGAGCAGGACTTAGCGAAGGGTGAATTGTAATGTCTAATGGCTCTCATGTATAAAAATACAAATACATTTTTCCTATGATGAGTCAATGCAGCAGCCTAACGTTGTCTTGTCTGTTCATTTAACTAACTTTTTTTTATCAGACAATGCAACGATGACACATCACCTGTCGCTGGATGTATATTAACCTGCTGGAACGACGACAGAACATGAACATTGCAAGTGGCAACTATCATAAATTGCTTTACTACAAACTGCCCTTAACCGTTGGCATGGTGATGGTCACATTACTGGGATCTGCAACACAGATTTGTTGATCCCAATTTTATTTGTTAGGGCAGTGGTTCTCAAATTGGGGTCAGGAGGCTCCCAGGAGGTCATTGAGGATGTTCTAGGGGTCCCCAGCAAAACAGGGGAATACTGTATTCTTAGGTTTTGAGGAGGTAGGCTACTATTGGAATGGTACTTCAGGTATTGCTAGCCTTTCAATCTAATTGGTATGCTTTTTAAGGCATAGTCACTTTAGATGAGTTCATACAGAATACATATCTAAATACTTTCTAACTACTGTAGCCTACTGGATGAATTAGAAACTGTAGCATGTGCTTAAGAAACTTTATAAGACTATAAAGATCAGACTCTCCAAGCTTCCTGTCTGTGATGGAAGCTGTCATCAAGGCCGGAGGAGGTCCGTGTTTACAAGATAACAATTAATTTTCTTTATTTTTGTCGTCATTATTATCAACCATTAATCCCCCTGGCATGTTTGTGATTGTGAAAATTTTGATTCAACTGGTAGCCTAATAGCCAAAGTATTCTGGATACCAGTGTAAGGCTCCTTGGTGCAATACATTTTTTTTTTTTTAACCCTTGTACCCTCCTAGTCCATCTGATGGACTTTTCCTGCATTCGCGTATGGGCCGTTTCGACATTTTTTGAGTATATGGTCTTAAATTAAGGCTAGGTATTTTTTGGGGGGTATTTGACAAAAATCAATCATAGTTATCATCTTTATACGATCCTAAGACCTATTTTCAAAAATACTCCTCAATTTACTCTTGGTCCATCTGATGGACCCATTGACTTCCATTGAAACCACTCTATTGGTACTCCCAGCACATTTTTACAAAATTAATTTATTTCATTTATTTCAGCGGGCATCCTGGACCAAATACCTTGAACTTTGACCTTAATATCTAAGCTTGGAGTTGGTAGAAATTTTGGGGGAGTTACATGGTCTCAAAGTCCATTGCATAGTTGTCCCATTGATTTCAATGTTAATTTTGCACAAAAATAACTTTTTTTTTTTTACTTCCAGCAATTTTTTCAAAAAATCATTATTTCCTTGATGTTACACATCTCACCTTGACTCAAGGGGTTAAAATTGTAGTTTCTACTGCGTTTGCCTATTTCCCCATATTCCCCCAGTTTTGGCATAGCAATCAATTCCATACAGTTTACATGAAATGTAAAAAAAACTGATTCCTATGCCAAAGATGGGAAAATATTAGAAAACTGAATTTGACAGTCCACACTACTGATTTGAAGCCTTTAGACCAGGATAGATGCTGGACTAAAGCTTGTTTGTGTTTTTTGGGGAAAATGGCTGGTAGTCCAAAACATGCGCTTTTTGGATTTTTGGCTCAAAATATGAAAAAATACTATTTTTACAAAAAATCACAAAAAATACAAAAACCCACTGATGATGTCACAATGTCTGTGACATCATCAGTAATGTCATCAGTGACATATTATTGACAAAAAATCATCTCATGAGATCACTGATGATGTCATAGGCTAGTGATGTCATAGCTATTGTGACATCATGCCTGCAAATCTTTGATACTAGGCATCTTGCAGTGGTGACTTTTGTAAAACACCCCAACCTGCCCATAATATCAGACCCAAAGCCAGTTTGTCTTTATGGAAATGGGAAAAAAATCACTTTTTTTTTTTATGTACTTTTTTTTTTTTACTGTACTTACTGTACACTGGCATTTGAGGGGTTAAAATTCGAATAGGTATGAAATGTTGGTATGAGGTATTAGGGAAGAAGTTACCAATGAATTATAAACAGTCAAAAATTTAAAAATTTAAATTAATATTTATAAATTAGTACAGTATTCTCGTTGAGGTCCATCAGATGGACCAAGAGTAAATTGAGGATTCCGCGGCAGTAGGGTACAAGTTAAGGGGGTGGGTCGGCGTTGAAAGTCTCCAATCATAGAGGGCCAGAGGCCTGCCTTCGTTTCCGCCCACACAATTGTCAAAACTCCAACCCGAGCGCGTAGAACTCGACCACGGGGGCGGAGAGAGAGAGGGTTTACGCGTGCGCGCTGGTGAAAAATACGCGCTGTGCTTTTCTCTCCTCGCTCGGTGCAGTCTTTGTGCGCGCAGGATGTCAGATTGCGCGAGTGTGAGTATGTATTTGCGCGTGTGAAACAATATAATACGCTCGTGCTTATGTTTGATTGAGCTCTCGACTTCTGATATAATTGTAGTTCCATATATCTATTCACTAGACTCTTGCAGTCCTGCACCTTACAAACTCATGCAGTCCCACTGAGCGCGCTCAGTCAACGTCGGGGCCGGTTAGGCTTTAGAACTGAATTCCCTTCTGGGATAAATAAAGTCATCTGAATCTTTTTTTATCTAATTATTTTTCCAAGTCCTGCAACACCATTCCAAAAGAGTTCATGCTATCCACTTCCTTGCGATAAAATCTGTTTCTGGAATGTGATTTTGTAAAATCAGATTGGAATTCATGAGATTATGTTTTTCAAAACCTTAAATCTGTTCCAAAATTATTCATTAAAATTACTTTGATACAACACACAACAAATAGGAACACATCTATAGTTTGGCTTATTATGTTCTACTTTGAGCACCTGCATAATTTGACATGTTGATTGATTGATTGATTGATTGATTGATTGATTGATTTATTGATTGATTTATTGATTGATTGATTGATTGATTGATTTTTATTTTGGATAAAGAATGACAAAATCTAAGAGATGACATGAAAAAGTGTAAACACTTAGTTCCATCATGGTCCCTGGTCTTATAAAAACATGACATACAGATGATACAGTAACACATAACATCAAATAAACAAGACATAACAATCAAGGATAAGAAGAACAAGAGATATAAACCAACATACCATAACACCGGAAGGCTCACACATTTCTCCAGTTTACTCAATAAGATTGATTTCAGAAGGTTTTTGAAAACCATTCAGAGAATTTGCAGACTTAATTTCATTAGGGATCTTGTTCCAGTCCCCCCCCTCAATATTCACCTTATCATTTGCCCATATCAGGACACTTCTGCATTATGTCATTTTGTAATCGTTCCCTTTTAGACCCGGAAGTAGATTACGCCTCCCTTAATCCTTTTTAGACTTGCCAAAAAGCTGTTTTCAAGCAGAAAAACTAACTGTTTATGTTTTGTCCCATTTTTATCCCCCATTAGTGCTAATTTAATTTCTTTATCCTGGTTGCTACTCCACCCTCTGCCGATCTGGGGAGAGCCGAAACTGGCTCCATGCTTCCTCCGAGACATGGGCAGTTAGCCAGCCGCTTCTTTTCACCTGACAGAGGAAGCTTCACCGGGAGGACATAGCACGTGGGAGGTTCACGCTATTCCAACCAGTTCCCCTCCCTCTGAACAAGCGCCCTTAACGACCAGAGGAGGAACCACATTAGCAACCAGGATATTGCATGTTTTGGTGAAGGGGATTCCTATATGAAGGAAACCCCTGGGAGGCACGGGAAGAACATGCAAACTCACACAGAGAACGTAACATTCCAAATATGTGACCAGTTTGTCAGAATAACGGCTATTTGGAAATTTTAACAAGCAGCGAGGAGCGCTGGCTGTGTGACCGGTCGGACTAGCTAGTATCTGTCAACCCCTACAGTAGGCTACTGGCAGTGAGAAAACACTGTCGTGCTTTTGTAACTAACGTTAAATGCCGACCGGGTACAGCCATCGGCTGCTCGCAGCAGTAACGCTATGAACATGTAACTGTTTCTGCCCACAATTGTCAAAAGTAACAACGCGAGCGCGCAGAACTCAACACGAGAGAGGAGAAAGACAGAGAGGGAGGGAGAGCAGCAGCAACACACGCGCACACGGTGGCTGCTTGTGTGCTCGCTGGTACTAAATACACGGGTAACATTCTTTACCTCGCCCCCAGCTGCCTGTTCATTGCTCTCGGTGCAGTCTTTGTGCGCGCGGGATGTAAGATTGAAGAATACACGGGTAATGGTTGAGAAGGTCAGGGGTGCCAAAATCCGACCTGGCAACAATGTACTCAGGATACGTCCGCCCCACTCTGGAGTATGCCTGTCCGGCGTGGCATGGGAGTCAGACCAGATAGAGCGTGTCCAGAAACGTGCCTGCAGAATCATAATTGGCAGAGCATATTCCAGCTATCACGACGCACTCCAAACCCTGTCACTACCTACCCTCCAAGACAGACGAAACTCACTATGCAGGGACTTTGCCTTGGGTCTTCTGGATTCCCCCTTCAGAGCCTGGCTGCCACCTACCAGAGCCCAAACATCAAACTGCCAAACCAGAAACAGCACCCAACTCAACATGCCCAAAACAAGAACAAAAAGATATGAAAAATCACCCATCCCATTCCTCACATCTCTCCTGAATGCCAAATAATATAGAATGAACAGCCCTACCCATCACTGCCATAGACTGTTGATAAAACACAGAAGACTTATTATTTTATTCTAAATTGTGGTTTTTATATTTTTATGTGGTACTCCATTGATTTTATCCATTGTAAATATTGTCATACTTCAGTTACATAAACTGCCAAGAGAATATTCAATAAAGAAAACTTGAAACTGGAGAAAGAAACATTCTTTACCTCGCCCCCAGCTGCCTGTTCAGTGCCCTCGGTGTAGTCTTTGTGCACGTGGGATGTAAGATTGCGCGAGTATGAGTATGTATTTGCGCGTGTGAAACAATATAATATGCTCGTGCTTCTGTTTGATTGAGCTCTCGACTTCTGACATAAATGTAATCCCATATATCCAGTCCAGGGCCTCCTCAGGCTATTATGAAGTTTAGAGGGTAACAGTTGTCTTACTTTGTGTCTGAGAGTCCATGTTGTTGACTGAAGGGTGTTGGAAACAGAAGACAGCTATCAGAAGGCTCTGCTCCACCCTCTTCCTCCACATGAACGCTCATCTTCTGAGAGGAGAAACACACACACACAGACACACACACGCACACGCACGCACGCACGCATGCACATACACACACACACACACACACACACACACACACACACACACACACACACACACACACTCATGAGTATAGGGCTGAACAATTTGGGGAAACTATCTAATCCTGATTTTTCGGACAGATTGCGATTTGATTTACAATATAATGTTTTAAAGTCAAGCTTCCGTTCAATATTCACTGTGTAATAGATAATTAAAACATGTGATGGTAGGACTGAGCAATGTTTTATTCCTTCTTTCTAAAAGTCCATCTGTTCTTCTACACTTCTTTTTTCAAATATATTTTTTGAAAGTGTCAAAGCATGTTGCCCTGGGTGCTGTGAGAGTGTTCTCTCACCTAGACAGACATACCCAAAATAAATCAGGATAGCTCCTCAACCATAAGGCATTTATGCAGATGTCTGGTCTTCTGTGAAAGATCAGAAGCTCTGGAATATGACTCTAGTGTGAGTAAACCTGCATCTATTACCATTCCAGTGTAAATAGAGATGCAATAAAGGAGAAAAATAATGTGTTCATCCTCACCTAGTGAATAATCTAATTTTAAGAGGCAACATCACCATTATAACCAATATGCCACAGCTAATTATGCTGCTGAATGTTTCATAACAAAATTCACAATTTCAAAACTTTATTGATATCCCGAAGGAAACTTGGTTTGTAGGGCCAAACAGTACAAAAGACTGACAATAACAAGCATCATCATAACACAGTAACTCCAGTATTGATCAGCTCAAGCATCATCATAACACAGTAACTCCAGTAGTGATCAGCTCAAGCATCATCATAACACAGTAACTCCAGTAGTGATCAGCTCAAGCATCATCATAACACAGTAACTCCAGTAGTGATCAGCTCAAGCATCATCATAACACAGTAACTCCAGTAGTGATCAGCTCAAGCATCATCATAACACAGTAGCTCCAGTAGTGATCAGCTCAAACATTATCATAACAAAGTAACTCCAGTAGTGATCAACTCAAGCATCATCATAACACAGTAACTCCAGTAGTGATCAGCTCAAGCGTCATCATAACACATTAACTCCAGTAGTGATCAGCTCAAGCATCATCATAACACAGTAACTCTAGTAGTGATCAGCTCAAACATTATCATAACAAAGTAACTCCAGTAGTGATCAGCTCAAGCATCATCATAACACAGTAACTCTAGTAGTGATCAGCTCAAACATTATCATAACAAAGTAACTCCAGTAGTGATCAGCTCAAGCATCATCATAACACAGTAACTCCAGTAGTGATCAGCTCAAGCGTCATCATAACACAGTAGCTCCAGTAGTGATCAGTGATCAGTGATCAGCATTCTGATTCCGATTTTCAAAACGCTGTCACATTCATGTATTCTATGAATAGACATCCTCCATCACAGTTTTCTTTTTCATTTTTATACATTTTTTCTTCTTTCCTCTTCTTCTTCTCCTTCCTTTTTTGGGGGGGGGGGTGGCAGATCAGGGGCCGCTGGTGCAATGGGGTTAATCTTAAGTGAATAAGTGAATAAGTTAAGTTAATCAGTTAAGTTTAAGTGTTACGTGTGGTTCATTGTGCATATATTAGGCTACTCTATCTGCCTTTACACTTTAGGTTTTGTGTTTACAGATTCGGCTATTTGTTAAAGGCCTGCATGAAATTTGTGTGCATATGCTGTACATGTTTGTTTTTGTGTGGACTCTGTCACACTCTAGTGTTGGCTTATTGTACTTGCAGCTATGACAAGAAGGCCACGAGAGAAGCCTATTAATTTGTGATAGAAAATATAGGCCTACCTACCCATATACCCCTTTATTTAATAGTTTATAACAGAAAAGTTATCTCTTTATCTTATGTCCTTTCCTTTAGCTTTATTTCATTTCAAACTTGAAGTATGAATCTAAATGCTTTATTGAAACAATGTTTTAAGTTATGATTGACTACGACTGGCCCCGCCCTCAGGCACGAGGTGGACATGACTCAACTCGTGGCGTCCTTTATCTTCCTGCATGGAAGGTGACGGTGTAGCATGACTTTGTTGAGTGGGAGATGTGAGTGCAGCTTAACTACTTCAAGCATGCAGTCACTGCCAGGGTTGGGAGGGTTACTTTAAAAATGTAATCTGATACAATTACTAATTACCTCTTAAAAATTGTAATCAGTAACGTGATCCAAGTATCACAATATAAAAGTAATGTAACTGATTACTTTCCATGGCTTTTGGATTACTTTTGAACACATTTCCTGCATTTGACTAATGGAGTCTGGGGGCATGCTCCTCAGGATGACAAAAAAAAACGTATGTGTTGGTTACAGCAGGCATTCATCCAATCTAGTGTTGCCTGTTTCTCATTAATAATAAAACAATAACAATATTTCCATTACAGTGCACTGATATTATCTGGTTTCTAGTTATTTATTTATTTTGGGTGCACTGGTCCTTTTTAAGAGCCAACTAAGTGTGTTTTTTCAAGTGTGTTTTCCCCCCTCTCCAGTGGTTTTATGTTGTATTTATTTGCACCATAGATATCAAACATAAAGTAGACAATAGGAAGAATCAATATGTACACAGCTGTCAACCACTTGGGTAAAGATACAATATACAATAAATAGAATATACAATACATGTAATCCTGCTAGTAATCCCCATTTTTCACTAAATAATAATTATTTATGTTGTAATATATTAAACACTCACCCTGCGCAGCTCCCGTTGCTCCTGCCTCCTGCTCTGCTCTGCTCTCTCACTCAGCAGCACTTTCACACATGTTTGCTCCTCCCCTCAGGTGTTGCTCCGCCTCCTCCCCTCAGGCGATTCCAGATCTTGTGACTATAACAAGCAGGAATTTGACATTTAAAAAAGCGCTGCAGTAAAACAACATGAGAATGATCACAGAGCTCAGCTATCTGGAGACATGAATATGATGGAGTTGCTGATCACAATTTGATTTGATCTTTTTATGGACATTTCAAAAACTGCCTCTGTAGAACTGAAGAGATATTGCTGTGATGTTTAGTAGACTAGCTAATTATTAAAGATGCTTTAGTGAAAGAAAAATAAATAGATGTAGGCTATGTATTTCAACAAAGGAAATAAAGAAAAAAATAGAACCGTTCCTGTTTTAACCAACCTTCATGATTATTCGAGTATAGATTTCTAAGTTTACAAGGTACACATTAATGCACCATGAGCCATGAGGCATGAAGTCCCTCTCAGTGCCCACAATGCTTTACTCTACAAAGTGAGTAGACGCTCAATACAATTTTCCCACTACGCTGGCCAGCAGGCCAGGCCGGGGTCAGAAGATGATGAAGTCAGGACACTCACTCACGGACATATAGTGAAGGGTGTTGGGGCTAGGGATTCGAAGGGTGTGTAGTAGGGGTGCACCGATTGCAATTTTGTTGGCCGGTTCCGATTTCCGATTTTTGAATAGTCTGACTTGCCGATACCGATTTTTGCCGATTCCGATTTTCTTTCTAAGAACAACAATTGACAGCTTACACAAACGTTTTTGTAACTTTGTTTGAAAATGAAGATTCATATAACAATTCTTATCATTTGCATGAAGTAGGACCATCTCACTCAAACACATCTCAAAATAAAAGTGTTCCAGGTTACTGGACAGAGCTTTTTTGTGCAAATACAATGAATACAAAAATTTAATAAAATCCAAATGCCTATATCCCACAGCTATCATGCAATTCATTTTCCAAAAGAAAACAGGTGCAACACAACATCAAAATGATCCATGGACAAGGAGTTTATAGCCTGGCTTGAGTAGTCATCAGTCATGTGTTTACAGAGAGGGACCCTGTACCTCCTTCCTGAGTTTAGAAGCTCAAACAGAGAGGGCGGCTTTAGCTCAGGAGGTAGAGCGGGTCGGCCAATGACGCAAGGGTTGGCGGCTCGATCCCCGCTTCCTCCCAGCTGCTGTCGTTGTGTCCTTGGGCAAGACACTTAACCCTCCTTGCTCCCGATGGTGTGTAGGCACCCTGCGTGGCAGCCTGCCGCCATCGGTGTATGAATGGGTGAATGTAGACTATCTACTGATTGTAAAGCGCTTTGGATAAAAGCGCTATATAAATGCAGGCCATTTACCATTTACCATCTCCTTCCTGAGTTTAGAAGCTGAAACAGAGAGGGACCCTGTACCTCCTTCCTGAGTTTAGAAGCTGAAACAGAGAGGGACCCTGTACCTCCTTCCTGAGTTTAGAAGCTGAAACAGAGAGGGACCCTGTACCTCCTTCCTGAGTTAGAAGCTCAAACAGAGAGGGACCCTGTACCTCCTTCCTGAGTTTAGAAGCTCAAACAGAGAGGGACCCTGTACCTCCTTCCTGAGTTTAGAAGCTGAAACAGAGAGGGACCCTGTACCTCCTTCCTGAGTTTAGAAGCTGAAACAGAGAGGGACCCTGTACCTCCTTCCTGAGTTTAGAAGCTCAAACAGAGAGGGACCCTGTACCTCCTTCCTGAGTTTAGAAGCTGAAACAGAGAGGGACCCTGTACCTCCTTCTTGAGTTTAGAAGCTCAAACAGAGAGGGACCCTGTACATCCTTCATGAGTTTAGAATCTCAAACAGAGAGGGACCCTGTACCTCCTTCCTGAGTTTAGAAGCTGAAACAGAGAGGGACCCTGTACCTCCTTCCTGAGTTTAGAAGCTGAAACAGAGAGGGACCCTGTACCTCCTTCCTGACTTTAGAAGCTCAAACAGAGAGGGACCCTGTACCTCCTTCCTGAGTTAGAAGCTCAAACAGAGAGGGACCCTGTACCTCCTTCCTGACTTTAGAAGCTCAAACAGAGAGGGACCCTGTACCTCCTTCCTGACTTTAGACGCTCAAACAGAGAGGGACCATGTACCTCCTTCCTGAGTTAGAAGCTCAAACAGAGAGGGACCCTGTACCTCCTTCCTGAGTTTAGAAGCTGAAACAGAGAGGGACCATGTACCTCCTTCCTGAGTTAGAAGCTCAAACAGAGAGGGACCCTGTACCTCCTTCCTGAGTTTAGAAGCTGAAACAGAGAGGGACCCTGTACCTCCTTCCTGAGTTTAGAAGCTGAAACAGAGAGGGACCCTGTACCTCCTTCCTGAGTTTAGAAGCTGAAACAGAGAGGGACCCTGTACCTCCTTCCTGAGTTAGAAGCTCAAACAGAGAGGGACCCTGTACCTCCTTCCTGACTTTAGAAGCTCAAACAGAGAGGGACCCTGTACCTCCTTCCTGACTTTAGAAGCTCAAACAGAGAGGGACCATGTACCTCCTTCCTGAGTTAGAAGCTCAAACAGAGAGGGACCCTGTACCTCCTTCCTGAGTTTAGAAGCTCAAACAGAGAGGGACCATGTACCTCCTTCCTGAGTTAGAAGCTCAAACAGAGAGGGACCCTGTACCTCCTTCCTGAGTTTAGAAGCTGAAACAGAGAGGGACCCTGTACCTCCTTCCTGAGTTTAGAAGCTGAAACAGAGAGGGACCCTGTACCTCCTTCCTGAGTTTAGAAGCTGAAACAGAGAGGGACCCTGTACCTCCTTCCTGAGTTTAGAAGCTGAAACAGAGAGGGACCCTGTACCTCCTTCCTGAGTTTAGAAGCTGAAACAGAGAGGGACCCTGTACCTCCTTCCTGAGTTTAGAAGCTGAAACAGAGAGGGACCCTGTACCTCCTTCCTGAGTTTAGAAGCTGAAGCAGAGAGGAACCCTGTACCTCCTTCCTGACTTTAGAAGCTCAAACAGAGAGGGACCCTGTAACTCCTTCCTGAGTTTAGAAGCTCAAACAGAGAGGGACCCTGTACCTCCTTCCTGAGTTTAGAAGCTGAAACAGAGAGGGACCCTGTACCTCCTTCCTGAGTTTAGAAGCTCAAACAGAGAGGGACCCTGTACCTCCTTCCTGAGTTTAGAAGCTGAAACAGAGAGGGACCCTGTACCTCCTTCCTGAGTTTAGAAGCTGAAACAGAGAGGGACCCTGTACCTCCTTCCTGAGTTAGAAGCTCAAACAGAGAGGGACCCTGTACCTCCTTCCTGAGTTTAGAAGCTGAAACAGAGAGGGACCATGTACCTCCTTCCTGAGTTAGAAGCTCAAACAGAGAGGGACCCTGTACCTCCTTCCTGAGTTTAGAAGCTGAAACAGAGAGGGACCCTGTACCTCCTTCCTGAGTTTAGAAGCTGAAACAGAGAGGGACCCTGTACCTCCTTCCTGAGTTTAGAAGCTGAAACAGAGAGGGACCCTGTACCTCCTTCCTGAGTTTAGAAGCTCAAACAGAGAGGGACCCTGTACCTCCTTCCTGAGTTTAGAAGCTGAAACAGAGAGGGACCCTGCACCTCCTTCCTGAGTTTAGAAGCTGAAACAGAGAGGGACCCTGTACCTCCTTCCTGAGTTAGAAGCTCAAACAGAGAGGGACCCTACCTCCTTCCTGAGTTTAGAAGCTGAAACAGAGAGGGACCCTGTACCTCCTTCCTGAGTTTAGAAGCTGAAACAGAGAGGGACCCTGTACCTCCTTCCTGAGTTTAGAAGCTGAAACAGAGAGGGACCCTGTACCTCCTTCCTGAGTTTAAAAGCTGAAACAGAGAGGGACCCTGTACCTCCTTCCTGAGTTAGAAGCTCAAACAGAGAGGGACCCTGTACCTCCTTCCTGAGTTTAGAAGCTGAAACAGAGAGGGACCCTGTACCTCCTTCCTGAGTTTAGAAGCTGAAACAGAGAGGGACCCTGTACCTCCTTCCTGAGTTTAGAAGCTGAAACAGAGAGGAACCCTGTACCTCCTTCCTGACTTTAGAAGCTCAAACAGAGAGGGACCCTGTACCTCCTTCCTGAGTTTAGAAGCTCAAACAGAGAGGGACCCTGTACCTCCTTCCTGAGTTTAGAAGCTCAAACAGAGGGACCCTGTACCTCCTTCCTGAGTTTAGAAGCTGAAACAGAGAGGGACCCTGTACCTCCTTCCTGAGTTTAGAAGCTCAAACAGAGAGGGACCCTGTACCTCCTTCCTGAGTTTAGAAGCTGAAACAGAGACAGACCCTGTACATCCTTCCTGAGTTTAGAAGCTGAAACAGAGAGGGACCCTGTACCTCCTTCCTGAATTTAGAAGCTCAAACAGAGAGGGACCCTGTACCTCCTTCCTGAGTTTAGAAGCTGAAACAGAGAGGGACCCTGTACCTCCTTCCTGAGTTTAGAAGCTGAAACAGAGAGGGACCCTGTACCTCCTTCCTGAGTTTAGAAGCTGAAACAGAGTGGGACCCTGTACCTCCTTCCTGAGTTTAGAAGCTGAAACAGAGAGGGACCCTGTACCTCCTTCCTGAGTTTAGAAGCTGAAACAGAGAGGAACCCTGTACCTCCATCCTGACTTTAGAAGCTCAAACAGAGAGGGACCCTGTAACTCCTTCCTGAGTTTAGAAGCTCAAACAGAGAGGGACCCTGTACCTCCTTCCTGAGTTTAGAAGCTCAAACAGAGAGGGACCCTGTACCTCCTTCCTGAGTTTAGAAGCTCAAACAGAGAGGGACCCTGTACCTCCTTCCTGAGTTTAGAAGCTGAAACAGAGAGGGACCCTGTAACTCCTTCCTGAGTTTAGAAGCTCAAACAGAGAGGGACCCTGTACCTCCTTCCTGAGTTTAGAAGCTGAAACAGAGAGGGACCCTGTACCTCCTTCCTGAGTTTAGAAGCTCAAACAGAGAGGGACCCTGTACCTCCTTCCTGAGTTTAGAAGCTCAAACAGAGAGGGACCCTGTACCTCCTTCCTGAGTTTAGAAGCTCAAATTGGGAATTCAGCACATGCGAGGGGTCATCTAAGATGTTGTTGGCCTGCTGAATAGTAGACTGCACATATAAGTCCTGGGGGGCAGGGGGTGGGGGCTGCCCCATTACCTTCCCTGCTGTCTTGACCAAGTTAAATATTTGGGCTTTTGATTTAACCGTTAGGTTCCCGAACCAACTAGTTATGCCATAGAGCAGTACCGACTCAATGGTCGCTCTATAAAAGATCATCATAATATTTCTACCAACTCCAAAGACTCTCAGACGCCGCAGAAAATGAAGGCGCTGATGAATCCTTGAGCAGATGTTTGACACATGCGTCTGCCAGTTAAGCAGATTATCGAAGTAGACCCCTAGATATTTATAAGAGGAGACCTGTTTGATGTTCTGGCCATTGATACAAATAGGACTGTGGTCTCCTATTGATCTAGAGTATAACACCATTTCTTCGGTTTTTCGGACATTGATGCTCAGGTGGTGCTCACCACACCAGTCTACAAATGTATTTACTTCAGCAGAATGGCTGCTAATGTCGGAGTCACTGGTTAGCAGACTAAGAATGACCGTATCATCTGAGAATGTAACTACAGACTGATTGGGGTGAGCGCGCTAACACAGTCATTGGTATAAGGTGAACAGAAAGGATGAGCTCACGCACCCCTGGGGCGCCCCTGTACATATATAGCTACATCTGTATAGCTACATCAGAGAGTGCAGAGTAACTTCTAGTTTCATATGACCAGTAGCTGCTTCACTCTAGCTTTAAAAAAGGTGAGTAAATACGATGTTGTGTTTACCCTCCACTACAGATCCTTTTCACATCAACTGTTTTGAGGTGGTAAAGCAGGAAGTAAAACAGGTGTAACCAATAATACCATTAATGATGGTTCCATTCCATTTAGGTGTTCCAAAAGCTGTGTCTCAATAACTGTAAACAACGGTGCAATATCTGACTCATAGCATTGTTTATAATCCAGTGTGGTTTACATATACTAGACTGTACATACTGTAGATATACAATTAGATTTTACTTTTTATTCCTTCTTCTATACATATTTAATAGCTCTACATCACACTCATTGTATATCATGTAAATAGCAGCTAACTTGCTTTATATATGATCGCTCGCCTTGTTTGTTCATTTTAGCTTGTATGCACACCTTTTCTTTTTTCCTTTCTACGTACATTGAGAGCAATGTATACCAGAGTCAAATTCCCTGTATGTCCACATAGCCTACATACAGTTGATGCTGATTTTCAAAACGCGGTCACATTCATGTATTCTATGAATAGACATCTTCCATCACAGTTTTCTCTTATACTTTTATAATTTTTTCATCTTTCTTCTTCTTCTTCTTCTTCTTCTTCTTCTTCTTCTTCTTCTTCTTCTTCTTCTTCTTCTTCTTCTTCTTCTTCTTCTTCTTCTTTTTTGGGGGGGGGGGGGTATTAAGCACATTTCATAATATGAGGCTACTCTATCTGACTTTACACTAAGGTTTTGTCTTTACAGATTAGGCTATTTGTTGAAGGCCTGCATGACATTTGTGAGGATATGCTGTACATGTTTGTTTGGATGTGGGCTCTGTCACACTCTAGTGTTGGCTTATTGTACTTGCAGCTATGACAAGAATCGTGCGTTCCTTTATCGCAAAAGAACTGGGACGTGGAGGCTAAATGACGTCACATCCGTTTTGTTAGCATTCCATTTGCAGAAAAGTTGAGCTGGGAAGTTCATTGTTCACTGGTCAGATCCACTCGCTAGCCAGGCTAGCCATTGTTAGCAATAACAGTTGATATAACAAGGCATTTCGTGGCATTTTGCGCATACAAACACTGCAGCCTCATCTCCACACAGATAGAAGTAGGCCGTGCTGTGTGTACAGCTGATTTAACGAGACACAAACAAGACAGAAGTGCTAAATAGCATTTATACGATTAATACTACTGTTGTTGCGCGGAGCAGCCATCTTGGATTTTTTTAGGTCGGGGCTGCTGAGACTCCTACGAGTTTGGAATGGGAAATACCAGCTCTAGTGACGTCACGTCCCAGCTCATGAACTTTGAACCGGTAAGATTACCAGTTCCCAGTTATAAAGGAATGCACGAGAAGGCCACGAGAGAAGCCTGTTGATTTGTAGACTCAGTTCTCAGTCTGAGAACTTCCCCCCTCTACACCAGACTACCCACCTCTAGGTGTTAAAAGTGGGTGGATACAATTTCAGAGTTAGAAAAAACATTGCATCTCAGAAGTAATCCTGAGTCTTGAGGGCGGGCCTATACATCATGGGGCCGGTGACGACATGCAGAAGCAGTGTGCTTGTAAACACTGTCATACCACGAACATGTGAAATCAATACAAGTCGATGTTGAAATCTCAAAATGGCTTCGCAGTCACCCAAGAAAACTCCTTCAAAGTTTGTTGACATCTGTTGCGTTTGCGGAGAAACATATCATCACTTAGAAACAAACATAACCTGTTAATAGGACGTGTTTCATCCGGCCCCGGCGGCTAGAGGCCTTTTCCCCAGCGATAAGACAGAGGCTAACGTTACAGAGCCCGATGATGACTTTACAGTAGCAATCCTACCAGTTGATGAGACGTCCACTGGTGTTGTGCCAAAAAGTGATTTGCTGCCAGAAACTGATTTTGCTCCGTGGGACCGCACACAGTGCTGCCTCTGCCCACCCTGTGAGCCCCATGGCCGGCCCCAGACACCCAGGGCACCGACCCACCCCCACCACCCAGCCTGCCACCCGGCCCAGCTCCCACCTTCTCCAGGGAAACCACCTCCGAGGGAGATCCCCCTCCAGGACCCGGCGCTCTAGACGAACTGCACTTGAGCGCCCCTCCCCGGGCTACACACACACTCCCGCCACGGCAGACCCTCGTTCCCCCTGGTAATCCAATTCAAAACGCAAATCACTTTTTGGCACAGGGGGGTCAAACTTGAAGTGTGAATCTAAATGCTTTCTTGAAACAATGTTTTAAGTGATGATTGACTACGACTGATGCCCCACCCCGCCCTCAGGCACGAGGTGGGCATGACTCAACTCGTCTCCTACCCCCCCCATCCTTATCTCTCTGCATGGAAGGTGGCAACCCTACATTAATGCTGTAGTATGACTTTGTTGAGTGGGAATGCAGCTTAACTAGATCCAGCATGCACGATGCAGTCACTGCCAGTTGGGAGGGTTACTTTAAAAATGTAATCTGATACAATTACTAATTACCTGTTAAAAATGGTCATCAGTAATGTAATCCAACAATATCAAAGTAATGTAACTGATTACTTTATGTCACTTTTGGGTTACTTTTTAACAAATTGCCTGCACTAATGGAGTCTGGGGGCATGCTCCTCAGGATGACAAAAAAAAACGTCTGTGTTGGTTACAGCAGGCATTCATCCAATCTAGTGTTGCCTGTTTCTCATTAATAATACAACAATAACAATATTTCCATTACAGTGCACTGATATTATCTGGTTTCTAGTTATTTATTTATTTTGGGTGCACTGGTCCTTTTTAACACGTTCACTGCCAATGACGTGTTTTTACGTCAAACAGAATCCAACGGTTGACTGCCAATGACGTGTTTTTACGTTAAAAAAAAATCTATTTTTTTTTTTTGACGGTGGGACGTTGATCTAACCCTTTTACGTCTCCTATACCAATATTGGAGGTATTGAATGTGTATAATCTATTTTACCGACCCACTGAGTGGCGACATGTCTCTCCAGAGTAGGAAGAGGCGAGCCAAAACTGGAGGGAAAAGCGTGAGGAAGCCGTTTTCATACTGTAAAATGGATGGCGAAAACGCTTTCACTTTCGCGCTGACGCACAGTGGTGGCAACGGTGGGGGGTTCCAAGAATAGACTGGATGCACACTTTGAAACACGCACCATAAATAAGCCCAGAATCGCAAGAGCTTGATCAGAGCTCTCAACCGAAACGCCAAGAAACGAGCGAAACCCATCCAGCGAGCCGCATCCAGACTGCCAGGCAGCAGCAACTCGTTTGTCACAGACCCGCTGCAGAGCCAAGGAGGGCGGAGGAGAACGCCCACGGAGGGAGGAGTTGGAAGCAGAGGGGGGTTTCCTGCTGTTATGGAGGAAATTACTGTTCAAAACTATTGTTTAGATGTCTGACGTCTTACTGATGCCAAAAATGAATGGTTAAAGTGACTGTTCTATCGAATTTCACAAAAAGCCGTTTATCTCAGAATAAATTTCCAGACGCTGAAACCATGCTGTATTCAACTGCTAATGCTTACATAACTACTAACTCTACAAACTAACTCTTTTAGACAGAGAAAGCACACATTCTATTAGTTCTTTTGAGATATTGTGTGTTCACAAAATCTTAGCAGAAAAGAATCCTCGGGTCTTGAAAGATGAGCCAGAATCCTCAAAAAAACCCTCTGGCAGAACCTACCTACAGTAAAAAAAAAACGGCTGGCAGTGAATGTGTTAAGAGTAAAGATAAAATATACAATAAATAGAATATACAATAAATGTAATCCTGCTAGTAATCCCCATTTTTCACTGAATGTAACTGTAATCTTGATTACATCTTTTTTCTGCAACTGTAAGGAATTACAGTTAACTTGTTTGTATCCTGATTACAGTAACCAGATTAGATGTAATCAGTTACTTCCCAAGCCTGCTCACATTTCCTGCTTCTCAGTCTAGTCTGTCAGCCATTTTATGCTCTGCTTAAGAAACTCCTAAAAGGCCTTGGGGCCGATTGCACAAAGCACCTTAGGTTAAGATTTTCCTTAGAGTCTGAGTTAAGGTGTCCTTAAAATAGAATAGGCACTGTCTTTACAGATTAGACTATTTGTTGAAGGCCTGCATGACATTTGTGAGGATATGCTGTACATATTTGTTTTTGTGTGGACTCTGTCACACTCTAGTGTTGGCTTATTGTACTTGCAGCTATGACCAGAAGGCCACGAGAGAAGCCTGTTGATTTGTAGACTCAGTTCTCAGTCTGAGAACTTCCCCCCTCTACACCAGACTACCCACCTCTAGGTGTTAAAAGTGGGTGGATACCATTTCAGAGTTAGAAAAAACATTTTGCATCTCAGAAGTAATCCTGAGTCTTGAGGGCGGGCCTATACATCATGGGGGCGGTGACAACATGCAGAAGCAGGGTGCTTGTAAACACTGTCATACCAGGAACATGTGAAATCAATACAAGTCGATGTTGAAATCTCAAAATGGCTTCGCAGTCACCCAAGAAAACTCCTTCAAAGTTTGTTGACGTTTGTTGAGAAACATATCATCACCAACTGTAGGAAAATCTTAACCTACAGTAAGGTGCTTTGTGCAACTGGGCCCTGCTCTCAAGAGGCTACTTTGATCTTTATTTATTAGGATCTGATGTTTCTTTTAAGGGTAAGGTCTTAGAGAATGTCATCATTCTAAGAATGTCAACGCTATAGGACCAACTCACACCTTTTTTGATTTAGTGGGAAGCTGCTGTACTGTTGAGTTAATTCTGACTCTTGTTACCTGTACAGTGCAGAGTCACAGACTGTTAGATCTGTTACAGTCAAATGTTAAATCATAATTATTTATGTTGTAATATATTAAACACTCACCCTGTGCAGCTCCCGTTGATCTGTTGCTCTATTCAGTACAGAATCCCGGATCAGCTCTCACTTAACAAGTGGCCACGTTAGCCCATCTACATCAATTGAACATGTAGCAGCATAGGTTTCTATAACCGGATAACAAGCTGATGGTGAGAAGCACTCGTCCAGCGTCTGGGCATGCTTCCTGTTTTGACCAACTTTTGCTGAGGCTCTTGCCTTCAGTTCTCCCTGTGGTTGTGTAACGGCGTTGTATAGGTGGTACTTCCAGCAACCCATGTTAAGGGCTTGCCCAGGGGTGGGATACGAACTGCCGACCTTCGGCTTGGGAGTCAAAGACACTAACCACTCCACCAAGAGAGCTAGCTCCCTTGGCGGAGCTGATTAACGTGCCTTTATACCAGGGGCGTAGCCAGAAATAAAATGACAGGTGGGCCTGAATCAAAGTGGATGGGCCACACTATTGACGTAATTTGCATTATCAGAATCAGAATCAGCTTTATTTTCCAAGTATGTAGACATACAGGGAATATGACTCAGGTATATGTTACTCTTAATGTACTCTGAAAGGAAAAGAAAGGGTATGCATACAAGCTAAAATGAACAAACAAGTACTCAAAGGTATGGTTAAATGCTATTTACATTATATACAATAAGTGTTATGTAGAATGTCCGCTATAAGCAGGAGTAAGATAAAGAAATAATTGTATATGTACAAATCATTGTAGAGCTCACTGCAAAGACAGCTGTCTAAAGGGTGTAACTGCATGTAGGCCATGTTGACACCTATAGCAAAACCCCACTTTTGAAACTGACCAAGCCTTGTGGGTAGACTGGAGGATCCTAACAGCACTTAGGTCAGCTTAAAACCTCTTCTAAAGCCACCTATTTCTGAAGAAAACGGTGAAAACGACATACCCAAACTAAAATGCTTACTGTGGCTGAACCACTAGGGTTACAGACAACTGCCTGACCTTTTCTGAAAGGTAAGACTTTGAAGTTTCTGTTCCAAGTGTCAGAATGACTCTATGTCTTACTGACCCTGAGTAACACCAGCTCAAACACAGTGGTTGATTCTCGCCTAGAATAAAAAACACTTTTAGAGTGTAAACAGTTACCTGTGGCTGTTGTATTTATGGCTAGAAACCCAATGGAGACATAGCCACAGGCCTTACCGCATCCCAACTCAAAGAAGATGAAAAAATACCAAAACATGAGTATTTGGCAGTGGTTTTTGTAGGGAGATAGCCTACCTAGGCGGATTTCCAAAAAGCCATTTGAAAAAGCCAAATAATCTGAAATGTTGTCTTTGTCTTTGTACAAATACAGCTATAACTTCCGCTGTGTTGATCTGATGCGTAAGATTCAGTCGATTAATTTGGTATGTAGCATGAACATCATTGTTCAGAATTAACCACCTAATTCATCACGTTAATGACAGATGAACAGCAAAAAATCAGAAACGTAACGCCCATGTTACAGTGCACTGCAAGAGGTTTTAAAGTGCATACTGACATAGCCTAATGCTAGCATTGCAGCATGATAACATAATTTCTAGTATTATATATTCCAATTAATATTTTAGGTCAATATTAGATTAATATAAATATATTAATATTCCCATTAGATACTTATGCCTATATATTCAAATGATATTGTATAATGTTAGGAGTGTGAACTGGTCAAGATGAGCTCTGATAGTAAGACAGTGGTTTACAGTTCTTTGAATGTGTCCCAGCCAGGACACATCAATAAGTCATGTGTCCTGGGACACATGCTCTTCTCTAGCTGCTCTTTAGGTAATGGCATGCCATTTGATTTGTTCAAAGGGTCAGGGAAGTCATTGTATAGTGTAGTGCAAAGGCATTCAAAGTTTGCTTTGCTGTCAAAAGGGTGTAATTGCACTTACGCCCTTTTGACACCTAGCAAAACCCCACTTTTGACACTGACCAAGCCTTTTGGGTAGAGGATTCAAACAGCACTTAGCTCAGCTCAAAATACATGCTGACATAAGTAATGCTAGCATGGCAGCATGATCACATCATTTCTACTATCCTACAGTATTTTCTAATAACAAGAGTCTCAGTTTTCCAGTCATACACAATGTATGCAATTCCAAAACGGTTTAGGGACTCCAGTATGCAAAACATAATCAAATATAGTATATATAAATATAATAAAGAGAAAAAAAGAATGAAAAATTGCATGGTTTTTGCAAAACTACATGGGATTAGCAGAAAATGGGCATGTATGTAAAGGGGATACTCATGGGGACCGACCGCTACAACCCATTCTCTTCAGATATCTTGAGGTAAGAGGTCAAGGGACCCTTTTTAAAATGGCCATGCCACTTTTTCCCTGACCAAAATCTAACCTAAATTTAGAGCATTATTAGAAGAGGGCATTATTTTAACCTTTAAACCTTTACCTTTAAACACACACACACACACACACACACACACACACACACACACACACACACACACACACACACACACCAGGGTCGCCTCGCTGATGCCATAGTCACCACCTGAATTGGAAGGTCACTGGAGGCAGATGAGCTGAAGACAGGAATTCCATGCAGTGGAAGGTGTAGCAGTCTTGGGAGCAGTGGGAGGTGTAGCAGTCTTGGGAGCAGTGGAATGTGTAGCAGTCTTGGGAGCAGTGGAAGGTGTAGCAGTCTTGGGAGCAGTGGAAGGTAGAGCAGTCTTGGGAGCAGTGGAAGGTGTAGCAGTCTTGGGAGCAGTGGAAGGTGTAACAGTTGGGAGCAGTGGGAGGTGTAGCAGTCTTGGGAGCAGTGGAAGGTGTAGCAGACTTAGGAGCAGTGGGAGGTGTAGCAGTCTTGGGAGCAGTGGAAGGTGTAGCAGACTTAGGAGCAGTGGGAGGTGTAGCAGTCTTGGGTGCAGTGGAAGGTGTAGCATTCTTGGGAGCAGTGGAAGGTGTAGCAGTCTTGGGAGCAGTGGAAGGTGTAGCAGACTTAGGAGCAGTGGAAGGTGTAGCAGACTTAGGAGCAGTGGAAGGTGTAGCAGTCTTGGGTGCAGTGGAAGGTGTAGCAGTCTTGGGAGCAGTGGAAGGTGTAGCAGTCTTGGGAGCAGTGGAAGGTGTAGCAGTCTTCAATTGAATAATAATGATCTCATGATGTGTTTAGTCGCACTGTGTGACTAAACACATCTGAGATCATTATTAGGCTATTTGATTGAATAATTCCTATAGGCTAATCAATAAAAAAAAGAATGATAATAAAATTAAAAAATGCTTCTGAACTGAATCGACACGGTACGTGCAGGCATAGATTTCATTTATAAAAAATTGCCTATTTTGTGGTCACATATAGCCTATAGGCTATTGTCAGCAGAGCGCATATCTCCATATTTCATATAATGATGCTGGAAATATGAAGTTCAATCACATCATACAGGCCAAAAGCAACACAGTTGCAGCTGCAAAATGCAGGAGTAGCCCAGATATGAATCATCTTAATATGATTAAGATGATTAATCATCATGATGATGATATGTGCAGGTGATCCCATATTAAATTGCTTAGATGTAGTAGGCTATTCTAGCATGTAGGCTATGACCATTTCAATTCCAACCCAACGTCAGTCTCAGCTCCGTTGCGCACACGGCACCGTGCGCTTTGTAGAGGTTTATGTAACCTTTTTATGCCGGTTTAGTGATATTTCTCCACTCACTATTCAGCTGCAATCGATCAGCGGGGTCAAACAACGTATCTAGGCTACTTGAGAGCATTAAAATGAATATATAAAAATATATTCCAAAGTGGTAAGTAGGGCTTAATTAAATTATTCGACCTTGATTAATTCAACATTACAATTCGTGCTCCTTCCTAGATGGGAAACTCATCCAGAAAGGGGTTGGCCATTTTTCCAAACTGCTGATTCGATTGGTTCGTGGGCGGTGTATTTAAGGTCTAATCTTATCCTTGCAACTTAACCTGCTGCGGACCAGGTTAAGTGTGAAGCATAAGTTGCTATGGAAATATATGTTGGTAAGAAGTTAACTTGCTTCGTAGTACGGCTAAACCAGGTTTAAACCTGAAGTTACCTCGCTAAACCACTAATCTTGCTTTGTAGTACAGGCCCCAGGTCTGGACCTGGACCTGGACCTGTACCCTATACTACGAAGCTATCTTAACAGACCCGCGATCTGTCACTTTGATCTGGTTTGACTGAACAGGATCAAAGCTATCTAGTTTAACGATACTACGACGCTGGTTTTCTACTCGATAACTGAAGCTGGCTTTATCTGGGATCTGCCTGTGCACGCGCACGTTTTTCGCCCGTGCACAGGCGCGCGTCCACGCGAAAGAGGTGCGCTAGCCAATCACATTATGAACAGCTGAGTTGATCCATGCCCACACCCATTTCCACATCCATTTCCTCGTTCAATGAAAGCGCAGTGCGTGATCAGAGTTTTAGCGGATATTTAATGTAACCTATGTCAGAATGAAAATCCGCGTTGGATATAATCTGCTGAAGGACTGCTAAAGCTGCCGCTTGTATTCACATCAGTCATTTGATTTACTTTGATCAGCGATTTCTGTCCCCTAAATGTGTAATCTCAGCCTATAAATTTCCACAATCTGTAAACCTATTTAGACCATAGATTTAGAAACGCATGCTCAATGAATAATGATCTCTATCACTCATTATGTGTGTGGTTGCACTGATCGAATAATTAATATATAAAATAATGATAATGCTGATGCCTAATATAAAAGAGAAAACTGCTGAACTGAATTGAGACGATGCGGGCATAGTTTTCATTGATAAAAACTAGCCTATTTTTGCTCATATATTGGCATACAGCCTACAGGACACAGTTCCAGCTGAAACATGCAAGAGTAGCCTGCATATTTAGTATTGGGGCTAAATCATATTTATCCCATATCTATATTATATGTATAGGCTTTTCTGGCATGTAGGAGAATATCACCCTCACTCCATTTGAGGCTCCGTGTATGATATGTGCTGCGTGATTAATAGTGATCATATTTCTCCACGCATCGTTGAGCTGTTAAGACATAAAGTGGTAAGTAGGCTTAATTTAATTATGTAGCCTACAGAGCCACGAATGTTTTTCTTGTTCTATTCTCAGTTGACTGCAATCTATTTTTCATATGGCGATCTTATATGAATGGCAAGTAACTCCAGAGAGCCGATTATATGGGTCTGTCATGGATTTTGATCTTATCCTCTGAAGCTAACCTGTAGCCTGTACTACGAAGCTAGTTTAATGCCTTATCCGAGTAAGTTTGAGTTTAAACCTGGTTTAGCCGTACTACAAAGCAAGTTAACTTTCAATCACCATGGCAACTGACGCTGCAAAGCTAACCTGGTCGCGACCAGGTTAGCTTCAGAGGATAAGATCAAAATCCATGACAGACCCATATAATCGGCTCTCTGGAGTCACTCACCGTTCATATAAGATCGCCATATGAAAAATAGATTGCAGTCAACTGAGAATATAACAAGAAAAACATTTGTGGCTCTGTAGGCTACATAATTAAATTAAGCCTACTTACCACTTTATGTCTTAACAGCTCAACGATGCGTGGAGAAATATGATCACTATTAATCACCGCGGCGCATATCATGAATGGACCCTCAAATGGAGTGAGGGTGATATTCTCCTACATGCCAGAAAAGCCTATACATATAATATAGATATGGGATAAATATGGATAGCCCCAATACTAAATATGCAGGCTATTCTTGCATCTTTCAGCTGGAACTGTGTCCTGTAGGCTGTATGCCAATATATGAGCAAAAATAGGCTAGTTTTTATCAATGATAACTATGCCCGCATCGTCTCAATTCAGTTCAGCAGTTTTCTCTTTTATAGTAGGCTATTAGGCTTTATACTAGGCTATTTTATATATGAATTATTCGATCAGTGCAACCACACACATGAGTGATAGAGATCATTATTCATTGAGCATGCGTTTCTAAATCTATGGTCTAAATAGGCTTACAGATTGTGGAAATGTATAGACTGAGATTACATTTGTTGCTGCTGTATCAATGTATGCAGCTGTATCAGACAGAAATCGCTGATCGAAGTAAATCAAATGACTGATGTGAATACAAGCTGCTGCTTTAGACAGCCCTTCAGCAGACTATCCAACGCGGATTTTCATTCTGACATTAAATCGCGGATACATTAAATATCCGCTAAAACTCTGATCATGCACTGCGCTTTCATGGAACGAGGAAATGGGTGTGGAAATGGGTGTGGGCGTGGATCAACTCAGCTGTTCATAATGTGATTGGCTAGCGCACCTCTTTCGCGTGGACGCGCGCCTGTGCACGAGCGAAAAACGTGCGCGTGCACAGGCAGATCCCAGGTCCACTTACCTAGTAAAAAACCAGCGTCGTAGTATCAGTTAACTAGATAGCTTTGATCCTGTTCAGTCAAACCAGATCAAAGGGACTTATCGCGGATCTGTTAAACTAGTTTCGTAGTACAGGGCTCTGGTCGGGACCAGATTAGCTTTGCAGCATGAGTTGCCATGGTGATTAGAAGTTAACTTGCTTTGTAGTACGGCTAAACCAGGTTCAAACTCAAACTTACTCGGATAAGGCATTAAACTAGCTACGTAGTACAGGCCTATGGGGCCTGTACTACGAATGTTGTATAAGAAGATCCAGGATCTGTCCCTTGATCTGGTTTGTCTAAACCAGATCAGCTCGATTGTAGTTAACTTGTACTACGAACGTCGATTGCCACTCGTTAACTCGAACCAGGTTTTTCTAATCAAGCTCTCAGCTCGTGCACATAAAAATGCCCGTGCACTGGAGCTCGTGCCCGCAAAAGAGGCGTGGTTTTTAACAACTGCCAATCAGAGTGCAATATGGACTGCTCCAACTCCTACAGCGCAAGACACGCCTATTTCCTCATTGAATGAAACTGCAAATGCAAATCTGCGTTGGATATTATTACTGTTCCCGAATGACTGTCTAAAGTGACCACTTTTATCCACACCAGTAATTTCTTTGAAGAGCGGTTTCGTAGGCTATCTACAGCTCTCTATCTACAGTCTTTTGTGGAAGCAATGTGTAATCTATCTCAGTCCAAAATCCGTATGTAGCTATAGACCATTTAGGCTCAATGAATAATAATGATCCGTGTCTGTACTTTGTTCAGTATATTGTATTTCAATTTGTAACCGTCAAATAAAATAAAATAAAATAAAATAAAATCAATGTGTTTAGTCGCACTGATTGAATAATTCCTATAGGCTAATCAATAAAAAAAAGAATGATAATAAAATAAAATAAATGCTTCTGAACTGAATCGACACGGTACGTGCGGGCATAGATTTCATTTATAAAAAATAGCCTATTTTGTGGTCACATATTGTCAGCAGAGTCGCATATCTCCATATTTCATATAATGATGCTGGAAATATGAAGTTCAATCGAATCATACAGGCCAAAAGCAACAGAGTTGCAGCTGCAAAATGCAGGAGTAGCCTAGATATGAATCATCTTAATATGGGATCGCCTGTGTGCAGGTGATCCCATATTAAATTGCTTAGATGTAGTAGGCTATTCCAGCATGTAGGCTATGACCATTTCAATTCCAACCCAACGTCAGTCTAAGCTCCGTTGCGCACACGGCACCATGCGCTTTGGAGACATTTATGTAACCTTTTTATGCCGGTTTAGTGATATTTCTCCACTCACTATTCAGCTGCAATCGATCAGCGGGATCAAACAACGTATCTAGGCTACTTAAAAGCACAAAAATGAATATATAAAAACATATTCCAAAGTGGTAAGTAGGGCTTAATTAAAATAGCCAACAAGTGCAAGGCTTTAGTCCTTGATTAACATTAACATTGATTAACATTACTCATTCAACATTACAATTCGTGCTCCTTCCTAGATGGGAAACTCATCCAGAAAGGGGTTGGCCATTTTTCCAAACTGCTGATTTGATTGGTTCGTGGGCGGTGTATTTAAGGTCTAATCTTATCCTTGCAACTTAACCTGCTGCGGACCAGGTTAAGTGTGAAGCATAAGTTGCTATGGAAATATATGTCGGTAAGAAGTTAACTTGCTTTGTAGTACGGCCAAACCAGGTTTAAACCTGAAGTTACCTCGCTAAACCACTAATCTTGCTTTGTAGTACAGGCCCCTGGACCTGTAGATACAAGATATATTGTTGTTATTATTGTTGTTGTTCTTGTTGTTGTTGTTTGATTAAGATCTTTACTGTTTTGTGGTGCACTAGAGACTAGGGCTAAAGATAGACAGTTGACTGTGTCAGTAATTCAGAGTGTTTTGGAGCAGAGACTAGGGCTCAAGACAGACAGTTGACTGTGTCGGTAATTCAGAGTGTTTTGGAGTATGGGACATAACAGAGACACAACAGAGTTGGGAGGGTTACTTTAAAAATGTAATCGGGTACAATTACTAACTACCTGTTAAAAATTGTAATCAGTAACGTAGCCTAATCCACCAAGTCACACTATAAAAGTAATGTAACTGATTACTTTCTGTTCCTTTTCGATTACTTTTCGAACTAATTTAAAACCAGCTCTGTAGGCCTTTCAGACTTTTTGTGTTGGTTAAGGCCGGCTTTCAGCCAATTTATCTAGTGTTGCATGTTTCAGCAGTGTGTGTGTGTGTGTGTGTGTGTGTGTGTGTGTGTGTGTGTGTGTGTGTGTGTGTGTGTGAGAGTGTGTGTGTGTGTGTGTGTGTGTGTGTGTGAGTGTGTGTGTGTGTGTGTGTGTGTGTGTGTGTGTGTGTGTGTGTGTGTGTGTGCGCACACACACACTGCGTGTTGAGGTAGACAATAAAGAGTCAATATTTACAGTGCATAGCCACTTGGATAAATACACAATAGGCCCAGTGCTGTAGTGGTAAAAAAAAAGGTGGGTAAACTATACTTTTGACTCGAGGCAGCTTTCTCACGCGGCACCGGCAGTGTTATAACGGCGGATAAATAAGCTTCCGTGACCGATATACAAGACAAAATATGAGAGTATATAGAACAACTTAATCTGAATCATATAGCCCTATAAGGTATATCAGGGGGTTCCCCCACATTTCTGAGTAGCCAGCCAGATAGAAAAAGTAGCTGGCTATGGGATGGGCCTTGCCCCTCAAGGGGGGTCCGGGGGGATTCTCCCCCGGAAGATTTTTTTTTTTACATTTTAAAGTAAAATTCATCAACCTGGTGCATTTGAGAGCAAAATGAACTACACACATGTCTAATGTGTTGTGACTTTACAAATAATTAGGCCTAAACAATCAATATAAAATGTATTTAATGAACATTTGTTGAATTTCTCCAGGTATGAAAAGTTAAATTATACAGTAGGTAGCCTACTTTAAAGGACCTTGTATGAACCTAGTATATACAGTTTGAAGCGTAATATAGTTCTCTCTCTCACACACACTGTACCTGTGATTGTCAGCTTCAGCTTTATAGCTAAAAGTATGTAGACACATTGAATCTGTGATTCTTGAATACCAATATATAATTCAAACTGTCCACAAACACATTGGGCAAGGATAGGTAGACAACATACTGTACATGGAAATAAAAGTGGTTCTGCCACTCTGGCCACTAAATTTTAGTCAGCCAATATTTATTTATACAGATCTCGGCAGTCGGCACAACAAACACCAGTATGTTTCTCGATAGTTTTCAACATGGTCGTATTCAGAGATGGGCAGTATTTGAAATACTTGTATTTGAAATACGTATTTCAACTACTTTTTTGTATTTTGTAATTTGTATTTGGCTGGGCAGAGAAAAATGAGATGTAATTTGTATCAAGATACTTTCAGATCTTGTATTTTGTGTATTTCAAATACATAAAATACATTTTTCTTTTTATTCTCAAATTGACACATGTAAACATTGACACAGGTTTAAACTAAAGACGGAGAAATTAGTTGTACTAAAAACAACTAAGTGAACTAAACTGAAACCTGATATGAATAAACAGAGAAATTACTTGTACTAAAAGACAACTAACTGGACTGAACTGAAACCTGATTTGAATAGGAGAAATTAGTTGTACTAAAAACAACTAAGTGAACTAAACTGAACTGAAACCTGATATGAAAAGATGGAGAAATAAGGTGTATTGAAAAACAACTAACTGAACTGAAACCTGATGTGAAAAGATGGAGAAATTAGTTGTACTAAAAACAACTAAGTGAACTAAACTGAAACCTGATATGAATAGATGGAGAAGTAAGTTGAAAAAACAACTAACTGAACTAAACTGAAACCTGATATGATTCAGAATAGATAGAGAAATAAGTTGTACTGAAAAACAACTAACTGAACTAAACTGAAAGCTGATATGATTCAAATAGATTGAGAAAGAAGTTGTATTGAAAAACTAACTAACTGAACTAAACTGAAACCTGATGTGAATAGCTGAAGAAATAAGTTGTACTGGAAAAACAACAACTAACTGAACTATACTAAAACCTGATATGAATAGATTGAGAAATAAGTTGTACTGAAAAAAAACCTAACTGAACTAAACTGAAACCTGATGTGAATAGGAGAAATTAGTTCTACTGAAAAACAACTAACTGTCATAAACCTGATTTGAATAGATGGAGAAATTAGTTATACTGAAAAACTATAACTGAACACCAAAGTACCCTAATACAAATAAAAAATGTCTTTCTGTTGCTACAAGGATGTCTGAGCTTCACTGTGCATAATGATGGCTGTGCAGATTTTGACACTAGAATGGTGTTACCACTGCTGATAGTGGAAAGTTGTATTCAGTGAGTGATTGTTCTTAACCCTGTAAGACCCACGGTTGTAATATTACAACATTTGTATTTTATAAAAAAAAGGGTATAAATCATTTGTTTTCTTGTTCTTTTTTCACCTAAACATCATCATTGGATCCTATTGTTTAGTCTTGCAATGCTATTGGCCAGGATATTTGCATATAAGTACCCCCCACAGGGCCAGGACACATCACAACTTCAAAATTGTTGATGGAGCAACAACTCTCTTTTTCACTGGACGGAATTCCTCACAAAGAAGTAAGTAAAATGCCTGTAATATTTTTTTGGGTGATCATTAGAATGTCTAGAACATGTACATATGTTATTATTGTGAAACAAACAATGTAAATTAGAGCATGTTTTATAGAGGTTGCAATTTTACAACGGTGGGGCAGTGTGGTAGCAAATATCCAGGTGGTACTGTTAGTTTACATACCTGGCTAAGTGGAGTCTTATAGTTTTCACAATACATTTATACAGTTATATGTGTATTTTCCCCACATTGCATACCTAAATATATATATAGTGTAGGCTATATGTGCATTTTTACTTTAATTTCTAATTTCCAATAATATTTGTAACCAATTGTACTCAAAGACAAATATACTGCATAACATGTAATTGCTTACAATGTTTTGGTAATCACTTTCAACAGATCAGTTCCTACTTCTGTTTGTAATCATGTTTTAGTTGGTTTAAGTTAGTTCCTGGAAGATTCCATGTGGTAATTGTTCATGTGGGGGTTGCACACATAGGACCATCATCATTGTTCATGTGAGGGCTGGTGGGGGTTGCCCACTTAGGACCATCATCCCTTTGTGAGGATAAGCAAAGCACAATAGGTTGGCCAGACAGTATTGTGTGACTTGTGAAATGTGTACTGCAGTGAGATGTGTAAACACTACTAATGTACTAAAGTTATTTATTTATTTTCATTTCAGAATGCCACAAGCAAGGAGACTGGAAGAGAGTCCAAACCGCGCTCCACCCAAGGCACCACGTCAACATCCGCCATCGGATGTGCGCCAGGACCAAGTTGGACATCTCCCACGAAAGACACAGAGAGGGCACTGCAGGAATGGTGGCTGTTCAGGGTACACCAACTTACTATGCCACAAGTGTGATGTTCGTCTGTGTATTTCAGGTGACAGGAACTGTTTCTGGGACTATCACTGCAAATAAGCGTAAGCAATTGATTGTAAATGGTGTTCAAAGTGATTTGCAGTCACTTGGAGTATGAGAGGGGGGTGCCTGTTACATTTTGCGGAGTAATTAGGTTTCTTCTGTACATTTATTGTATGTATTGTTTTTCATTTTGTTGTTCTTTTAATAAAATCACAATTGTTAAAAATATGGCTTACATTGATGTTATTATTCATAATGTATACTGTTCTGAGGCCAAATATTATTCATAATGTATGCTGTTCTGAGGCCAAATAATAACCCATAACTATATAAATGAACCCTTACGTTGTTTTAGTGAAGTATATATACATTTGCCATGTTATTCTGACAATGAGTAAAAATGGCCTATAGGAAATTCTGCTACCCGATTGACCCTACGTTGTGATATTACAACATTTCCATAAAACCTTACAAAAACTTTATTTTTTTTTAAACACTATATTTTCTTCTCCAAAGTACTCCTACAACACCATCAGAAAGGTTGATTTTTTTTTTTTGCAAGTAGAAATATATCCGGGTCTTACAGGGTTAAGTAATTATGTTCTAGATAGCCAGGTTGTTTTGGATTTTGTTTATGAAGCAGAAGGAGGGGAAGTCATTTTAAGGATGTAAGGATTTGAACAAGAGTCCAATTTCATGGAAGGCCTTTTTTGTTTGAGATGCAGTTTCTCATCGTTCCTCTCACCGATTCACAATTTCACAACCTTAGACAGGATGTGCATCAGGGCATTCAATTCCTGAAATGTAACCTTTTCTAGTTTTATAAATATGTTTGCACGTTAAATAAATACTGTGACGACAAGTTACTGACATGGTGGTGAATGTGAAGTTGTTTAAAGGGGACCTACTATGCCTTTTACCTATTTCAGTTATTTATATATTGTGTTATGATGTCAGATATCTATGGCTAAACATAGTCAAAGTTCCAAAACTTGAGGTTAACATGCAGAAATGCTGCCTTTAAGTCAAAAGCCCTCACAGAAGGTGATTAACAGCTGAGCTGAAGGAGAAATTAGTTCTACTGAAAAACAACTAAAACTAAAATGGAAGAACTGCAGTGTGTTAGGGAGTACACATACTGTGACAGAGGACTAAAGAGAGGATTTACTGTCTCTAAGGAAACCAGAAAATTTCACATTTGAATAGCTGAAATCAGAGAATTAGGACATTTTCCTTAAAGAAATGTCTCTAAATGATTAATAGATCATCAAAATAGGCAATTAATTTAATATTTGGCAATTCATCTATGAATTGACTAATCGTTGCAGCTCTTTATAAGTTTTTATAAAATGTATTTTCATGTATTTTCAAAATACAAAATACGTATTTGTATCTCAAATACATTTTCAGACAGGTATTTTGTATTTGTATTGTGATACATTTTTTGAGCAAGTATTTGTAATTTGTATCAAAATACTTTATGATGTATTTTCGCCCATCTCTGGCTGAATCCAAACTTAATGTAACTGAGGCTGTATTTGCGTAATTTTTTACGTTGTTTCTTTGTGGATTCCACACTTGCGCTGCTCACGGAGCCACTAGCAGCACACGTGGTGCTCGATTCAGCACTAACGCTGTTAACGTTAGCACTGGAAGACGTTGTTGCGGCTGTGAATACCTCTCGTGGTGCGCCTATGGCGGAGCCTGCACTGGTGCCTGCTTCGCTGTCCTCGTTCACTTGTTGAATGTCATTGCTGCTGGACTCCTCCACACGTCTCTTTCGAATACTTCCCGTTTTCAGCCAATTTTGCAACATGCCTGCAGCTTCTTGCTTGTAACATTAGCAGCAAATTGTGTGTAGGCGCATCGTCGCGCAACAGGTAGTAGTGTCCGTCAGAAACAACGCCAGAAACACATTTATTTAATAATGTTGTTCCTAAATCTACAACAACAAAATGAATGTAGATACAAGTTATTTTAAACCCCATTTCAATTTTCAAGCTCATTTTCATTCGTAGTATATTGATAGTATTACTGTACAACATTTTTAACGTTGGTTTTATTTCACATAAAATAACATTGAGATTCCAGGGATCCCTCCGAGTACCCCCAGCAGGGGGCGCAAGTACCCCCGGGGGTACGCGTACCCCAGTTTGAGAATCACTGCGCTACACTATAGCAAGATCAAAGTGAAAAGAATGTTCTAAATGCATCGGCTAGAAAAATATAGCCTATCCCTATATGATGAGATTCATTTTATATTGGTGAAAGTTTGTCCAGAAAGATATTGTTTTCTCTCCCCTGCTGCAGGTAGAATGATGCACATAAATATACCCTACATTATGTAAAGTCATTGCATAAATGTGTTTTTATTGTAAAACTAAATGTGAAGTAGGGCCAAGTTATTGGAGCGGACATCACAGTATAGCACATGACAGAAGCACGTTCCGCTGTCACTTATCTAAATCACGTTAAATTCACAAGGGGTATATATAGGCTCAAGAGGACATATATGTTTCACATAGGGTGGTGTTTCATTTCGATGTTTTATTTGGTCCAATATTGAAATGTTCTACAATTGCAGGTTGTCTTACCATTACACATTATTTTAGATCTACCTTTTATATCTATTTCGGCTCATTTGGTTGCTATTTAGTAGCGAAATGGAGGACCCAATTGCATGCTGGGACATTCACAGGCAGTAAACTTACAACTGCTATTTCCTATGGGAAGCTGGGTGCTGCTATGTGTTGTGTCTGTCTGAGCGAGGGAGTCAGAGAGAGAGAGAGAAGGGTGACAGAGAAGAGGCAGAAGAGCACTGGCGCACTGAATAGGCCTGGTTTCAGAGAGAGACAGAGAAGGGTGACAGGGGAGAGGCAGAGGAGCACTCCTTGACACTGGCGCACTGAATAGGCCTGCTTTTCAAAGGCGCAAAGCGCTAAATGTAGGCCAGGTCGGAAGATATCAGTAGGCCGGTATTTAGCGCCGACACGCCTAGTTTCGCCCATTCTGGGACTGCGCCACGCCCATTCGGCCTAAAGCGCATTTGGCAGCGGAAAGCCATATTGATATCTTCCCGAAACAGAAACATGCAGAAATGCTGCCTTTAAGTCAAAAGCCCTCACAGAAGGTGATTAACAGCTGAGCTGAAGGAGAAATTAGTTCTACTGAAAAACAACTAAAACTAAAATGGAAGAACTGCAGTGTGTTAGGGAGTACACATACTGTGACAGAGGACTAAAGAGAGGATTTACTGTCTCTAAGGAAACCAGAAAATTTCACATTTGAATAGCTGAAATCAGAGAATTAGGACATTTTCCTTAAAGAAATGTCTCTAAATGATTAATAGATCATCAAAATAGGCAATTAATTTAATATTTGGCAATTCATCTATGAATTGACTAATCGTTGCAGCTCTTTATAAGTTTTTATAAAATGTATTTTCATGTATTTTCAAAATACAAAATACGTATTTGTATCTCAAATACATTTTCAGACAGGTATTTTGTATTTGTATTGTGATACATTTTTTGAGCAAGTATTTGTAATTTGTATCAAAATACTTTATGATGTATTTTCGCCCATCTCTGGCTGAATCCAAACTTAATGTAACTGAGGCTGTATTTGCGTAATTTTTTACGTTGTTTCTTTGTGGATTCCACACTTGCGCTGCTCACGGAGCCACTAGCAGCACACGTGGTGCTCGATTCAGCACTAACGCTGTTAACGTTAGCACTGGAAGACGTTGTTGCGGCTGTGAATACCTCTCGTGGTGCGCCTATGGCGGAGCCTGCACTGGTGCCTGCTTCGCTGTCCTCGTTCACTTGTTGAATGTCATTGCTGCTGGACTCCTCCACACGTCTCTTTCGAATACTTCCCGTTTTCAGCCAATTTTGCAACATGCCTGCAGCTTCTTGCTTGTAACATTAGCAGCAAATTGTGTGTAGGCGCATCGTCGCGCAACAGGTAGTAGTGTCCGTCAGAAACAACGCCAGAAACACATTTATTTAATAATGTTGTTCCTAAATCTACAACAACAAAATGAATGTAGATACAAGTTATTTTAAACCCCATTTCAATTTTCAAGCTCATTTTCATTCGTAGTATATTGATAGTATTACTGTACAACATTTTTAACGTTGGTTTTATTTCACATAAAATAACATTGAGATTCCAGGGATCCCTCCGAGTACCCCCAGCAGGGGGCGCAAGTACCCCCGGGGGTACGCGTACCCCAGTTTGAGAATCACTGCGCTACACTATAGCAAGATCAAAGTGAAAAGAATGTTCTAAATGCATCGGCTAGAAAAATATAGCCTATCCCTATATGATGAGATTCATTTTATATTGGTGAAAGTTTGTCCAGAAAGATATTGTTTTCTCTCCCCTGCTGCAGGTAGAATGATGCACATAAATATACCCTACATTATGTAAAGTCATTGCATAAATGTGTTTTTATTGTAAAACTAAATGTGAAGTAGGGCCAAGTTATTGGAGCGGACATCACAGTATAGCACATGACAGAAGCACGTTCTGCTGTCACTTATCTAAATCACGTTAAATTCACAAGGGGTATATATAGGCTCAAGAGGACATATATGTTTCACATAGGGTGGTGTTTCATTTCGATGTTTTATTTGGTCCAATATTGAAATGTTCTACAATTGCAGGTTGTCTTACCATTACACATTATTTTAGATCTACCTTTTATATCTATTTCGGCTCATTTGGTTGCTATTTAGTAGCGAAATGGAGGACCCAATTGCATGCTGGGACATTCACAGGCAGTAAACTTACAACTGCTATTTCCTATGGGAAGCTGGGTGCTGCTATGTGTTGTGTCTGTCTGAGCGAGGGAGTCAGAGAGAGAGAGAGAAGGGTGACAGAGAAGAGGCAGAAGAGCACTGGCGCACTGAATAGGCCTGGTTTCAGAGAGAGACAGAGAAGGGTGACAGGGGAGAGGCAGAGGAGCACTCCTTGACACTGGCGCACTGAATAGGCCTGCTTTTCAAAGGCGCAAAGCGCTAAATGTAGGCCAGGTCGGAAGATATCAGTAGGCCGGTATTTAGCGCCGACACGCCTAGTTTCGCCCATTCTGGGACTGCGCCACGCCCATTCGGCCTAAAGCGCATTTGGCAGCGGAAAGCCATATTGATATCTTCCCGAAACAGGCGCAAGGCACGTTTTTTTGCGTTTAAGGCCCGTTTCAGCGCCGAAGGCCTGTGGGAGAATAGAGCCCATTGTATTGTAGATCACTCACAGTTTCACTCTCAAAAGAGTAATAGCGCCCTCTATAGGAAACTACACACTGCATGAAAAGCCTGTTATGTGGGCCAATGCAGAACTGCAAAATGTTAGCTATGCAGCACTTTCTGGCACTTTGCAGCTAGCACAGAATAATCCCACTTATTACCACATATACCTCAATAGATGACCCCCCCCCCCCAGCCCCCTACTGTGGGAGGCTTTTATATGTCAATGGGCATGTTGTGATGCAAATCACAACACCCCCCCCCCCCTATCCTGGTCCAGGATGAGGGGCTTTAACACCTCAGGATGAGAGAGTTAGAGAGAGAGATCTTGAGCCCAAAATGTAAATTAATTAGTTTTAACCCGCACCATACACTTTAAAAGTTCAACATTCAACTTTCAAAGTCAAGTTAAACTGTTTTTATTTATAAAATGCACAGTATAATACAAGGTCATTCTGAAAAATGAAATTATGACAAGGCAAGCAATTACAGAAGAATGCATTCACCTTCTTCTGAAATAAGTTTATAATGTAAGGTTCAGTTAATATAAGAACAAAGCAAGAACAATAAGGTACAGGGTCCATACAGCTTTTGAAGAGTAAAATTCAAGCACTCTCACAGGATTTGAAGCTATGCTTTGAAGAAAGAAAACTGGACTGTTTTTATTGTCTCGCGAGAGCTCGTAACGTGATCGCGGAAGGAGATGATGTTGGTTTGCTGCTGTGCTGCCTGCTGCCTATCCATGGCTGATATCGACACGGACAGTACGCCCACAGGAAGGCCCTCACAATACCAAGCTTTCGGTAAGAATATACATTAAATAATGATTTAAAGGACGGCTTTACCGTGGGGAATATGAATATATATTAAATCTCACGCCCCTAAGATTTTCGAATCCGTTGATATTTTTGAAATTGGAGGTTCACTGCCAGAGATATCAACCGAAATCCACTCTGTGTGTGTGTGTGTGTGTGTGTGTGGGGGGGGGGGGGGGGGTGGAGGGGAGGGGCGGGTGCGGGAACCCGAAATCCTACATTTCCCACAATGCACTGGGCTCGCGTGGCCTTCGTTTCCACGCCCACCCCTCAGGCATTTGGCTGATATCAAACTCCAGTAGGTGGCGGTAATGCACATATATGCTTGCCAACCGCCATAAAAGTCGAAGAAGAAGAAGGCTTCGACATAAAAAGATTTAGTAGAACAAGAAAAACTTAAAAAAAAGCATCGGCCACCACTTCTCTTAATGACAGACGGGCAGGCCCAAAAAATAACGGAGGAGGCAGCCGTGGAGGTGGCGATGGGGATGGTAGCACGGATGAGGGGGGCCAAGGAGGAGGTAAAGAGGAAGCCTACCTTCCAAAAAAATAACCTCTCTGACCTGGCAAAAATGAGGGTGTGTCCGGCGGACCAAACGTTGATCCTCGCTTACCTAGACAAGGTAATAGACTCAACCCCGCTCCCTGCTGGTCTGGTGTTCCTACGCACAATCACCCAGTTCGGCCAGAAGGAGGAGGCGCCCCTCCACATAGCAGAGATGTTTGAACACATGTGGCACATTGAGGCGGTGTCAGTTCACGTGGCCACATCAGTCCACCACCCGAACAAGGAGGTGGACTTGATGTGGTCACGGCATGGCATCAACAGGGTGTGTGGCACCCGGGGGAAGACTTATACCCAAATGTCGATGCACGAGGCAGCAAATTTCCAGTCCGCGCTGGAAAACAGAGCGCTGGACTTGGATAGGAAAATCTGGAATGTATTGAAGCTAGGCAAGGGCAGCCTGCAGTTCGTCCAGCTGTACTGCGACAGCCCCCACAACCCCCAGACCCCCTTCTACAAGCACCCCGTGAGTGGTGTCATCGCCACTTGCGGGGTGTTACACCACAACACCAAAAAGGCCATGCTCAACAGAGCAAAAAGATACGGGGTCCACTTTAATGACCTCAGGGACAAGGGCAGCTACCAGCTGCCAGCCCGTCTGGAGGCTGTCCTGCGCTTCGAACCTGGGGAGGAGGAGGGGGAGGATGTGCCACATAGCATCGACCCATCGGCCTGCTTTAGTGTTGAAGGGCTCGCAACACTGCTCCGAGATGAAGCAATGCTCCTCCCATTCCAGGGTCAGGGACTGAAGCAGGTGACAGCAGCTGTCATCTGCCATGTCACAGAGACCCTGGAATGGGAGTTTACGAATGCCCAACACAAGGGGGGGTATGACGCGTCGTGGAAAGCCTACCAGTGCGAGCTCGCACTGGAGGAGTTTTACCACGGGGCACCGCGTTGTGCTTCGGACCGAGCGTACAGCGTGAGCCTTGGAACGAGCTCGGTGCATGTGGAGAGCAGGACCAGGCAGCGGGGCTTCCTGGGCCTTGCTCCCTGGTCGGCAGCCAGCGCCGGCAATGTGCCTCCACCGCTGGCCAATTGGACAGCGGTGGAGACACAGCAAAACCGTATCCAGAGGATGTTCCCTCTCACAGACACCATCCACGCCAACGAGGAGGTGGTTGGAGAGGCTCTGGTAGAGGTCCTTCTGGACCTCTACCAGAGGAATTTCAACCTGCCCCTCGCCCTGCTGAAGGGAACGGCTGAGCCGATCATCCCAAAAGACTCCCTAACCCACGCAGAGTTAGCAGAAAAGGTCATCCAACACCAAGCCTTCTTCCGCTACCCCTGCGTGACGCCACGGGCCCTCGACCTAGTTAAAGAGGGAGGGAGAGATCCATCCAACTGCTTAATTGAAGGATTCAAAGCCCTTGATCTTAAGTATGTTCCCCACATCCGGTACCGCACCTACAAAGGCACGAAGAGTGTCAATTGGTCGTTCAAAGACTATGCAGAACTCCGGCCCATCGGAGCACCCATCTCGGAAGGGACAAAGCAGCATGCCTTGGTGCAAAACATCTGCACTGAGATGGTGGAGCGTGGCCTGACCGGGGAGGGGCACCTCGAGAGGTACCGTGAGTGGGGCATGCCCTGGTTGCCCCAGGTCCTCAGACGGTTTCCCCCCGAACTGGCAAACAAAGAGAAGAAAACCATGGACCTGCTGGTTTACATTGCCTGCATTGGCATTCTTCAAAACAATGGGTTTGTGGAGTTTGAGAAGCTGCGCTATCTGCATAACGCGAGGCCAATTGCAGGGAAAAGAATGCTGGAGCTAAAGCTGCGCTCAAACTTCACCCTAAGAAAGATATGTGGAGAGAGCTGCGTGCTCTTCAAGATGGCAGACGACATCCCCACCCTGCTCGTAGTGCCACCAAAGCCTGGGAAGTACAGGGAGGATGTGCCAGAGGCCCCACAGGCACAGGCACCAGAAGAGGATGCCCAGGCGCTGGAGGAGACCGAGGAGAGGCCACCCAGGTCCTCCAGCATGGCTGCGCCTAGTGGATTGAAAACGAGATGGACAGCTCAGGAGTTGTCAATTGTCCCAACTCAGGGGACAATGGAGGAGGACTATCGTGCATATTTGAAGTCCTGCCAAGAACTCCAAATCCCCTACAGGACCAAACAAGCAGTAAAGAAGCAGCACTGGCTGATGATGGGCAACCAGTGATTCACTCCTTTTGAGTGTATTTTTCTTTGTTTCATTTAACCCTGCCTCAGTTTTATTTCTTTTGTGGTTTAAGGCCTTGCTTTTATTTTGTTTTAAGGCCTGTTTTTGATTTGTTTTTATGTGTTTCTATGTTCAGTGTTGTGTTGTGTATGTTGTATGTCTGTGTCGTTGTATGTTGTATGTCTGTGTGGTTGTATGTTGTATGTCTGTGTCGTTGTATGTTGTATGTCTGTGTCGTTGTATGTTCTATGTAAAAAAAATAAAAACCTGCGTAAGCGGAGCCAAAAAAAACAAAAAAACAACAAACAAACAAAAAAAAATCCCTCCACATGGAATCTGCCTTGTCGTGGCGTGGAGGCTTGCGTGCCTCTGTGACACTTTCTATTCCTCAAAGGAATAGAAAGTGCCACAGAGGCCAGACCAAAGATTCCAACCATTTTTTGATTTTCTTTTGACCTTTGACCTGTTTTTTTTTACTAAGTGTTTGAGCCAAAATCCTTCCTCAGGGGATGTGATAGGAGTGCGTTTCAGGTCATTTGGAGTCGACTGGTACTATCCTAGGGTTAGGGTTAGGGTTAGGGTTAGGGTTATGTAACTATTTTATGTAAAAATGTGTAAAAACGGGTACATTGCTCAGCGTTGATTTCGTTACTTCAACGCACCTACTACTAGATGTAAAATTTGACAAGCTTTCCAATGCCGCCAGTCCCGTGTCTGTCCGTGCTTCCGTTCCCGAGATATGGTCTCTTTGCAAGGATCTATGGAAAGCTAACCTAGCTACAGCAGGCTAGGTGGTGGAAAAAGATGGCTGCCTTTTGTTTTTGTTCAAGACCTCTGAAGGGGCGTGGAGGACCTCTAGAGGCGGGACCATGGCTCACAACAAATGTAGTTCATAGGTCCTCGACTTCCGCAAGGCGTGAGAGATGCTTGATATCTCTGGCAGTGAACCAGCAATTTCAAAAATTTCAACGGATTCGAAAACCTTAGGGGCGTGAGATTTAATATATATTCATATTCCCCACGGTAAAGCCGTCCTTTAAGGAGGATTCTAGGATTTAACATTAGATTAGATTATATTTTGAAGCGGAGCCTTTGTTGTCGCACACGTGACATCACAGCTGCGACCAAACATGGCTGCTGCCAGTCTGTTGTTTTTCAGTTTCAGAATGATCAGAAAGCTACTGTAATTTGCAATCCATGTCCCACACAGGTTCCGAGAGGAGGGGAAACCTCTAAGCTGGCATTACGTTAAATCAAAGCTGGCGATGATGCAGTGGATATGTTTGTTGTTTGTGTTAGCGAGTTTCGTTAGCATTTAGCTCGTAGCGCGGCCTACCGGCCGCTTGGCAGACAGACTTTTACATTTACAGTCTGTGGCTTGTGATCAAACAGCCCCACAAAAGCATTTAATACACACTTTACCCGAAATGAAACATCCAGGGATTGTGTATTTAACTCAAAAAAACCACTCGCTAACGTTAAGCTAACCGCGCTAGTTAGCGTTAGCTGCTGGACCACTGAGCTAAATAAGTGCTGGACAGAGCAATCTTAACAGCCAATAATGCAATAATGCAAAATTTGAACAGATCAGTAACATGACAATAAGAGTCTAAATTACTATGCCTTTTGTCATTGTGTTTTATCTGCAGACTAAGCAGCTTGGCTTTCCGTTATATAAAAGCCTTTATTTTTGTATTGACTATAATTGAGTGATACACTTTATTAAAACGATCATATTATTTTTTATTTTATTTATTTTTATATTTTTTTCCCGATTTTTTATCCCATTTTATCCCCCATTAGTGCTCACTTGATTTCTCAATCCTGGTTGCTACTCCATCCTCTGCCCATCTGGGGAGAGCAGACATGTTGTACGTTATAGATTTGATTACATGCCTTTACATTGTCTCAAAATGCTTTCTAAACAGCAGTGGAGCCAGCGCCACCAGGGTCTGTTTGAAAAACGGTAATTTTATTGTTTTACGCAGTGTGCTTGATTCATATCAGCGTTTGTATCTGTCGGTTTAAGTCTAATGACCAGAAGATAAATGCTGTTGATAATTCGGCACACCGTGAAAATCTCCTGGAGGTCTGGGTGTTAAACATATTTGCCATGAACCTCTTGTAACGTCAATGGTGCAGCCATTTTCCACTGGCGCACCGTGCCTTCCCATTCTAATATGTAATGGCAAATTTATTTATTATTACAAGTGGCTCTAACTGCTTTCTAGCTGTAAATAATTCGTGTTAACCTTTTCCTTAAGTTATGCAGAGCAGCAACCTTTGGAAATAGCATATTTAGAGCGGAGTTTCTGGACTTGGTGTTATGTGACGCGCGTGGGGGGAAATGGCCCTCGTTTATCAGCGGAGGTAAACCAATAATACAGCATGTTTTTCTGTAGCTGTGGTCAGGAGGAACAACTGACTAATATCAGATAGGCTATTTCATTGTCCACCTTCAAACTGATATTGATCTAAGGCATTTATCATATCTACTCTATATCTCCAGAGGAAATCTACTACAACCACGTCACACTTAACACGTTCACTGCCAATGGCGAGTTGACTCGTCAAAAAAAATCCAACGGTTGACTGCCAATGACGAGTTGAGACGTCAAAAAAAAAAAAATTTTGACGGTGCTACGTGGATCAATGCCCCCCACGTCTCCTATAAAAATATTGGAGCCACCGAACGTGTACAACCCATTCCACCGACCCACTAAGTGGCGACAGTGCTCTCCATTCTAGAGGAAGGCAAGCAAAAAGCAGTGTGAGGAAGCCATTCTCATGAAAATGGATTGGCGAAAACGCTTTCGCGCTTGGGAGCTGGCGGTGGGGTTTTGCAAATTTGCATAATAGATTACGGGTGGAACACACTTTGAAACACACAGCATAAATAAGACCAGAATCGCAAAAGCTTCATCAAAGCTCTCAGAACCCCAAGAAACGAGCGAGCCCATCCAGACTTGCCCAGCGGCCGCCAGCAGACAGGCACAGCAGCAGCAAAGCAGTGAGCCTGGTGACGCGAGGTTACAGCAGCAACAGAAACGAGCTTGTGACACGCCCGCTGCAGCCAAGAAGAACACACACGGAGGGAGGAGTTTGAAGGAGAGGGGTGTTTCCTGCTGTTATGGAGGAAATTACTGTTCAAAACTATTGTTTAGATGTCTGACGTCTTACTGATGCCAAAAATGAATGGTTAAAGTGACTGTTCTATCGAATTTCACAAAAAGCCGTTTATCTCAGAATAAATTTTCAGACGCTGAAACCATGCTGTATTCAACTGCTAATGCTTACATAACTACTAACTCTACAAACTAACTCTTTTAGACAGAGAAAGCACACATTCTATTAGTTCTTTTGAGATATTGTGTGTTCACAAAATCCTAACAGAAACGAATCCTCGGCTCTTGAAAGATGAGCCAGAATCCTCAAAAAAAACCTCTGGCAGAAGCTAACTACAGTATTGAAAAACGGCTGGCAGTGAATGTGTTAAAGGAGAACTTCAATGAATGCTTCACAATTTTCCTCTTTTTTTACAGAATATCTCATAGCAGTGTCCCCTCTGCACCTCCTTGCCAATAGGCTATGGTAAGTTCATATTTTTGTCATATTATTGTTTATCTGTTATCATAATGTACCAAGAATGTATCCAACTAACGTTAGCACAGAAGATCACACAATAGCTACGTTAGTGCTGTAAACTTTGAAATGTTTATGTGACACAGACGGCTGTGTGTGATCATTTCATCTCAAACGCGATACAAAAAATAGGCTACTTTTTACCATCGTCATCGCTCTCTCCAAGTGGCACCCATTTCTCCTCCTCCGATTCATCTGTGTCAGACGGATCAGAACGCTGTGAAGGGGAGCCTTCGTCGCCATGGCGCTCCGTCGTGGAGCAACAACAAAAACGCCGGCGTCTTCCTCGCCATCGTTGCCATCCGAGAACTCTGGGTCGGACTCTGTTTCGACCACAGGCTCCACCCATAAATACTAAACTAGCGGGTTCCTTTCATCAGTTTGACTTGAAACAATGTCACAGGCTGGGAAAGTGTCTGATGTAATGGAAACAACCAAAACATGAAAGTACGTCCGAGTACGTCCTTGGCACAGAACGCCATTGTTAAAAGTACGTCCGGGTACGTCCTTGGCAGAGAATGAGTTAACCCATGTTCGCATAATTTAGTTATCTCTGTGTGTGGGCTCTACTAGGCTGCGTGCGAACCACATACCCTTTACAAGGATTAAAAACCCTGCAATACTCCTATTCTCATTACAAACAATCTAGCCTAACAAACATGTTTCTCTCTCTCTCTCTCTCTCTCTCTCTCTCGCTAGGCAAGAGTGCAGATGCTGCATAACTCTGAGATTAACCCCATCAAGTATGATGCTCACAATGGGTAAGATTTTCATCCTCTCTCTCTCCCCTGTTCTTCAAAACAAGTGTGGTATACATTCTGCTGTATAAAAGTAATACAATTTACATTATCTGATCTATTTATTATTATAATATGTGTTCACAGATTGAGCCATCCACACAACGCGGCAGTGACGTCATATTTGATGGGAACTCTAGCTGCAAGTGCAGATTTCCAGGCTCTCGACAGTGACGTCCTTCTGTGTAAGTAACTTTATTGTAAAATGAAGAGATTACCTGTTTTTGAGAATGTGTCAATGTTCTGGATTTGTTTTGCTCTAGTGCAGTGGTTCTCAAAGTGGGGTCCCAAGTACCTAAGTGTACGTCTCTCTCATATGCACACACACACACGGAACCACTGCTCTAGTGTGTCTGTAGATATCTGTATATTTTATATACTTATATGGAAATGTGATGTTATGGAGCTGTATCGTACCAGAGAGTGAGACTAAGACAAAGGACAGTCTTCCATGGCACAATTCTGAAACAATTTTGTATTTAAAACATACTACTTTAATTGTTTTTCAGCTGCCTGTAAAACGTGGTACGAGACTGTACGCCGGACCTTCCACTTCAGCCAACCTGGGCTAGAGGGGAAGGGGACAGCCGCAAAGATTTCATGCCGGAGTCGAGCACGAAGATTGAGGGTAAATAAGGGACTTACTAGACTAGGCATTAAAGGGAGAGTGCGGATTATTGGACATAATGTTTTATGAACTCCATACCAGTTGTAGAGTGTCTGGGGAGCTGACTTGCTGATCCATGATTCCCGTAGGCGGAGCTCTAGCTTGATCTGAGTGGAGAAAAACCGAGTCCCGGAGGACATTCTAGGGTCACGGAGTTATCAAGTTTTACTCCTAAACAAAGCATGCATGTGTTATGACATCTCATTTCAACAATAAAACCGCAGTCTTGCTGTTGATCAGACCGTGCTATTTATTGGCACTACTTTCTGGCTCCGCACTGCATCCGCGGTGGTCACTATAACGCTGTGTACAGGTGTTTCAGACACAGCACGCTCTGTAGCCTTGACTTCTGTTGTGATGAAGGTATTTGAGCGTATTGTCTGTGACCACCTGTCTAACGTTGAGATGGACAGCTTCCAGTTCGCTTATCGTGCCAACAGGTCTGTCGAGGATGCTGTGTCTCTGTGTCTCCACAGCATCCTACAGCACCTGGAGGCCCCCGCCACTTACGTTAGAGTTTTATTTATCGATTTTAGCTCTGCGTTTAACACGATCGTGCCCTCCAAACTATTTGATAAACTTATGGCTCTAGGGATCAATCACTCTCTATGCCTTTGGATTCTCGACTTCCTGTCTAACAGGAAGCAAGTAGTTAAAATAGGCAACAGGCTCTCTCGAACTATGACTCTCAACACCGGGGCCCCCCAGGGTTGCGTTCTTTCAGCCCTTCTCTTTGCACTTTATACCAACGATTTTATATCCCACTCTCAATTTGTTTCGTTTTTTAAGTACGCGGACGACACTACGGTGGTCGGGTATATTAAAAACGGTGATGAATCTGCCTACAGGGCCGAAGTGGCAGCCCTAGTCAACTGGTGCACTTTAAACAATCTTGTCTTAAATTTAGATAAGACCAAGGAAATGATTATTGATTTCCGCAAAAGCGGCTCAGTGCCCCCCTCTCTGGTCATTTGTGACCAGCCCGTCGACAGGGTCGACAGCTTGAAATTTCTGGGCACCACCATATGCCGCTCCCTGAAATGGGAAGTCAACACTAGTAACATTGTGAGCAAAGCCCACCAGAGGCTTCACTTTCTGAGGCAGCTCAAGAAGTTTGGTGTGTCTGGGGAGGCGATGGCTCACTTTTACAGAGCCACTGTGGAGAGTGTACTCACCTTCTCAGTCACAGTGTGGTACGGCAACACTACCACCCTTGAGAGGAAACGGTTGGAAAGGGTGGTACGCATAGCGTCCAAAATCACCGGCCACGACCTTCCATCCGTTTCCTCCATCTATGCCACACGCACCAAACGCAAGATGCAGAGGGTGATCGCCGACCCCTCCCACCCTGCTAGCTCTCTCTTTAAACCCATGCCCTCAGGTAGGAGGCTTCAGTCTCTGAGGTGCAGGACCTCCCGTCTCAGGAACAGCACTTATCCTGAGGCAGTTCGCCTCCTGAACTCTGACCCTCTTTGCATTCGCACCTTACCTTTAAATCGCACCTTAAATCTGTAGGCTTGAATTGAACTTGAACTTGAATTGCACTTTATAGGCAGCTCGAAACTGCTTTTATGAACAAATGCTGCTTGTAAAACCGTGCACTTTATCTATTTCAGCCTCTCTCATATTTTATGTAGTGTTTTTTTCACTTTTCTTATTCTCTTTTGTGTCTGAATCTGTGAGTTGTTATGTCTGTTTTTATGTCTGTTTTTTAGAGCTGCACTGAAACAAATTCCAATCAACTCTGTTGACATGGCAATAAAGTATTGAATCACGTAAACAGGCTACTAAAACATACTAAACATGTCCGACTATGAAAGCGATGAAGATATGCCGTTTACGCCAGATTTGAGAGGATGTCTTTATGAACCTGAATACACAGAAGAGTAACTTCGTCAGATCGACCTGGAATGGGCAGAGAGAGAGGGGAGAGAGAAAGAGGTGGAGCAAGAAGACGCAGATCAACAGAGTTGGAGAGCTACTGCTGCCGAGTAGCCTAGTCTATATTAGGCTATGTAATTTTTTTTTATTTTTTAACTGACAACATTGTTAGATTTAGGTTTTAACATTGTTAGTCTCTCGTACCATGGGATTTGGTGCAGTGCTCTTCTACTGAAGAGCACTGCAGTGACCAGGGTAAGAGAGACTACAGTAGGCTACCTAAATCTAACAATGTTGTCAGGTAAAAAAATAAAAATAGATACATAGCCTATATTCTCCCGGTAGCTCTCCAACTCTGTTGATCTGCGTATTTTCTATTCTCTTCTCTTCATCTTCTCTCCTCTCTCTCTGCCCATTCTAGGTCAAGGTCTAGGTCTAGCTCCTCATCTGTGTATTCAGGTTCATAAAGACATCCCCTCGAATCTGGTGTAAACGGCATATATTCATTGCTTTCATAGTCAAGACATGTTTAGTATGTTTTAGTAGCCTGTTTACAGAGCGTGCTGTGTCTGAAACACCTGTACACAGCGTTATAGTGACCACCGCGGAGCCAGAAAGTAGTGCCAATAAATAGCACGGTCTGATCAACAGCAAGACTGCGGTTTCATTGTTGAAATGAGATGTCATAACATCATCTTCTTTAGGAGTAAAACTTGATAACTCCGTGACCCTAGAATGTCCGTCGGGACTAGTTTTTCTCCACTCAGATCAAGCTAGAGCCCCGCCCACGGGAATCATGGATCAGCAAGTCAGCTCCCCAGACACTCTACAACTGGTATGGAGTTCATACAACGTTATGTCCAATAATCCGCACTATCCCTTTAAGATTACGTGATCTTTTACTTTGAAGGTAATTGTTATTGTTACTGCACCGCATGAGGGAAACTAGTTAGTTGTTTAGCAGTTACTGACTGCGTCTGATTGTGTTTACAGCTCTTCACATTGAGGACAAGCATGCTGCTGACTGCGAGTGAAAAGGAGATGTGGGGAGGCGTCATACCAGATCTGATGTCGGATGAGGAGGACGGCACGGTAGCTGGAGTCGATGGATGGATTGTGCGGCCACCATCTTTTCGCAGCCACAAGCTCAGTGACTTGTGTGCTGTACTCCAGGGCAGGCTGGACGCCATTCCTGTCCACCCAGCTTCCCACATGACACGCCGCCCTCCGCGGCTTGGGGGACCATTTTTGGACAGACTTGCCCCCCGAAAAATGGAGCCAGAGGCCAAAAAACACTGCGTTTCCACTGGTCCTTGAAATCCTTGAAAGTTTGTGGATTTGGGGGGGGAATCTAGGCTTTAAAAGTTTGTGAAAATAGACATGTGTCCTGGAAAACTCTTTGTTGCTTTTTTCCCAGTAAGAGCTGGTGTGTGTGTGTTATGAAGAAGCGCATTTGCTGTGTGGATTTGATGTTGAGGAAGGCGTGTTTTTATTATTTCATATTTTGAGATTGTGCATGCTTTTACAATTTTTTTTTTGCAGTGTGCTGTGGTTTATATTAAAAGCTTTTCCTCAATATTCCTTGATTTATGTATTTTTTCCCCTCTCCCGATACATTGATCTCATTGCAGTGTAAAATGTGTATTTAGACACAATTTATTATTATGAAATTCATTTATTATTATTAACACATTCACTGCCAGCTGTTTTTCAATACTGTAGTTAGCTTCTGCCAAGTTTTTTTTTTGAGGATTCTGGCTCATCTTTCAAGAGCCGAGGATTCGTTTCTGTTAGGATTTTGTGAACACACAATATCTCAAAAGAACTAATAGAATGTGTGCTTTCTCTGTCTAAAAGAGTTAGTTTGTAGAGTTAGTAGTTATGTAAGCATTAGCAGTTGAATACAGCATGGTTTCAGCGTCTGAAAATGTAGACGTTTTTGTTTTCTTGTGTTCAGACATAGGTTTTTAGATGTTATTTATTTACCTTGACAGTTTCGACGAGTCAACTCTCGTCTTCTTCAGAAGCAGTCGCACTGACAGACTGACTGAAAATGTATTCTGAGATAAACGGCTTTTTGTGAAATTCGATAGAACAGTCACTTTAACCATTCATTTTTGGCATCAGTAAGACGTCAGACATCTAAACAATAGTTTTGAACAGTAATTTCCTCCATAACAGCAGGAAACACCCCTCTCCTTCAAACTCCTCCCTCCGTGTGTGTTCTTCTTGGCTGCAGCGGGCGTGTCACAAGCTCGTTTCTGTTGCTGCTGTAACCTCGCGTCACCAGGCTCACTGCTTTGCTGCTGCTGTGCCTGTCTGCTGGCGGCCGCTGGGCAAGTCTGGATGGGCTCGCTCGTTTCTTGGGGTTTGTGTTGAGAGCTTTGATGAAGCTTTTGCGATTCTGGTCTTATTTATGCTGCATGTTTCAAAGTGTGTTCCACCCGTAATCTATTATGCAAATTTGCAAAACCCCACCGCCAGCTCCCAAGCGCGAAAGTGAAAGCGTTTTCGCCAATCCATTTTCATGAGAATGGCTTCCTCACACTGCTTTTTGCTTGCCTTCCTCTAGTCTGGAGAACACTGTCGCCACTTAGTGGGTCGGTGGAATGGGTTGTACACGTTCGGTGGCTCCAATATTTTTATAGGAGACGTGGGGAGCGTTGATCCACGTCCCACCGTCAAAAAAAAAAAAAAAAAATGTAAGCCGAGATATCTCGTCATTGGCAGTCAACCGTTGGATTTTGTAAGCCGAGATATCTCGTCAATGGCAGTGAACGTGTTAATAAAAGCAGCATTGTGGGGGGGCGGGGGGTTTACGTGGGGTTAGGACCTGAGCCAATCAGTGTTTATCTATCCAACCACGTGGGGTTAGGACCTGAGCCAATCAGCGCTGACCTATAGAATTGTACCAACCAGTCTGTTGATTCAGTTTCAGCTGTTTGTAGTTGTCATCCAATCATTACCTTCCTATATAGCCAGAGACTCCAATAGTGTGACTGAGGTGAGCCTTTGATGCCCCCATCAAAGGTGTTAAGTGTCCTCCTCTGTCATTTTCACACCTCATGAATAGCCCGCGGGGATCTGAAAAGGGCTCTATTTGGGTTTATTTGGGACTGGAATAGTGGTGAATAGTGCCGAATAGTGTCTGCATATTGTGCTCTAATTGGTCATATGCTGGCCCGCATAGCAGGGATTTCATGCAGTGACAGTAAACACAAAAACAAAACCTGAGTTATGTGTGCATGTGTATCAGTGTCTATGTGATGTGTTTATGTGCTAGAATGTGTTAGAGCGAATGTGTGTGTATGTGTGTGTACCCACAGGCTTCAGTAAACCTTGACAGTAGTCAGCACAGTAACCCCAAACTAAATAGCTTCTCTCAAAGAGACAATTGAAAGTTCCCCCTAATAACCCAGTGTTCAACTAAACCATGCTTGGATTTTCTAAACGGTGGGGCCCATACGTTGGTGCACATAGGAATCCTGTTTCGAAACCACGCTACTTTTTCAGTTCCAGTGTTTGAGGAAACGATAGTATCCAGTTACTCACGCGACCATAGTTACTCACGCGACCATGACACAGTTTGGAAAGATCCAGGGAATCCACGAGCAGGCAGATGAGGCAGCAGAAAGAACGAGAGCAAAGCAACCGGTCCGTGTTGCGACGCGCATCCAAGCAGCTGAGTCCGTCCTCAAAGGAAATGGTTATTAGCAGCAAGTGTTTGGGTTCGTGGAAATAACATGAATGAGGAGACCAAACATCAGGTTTAACAAGTAGCTTTTAGTTGGAGTAGCAACCACACGGAGCTGTTTACAGACTGTCGGTGCAAAGCGTGCTGGGAGCCCAAGGACGACACAGAAGAGCAGAGGCTGTTAATTACTCTTAACATCCGTGGGTGATGCTATAATACCACCCATAACATCTCCCTTTTCTTTAAGTAAACATTAAAGTAACAACTCTTTTTAGTTATACCATTGAACCTGTGACCAGTGATACTAGGTATATAAAATAATTAATGAATATAAACACATGCCAACATAAACCATTACACCAAGCAACCAGACCCGAACACTGTGTGAGAAAACATAAACCCCATCACATCCCTGTTAGGCGACGGGCCGAGACGGCGTATCTGCTTTAGTTATTGAAAGCAATGATCCTCATCGAGGGAGAACCCAGCCCTCTAAAGTTGTGAATATTATTTTCATCTTAATCAGATTCCGTTTGTTGCCACTCGAAAATTCTACGAGCCTTTCAAAAACCAGAGTTTAAAGGTCCCAATTCGTGCAGCTGTAACCTCTTAAAAACGTGTGTCTCTGGTCCATAAAACATGATTCTGGATTAATTTGTCGAAAATATAGCAACCCCGTTTGTTGTGACAGAGTTCTCACTTCCTCATCTCGTCCCTGCCCAAGAACGCTCTGTTTCTATAATATATTCAGAACTAACAGTTCCCATTGGCCGCTGAGGGAGAGCCCGCCCCAGGCTCCCAGCGGCCAATCAGATTAGCGTCTGTGGACCAGCACGCTAGGTTGCGAGTTATCGTTAACTTAACGGTTACTACGCTAAAGAGGACATCTCAAAATGCCTAGACTTACCGAATGCACCTCTGCAGTTGCTGGATCACGTACGGTTGGCGTCGCTCCAGCTAGAAGTGTTAATTTTGTGGCTATAGACAAAATGGTGCAGGTAGGTTGTGTGAGAGAGACCCGCGCAGTATGCGTGAGGAAGCTCGTGACGTCCCAATTCCCCGTCTGGGCAAACGAAGCGTTTGGGGGTGTGGCTTGGAGGAGACTGCAGGGGGAAGCTGTATAGGGACAAATCCAACTCTGGCAGTTCTGAGCTTGTGACCACTCATTACAGGGAGGGCTGACAGCAGTATATATGCATTTACAAGTAAAAACAGCTTTTGCACGGAATGGGACCTTTAAAGTACGTTACATTTGCAGGCAAATGCTGCGACCTACTGGCCGGTAGAACCAATAGCACACAAAGATACTGTTGGAGGGACGTCATTGACCTATCAGAGTTCATTACGTTGTCATACGGCTCTACTCTTCCTCCCCGAGAAGAGCCTTGTGACGAGTTGGACACAACAAACAAAACAACATGATATATAGCAGCAGCTGCATCACTATACATTTGAGCGTAAGTATTAATGGTTTGCAACTTGTTTGTGTTGTACAGCATTTTGTTCAAACATATGGTGACGTTGAATCAGTGTTAGCTTAGCGCAAGCTAGCTAGCAGACGCTAGAATTGGCCTGCATCTAGCCATTTCTAACTAGCTAGTTTTTCTCGAATTGATATAACGTTAGCATGGAACCATCTCGTTATGACAGTGGGGAGATGATGTTAGCTTTTAGGTTGATACTAAACCTTCAGATCTTTACTACCTATTGCTGCACCTTTTTCTTAGTACTTGATAGTACTTTTGTGTGCTTTGCTACATGTTTCAATGTCCTCATGTTTTTCCTGTTTTGTTCTGACATGTTGAATGTAGCTGCATTACGTGACACTTGAATTTCCTGCAAAGGATCAATAAAGTATCTATCTATCTATCATCTATCTAACATCAGAAAAGCTAGTCACAATACGCAGGCTGCAAACTCACCGTTAGGTGACACCTTAGGGTAAGGTGACAACTTTTCATCCCAAAATAGGAGGATTTCTGAGTACCGTAAATTCCGGACTATAAGCCGCGGCTTTTTTTCCCGTTTTTTGGCCTTTTTTGGCCCCTGCGGCTTATATAACGGTGCGGCTTATCTATGGATTTTTTCAGCAAACGGCCACTCGGGAACCTCCAAAATCTATGGATGTTGGTATGAGGCAGAACGAGAGCAAGACAGACATTACGAGAGCGAGACCCTGATTGGATGATGTTGCAAAAAATGTGCCTCGCGACCTGATTGGAGCACTGTGCCACTACTCTCTCTCAGCCACTACGGTAAAACACCCTCCCTCCTCCCTCGCTCCGGGGGGAAAAAGGCAGCGATTGAGCCTGAAAGACAGTCTGAATGAAATTGAATGTAACATTCCCAATTCTATGTATTACATTCTAAAAAACTAACAGCAACATTTTGGAAGGCTAAGCCACACAACTAGCTCGTTGTAATCTAACATCATGCTTCAAAAGATGGAGAACTGGCTGTGTTACGACGATGGCGGCGAGAAGAAGAAGGAAAGAAGGAAATCGAGTAGCAGCACGTAACCTTGGCATCAGGGTGTTGACACAGAGAGCAGACGGCCGAGGTGCCGTTCAGATCCGACTGAAGGCTCAAGTTTGCCAGTGGATCCTGACAGCGTGGAGGAGTGTCAAAACATCCACGATCACCAACGGGTTCCGAAAGGCTGGACTGCTGCGTGATGAAGAGGAGGACGCCGCCAGCTGAGGGCCTTCAGAGGCTGTTCGATTCCGACAGTGACGAAGAGGAGTTCGTTGGTTTTGAGAGCGACAACGAAGGAGAGAGGAGAGTGGCTGACGAAGCCACCCTGAGCCTGTTCGTTTCCGACACTGAAGATGAGGACTTTGGTGGTTTTAGTACGCAGGAAGAAGACGAAGATGAGGATTAATGACTTGACTTTTCTGGTTACAGCCGTGTACTGCACCTTAGCCTAAAAGATGAAGACGAGGATTAATGACTTTTCTGGTAGGCTGATTACCGTATATTTTAAGCAGCCGTGTTACTGCAACTTTAGGCTTACGCGCTTACTGTCGTGTTACAGGCACTTTATTTTGCACTTTAAAAAAAACACATTTAATTTAGCCATTGATATTGCCTCGTCAAGCGCTGTAAGCTTTGTTTTTTGTTATGGTACTACTGTAGGCTATAATGTAGATCAGTGGTTTTCAACCTTTTTCATGCCAAGGACCCCTAAATTTACACAGCACAGTACATGTTCTGTAGCTACTATTGCACTAAATGGTAACACTTGAATACGTTATGCAAATATGCAACTTGTTTTGTTGAAATGTTAATAAATGGGAGCTTCCCCAAACAGCCATCTCTTTTCCGACAATCCCCTCTGTGCACGAACCCTTACATATGGTAATTAAACATCAAAACACCCGCGGCTTATAGACCGGTGCGGCTTATATAAGAAAAAAATAGTCAACTTTGAAGGTGCGGCTTATACACCGGTGCGCCTTATAGTCCGGAATTTACGGTAGTTTGATTTCTGCCCTGGTATCTGTCACCTTTTTCACTCTCCATGACTTTGCATCCCTGAATATGAAGTCAGTTAGATTCATGGATCACTGCACCAAAACTTCTGATATGCATACATGAACCACCATCATTCAGTCAGTCAGTCAATTAATCAACAACTTTATTAATCCAACTCAGGGAAATTTGTTTTGAATAGTTTGTTGATGTAACAAATAGTAACATAAAAAGCAGATACACCAAATAGCTCAAATGTGAAAGAGAATCTATAAATGTTGATAAATGAAGATGGCTGTGAACTCGATCCCAAAATAAAAATAATTATAATATTGTGACCCAGAGTTTAACTAAACTTCTGTGGGCACTGGACAGGGCTCTGCTAAGCACTGCAGTGTATGAGATTAAAAAGTGACTTCTGTTTTCTTTGCAGGTATATTTCCACCAATTCCAATGGATCTGTGTCCTGTCAGAACCCTCAACTGCTGCAGTGTCCTGCAATACAGAACCATCTCACACATGGGCCGGACCCGGCCCCTGGACCATCTCAATCCGGCACCCAACGTCCTCAAAGGAAAACAAAACAACGCACAAAAAGTCAATAAAAGACAGCATCACGTTAATAAATCTAATCCGCTACAGCCATTTGATTTGTATCACTATGATATCAGGAGATTAACAGGAGAAATTACCAATCACAGCGGGAGAGAGGGTTACAAATAGAGAGACCCCCACGAAAATCAGGAGTGTTGGCAGTTATCAGTCCAATGTGTTGCACTTCACTTACTTTATATTATGTAAGTTAGTATGGCCCTCTGGAAAAAAAATGTCCCACCCCTGATCTAGGTTGATAGACTTTCAGATATCAAGTATCTTGGTCAACAGGCTGGCATAAGTAATGTCTCTTATAATGATCATTAAACCTGATTTGGTGACACAAAGTATTTAACACTGTTTCATCATTTGCGTCATCGAACATAGCTGCTATCAAGAGGTTTTGAGGTGTCTTCAGTGACCAGCTTACTGTACCAGGTCACTCTTACCAGAACTGACTACGCTGTTGTCTGTTATCTGCCAAATATATTTCCAGGCTGTTAGATTATAGATTATCTGACATCAGCCATCTTGATAGATATTCCAATGTCTTTAAAGCTCTGTCATTGTTTTAATTTTGCAGAGTTGTTGGCTGATTTGTTCTCTCTTTAGTTGAGATGTTTTGCATGAACTGTAATACCATCTGATATTTTCAGTGTTCCTGCAAAAAAAAACATCCACAATTCATTTAAACAGATGGACATTTGCTGGTCTCAGTTCATTTATTTTCACGGCTCAAACCTTCAGATTTGTTGAAATACTGATCTATAGAAGTTAAAATAAAAAGATTGCATAGGAGTTATGAGTGCAATCTGTGTTTCCTTTGTTTACAACTTAGAACACACTACAAAACATGAAAAGCCACTTTTGCCTGCTCCTTGGTTGACCGTGCAGATGTATAAACTATGACAATTAAGCAAAGAAGTTATTTTATATTTAAACTGAGGTTCTAATTACATTTGAAGACCCAGACAGTAGGCTACATCATGATAGCAGAAACAAGGCAGCTACAGATGCACTCATTTGGCTTTTCCATCAGGTCATCCTATCATGAAGGTAGGAGGCAGTAGATTATTGCAGACAGCAGTGAGCCATGTCAGCCTGGTTTTGCAGCATGTTTTGCACCTGTCCAACAAATCAATATAAAATATCAAACAATGTTGCTGCCTGTCCAAAAAGTAAGTCACATTGGTTAATTTGAACTAATTTTAATTAAAATGTTTGTGTTATTAAAACAAATGTAACGTTACTCTAGATTAGAGACTAGTGAGCAGATTACTAAAATATACTGTAGTGGAGGTAAGCCACATTTTTTAAATGAGGTTGATAGTTTACCCACCTCATTTACCAACCATTACACCCATGACTGTAACGTTAGTTAAATATGCTGGCTGCTGTTTATTATGTTGGTATTTCTAATATAGTTAATCACTTAGCTAGCGTTTTAGTCCAAGTGACAGGCTATGCTTCCCTTGACCAAGGGAAGCATAGCCTACAGACTGATCAGTGATATCACGTTAGTGCTCATAAACTACTAGCGTAGTACTGCATTGACTAGCTCACAAAAGTTGCTAATGAAATAAACAGACTTTGAAAGGGGTAACATTAGTTGTAAGAGCAAATTTACCAAAGAACTTACCATAAATTAGTATTTTATCTGGTGTGGCGTGCCCCACTTGCCACCAGAAGCTGCCGAACCTTCACAACTGACGTCACGTCTTAACTCATTGAGTGCCAGCCACTTGTGGAAAACGGATGCTCCCAGTGCCAGAGTTTCAGAGCGTTTTCAGTGATTTCTCGAGGCCCACAGAATATTGTGTGATATTACTATGTAAACACCGAACACACCCAAAGAACGATGAGACTCTCTTCTATCATCAGCAAAAAAAAGTTTATTGATATCATTTTCCGTTCTTTAGTTATGAGCCGGAGAAGATAGGTTGATTTCACCAAAAAGAGACGTTTCAAATTAGAAGCTGAGATAATTAGCCTTTTGTGAAATTAAGCATTTCAAGCACATGACTGACTCTGAAGCTAATATTTTCTGATGTAGTCACACCTCAAAAATAATTTCCTTCAATAAAACAGTGAAAACAAAGGAATGTTGTTTGGCAAAATAATATTTTTTAGCTGCAACCAGCAAGCGTGCGCTGCTGGTTGCAGCTTCTTGCTGGTCTTGATTTACTGCTGGTGGGCATCAGATATTCTAGCTTGTTTGCCAATCCTGTCCTGCTGTCTGGGTCTGTCTGGGTCAGTGTTGTATGCTGCCCTGCATGCCCCACCCCGCTCAACTGCAAACCCCACCTCCGTGGGAGTGTCTCTGGTGGCTCTCTGCTGCGTTTGCTCTGTACTGAAAAGTGCGCTACATCCAGCTTTTTTACAGCGTTCCGCGTGTATTTGTCACCGGCTCCCATGCTTCCAGTTGAGAATAATAACAACTCCACAACTAATCATGCGGATGGGCTATCGCAGCGGACACGGAGCGGCTCAATTGTGGCAGCAGATTGGCTGCTGCAGGCACAGCTAACGTTATGCTTCATGCATATCGATGCATACGGATGTGATTTCCGTTTCCCCATGACTTCTGTTTTTTCCTCGCCTTTCTGTAATCTGGAGAGCACTGTCGCCACCTAATGGGTCCGTAAAATAGCTTTTACACATTCAACATCCACCATACTTTCACAGGAGATGGATCAGGCTTTGATCCACGTCCCACCGTCAAAAAACGCAATTGACGACTTTAGTCGTCATTGGCACTGAACGTTACTATTTGAATTGACGACTATAGTCGTCATTGGCACTCAATGAGTTAACACCGAATTGCTGGCTAAGTTAATATTATATAAATGAATGCAAATCATAGTAAAGTGCAACTGAAAATCATTCCAAAAACTTAACAGGGAGTGATGTTGTGGTGTTTAGATTTGACAGTAACCAGGAACTACAATACCAACGTGAACCACGTGATACTTTTCCAAGCCTGCTATTGGATGATAAGTACAAATACGTCATGCATCGCGGACCCTAAACATAGCTGTCCACTCTCTTTACCGGAGAAAATGCAAGTTGACAGAGTTAGCGATCACAAAATATGGCAAGAAAGAACGCGTGGCAACACATTCATTTTCATTTGTTGAGACATGTCTCAGTTGTTAACTCATTCAGGGCCAAAGACGTCTTTGACGTGTTATCAGGAATAGCCCAGAGGGCCAATGACGTGTTTGACGTGTTTTTGTTTTTATTACTGCAGGGCGTAGTTCAAACACTTCCCCAGCCTCTGACATAGTATCAGGTCCCTAGCATCTAAGACAACACGTGAACAAACACATACCGCAGCTGTTGTTTTGAAATTGAGCAAGAGGAAAAGCTGAAAACGGGTAACGCTTCCTTGTGCAGACAGGAGAAACGCCATTGAAACGCTCGGCGCGCTGCACGAGCTGGAGTCGCCTTCCTCTGTGCCAGCCGGGAGAAAGTAATCAAGAGATGTGTTTGATCATCGGAGGAATGAGGAAATGATCGATCAGTTTGCGAGGGCGGTGAGGACGTGTTGAATAGCCGAGGGGAAAACGGGAACGATCAAATAGCAGGGAGGATATGACAGGGAGACATGGACGAGGACGGGTGTACCAGAACAAATCAAAATAAACACAGGAACAGCTAGGCAGCAGCGGGCAGAAGGCAGTCACAGCAGCCCGCTGTCTGTTCTCAAGAGCTATTCAGTTGGTTCATGAAATCGCTGGGCTGCGTGCCCTCCAGTGTTGCTCCTGGCCAATCCCAGCGCCACAGGGCGTGGTTATTGCTTATCCTATGTGGGGTTAGAAATCTAAAAGGGGGGTCGTGTGTGTGTGTGTGTGTGTGTCTGTCTGTCTGTCTGTCTGTCGGTGTGTCTGTCTGTCTGTCTGTCTGTCTGTCTGTCTGCACACTCACTCACACCGAGTAAACTGTATTGTTGAATGTAAAAAAAAAGCACTTCATGTGTATATATATATATATATATATATATTTTTTTTGTCATTTGTGTCCTAACGAATAATATTTACATGTCTGATGTCAATACAGTTCAAAATAAAAGAATTGAGAGTGAGTTCTGCCTGAGATTGTGCCCTTTTACAAAAATTGCCTTTTCTGCAATTTCTTTTCTCAGAGAGACCTTTTGGGTGAAAACAGGGTGTATATAAATGGCTATAAGTAGAGTACAGAACATGCTAAAAGCTCACTTTTTTTTCCCTGGTGAACCCAGAGACGTACATCTTCATTTTGAGGTATTGCAAATCACTTTGGTGCTAATAGATAATTTACTGTGGGTCTTGAAAGATGACCAACAATTATGAAAATCTTTGGCCTGTGCTAAATATTGGCAGTCCTAAACTGGCCATGAATGAGTTAATAAAGGACTGGGTTTTCCCTCATAATACACAAATAAAACTATCAGGATTTACTTATTTTCCCCTCGTCCCCTTTGCCCCCCATGTAGGCCTACATATTTAACATATTTTAACATTAGCTACATTATTTATTTAACATTATGTACCAATGTCAAATACTGTAGATACTGAGTTATAGCCTACATGATCAGTGTGATTATGCATAAAAAAATATAGCCTATATTTGGGATTTCATTGGCGAGTTACTTCTGAACTAATTTCTAATGATGGGGAACATTACAATTTACTCATTTACTCAACTGTACATTTAGAAGTAGGCCCACCCTTGTACCCTGCTAACCCGCTAACCCTTAAACGTCTGCTGGTCCATGTACATGGACCTTGATATTAATTCTTATTTTTGATAGTCTTAATTAATTATTTTTTTATTTTTTATTGATTCTTATCCATTGGTAAGTTCATCCCTCATACCTCATGTCAACATTTAGTGCTTACTCTGAATTTTAACCCCTCGAATGCCAGTTTACTGTACTTAATGTACAATCAAATTTATAGTAGAAAACACAAAATATGATTTTTTTCCCTTCCCATGAATGCCACCTGGATCTACACCGGTGGGATTATCATAGCTGTGGATTTGAGACATTTTTCGCGGAGGAATTATTTTCTTCCATATTTCATCTTTTGAGAATTGCAAATTTGCATTTTTTTAACTGTGTTACCCTTAAACGTCTGCTGGTCCATGTACATGGACCTTGATATTAATTCTTATTTTTGATAGTCTTAATTAATTTTATTTTTATTTTTATTGATTCTTATCCATTGGTAAGTTCATCCCTCATACCTCATATCAACATTTAGTGCTTACTCTGAATTTTAACCCCTCGAATGCCAGTTTACTGTACTTACTGTACAATAAAAGTTACAGTAGAAAACAAAATATGATTTTTTTCCTTTCCCATGAATGCCACCTGGATCTACACCGGTGGGATTATCATAGCATTGGATTTGACACATTTTTCGCGGAAGAATTATTTTTCTTCCATCTTTCATCTTTTGAGAATTGCACATTTTCATTCTGATCTCCTAAACTCCAGTTCTGATCCCAATACACACCCACACATGAGCTCCACCATGAATAAAAACATGGGAAAGTTCCCAGCTCTGAAGCCGTTCCTGATTGGTTGACACTGTGGTCAGGGCCCAGCAACTACCCAGCAACAGCGTCGGAGCTGTTCGTGATAGGTGCACTGTCGTCATTGCCCATAGAAATGGCTTCGCGGTGGCCCGTTTTTGATGTCGTTTTTGGGGAAAATAACATGGGACAGTTCCCAGGACTGAAACGGTTTGTGATAGGGTGCCACTGTGGTCAGGGCCCAGCAACAGCGTCGGGGCGTTCGTGATAGGTGACACCGTCGTCAGGGCCCATAGAGACGGGGTCTCAGTGGCCCGTTTTCGATGTTGATGTTGATAAACAACATGGGACAGGTCCCAGTGCTGAAGCCGTTCATGATAGGGTGGACACTGTCGCACGGGCCCAGGATAGGGTGACACTGTCGTCAGGGCCCAATAACCAATAAAATCTGCGTGAGATTGGGGCCCGTTTCTGATGTTGTTTATAAATATAAATAGTTTATATATGTATGTCGTGGCTGGGTGCCGTTCATTTCACCCTGACACTGACCGAGAAGATGGCAAGCCGTGCCAAATTCACCGTGGAAGAAGCCCTGGCTATTGTGCAGCTGCCCCGCGAAGCTGAGGATGGGTTGGAGGATGAAGTATATAGCTCGGAGGAAGACACCGGTGTCTCGGAGGAGGACGAGAGTGATGGGGAAGGGGATCCCCCCCGTTCTGGCTCATCAAACTCAGATGAGGGTGAACAAGATGACCCGACATGGGCCCCTCGCCAAGGCGAGCCATCCCAGGATGAGACGGAGGAGATGATGGAGCAAGAACAACCGGAGCCGGAGAGAGCCCAGCCGTGCCCGCCGTGCTGGATGTCCCAGGCCGGGCCCTGGTCCCGGGACAGCAGCGGGACCACCGACCGCAGCTACCCCGCTGCAACAACCCGGGGCATCACGCGCTACGGGGCCGCAAGGGCGGACGACCCAGAGGGAACATTCCGGCTGTTCATTACGGCTGAAATGGTCCAGGGCATTGTCCACAACACCAATGTGCGGGCCGAGCGTGCTGTAGGCCCCAGCTGGAAGCGGACCGATGCGGCTGAGATTGAAGCCTTCATCGGTCTGCTACTCCTAGCTGGGGTCTACCGCAGCGCTCATGAATGCACCAGAAGCCTGTGGTTCGAGGGGACGGGACGCAACATTTTCCGGGCCACCATGTCTCGTGAAAGGTTTGAGGCACTCACATCTCAAATAAGGTTTGTTTTTTCACTTTTCTTTTTCAATACTTTATTTTATATTTTATAGTCTATATATTTTTCTGAATTATTGAATATTATTTTTATTTACATATTTACCATTTTCCTCAGGTTCGATGACAAGCTGACCCGGACGTCTCGTTCCCGCGGGGGCAAGCCGGACCGCTTGGCTCCCATCCGAGCACTCTGGGAGGCCTGGCACCGCCGCCTGGCGCTCAACTTCAACCCGGGGAGCAGCGTATGCGTCGATGAAATGATGATCCCTTTCCGAGGCCGCTGCCTTTTCAGGCAATATATTCCATCGAAGCCATGCCGATACGGCCTAAAAGTCTGGTGCTGCGCAGACGTGCGCACATCCTATGCCTGGAACGTCGAGGTAGGATATGGTTTTATAATAATAATCATAATTTTATTATTATTAGAATTATTCTGTAATCATTATAATTATATCATAATAATGGTAATAATAATAATACTACTACTATAATTGAATTATTATTATAATTATTATTATTACGTTGCAAATTATCATTTTTTTATGCATGTGATTGTAGCCTAACACTCTGTATTCCGAACCTAGATTTACACGGGGAAGACCGGGGAGAAACCTGAAAAGAACCAGGGCGCCAGGGTAGTGCTCCAGCTGACCGAAGGGCTGCAGGGCACTGTCACAACCGACAACTTTTTTACGACGTATGCATTTATTTTATTGCATGTTATTTTTGACGCAATTTTATAGGCTATTAGCCTATCTTATTTTATTTTTGACGCTGTAAATTATTACTTACCCTTGCAGCTACGGGCTTGGAGAGCAGCTGCTTCGCAGAAAAATGACTCTGCTCGGGACTATGAGGAAGTCCCGGACGGAGGTACCCCCTGTCCTCCGCACCACCATGGGCCGGGCCAAACACTCCACCCTGTTTGGGTTCAAGGAACGGTGCACCCTGGCCAGCTACGTCCCGAAAAAAGGCAAAAATGTGGTTTTGCTGTCAACCAAACACCGCAACGCAGCCTTTCATCCAGGGGACCAGAAGCAGAGGCCAAAGATGATTATTGATTATAACAAGTCCAAAGGGGCGGTGGATAACCTCGACAAGGTTTGTAGCAGTTTTCTTCTTAGGGAAATTATTCAGTGCCTCTGATGTTGGTCAATAATGATGTCATAATATAATTTGGTCTAATGATGCTCCCCTGTCTCTCTCTCTCTCTCATATCCAGTGTATTGGAACGTACACTTGCCGCAGGAAGACCAGCCGCTGGCCAGTGGCTGTCTTCCACCACATAATAGACACATCAGCCTACAATGCCTGGGTCCTCTGGCAGGAGGTAGACCCAATCTGGCACGCCCGAGCCAAGTACAGACACCGGCTCTTTATTGAGGAGCTGGGCAAGGCGCTGACCATCCCCTACATGGCCCACCGGGAGCGCCTCCCAAGAGGAGCAGGGGCCGCCGCCCTCGTCGTCATGGCCAGAGATTGTGCTGCACGGCAAGCAGGGGAAGCAGCAGCAGCATCGGCTCCACCCCCCCAGCCGGGTCCAACCCTCCAGCCTCCTCCCACCACGCCCACAAGATCGAGGCAGAAGTGTCGTCTCTGCAAAAAAGGCCGCAGTACCTGCACCTGTGCGAGCTGCAAGAGAAGCTTATGCGCACAGTGCAGCAACACTCGAGTTGTGCTGTGCAGTGAGTGTATGCCAGTTTAGCCTAATTTTGTTGTGTTTTTCTTAATTTTGTTGATATGCCCACAGTGCAGCCAGAGTTGCTTTGCAAAATTAGGCTACATAGGCTACACCACTGGCATACCAGTGGTGTAGTCTATGTAGCCTAATTTTGTTGCTGCTTTATTTTTATTATTCAAATATTTTTATTTTTTATTTTTTTGTTCATGCTGTAGGCTAGGCTAATTTTGTTTGTGATAACTTTATTGATCCCTGAAGGGAAATGGAGTCATGCTACAGTTGCTTCACACTCAGATAGGGAATAATATAAACATAGGGACATTATACGAAGCATAGGAATAGACCATAAAAAGAAACAATAACATAGATTGAATATTGATATTGATTGATATTGAATATTGATATTAAAATACCAGAGTTGGTACACCTCTGTACTCTGGTACAGAGGTGACAGAGTTAGTAGGCTATTCTCTGAAATGCACTGTTCTTGCACTTGTTCTTGTTTTGAAATACATTATTCTGTTTCTCAAAGTGAACTTGTATGTGTGTTTTATTTCTATAACAAAATAAGGTAATATAGGTAAAAAGTAATATTAGTAATAAAAACAATTGCCATTTTTACATTGAATAATATTTATCTTGCTAAAAAAAATCAACTTTGCATTTATGGAAAGGGGGGATCACATTTAGTTTTTTTATATATCCAAACCATAAGCATAACCATAACAATAAACTCCCAACCAAGTTGTTTTACTTGCTGAAACACAACCGTTAGAACCAACCGTCACCAAACGTTTTCAAAACGGTCGTGTTGTTTTTATTGTGAAATTATAGGCTACTTTGAGGAGTAAATGTAACTCCCAGCAACTGTTGAGTGAACGCCATGATCGAGTTTTGACATCCGGGTCAACACTCACACGGGTCTGACCTGCGTCCGCGGACCAATGAGGAAGTTACACGCACCGACCTACACTGATTGACAGCCCGCCTGAGAGGCCTGTCTGCCCCGGCATCAGGCTGGCCATGCTGCGGTGCAGAGCAGAAGCATCGTCTTCGGGAAACGGAAGGCCTGATCGCCACACCACGCACGACTATACTCAATACTTATACTCACTTTTCGACGCTGATTCCAGCCATGGCCGCCGCGAGTCTCTAGGACCAACGGTTGCTGAGATACGATGTACTTTCAAAACAGGTAAAGTTAACCATAAAAAACACAAAACTGCCAATTTTGGACTCCCAGCAAATTTTCACAAAAAACATGAAATAGCTTGATTCCTCCACCAATCTCGGTCTAAAGGCTTCAAATCAGTAGTTTGCACCGGAAAATCCGGGTTTCAAGGTCATGTGACCATGTTTCCATGACGATGACTGTAGTGTATAATTCATGTAAATCTCCATGCAAGTGGTTGCTATGCCTACACTGAGAAAATAGGGGGGGGGGGGCAAACACAATAGAAACTACAAATTTGATGTCTTGAGTCGAACTGAGAGGTGTAAGATCAGAAAAATAATTATTTTTGGGGAAAGTGGCTGGGAGTCGATTTTTTTTGTTTGTTTTTTTGCAAAATTAACATTGAAGTCAATGGGAAAACTATGCAATGGATGTTGAAGCCTTGTAACTCAACCAAATGTTCAATCAACCCCAAGGTTAGATATTAAGGTCAAATTTCAAGGTATTTGGTACAGGATGCCCGCTGAAAAAAATTAAATACATTAATTTTGTAAGAATTTCCTGGAGGTCTCAAAAAGGCGGTTTTAATGGAAGTCAATGGGTGTGCCGGTGGACCCCAGCAGACGTTTAAGGAGTATTTGAGTTTCTGGGTGCCAGGACGATGTTTTTCAATTTTTTTCAACGTGAATTACCATAATAAACCATAAAAAAAAACCTGTGCTTAATCTTACACTTTTCGCTCCAGGATTTTCCAAATTACACTTACGCGATTATTGCTTCGCACCGGCTGGGTGGACCAGCAGGGTATAAGGGTAAGTAAAATATCTATCATTTAAATTACTGGAGTAAGAGTAAATGTTTACATATAATAATGCATTTATAAGGCTTATATAGGCTAATGGCTTGTAGCTGAAGACAATTTGAGCTATTGTTATCAAACTCAAGGATCATGTGTGTGAATTTCCACTTGGAACTTGCAGGATTTTCATTCAGATCTAATCATCAAATTAGGCCATACAGCAACATCTTTAATACCCAGCCAATAAAAAAAAATATATATATCTATAATGCCCCCTGATGACATGACAGAATCTATTTTCAATTTCAATTAACTTGGCTCAAGTTGGAAGATGAAGCTCAGCCTGAGGGCGCTGTACACTGCAAACGGTAACCGTAAAAAACCTTCTTTGAACGACTAGAGATGAGCTAAGAGCTCTAGTCCAGAGCTCTAAATCATCCTCTACTGCAGATGTTTTCAAAGTGGGAGGCGGGCCTCCTCAGGGGGTGGCGGCAAGCAGTTTCAGGGCAGGCTCAGTGAATGAAAGTGAAAAAATATTATAGGCTATCAAATGGAGATCGCATAGGATAGCCTAAATGTGTGTGATTTGGTTAAATCAATCAATCAATCAATGAACTTTATTATCAGACACAAGGTCCATAGAAAAAACAGACATAACATTTAAAAGAACACACAAAAAATCTGTACAACTATAAAAGGCACTTATACCCAAAAGTCCACATCTGTGATTGGTATCTTACAGCACTGATACCAGGATTGGTCAGCAGCATAACAATGGAGTTCTGAGAAACATTGAGACAACACATTTCTTAACACATTCACTGCCAGCCGTTTTTTTTTTACTGTAGGTAGCTTCTGCCAGAGGGTTGTTTTGAGGATTCTGGCTCATCTTTCAAGACCCGAGGATTCTTTTCTGCTAAGATTTTGTGAACACAAAATATCTCAAAAGAACTAATAGAATGTGTGCTTTCTCTGTCTAAAAGAGTTAGTTTGTAGAGTTAGTAGTTATGTAGATATTAGCCATTGAGTACAGCATGGTTTCAGCGTCTGAGACTGAAAGCTGAGATAATCACAGTTTTGTGAAATTCAATCAAACAGGCAGAACAGTCACTTTAACCATTTATTTTTGGCATCAGTGAGACATCAGACATCTAAACAATATAGTTCTGAACCCCCTCTCCTTCAAACTCCTCCCTCCGTGGGCGTGTCTCTGGTGGCTTTCAGCAGCGTTTGTCACAAGCGAGTTTCTTCTGCTGCTGCTGCTGCTGCTGCGAGTTTGAGCAGCCTCCCTCCCTGGCGGCCCCCTCGTCGGCGAGTCTGGATGGGGCTGCTCGTTTCTTGGGTTTTCGGTTGAGAGCTTTGATGAAGCTTTGTGTGATTCTAGGCTTTATGCTGCGTGTTTCAAAGTGTGTTTTGCACCCAGTCTATTTTTGGAACCCCCCACCGTTGTGCGCCCGTGTGCACCAGCGCGAAAGCGTTTTCGCCTACAGTATGAGAATGAGGCTCGTTCGTTTTCGGTTGTGAGCTCAGCTGGAATGAAGCTGCTTGCGATTCCTTTCTGCTGGTGTTTCAAAGTGTGTTGCACCCATAATCTATTATGCAAATTTGCAATCCCCCACCGCCAGCTCCCAAGCGCGAAAGCGAAAGCGTTTTCGCCAATCCATTTTCATGAGAATGGCTTCCTCACACTGCTTTTTGCTTGGCTTCCTCTAGTCTGGAGAGCACTGTCGCCACTTAGTGGGTCGGTGGAATGGGTTGTACACGTTCGGTGGCTCCAATATTTATATAAGAGATGTAAAAGGGTTAGATCAACGTCCCACCGTCAATTTTTTTTTTTTTTTTTTGACGTATCAACTCGTCATTGGCAGTCAACCGTTGGATTGTTTTTGACGTATCAACTCGTCAATGGCAGTGAACGTGTTAAGAGTGCCTGAAAAGTGCTGACACCTGCATTACAAAACATTTCACTTGCATTACTCCACCTGGGTTTTTTCAGGTCCCACAGGGTGCCATGTGGACCTGATGGAGTGGGGGACTGGAACGTGACCCGGGAGATCCCACTAAATGGACATGTTGTCTTGCCCCACATGTTTAATCTCCCTGTGTATAGATGGTGAAAATAGGGATCTTAGTTTGCTGAAGGGTTCAACTCCAATGTTAAGATGTATATATACACATCAGTATAGGTTTAGAAAGAGACATTCAACATGTATGGCAATTACACATCTAATTAATTAAATATACAAAGCTAGAGACAAAAGGGAAACACTATAGCTATTTTTTAGACTTATCAAAGGCATTTGATACAGTCAACCACCATATCCTTTCCCAGAAGCTCTCACATCTTGGAATGAAAAACAAGAAGTGTGGTTTAAAATAGAAATAGAAATAGAAAAAACTTTATTGTCCAGCCAAGGCAGGACATTTGTCATTGGTCTCACCCCTATTTATATAGCTCAGTGGTCTCACCCAATTATGTAAAAACACAAACATGTCTACAAAAAATCCGTCCATGGCACTCAATGAGTTAATCACAAATGTTTTTTTTAATCATCTGTGTCTTTCTAGCCACACGTGCAGAGCAAAAGCTGGAAGATGCAGGTGGTGATGAGTGGCTGAGGCTTGCCGAGCTCCATGTCTGCCTTCAACATCTGGAGAGCACCTACCCCGTGGCTGAGGTCAGTAGAGAGGGAGACTTGCATACACTCTGTCTGAACACTAGAGGGAGACGTGCACACACGCTGAACACTAAATGCATGCAATCACACATGCATAATAGACCCTTTTACGGTGGACGTCACAGGGTTAGTTGCGCACGCATCGCGGTATGCAAACCTCCGCGGAACTCCACTAGGAATATGCAGATGTGCAGCACTGCAACTTTGGCGATGTTTCGATCCTAGACCCATCCTGACAGTGAGTACGGCTCAGGAAACCTCACTCCATTGAAAGAGTTAGCTTATTTGTGTAAGATAACCTGTCTGTTGCTGGCAAAGCTTTAGAATACGTGGAGGAGGTGTCAGGATCTTCCATATTTTTATGACAGCTAGTTGTAACTTTCTGCAACGAGTTCGGCTCCGCCCACCAAATACGTCATCACTGTTTACAAACAGTAAAAGGGTCTATAATATACACAATTAGGAGGCACAATTTGGTCAGAGATGCAGTTTTATCTCTTGTGTATGTAAATATGTAATATGCGTGTGCTATCAGTTGACTTGCTAAAGTTAAATCTCAATCATGGCAGCCAAACACGACTGTAGTGTTCATTGCTATAATGTTGTCAATTTGTCTCCCCATCTCAAAGTTACAGAAAAAGGCTGAGAGCAGCAGGCGTCGCCTCACTCGCCCGGGTCGCCCCACAACCTTCATCGTTGAGTGGGAGCCGACAGTGACCTCACTTTGAAGACAGAGAGTCATCAGCAAGCAGGCCTGATGGAGAGGACACTGCAACAGATACTTGAGTTCAGCTTCACCACTCTTCACAGTACACTCACATGCTCCTCGTCAGTCCTCTTATCGCTATGGATCCTCTACAACTTTTTTTTTTAAATACAATTACTCCACGTTCAGAGGGAATTGGAGTGCGATTTGTGGCTTTACCCTGAGGATAGATCAAATCCATGTAAAGAGAAATCGTTTTTTGGAAACTCTTGACCCCAGTTTCCAGACACTATCCTCCATGCCGATGCTTTGAAATCCAGCCCTCAGTCAACTTTGACAAGCACTCAGGATGCTGTTGTGTGAGAGAGCTGACACCAAGCCAAAGCTGCATCAGTGAGATACTGTACTTTCAGCCCGTTGATGCCGAGGGTAAAAACCATCGACCTATATAAAGATGGACGCCATTTCAGGTCCCGTTTAGTGAATGTTAGATCGCCGCCCTGACGGCTGAATCCAGTATTAGGTCACAAGGCCCGCCTCCCCATGTTAGTGGATGAGAAAATCACAACCGAAATATTCACAGTAAACATCAGATAATTTTTTTCCAAAGGTGGTTCGTTTAACAAATTTACCACAAGAGGGAGGGGGTTGTGGCCACATTTACCACTGGTACAGGGTTGTGGCACGAGGCGAAGCCGAGTGCTATAAACCCTGTACCAGTGGTAAATGTGGCCACAAACCCCGACCTCGAGTGGTAAATTTGTTTTCTACAACAGCTACCAAATAATATAAAAAATACACAATTGTAACATCCAATTCATTATTTACAATCATTACTGGTTTCAGAATACATTTATCCTTCCGCCACAGAATATAGTTCCATACACAAGATCAATGATTGCACTAAACATTTAGTTGCCTTTGAGCCAAAAAACAACTAACCTATTCCTTAACGGGATTCACAGTTATTGATACATTGCCTGTAAAAGTACAGTTATTTAAACAGTTATCTAAAGCAGCCCGTTTTGGTGGTGGTGTGTTGATATCTGGTGACGGCAGAGGGCGTTTGTTTGTTTGACAGTCCCAGGTTCGGGGTCCGGGCGCTAGTCCGACCTCCCGCTAGTCCGAACTCGTGACAACTCAAGCTCAGCCAGTTCTCTCTCCCCAATTTCACCATGTCGTTCTTTGTTCACTTCACCTTCATCTTCATCTAACCACTGCTCAAAACTCAATCCACCCACCCACTACGAAATCGGACATTTCCTTGTGTTAGAGATCGGCCATTTCCTTGTTAGAGATTTGCAGACTGACAGGCTAACAGTGGGCGGAGTCAGCACAGGGAGCGGAGTCAGCATCAGGGAGCGGAGTGATACTGCGGTTGGAGCCGAACTGTAGATTGTTGGCGTATTTACCACTGTTGCTAGCCAATCAGAATCCAGTATTCACTCATGCTGTTGTAGAAATCATTTTAGATAGTCATTATCATGCTAATGCCTGTGCAAGTGGTCATTTTTCTGATCAGTTTGTTTTTAACACGTTCACTGCCAATGGCGAGTTGACTCGTCAAAAAAATTCCAACGGTTCACTGCCAATGACGAGTTGAGACGTCAAAAAAAAAAAAAAAAAAAATTTGACGGTGCTACGTGGATCAATGCCCCCCACGTCTCCTATAAAAATATTGGAGCGACCGAACGTGTACAACCCATTCCACCGACCCACTAAGTGGCGACAGTGCTCTCCATTCTAGAGGAAGGCAAGCAAAAAGCAGTATGAGCAAGCCATTCTCATGAAAATGGATTGGCGAAAACGCTTTCGCGCTTGGGAGCTGGCGGTGGGGTTTTGCAAATTTGCATAATAGATTACGGGTGGAACACACTTTGAAACACGCAGCATAAATAAGACCAGAATCGCAAAAGCTTCATCAAAGCTCTCAGAACCCCAAGAAACGAGCGAGCCCATCCATCCAGACTTGCCCAGCGGCCGCCAGGCAGACAGGCAGACAGGCACAGCAGCATTGAGCCTGGTGACGCGAGGTTACAGCAGCAGCAGCAACAAGCTTGTGATACGCCCGCTGCAGCCAAGAAGAACACACACGGAGGGAGGAGTTTGAAGGAGAGGGGTGTTTCTTGCTGTTATGGAGGAAATTACTGTTCAAAACTATTGTTTAGATGTCTGACGTCTTACTGATGCCAAAAATGAATGGTTAAAGTGACTGTTCTATCGAATTTCACAAAAAGCCGTTTATCTCAGAATAAATTTACAGACGCTGAAACCATGCTGTATTCAACTGCTAATGCTTACATAACTACTAACTCTACAAACTAACTATTTTAGACAGAGAAAGCACACATTCTATTAGTTCTTTTGAGATATTGTGTGTTCACAAAATCCTAACAGAAACGAATCCTCGGCTCTTGAAAGATGAGCCAGAATCCTCAAAAAAAAACCTCTGGCAGAAGCTAACTACAGTTTTGAAAAACGGCTGGCAGTGAATGTGTTAAGTAGTTATTTGACATATAAAAAGGGATAAAAATGGATGATTGACAGCTGTGGCAGCCAGTCTCAAGCCGTCATTGGCTGGACAGGCTCTGCACATTATAGATCTATCGTCATAGACAAGACACACGGCTTCATGTTATCTAACGCTCCCTGGAAGTCGGGTGGCTCATGGGTTGGCTGTGCTGGCTACCAGACATCAATGGACCCCAATAAAAAGAACATTGTTTTGAGGAATGAAAACAAATGTTTTGCGCGCGAGGAATTAACGTTGGTTGGGGACTGAAGTAAGTTCAGAAAATATGTGTTTTATGAGTTACTCCAGCTACGTTATAGGTACACAATGGTTTTAACATGCAGGCTAGCAATGGCGTTAGCTGCTTGCGCTAGTCGGCTGTTTTATATCATATTACTATAACTGAACAACCGATAACGATAGCTGGAATAACACAATAATAGACACATATTTTCAGAACTGACCAGGTTGTCCAACTGACAGGAAATGTGTTTTATAACGTTAACTCCCGTCCCGGCTATAAAATGAGGCCTAGTAGTACACAACCACCATTAGCTCATCGCTAACGGGTTAGCATGACATACAAACAGACGTTTTATTTTTTGTAGGCTATTAAAGCAACAAACGTTTTTATATGCATATCTGGGGGAAATGCTTTGACTGTGGGGATGTTCGTTCTTCACAAGCTCCTCTCTTAGTAACGATATACCAGGCAATAGACCAGGCAGCCTGGCTCACGCACTCACTGGGCTAACGTTAGGTTGGCCTGCCTACACACACTACCGGGCGGGTACAACAACGTAGCCTCACGGTTACATTTGTTAAACCAACATTTGCGCCAAAAGAAATGTAATCATAAAGTTAATCAAAATGCCACGGAAACATTAGGCTAATCAACACAGAGCTGTTCATCCGAGAATTTCCCCCAGTGAGAGGCTGAGCCAAGCAGCCCTGGCTTCTCTTGCGGAATGAGAGCAGCCCGGAGGTCTGACTTGTCTGGCTGATACAACTCAATCTCCGACAACGGAGAACGTTACAGGCTGCAGTACCCACAACACTATACCAGCAAACAACGTTGCGTAAAGCGTCAAGGTTAGATTTGTAACACCAACATTTGCTCCAAAAGGAATTAAATCATAAAGTTAATCAAAATGCCATGGAAACATTAGGCTAGCATAGTCAACACAGCAATCCCCCCAGTGAGGCCTGCCTCCACTTCTGGCCCGCGCTGAGAGCACTCAGCAGTCAGCAGCAGCCTGGAGGTCTGAAATCTCAGACAACCAAAATCAGATTTTCGTACAGGCGTCATTTTGATAAACTGATCTCATAGTGGGAATCTTCCTGGTTACTTTTGGCGAGACAAAGAATATTACAACTTAAATTGTCATATTTACAGAGCTAGACTGTATATAAATACACAACGCACTGTGCGCATTCTAGAAACAGCAGCTCTACATAAGAAAGTTCAGAGGGGCGTGGAGCTCTCAGAGGTTCTCAATCAAGGGCGCTACTGCGCAGACTCTGGTTCACTGATCTGGCCGGATTTTGGCTTCAAAAGAACATACAGGGAGGAGATAGGGACACTCCCTCCATTCATATTATAACTCAATGGTAAAAACGAGTAGTTTTTATAGTGTTCTCTGACCAGATGGAGAAAAAGCAAAAAGACCAAAATTCCACCATGTTTATCTGTGAATGAGGTAGAATGTCTTGTTTACTGCCCATCCTTAGATACAGGTTGAAAATGATACAGAGGATTTGTGTCTATCATTGTGAAAATTGAGCATGGAGCTTTTATTTATGTCAGGCCAGGTACGGCTGTGTTTGCCACTGCAATGTGTGAGCCAATGTGCACGGCTCTGAATGCCTAGACTTTACTGGACCCACAGCCAAAGCTATGGGCCTCCTGTTATTGACAGATAATGGCTACCTAGTGACCGCAGACAGTTTGTAGTGAACGCAGACATTCTGTAGTGAACGCAGACAATCTGTAGTGACCGCAGACATTCTGTAGTGAATGTAGACAGTCTGTAGTGACCGCAGACAGTCTGCAGTGAAACGTAGACAGTCTGTAGTGAACGCAGACAGTCTGTAGTGAACGTAGACATTCTGTAGTGAACGTAGACAGTCTGTAGTGAACGCAGACAGTCTGTAGTGAAGGCAGACATTCTGTAGTGAACGCAGACAGTCTGTAGTGAACGTAGACAGTCTGTAGTGAATGTAGACAGTTTGTAGTGAATGCAGACAGTCTGTAGTGAACGTAGACAGTCTGTAGTGAACGCAGTCTGTAGTGAACGTAGACAGTCTGTAGTGAACGTACAGTCTGTAGTGAACGTAGACAGTCTGTAGTGAACGTAGACAGTCTGCAGTGAACGTAGACAGTCTGTAGTGAACACAGAAAGTCTGTAGTTAACGTAGACAGTCTGTAGTGAACGTAGACATCTGTAGTGAACGTAGACATCTGTAGTGAACGTAGACATCTGTAGTGAACGTAGACAGTCTGTAGTGAACGCAGACAGTCTGTAGTGAACGCAGACAGTCTGTAGTGAACGTAGACATCTGTAGTGAACGTAGACAGTCTGTAGTGAACGCAGACAGTCTGTAGTGAACGTAGACAGTCTGTAGTGAACGCAGTCTGTAGTGAACGTAGACATCTGTAGTGAACGTAGACATCTGTAGTGAACGTAGACATCTGTAGTGAACGTAGACAGTCTGTAGTGAACGTAGACATCTGTAGTGAACGTAGACATCTGTAGTGAACGTAGACCTCTGTAGTGAACGTAGACAGTCTGTAGTGAACGCAGACAGTCTGTAGTGAACGCAGACAGTCTGACTGAGCAAGAGGGTCATGCGCTCCCATTGATTTGGCAGCCTTGTTTCATATCCAACTGCTCCTCTATCAATGTGAGTTTGATAGCTTATTGTCATTGATTACATGAAATGACCATTTTATCAGTAATATAAAACTGCCATTTTATTTCTGAGGAAACAATCCAAGAGTAATGATAATAGTAATGTTGATGTTTTTACATTGTAGATTAGAAATTGTGAATCCAGAAATCTGTAGTTTTTTCAATTAGCATTCATTTTCTTTGCAACTGTACACAATTCGTTTTGTATTATGTTTTTCTGAAACACATTTGAATGTTTATATTGTCCATTGTACAGACAAATGTATTTGTATGACATCCAGCACTTGATCTTTTTAATATTGTGTATTTTTTGTGTCTATTTGAAATTGTTTAATACATATTGAAGCCATGGTTTACACTTGGAATTCTGTTTAATTTTCATTTTATTGAGGGTTAGGGTTAAGGAAGATGGAACTAGTGCAAGCAGCTTCTACGTTTCTGAGGAGTCAGTACTGCAGTCTCTTTAGAAGCCATTTTAAACAAATCTGCTATGGAAATATATCTTGGATGAATGAAGATATATGAATGCTAAATGCTAAACTTTGAATAATTTTTTCCATTCCCCTCAGTTTATTTCTGACCCAAATCGTGACTCTTGGTGAGAGCCAACTATCTGCAGGGTCACAGAATCACCGAACGCATGCGAGCTGATCTCATTAACTGGCTGATCTGGGCTCACCACTACTTGGGGCTGCTTCAGGAGACCTTGTTTCTCACAATTGCCATCTTGGACCGTGTTTTACAGGTAGGCTACAAACTGTTTTAAAAAGGTTTCTGGTTTAGCTTTCTGTGAACTATGTTTCTGTGAACTAGCTAACACTCTTCGTAATGTGGTGTGAAGCAAGTGTCTCCTAGTAAGCTGCAACTGGTCGGTCTTGCTTCCATGCTGCTCGCCTCCAAGTACGAGGAGCGATATACTATTCCGAAGGTTGCGGAATTGGCCTCCATCGCAGACAACGCGTTCACAGGGGCGCAGATTGGACAGGTGGAGAGGATTATCTTGAGGACGCTCAACTTCGACCTCGGACGCCCTGTGCCCCCCCGCTTCCTGAGGAGGGCTTCAAAGGCGGCACATGTGAGTTTGTCTACTAAATAGTTACAACACCTACACACGCACGCACGCGCGCGCACACACACACACACACAATGCATAGGATTAATTTGGGCTGGTTACCAGGCTAGTAGTTTATGACTGTCTTGTGTCTGTCTAGGCTTCTCCAGAGACGCACATGTTGGCCAACTACTTGATGGAGTTAACTCTGCCAGACCACGCCATGGTGCATCTCCGGCCCTCAGAGGTAGCTGCTGCTTCGCTCTGCCTTGCCCAGATGCTGCATGATCACCGCTCATGGGTGAGTTGACTGAAGTTTGTGACTGTAAGCAGGGTAAGCCTGAGAGCAGGTCACTGGGGGCTGGGTTTACCCAGGCTAAGATTTAACTGCTAGCAAAGCAAAGTTAGCTAACGTTAGCTGCTAGCTAACGAATTAGCATTAGCGAGCCGAGCTAAGATTTTGACAGTTGACATTCGATATGCGCTCAAGTTGTTCACGTTAAGGGTCAAACAACGTTTGTGTTTATTGGACAAAAGTATGATTAAGCTTGATTTCCGTCGTGTTAACTCAATATTACTGGCACAAAAGTAGATTTTTACCTGAAAAGATAAATTCCGTTGCTGCTTTCTCTTGAGTGAACTGAAGTACAAAATCACGAGATTATACACGCATTACGTCAACGTCAATATGGAAATTTGATGACGGAAGTCGCAGAAATAGAGGGGGGGGGAGGAGGGAAGCCCAGCTCACAGGCCCTAGTGCACATCAGCTTTCATTTACAGCCTATAGTGTTCATTGTTCAAATTCAACTTGATTCTCATATGTAGAAATACACTGGAATTATTATACTCTGGGCTCTGTGGCAACTCTGATTCAATCCAAGACACCAAAAAGCAGTTTTAAACGCCGGAGCGTTGTTTTATTCACAAAAATGAAACTCTTCCCTTATCGGGGTATGTCCATGAAATAGATCAAACTAAAGCAGGCTGGGTTAGCCTGGGGCCAGTGTGGGGGTTTGCTCCCCACCACGTAGCCAGGGCTCCGTTCCTCTTTTAATTGCTCCAGTACCGTGCCTGTGGACGAGAGGAGAGAGGGTCTGTCAGGCAACATCATATTATGACACGAGTATGTTTAGGGAGAGGAGTGGAAATCTGACTTACCGCCCGACAGCAAGGAGCGCTTCCTCCTGGAGGAAAACCGGCCACACAGTGAGCTTCAGAGCGGCGTCTGTTTTCTAGGGCCACTGATTGGGGGATCTGTTCCAGCCGGGCGCTCTGTTCCTAACAGCGCCCGGCTGCTAGCGGTCCCACTGATTCAGGACATAATTGGGGAAATACCTATCAGTGATGACGCGTCCTAGACAGCGTTTCTGTCGGGATCCCCCGGCTCTGACGTCACTGTGGTGGCTGGCTGTCCTCCTGCTCTCACCTGTCAGGGGGTAGGCTGACGAGACTCCACACATCCTCCCCCTAAGCTCGCTGCCAGTGCGGGGAGCTTCACTTTCCCCTGCTTCATCTCGGCGTGACATGGCGTCTGCGTGTGGTATCTCTCTTCCTGGTCTGTGTTCCACTTTGAACTTATAGTTCTGAAGTTCCAAGAACCACCGCGTTACCCGTTCATTTTTATCCTTGTTCGTCGCCATCCATTTGAGGGGGGCGTGGTCCGTGATGAGGGTGAATACCCGGCCCCAGAGGTAGTAGCGTAGGTAGTGAATGGCCCACTTCACCGCCAGGCATTCCTTCTCTACGGTCGAGTAGTTTCTCTCATGTTTAAGCAATTTTCTACTTATGAAGGTAACGGGGTGTTCATCCCCGTCTATTACCTGAGCCAGTACTGCTCCTATTCCTGTTCCTGAGGCGTCTGTGTGTAGGACGAACGGTCTTGCGAAGTCTGGGGCTATTAGCACCGGCTCTCGGCAGAGCGCCTCCTTTAGGGCACAGAATGCGGCGTTTGTTTCCTCCGTCCATTTGACATGGTGGGGGAGCTTCTGGCGCGTTAAGTCATACAACGGGGCTGCTATGGTGGCAAATTTTTTTACAAATTTTAAATAATATGCAATCAGGCCCAGGAAGGATTTTACTTGTTTTTTCGTCCTGGGCTGGGGCCAATTTTGTATCCTCTCCACTTTTGTTATTTGGGGTTTTACGCACCCCCGGCCTATGGTGTATCCCAGGTAGTTTGTTTCTGTCCATGCCAATTTACATTTCTTGGCGTTGGCGGTGAGTCCGGCTCGGCGGAGGGCTCTCAGCACCGCTTCCAGCTGTGTCATGTGCTGCTCCCAGCTGCTGCTGTGTATGACGATATCGTCTAGATATGCCGCCGCATAAGCGCGATGGGGCCGGAGGACTCTGTCCATCAGGCGCTGAAATGTGGCCGGGGCGCCGTGTACTCCAAAGGGGAGGACGCGGTATTGAAACAGGCCGTCGGGGGTCGCGAATGCGGTTTTGGCTCTCGCCCGTCTGGTTAGGGGTACCTGCCAATAGCCTTTGGTGAGGTCCAGGGTGCTCACGAATCGAGCGGGCCCCAGCCGCTCGATTAATTCGTCTACCCTTGGCATCGGGTACGCATCAAAAGTGGATATTTCATTAAGTTTTCTAAAGTCATTGCAAAACCGAAGCGTCCCGTCTGGCTTCGGCACAATGACAATTGGGCTGGACCAGGGGCTGTGGGACTCTTCTATTACGCCCAACTCGAGCATTTTCTTCACTTCGCCCCGGATTGCTTCTCTCCGGGCCTCGGGGATGCGGTAGGGCCGCTGTCGCACCACTTTCCCCGGCGTCGTCTCAATGTCGTGTTGGATAGCGTGTGTCCGTCCTGGCAGCTCGGAGAAAACATCATGGCTCCTTCCTAGGAGCTCCTTGAGATCTTGTAGTTGCTCTGGCCCCAGGTCCTGTCCGATGTCCACGGGGATCGTCTGAGGTGGCCTGGGTTGTGCGTGGGTGAGGAGGGCTAGGGGGCCGGGTCTCTCGGCGTCGTGCCATGGCTTCAGAATGTTTATGTGGTATATCTGGTGGCCTTTCCTCCTCCCCGGCTGACAGACCCGGTAATTCACTGGCCCGACCTTCTCGGTTACTTCAAATGGCCCCTGCCATTTTGCCAGGAATTTGCAGTCATGGCTGGGCACCAGCACCAGGACCTTCTCCCCTACCTGGAACTGCCGGGGTTTGGCTCCCTTATTATAGGTGCGCGCCTGGGCTGCCTGGGCTTCCTCCATGTGCCTCCGTACCAGTGGCCAGACCTTTTTGGCTCTCTCCTGGAGCCGCTCCACATGTTCGATAACATTGCGGAGGGGGGAGGGCTGGCTTTCCCATGCCTCCTTGGCCAGGTCGAGTAGGCCACGGGGGTTTCGGCCGTAGAGGAGTTCGAACGGTGAGTATCCGGTGGAGGCCTGTGGCACCTCATGTATGGCGAACAGCACGTATGGGAGAAGTTGGTCCCAATCTTTTCCGTCCACGTCAATCAGCTTTTTTAGCATCTTTTTCAGGGTTTGGTTGAATCTCTCGACAAGTCCATCTGTCTGGGGGTGATAAACAGAAGTTCTGATACGGGTGATTTTCAGCCATTTGTATAACGCCGTCATTACTCTGGACATAAAACAGGACCCTTGGTCTGTGAGCACCTGCTCCGCTATTCCCACTCTGCTAAATAGCAGGAACAGTTCTCTAGCGACATTTTTGGCATTAGCGGTGCGTAACGGTATTGCCTCAGGGTAACGAGTAGCATAATCCACTATTACCAGTATGTATCGGTGTCCTCGGCTGGACTTCGGGAGAGGCCCCACGATATCCATGGCCAGCCTGGAGAACGGGACCTCGATGATTGGCAGTGGAATCAGGGGGTTCCGGTACATTGGCCGGGGGGCCGTTTTCTGGCACTCGCCACAACAACGACAGAACATTTCAATGGCTTTCTTTATGCCTGGCCAATAGAATCTGCGTAGCACTCTATCATACGTTTTTTGGACCCCTAAGTGGGCCCCCAGTTGATGAGTGTGGGCCAAATACAACACTCTTGATACGTATGTTTTTGGTACTAATAATTGTTCTATTAAATCCCCCCCCGGAGTTTTGGCGACTCTATACAACAACTCATGTTTAACAATAAACTGTGGAAAGTTTTGTCTCACCCCGGAACAGTGCTGGCCATCAATGCCAGCGACGGCGCAGCGGCCGGCTTCCAAATTCGGATCGGCCCACTGGGCCGAGGCAAACTCTCCGCGGCCCGGAGGTCCAGGGTCGTCCGGGAGCGGAAACTCCGCGAAAGGGTCCTCGTCGAGAGGAGGCGTGTCAGACTCGGCTGGCCGGGTTGGACCGTCTTCCGCGGCCGATGTTTCGGACTGCGGTCCGTCTGATCCCGGCCGGAAGGCTGGGCAGGCCAGGCGCGGCCGGGCCATCCTTTTCCCCCTCGGTTTCTCTCGTCGGGGCTTCTCCGGCCGACGACCGTGACTCCAGTACCGGCTGAGAAGGGGGCAGTCTGTGCCTATCAGGAGCGGGACCGGGAGGTTGGGCACCACGCCGGCGGCGACTTTTACGTCGCCTTTCGGGGTCTGGACCCGGATATAACTGACCGGATAGCTCTTCACGTCCCCGTGGACGCACGTCACCGGCATGGTCTCTGTTGTGAGGACCTCCACGAGGTCAGCCCGCACGAGCGTCACCACACTACCGGAGTCGAGGAGGGCATGGGTGTCGGTGCGGCCCACCCGGACCGGCAGTGTCGCCTGCTGGCGAGGGGCTCCTCCGGTGTGGAGGGAGGGCCGTGGTTCGTCTCCGGCGGCGGAAGGCATCGACACATCCCGGTCGGGGCAGGACCAGGAGAGGTGGTCCTCTTGTCCGCAGACATAGCACCTCCTCAGCTGCCGACTCACTCGGTCGGCCTGGGCGCGAGGGTCCCTCTGGGCCGGGGGCTGTAGCGGCGGTGGCCGGCGTCGGCTGTCTCGGCTGGGTCTGTCGGGTATGGCGGGCTTACGGAGGGGCTCGTTCTGCGTGTGGCGCATCATGTCGGCGCTGACTTGGTGGTTCTCTAGCAAGGCCACCAATGCGTTCAGCGATGAGGGGCTCACCTGGGCAGCATATTTTCGGGCGTCAGGCAGCAAAGAGCGGATGCATCTGTCTATTACGAGGCGTTCTATCCACGGGGGCTCCCCTGTGGAGGTGAGCCAGCTCTGGGTGAGCCTCAGCAAATCGGCGACTTGGGAGCGGGGCGGTTGGTCCGTGGTGTACCTCCAGCCATGGTACCGTTGCGCGCGTGCAGGAAGGCTGTAGCCGTAACTGGCGAGGATGGCGGTGCGCAGCTTCACAAAGTCGCGGGCCTCTCCCATTGACATGTCCCGGCAGACCCGCTGTGCCTGGCCCGTGAGGAAGGGCGCAATGATGCCTCCCCAGTGGGCTGCGGCCCATCCCTCTCGCACCGCCGTTCTTTCGAAGAGCTCCATATATGCCTCGATATCATCGTCGGGGGTCTGCTTAGTGAGGACATCTCCTGGAGCCCGGGAAGTCGAGCCGTCTTTCTCTATTTTTTTTATCAGTTCGTGTACTGCCTGCTGTAGGTCAGTTTGGCTTTGTATTAGGGCCACCAGAGCCTGTGCTTGCTCCATGGTGCGTGCGGTTGGCGTTGAATCAGAGTGCCTGCATTCTCCACCACTTGTGGCAACTCTGATTCAATCCAAGACACCAAAAAGCAGTTTTAAACGCCGGAGCGTTGTTTTATTCACAAAAATGAAACTCTTCCCTTATCGGGGTATGTCCATGAAATAGATCAAACTAAAGCAGGCTGGGTTAGCCTGGGGCCAGTGTGGGGGTTTGCTCCCCACCACGTAGCCAGGGCTCCGTTCCTCTTTTAATTGCTCCAGTACCGTGCCTGTGGACGAGAGGAGAGAGGGTCTGTCAGGCAACATCATATTATGACACGAGTATGTTTAGGGAGAGGAGTGGAAATCTGACTTACCGCCCGACAGCAAGGAGCGCTTCCTCCTGGAGGAAAACCGGCCACACAGTGAGCTTCAGAGCGGCATCTGTTTTCTAGGGCCACTGATTGGGGGATCTGTTCCAGCCGGGCGCTCTGTTCCTAACAGCGCCCGGCTGCTAGCGGTCCCACTGATTCAGGACATAATTGGGGAAATACCTTTCAGTGATGACGCGTCCTAGACAGCGTTTCTGTCGGGATCCCCCGGCTCTGACGTCACTGTGGTGGCTGGCTGTCCTCCTGCTCTCACCTGTCAGGGGGTAGGCTGACGAGAATCCACAGCTCACTCTGCCTTAACACACATGATCACAAAAGACCAACAAAAAAGAAAAAGACAAGGTGTAATTACATTACAGTAATTATTAAAATGAGATCTCATACAATATCCTAAATGTGTGTGATTTGGTGAAATATATAGTTCAAAAATACAGTATTTTGGGGGACTGACAGTTTTTTCCACTTTCCCAGAGTCAGAAACCAATAAAGGCCTTCAGACAGACCTTTTTTTATGTAGGCCTATTTGGTTGAGTCTGAAGTAGCCTATGTCAAACAGCAATGCTATCTTGGCTCAATTGTTGAGTGTCTCTGGGATCAAATAACATAATCATGAGGAATTGAACGAAGGGGGAACGAGTTGTGCGACCTGTCGCAGTTTTAAAAATGTAAACAGTCAACTGGCTAGAGTCAGACACTCAAAGCTCAGGCTCCATAGGGTTCCATTGCCGTTGCCACCCAGTGATGTGGGTGATATATATATATCTATCTACCGGTATATATATCTATATTTATACCATGGTCTGGGTGAATACTCGATTCTGATTGGCTGCAGGGTGTCCATTAAAAAGTGATAATGTACAGTTGGTAAAGTCGTTCAGCCAAATGGTCTGTTCACCATTCATATCAATGCGCCATAGTTTCAACAGTGGTATCAAGAGAGCTGTTTGAGCTCTATACCCCCGTTAAGGGTTAATATGACACTTTTGGAAGTTGAGAAAAAAAATTAGTCGGTCAAAGTAACTATTTAAATCACCCCTGTGTGCTCAGTTTATCAAAAATAACTCTTATTTACAATTTTGATTTTCGTTTTGGAGATTTCCCTCTGAGCGTTATCAGTTATCAGCTGATAACTGTCAAAGGCCTTTGCAGCAACCTGCGTGAGCCCTCTGTCCCCCTTCGTTCCTGCTTGCAGAGGCACCCGCATCACTTTTTCCACACAGCCTGTAACAAACAGTTAGCAGTAAACAATTACACAAACAATTACAAAATGAGCGACTTTCTGGGGAACATTTCTTTTAATATTTTTGGAGAATATGACAACTTTGACGACTGGGACGCCGCTGAAGAAGAAAAAGGCCGGCAAGAAATGCAAAAGAGAGAAGAAAAAGAACGAGAAGAAATGGGGGAAAAAGCTGTGAAACGGCACAAGGAGTTATCCGTGGAAGAACTAAATCAAATCGAAGATGAAAAGGATGAGATTTACACAAAGAAAACAACAAAATGGGCAGTTAACACACTGAGAGACTTTCTTGCACAAAAAAATCTGGACTCCAACATTGAAAGCTACACTGCCGATGCGCTGAATGAGACACTGCAGGAGTTTTACGCGGCTGTCCAGTCCACCAAGACAGGGGGGATACAGCGTCGCAAGCCTAAGGAGTCTGAGAGCCGGTATCAACCGGCACCTAACAGAATTCAATCTGACGACTGACGCCAGGTTCAAAACCAGCAATGCCGTTTTCAAGGCCATCCTTAAACGCTACAGGAAAAGTGGGAAAGACACCAGCATCCACCATCCCCGAATCAGACCTTAAATGAATTAGAGAATCTGTTGCCCTATCTCCAGATACCCCCACCGGCTTGGTCAAAAAAGTCTGGTTTGACATCCAACTGTGCCTTGCTCGTCGGGGCAGGGAGGGAAACCGGGAGCTGTCCATGTCCTCTTTCCTCCTCCAGACAGACGAGGATGGGGTGGAGTTTGTGAGCCTTGCGCACAACCCACACACAAAGAACCACCAAGACCCCAACGAACCAGACAAAGAAAACCTAAGAGGGTTTATGTTTGCCAGGCCAGGGGATCCGCTGTGTCCGGTTGCCAGTTTAAAAAAATATAAATCCAAATGTCCATCCGATGCGAAAGCCTTCTACCACCACCCGAAGCGCAGCGCCGTGGTGCCGCGTCTATGTGCCGACAGGCCGCAGTGCCGACAGGTCGCAATGCCGATAGCCCACAAGCAGAACCAGCTGAGCGAGGCGGCGTGCAGCGTGTCGGTGTAGCTAACCTCTCCCAGCCCCCACGCCAAACCTAACCTCCCCCCATGCCTAAACCTAACCTCCCCCAGACCCTAACCCAAAACCTAACCTCTCCCAGCCCCCACGCCAAACCTAACCTCCCCCCATGCCATGCCTAAACCTAACCTCCCCCAGACCCTAACCCAAAACCTAACCTCTCCCACGCCTAAACCTAAGGTCGGCATTGCGGGTGGTCGGCACACCCTCCCAAATGCTGCCCATATTCACCGCCTTGCGCAGCCACGACTTGGAGCCTTGCCGCGCCGACAGCGAGACTGTGCATACTCGAACGTAACTCGTTCAAAACACGTCCAAGAATCATGTCGGTGGGGGAACATTTTATTGTCCCAGTGAGCCTGCAGAAGGCTTTGCTAGATGAGGGACAAGCACGTTAAATGAGGAAATGCCATTTCCTCATTCCTCACAACAATTCCTCCCGCCGGCTTCAATCAAAGTTCACTGTGGGGGAAGCGCAGTGAGGCCAGCGCAGTGAGGCGTCTCCACAGACGAGAGAGAGCCTCTGCCACGTACAGGCTGGAGAGCGGCGGAGAGCCTGCATCTTCGCCGCCGGCCGGTGTTATGCCGAGAAATGCCCCCACGGCGCAAATGCCCCCCCTGCTCTATAACGAGTGAGAGCGAGCGGAGGGGGGGGGGGGGGTTTGAGTTGTGAGACACAGCTCCCAACGTAGGTCAACATTAGGCTACTGTTTAAAGACTAATCTTACATAGGCTATAAGTACAGGGTACCAGATTTGGCCTAATTGCACAACAACACAACACTTGCCCTGTAACCTAAGTACAGATTTGGTACAAGTAGGCTTCTTACAGGGTAAATTCACATCATACCCTCTACTTAGCCTGTAAGTACATTAACTACGCGCTCCCGACCTGCGCGCTCCCGACCTGCTGCTGCAGGCTGGTCTGAGCAGGAAATGCACACTGAGAAACTACAGATATCCTGCTTCACTGGGTACTTCTGCGCCAGAGAGTGCCTGCCCGCACAACAGCAGGGGTGCTCTTCGCCCACCAATCGGGAGGCGGCTGTGCCAGCTAACCCGCTGATTGGCTGTTGGTTTTCACACCAGCTCCAGCCAATCACAGTACAGAGATAAGGACTGTAGAGGCTATAAAAAGGCCAGGTTCAACAGGTGAACTTATTCTATCTTGGATGGATGAGTTGCAGTCCTGTTACAGTCCTGTCATGACCATGGAGTTCCTGAGGAATGAGCTGATCGCCTCCCGCCGTGAGAACGCCTTGTTAAGGTCTCAACTGAAGCAGCAAGCGGAGGAGCTCGCTGCTTGTGTCAAAGCCAAGGACAACTTTCGTAAGAAAAGACATCGCCTCCGCCTTGAGCTGAACCAGCTGATCAGCGACTATGAAAACATCAAGGTTCAACTAACGCTTCAGAAGTTGTTGCTCGACTTCAAGCGCCAGCAAGCGATATCAGCGCTGCCCGCCGCCGGTACACGGACAGTTTGGACATGTCGCAACGGCTTTGGAAATTGCAGTGGACGTCATGGCAACTAGCAACAACGGTCCTTCTCAGGACCACACAAAAGGGCCGTTTTAACCGCCACAAAGGACCACACACATCTTCCTTTAACACATTGAGTGCCAGCGACGCCATATGGCGTCATTAGAAATTTACCGTAGGCTGCCAGCGACGCCAAATGGCGTCAATAACTCCAAATTGTTTTTTTGACGGGGGGAGGGCGATCTAACCCTCTTACATCGCCTCTTACAATATGAGAGCTATTGAATGTGTCTAACCTATTTTACAGAACCCTTAGGTGGCGACAGCGCTGTCCAGATGAGAGAAAGTGGAGTTAAACACACAGAAGAAGTCGTTGGGGAAAAGGAAATCGCATCGCATCCGTCCGTATGCATCGATATGCATGAAGCATATAGCTGTGCCTGCAGCAGCCAATCTGCTGTCACAATTGAGCACCTCCGTGTCCGCTGCAACAGCCCATCCGCATGATCAGCCGTGGAGTTGTTATTATTCTCAACTGGAAGCATGGGAGCTGGTGACAATACACGCGGCTGTAAAAAAGCTGGATGTAGCGGACTTTTCAGTGCAGAGCAAACGCAGGCAGCAGAAAGCCCCAGAGACACGCCCAGGAGGAGGAGTGTGCAGTTGAGGGGGGGGGGGGGGGCACGCAGAGCAGCATACAACACCCAGACAGCAGGACAGGATTGGCAAACGCAAGCTAGAATATCTGATGCCCACCAGCAGTAAATCAAGACCAGCAAGAAGCTGCAACCAGCAGCGCACACAGGGGCCAGCGCTGCTGGTTGCAGCTAAAAAATATTATTTGGCCAAACAAAATTCCTTTGTTTTCACTCTTTTATTGAAGGAAATTATTTTTGAGGTGTCATTACATCAGAAAATATTAGCAATGAGTCAATGATGTGCTTGAAATGCTTCCTTTCACAAAAGGCTGAATATCTCAGGTTCTAGAAAAAAAGTGGCTGTTTTTGGTCAAATCAAGCTATCTTCTCCGGCTCATAACTAAAGAACAGAAAATGGGATCAATAAACTTTTTTTTGCAGGTGATAGAAGAGAGTCTCATCGTTATTTGTGCGTGTTCAGTGTTTACATAGTAATACCACACAATATTCTGTGGGCTTCGAGAAATCACTGAAAACGCTCTGAAACTCTGGCACTGGGAGCGTCCGTTCTCCAAAAGTGGCTGGCACTCAAAGTGTTAAGAGAAACTTACTTGCAGCCGTGTGTGTGTGTGTGTGTGTGTGTTATTTTTAGCCGGCCAGCGGCGAAGATGCAGGCTCTTCGCCGCTCTCCAGCCTTTACGTGGCAGAGGCTCTCTCTCGTCTGTGGAGACGCCTCACTGCGCTTCCCCCACAGTGAACTTTGATTGAAGCCGGCGGGAGGAATTGTTGTGAGGAATGAGGAAATGCCATTTCCTCATTTAACATGCTTGTCCCTAATCTAGCAAAGCCTTCTGCAGGCTCACCGGGACAATAAAATGTTCCCCCACCGTCATGATTCTTGGACGTGTTTTGAACGAGTTACGTTCGAGTATGCACAGTCTCGCTGTCGGCGCGGCAAGGCTCCAAGTCGTGGCTGCGCAAGGCGGTGAATATGGGCAGCATTTGGGAGGGTATGCCGACCACCCGCAATGCAGACCTTAGGTTTAGGCGTGGGGGTGGGAGAGGTTAGGTTTTGGGTTAGGGTCTGGGGGAGGTTAGGTTTAGGCATGGCATGGGGGGAGGTTAGGTTTGGCGTGGGGGCTGGGAGAGGTTAGGTTTTGGGTTAGGGTCTGGGGGAGGTTAGGTTTAGGCATGGGGGGAGGTTAGGTTTGGCGTGGGGGCTGGGAGAGGTTAGCTCCACCGACACGCTGCACGCCGCCTCGCTCAGCTGGTTCTGCTTGTGGGCTATCGGCATTGCGACCTGTCGGCACTGCGGCCTGTCGGCACATAGACACGTCACCAGCGCCGTGGCCTCGGATGTGTGGTACAGCCGGGAGCCCATGGGTGTCCACTACCTGAGAAACCTGATGAAAAAGATCAGCGAAGAGGTGATTACAATTGACAAATAAAAACATGACAGTCTAAACATTTTTTATAAGATAGGCTATTGTCTCCCAGCCCGCTCCATCCCAAAATATAATAAATATCCGATCTTCTATACCTTTCAGGTGGGCCTTTCACGGGTCTATACAAATCACAGCCTCCGAAGCACAGCTGTTGGTCGCCTCTCTGATGCCGGCCTGGAGAGCCGCCAGATAATGTCGGTGACAGGCCATCGATGCGAGAGCAGTCTGCGGGCTTACTGGGCACCATCAGTGCAGGAGAGGCCAGAATGGAGCGACATCTTGTCCTCGTCCAGTGGGCCGAATCCGATGCCGAGCAGCAGTGCCACTGCCAGCAGTGCCCATCATCAGCCCACAGCCACAGATATTAATATGCCAAAATTGCCAGTTAATTTATCTAATTTCACCATCAATGGAAACGTCCAATTCAATTTTAAATAAGTTTGTTTTCTTCTGCAGTAGCACAATTACCCCGCCCATGTAGAATAGGATAATTTGTCAAATTATAGCCTATATAATACGTCAAATACGTCGAATTTAAAATGTCTGAACACGTCTAACGTATGCACATGACATGTGCACCTATGTGCAATGAATATGCCACTGACTTGTCTTATCGCTATTCTGCCTTATTGCCTATTGCTGCTTAGTATTGCTTATTGATGCCTATTTCTTATTGCCTATTGCTCATTGCTTGTTGCCTATTTGTACTATGTCGTAAACGGAGTACACAGCACAAGAATTTCACACGTGATACTTGTACCATGGAGTGACAATAAAAATCTTGAATCTTGAATCTATATTATTTATGTTCTTGTAGGCACGTGTGTTCCTAATGACCTCGTGTCGGCTATAGCCTAATATTACATCTGTCAATGTTCTTCTGTTCTTGTTAGTCGGCTTTGCCTCGGACTTCGCGGAGGCAACCATTCACGCCTCCACGTCGTCCCTTAGAAAGTGATAATGCACACCTCGTCGTCATTATTCAGTGTTAACCATCAATACCGGTAATTGTTCCTTTTCTCATTATTTCATTTCTCAGAGTAAATACTGTATATTTATTTCGAGATTTTTGTCAATTACTGGTGCTGTTATGGTTATTATTAGCCTAGTTATTAGCCTCACTTCTACACTAGCTTAGATTGTGTTACTTATGGATGGCATGGAATTATAGTGAAAATAGATTATCCCCCCTTTTTGCTGGGGACCCCACTTTGAAAACCACTGGCTTCGGCTACAACTGTTGCGAGAAGGTTTCAGGATGTATCTATGCATTAGGCTGTGATTACTATTTATATAAATCTATTTATTCACATAGATTCATGATATATTATGGTATACAGCCTACCTGTGACATCAATGTTTTGATTAATCTACTGTCTAAATGTAGCCTATTACTGCATGACTGATGCTATGTCATTGTAATCACACTCAGATGTGCTTTCACAGGACAGGTGTTGTCCATTCAATCAGCCCACCTGTCTTTATAATGGCTGTCTTGCACTGTGTTTGTATGAGACTTGACAAAGGCTATGGCCGAAACTGTTGTCAAATAGCGTTAAATTACACTTTCTTACATCTGGAACCAGTGTGCCTTCCCCTGCACTATAAACATACTTGTTTAGTTACATTCCAATTCATCAACTTTGGAGCGTTATTTACCAACCCTTCCTGACATGCTTGGTCCCAAACGATTCCTTATTTCTTCTACTTTCATATGGTATAATGATCACCACTCACGCTTTAAAAACGAGCTCGGTGTCAGCCATGGATTTACGGGCCAAATTCAGTTAAAAAATGTGGGAGTTTAAGATCGCCATTTTTTTTAGGAAATGGCGGGCTATTCAGCATAAAACAATATAATACGAAAAAGTAGCGCTGCTTGGTGGACCATTTGCACGCCGAATTTACTAGAAGACCCGGATAACTCGAACTTAATTGACTTACTTGCACATCCATGCCGTCTGTAACCGGTTCGCGTGCAGCCGATGACGTTGCAGTATCCCAGTGTTTGCTTTGTTGAGATTTCAGCCTCCGTGTGTATCGCGCTGCCCTCTCTAAACTTGTGTAGAAAGTCGTGTTGGGCCGCTCGCGCAATACAATGCAACGACTGTCTGGCTTGTGAGCTAACTTGAATATGAATTGTTACAAACCGGCCTAGGGGAACAGGTCCGCAACACAAAAGCACCCCCACTCTTCCCACTCCCAAGAATGGACAGCCAGAACCAGGATCAAAAGTTCACAAAGTAACAGTTTATTTTGACTCGGACCAGAGAAAATGCCAACACAACAAACAAAAGGAACTAAACCCCCAACCCTAAACTTACCTACCAAAAGAAAAGGATGGGTTAAACAAAATACATTTCTCTTACCTAATCTCCTACAAAAGAAACATGAGAAAAGATGTTGCAAAAACAAAAGAGGCTTCTCACGCCTACATACTGCTACTTTGCTTAGATAAATAGTTTACAGTGCAGTTTACCATTTACAGAAGTTAAAAGTTACTGTAACACAAAAGCATCCATGTCTATAAGCACTAAAGCACAGGTTCAGCATCGTGGCTGCCATTGTTGGGAATGTGGAGAGCAGGGGGCGGAAGGATGGCATCAGCTGGCTTAAATGATCTCCACCAGCCAATCAGTCATCAGCAGCCCCATCACCTGACCAGGCCAATCAGGGTGAACACCACCTGCATCTCATTTCTCAATCACACACTGAAGCACACTGCAATACACGACACTGAGGAGGAAAGGATTGGTGTTAACACATTGAATGCCAGCCATGTTTTCATTCCTGTAGGTAAGTTGTGCCAGGGGTGTTTTTGACGATTCTGGCTCATTTTAGAAACAGACGAGGATTCTTTTCTGTTAAGAATTCATGAACACCAATCATCTAAAAATAACTAATAGAATGTGTGCTTTCTCTGTCTAAAAGAGTTAGTTTGCAGAGTTAGTAGTTATGTAGATATTAGCCGTTGAGTACAGCATGGTTTCAGCGTCTGGAAATTTATTCAGAGATAAATGGCTTTTTGTGAAACAGTCACTTTAACCATTCATTTTTGGCATCAGTAAGACCGTCAGACATTCTAAACAATAGTTTTGAACAGTAATTTCCTCCATAACAACAGGAAACACCCCTCTCATTCAAACTCCTCCCTCCGTGTGTCTTGTGTCCTCCTGGCTGTACAGCGGGCGTGTCAGAAGCGCTTTTGCTGCTGCCTGCCTGTGTGCCTGCCTGCCTGCTTGCCTGCGTGCAGACGCTCCTTGTGCGAGTCAAGATGGGCCGGGGAATGCGTGGGCGATGGGCAGATGTTGATTCTGGCCTTTCTGAGGTGTTTCAAAGTGTGTTTCACCTATGATCTATTTTGCAAATCGCTCTCCGCTCTCTGTGTGCTGCTGCCGGTGCGCGGCCGCTCTCAGGCAAGACAAGTCTTGAATGGATTACTGTGAAATCGCCACGGCATTTCCTTGAACGGCTTGGTCCCGCGGCAGTTTTTTCTTTGATTTCGGTCGTCTGGGGGAGCACTGTCAACACTTAGTGGGTCGGTAAAATAGATTATACACATTATCTTGCTCCAATAGTGATCTCGAAGATGTAAAAGTTGTTGATTGATGTACCACCGTCAAAAAAAAAAAAATGTTTATGTAAGACGAGTTAGCTCGTCCTTGGCACTTAAGCGCTGGATTATGTAAGACGAGTTAGGTCGTCTCTGGCACTTAATGTGTTAACACATGACAACCAAACATATGACCCCGGGTCATAACAGAATATACATTTGTAAATGATTAATAAATGTTATGTTAAAGGAGAACTTACCTCCAAAACACTTTTTTTCAGCTTTAACCAATATATATGACTTTGGGGGTGATGTGTGAAGAATTCTGGTCAAAATTTCCACATTTGACACCAAACTGTTGCCATTTTACCATTTGTATAATTTTTCAGCAGCATAACTGGCATAAGCGCCCTCTAAGGGTGGAACACTGCTTTTTTTTGCCCTCAAATGAATGGGAGATTTGGTACAACCTGACGTCAGGTTGTCCCCAAAGACTATGGGATTTCAAGATAGTTACTCTCCTACTCCCCCTGTACCATTTCGGCTCCTCACAACTCCAAGCCTATTCCCATGATGTCACTTGACCTGTTAATCACCTGTAAATTGATTACAATCGCCTGTTATTTTCCTACCAACTCCTATGTAACACAATACTATCAATAAACGCCACTATAATCATAAAAGGAAGGACATGGCATTGTGTTGCCATGTCGTTGCCATATCATTCCCAACCAAAAACCCTGTGCTCTTAAAATACTGAACACCACGTTGTCATATTTGACACATGTCTTCATTGTAGACAGTTTATCGCTGAATGTGTCATTACATTATTAATATCTTACGTGGATAAGGTCAAATTATGTTGTTTATATTATCAGTCCGACTTGGAAGCACTTTCTCCCGGCCAGTAAGGCGGGAGAGAGTCTGCTCTGCACATGCACGGAGCCCCAAGCTCCGGGGGCGCACGCAGCAGCAGCAGCACACAGCAGTGTTCTGAGCCTCAGTCATGGCCGAGGCGGACAGTCTGACATTTCCGCAAACAAATCTCATTGCAGTTTAGCGCACATGTAAAATATAACGGTATACTACGACGTGACAACGTGACAAAGCTTCTCTAAACACATCGGCTACTATAATATATTTCCCTGCATCTCCTACTGAGATTATATCGGTATTGAGTTTGGACAGACTGAATGGGCTGACTGAGGAGGAGAAGAGCTCTGCACCTCTGCCCTGCGCTGCCTGCGCCCTGAGAGGAAAAATCAGAGGTGCGCGCGCAGCAGCAGCAGCAGTGCTCTGCCTCATGGCCGAAGCAGGAGGCTTTTGCATGGGATGAGAAGTTCAGTCTGACATTTCCGCAAATGGATTCAAATGGCTGTCCCATTTCAAAGGCTCCTTCAAACGCAGCCGAGAAATGCAGCCTCCTTTTCTCAAAACCTGAGGATGCAACTGTTCTGTCCTTCGTGGCCTTTGTGACATTCAAGATCTCGCGAGAATCCGCGAGAGGTTTGCAAGGGGTGTCCACCCGCTATGCCGACCACTCGCAATGCCGACCTTAGGTTTAGGCGTGGGGGTGGGAGAGGTTAGGTTTTGGGGGTTACATGCTGCCACTCCGACGTGCTGCCACTCCGACGTTCTGCCACTCCGAAATATCGGCACTCAGAAAGGGGGTCTATATTCCCCGTTTTTCACTAACCTCTCCCAGCCCCCACGCCAAACCTAACCTCCCCCCATGCCTAAACCTAACCTCCCCCAGACCCTAACCCAAAACCTAACCTCTCCCACCCCCACGCCTAAACCTAAGGTCGGCATTGCGGCTTCTAAGGTGAACGACCGCCAGTCCGAATAATGGAAGTTAACGTTCGGAGTGGCAGCATGTCGGAAAGGCAGAGGAACCCCGGTTTTGGGTTAGGGTCTGGGGGAGGTTAGGTTTAGGCGTGGGGGTGGGAGAGGTTAGGTTTTGGGTTAGGGTCTGGGGGAGGTTAGGTTTAGGCGTGGGGGTGGGAGAGGTTAGGTTTTGGGTTAGGGTCTGGGGGAGGTTAGGTTTAGGCATGGGGGCTGGGAGAGGGGAGGTCGGAACAGCGAGAGGTCGGAACAGCGACATGGAACCTTGCAAGGCTGAAAATGTTTCTGTACAGGCAACAGGTAAGATCTTACAATTCTGGTTTGCAATTTCCTTACTAAATGCACTTCTGTCAACTTTAGAGGTGAATAACCGAGGCTTAGATGATTGTAGATCTCATATTTGTCAGTATTGTGAAAAAATGTGACACGTTTCTTTTGTAAAGAGCTTGTGAGCATTCCACTAGACTGCCATGTGAGGCTTGTCTCCCGGGTTGCTGGGTCCGTGTAACACAGCCCTAGCTGGCTATCCAGCGCCACCCGGGCTGCTCACTGGGATTGGAAAAGCCCTGTTTAATTTTGTGTTGTTTGTGTAAACTTGCTAGCTTGGAAGAGTTTTGCGCACCAGAAAGAAAATATATAGATACAATACTTAAAGGCAAGAAAGCAAGTTTTATAACACAGATAAATAACTTGTGTAAATAATAATCTGGTGAATTTATAGGGCTGTACTGCTGCTGTACCATTATCTTATAGGCTACATCTTATATTTATACTCAAGCAATATCACATGAGGGAGTGCGGTTGTTGGCTAATATTGGCACTGCTGTGATTCGGTCGCAGGCCGAGTGCCGAAGATAATCACAGCAGTGCCAATATTAGACAACAACAGCACGACCTCGAGTGTGATATTGCTTTTATACAACAGTTCTATTAAACAAAGCTGATTAAAAAAATGACAAAAAGCTGAGAAAATATATGCTTTCTCTACTTATTGGTCCGCCAACAAAAATAGTCCCCTCAGCTTTCTGCTTTGCTGAAAATGTAGCCTAATCAGCCTAATTAACTGCAGGCTGTCTACTTTACTACTGTCTACTCTACAGCTGTGAAGCGTTTTGTTGATTAGGGCAGCTGTGAAGCGGAGTGATCTACACACAGTGCAGCGCCAGTGCATTATCATGAAATAACGGCACTCGTAGGATCCCTCTTGTCCAATCAAATTGCTCGGCCGGAACTACCTGTTGTATAATAAGAATTATAAAATGGCTCTCTCAAATCAAGCAATCTGATTGGTTCACAGCCATTGTATAATTCCAGTAACCCATGGGTTATTGAACTCGGTTATTGGTTGCCATGGCAACTCTCTTACTAAAAGGCAGCGCTGCACTCGAGCCAAACAGCTTTCTCCTGATCTGCTGTATGGAGGGTCACTAGTCGGACGCATGATGGCGCAACTCTCTTACTAAAAGTACCTCAAAAACAAAATGGCGGAGACAGCTTTTCAGATCCTTGTGAATCGATCTTCGCTTATAACTTTACTAATACTTCGCAGAAAATGATGTTTTGTACAAGAATAGACGCGGGCTAATGTCTTAACCCCTCTCTCGCGCGCCCTCACTCTTAACCCCGCATTTCTAAATAAGACGTAACGTTACTTGGTGTGGGCATATGGCTCTGGTGTCGGGCTTTGTAAAAAGTCCAGGCAAGCGCCAGGATTGGCCAATCTTCAGTCTCCAGAACGATCCAATCAAATCACCCACACGTCTATCTTCTTGCTAGAGGTCCCGCCTTACAGTAGTGTTTCAACTGACTCAGAATACCATGCCAGTCGGACTTATAGTGTTATTATTATTATATTATTATACTTGGAACCCTTTTATAAAAGCAATATAGCACTCGAGCAGCGTGTGTTGTGGAATATATCCCCCTGCTCAGTTGTTATCCCACTCGGCCAACTGATCAGGGGGATATATTCACCACAACACACTGGCTCTCGTGATATATTGCTTAATTATAGAACTGTCACTTCTATTCAAAATGTTCATACTGCATTGCTGCATTCTCATAGCACATGACATCATAATCAATAGTCTGTCAGCGTGTGTGTTCTTCACAGTAATGGTACTCTCTCTCCTCTCCAATAATAAAGAACATGGCAAAGAACAAGAGTCCAGAGACAGAGGGGCAGTTCACTTTTAAATGTGAGTGTTGGTATCGCTTATTGTTATTGGCTGGTCCTCTTACAACGTTGAAAATGTCACCTGCTTAAATATTTGCTTCTGTGTTTTGTTTTAAGGGAGCAAAGAACAAACTGGCCAATTCATCCGCCTGAGGGCTGCAAATGACAGCCCTTTCACTGGGCAGAAAAACACTGCCGCTCATGGCTGGAGGTAAGTTAAATAGCAAATGTGTAGGGTAGCTTCTATAGGAGGGATCAGCCGAGCAGCATTTTGGTAAACAAACTGCGTCACTGGGTGGCAACGGCAATGGAACCCTATGGAGCCCAAGTGGCGCGAGGCTTGAGTGTCTTACTCTAGCCAGTTAACTCTGTTTAATTTTAAAAACTGCGACAGTTCACACACCTTTAACATGACATGCATATATTATACATCAAACTCTTGAGCTACTTCTGCTCTCACTCAGAATGTCAACATATAAGCGATGTCATGTATAGTTTTTGAGATATTAACGTTTGTTTGGCACAACTCATACTATCAACTGCCGCGGGGTTTCGCATTTCTGGGTGGCAAGTGATGTCACGCTGATTCATCCTATACAATATTGATACCTGCAATGAATGGAACTTAAGCTACAGTGTTGGAGATTAAGTCAGTTTTAATGAGCACATACAAAAAAAAATGCCACTAGATGGGGTACAAGGTACAAACGTTTGTGCTTTCTTTCTTTCGTTCGTTCTTTCGTTCGTTTTCTCTCTGTGGACATAGGGTCGTCCTGGAGAAAATGGGTCTCCAAGGAAAAGTGTCCCACTTGCAGGCCAAAAACAAGTGGAACAACCTAAAGAAAAAATACAAGGTAATGTAGCCTAGACTGATTCTAAGAAATGGTTGGTTCATGACGCTTAGAAAATATGTAAGCATGTCAGTAGGTCTGGGTATTTGTAATAGGTGGATGGGCAGGTACAACCTTGAATCAATTTAGGAATAGAGAGGCAAAGTGAAACGCCACTTCCTGCTTCCTCCCTGTACCCGCGCTGTGAAAAATATGAATGGCGGTAGACGGAGAATAAGGTTACTTTTTTGATCCCGTTTGAGTTGTGCCACGGGGTGCCAACGCCAATTTTGTCAATTTAAAACATAACTTTGCATGTCAAGAAAGTCGCAGTTTGTCACCAAACTGTTGTACTAGAAGTTATAAATCAGAAAGACTACATACACTGTCGCCTAACGGTGCAGCCACATCTACGCGTCGTTTGACGCGGGCTGACGCTGCTGCCCATCCACTTTGTATTGGAACATGCTGCTCGACGCCTCGCAAAGCATGCTGGGAGACCAAGCGACGCGTAGCAAGCCTGCTACGCGACAGAGGGGGCGGGGCGGAGTTTGACAGAAATCTAAGCTAGCCAATTGAGCTCGCCCTAGGTCCTACCATGGCTGTATAAAAAATAAACTTGTCCTCTTCCGCTTCCTCTCTACCCATGCTCTCTGCCCGCCAATTCTGAAAGAAGCAAGAGAGACGCGCAAACATGGAGGAAAAACTAATCATCGCGGTTTGCAACTACCCAGTTTTGTATGACCCTCAGCTCCGAGCCTACCACAACAACTCCGAAAGGGATAAAGCGTGGAGGCAGATTGCCGAAATCGTTGGTGAAGCAGGTAGGTTAAAAAAGCAACTTTGATTAGATATACACTAACTTGATCCATAGTGTCAAACTCCGTGTTCCAATGTTACTGTTACATAACAGCCAAAACAACCTCAACATCTACCGTTCCAAGTTGTTTTACACAATCATCAACAAAGCACTGTTGATTTATGATGGACACTATATATAGTATCAGTAATTTAATGAGTTCAGAATATACCAGGTGGGCCTAAAAACTATTGGAGCTGCAATCTAGCTGAGAACATTTGTTACTTTACCATTGTAGGATTTTCCATGCTTACATTTTGACATTGCAAAGAATGTCTGTACAGTAGGCTATTCCACCTCACCTGCCAGCCACAACTACAGCTATTGATAGTATTCTGTTACATCACCACAAGGGCATCTTGGTAGGAAAATAGGAGGTGATTGTAATCAATTAACAGGTGATTACAATCAAGTGACACAACCAGCCAATGAGCTGTGTATTGTATCACCATATTGGTAGGAAAATGCTTGTGATGTCATGTGAATACTATGAATAGGTAAAGTTATAAGCCCTCCCGGCTTCCCTTCTATCCCAACACTACCTACTGATTTGGATAGGCCCAAAAGTGAGTTTTATCATCAGCACATTGCACATTTGAAAAACTATCAATCAATGAGGTGAAACAAGGATTGATAAACTATTCACCTTGCATCCCATACTTTCCCCATCTCAGTATATTCCAACTACACGATGCTCATGCTACATTTTGCAAGTATACACTAAAATGCAATGCAACTAATTTAACGGGAAATAATCTGCATTAATTATTAATATAGATTCTGTTAAACACATGAGCCCATTTATATTTGGACATGTGTAAGACCGTTTCAGACTTAACCGCACCTACAACTGTATGCTGTAAAGTTTCATTTTTAGCTAATTCAAAATGCTAAACTTCTGTATGCATGACGACCCTTACATGCTATCCAATTTTATCATTCTGCAAGAGTGAAAACCTAAATTATTTTTCAACATTTCTTCTACACAGACCCAGAAGTGTGCAAAACCAAGTGGAAAAGCCTCAGAGACACTTATAAGAGGAGGGTGAACCAGGAAAAATCTAAGGAAAAAAGTGGAGCAGCTCCAGACAATACACCGAAATGGAGGTTCCACAACATAATGTCCTATGTGAGACCTTTTCTTGAGACAAGGTCCACATCATCAAACATGATGCCACGTCGTGCAAAAGCCAGGCAGGCGCCCCGCCAGCCACCACTCGTCCAGGCAGCTCCAGGGCAGGCACCCCGCCAGCCACCACTCGTCCAGGCAGCTCCAGGGCAGGCGACCAGCCAGCCACCACTCGTCCAGGCAGCTCCAGGGCAGGCGACCAGCCAGCCACCACTTGTCCAGGCAGCTCCAGGGCAGGTGCCCCGCCAGCCACCACTCGTCCAGGCAGCTCCAGGGCAGGCGACCCACCAGCCACCACTCATCCAGGCAGCTCCAGGGCAGGCGCCCCGCCAGCCACCACTCGTCCAGGCAGCTCCAGGGCAGGCGACCAGCCAGCCACCACTCGTCCAGGCAGCTCCAGGGCAGGCGACCAGCCAGCCACCACTTGTCCAGGCAGCTCCAGGGCAGGTGCCCCGCCAGCCACCACTCGTCCAGGCAGCTCCAGGGCAGGCGACCCACCAGCCACCACTCGTCCAGGCAGCTCCAGGGCAGGCGCCCCGCCAGCCACCACTCGTCCAGGCAGCTCCAGGGCAGGCGACCAGCCAGCCACCACTCGTCCGGGCAGCTCCAGGGCAGGCGACCCGCCAGCCACCACTCGTCCAGGCAGCTCCAGGGCAGGCGCCCCGCCAGCCACCACTCGTCCAGGCAGCTCCAGGGCAGGCGCCCCGCCAGCCACCACTCGTCCAGGCAGCTCCAGGGCAGGCAACCAGCCAGCCACCACTCGTCCGGGCAGCTCCAGGGCAGGCGCCCCGCCAGCCACCACTCGTCCAGGCAGCTCCAGGGCAGGCGACCAGCCAGCCACCACTCGTCCAGGCAGCATCAGGGCAGTCGACCAGCCAGGCAGCACCAGGGCAGTCGACCAGCCAGGCAGCACCAGGGCAGTCGACCAGCCAGGCAGCTCCAGGAAGATTGCGAGGTAGCCCAGCAACCCGGCAACTGCTGGAGAACCAAAGCCGGCCCCCAGTTGGGAAGAGGAGGCGTACTGCAGCTGGCGGTGATATGACAACATTCGAGAACCGGCTCCTCGCGGCCATTGAAAAATCACCTGCGGGCAATGCAGCAGCATCAGCAGCTGTTGCGGCATGTTCAGCCGCCTCCCAGGCAGCTGGACCTACACCCACAGAGGATGAGGATGAGCTGTTCCTCCGAAGTTTACTGCCAGACATTAAAAGCCTGCCAAAGCCGAAGAAACAGCTCCTAAAGCTCAAAATCCACCAGCTGGTGTATGAGGCTGGGCTGGAATAGTTTTGTGGTGGGACTCGGTCCTGTTAGTTCAGTGTTTTTTCCAGTGCCCTGGTCAGTTTGAAATCAGTTAAAAGTTTACAGCATTATATTGCACAATTTTTAATTTGTTCCTATTTCAATTGTTGGCCTATTCCTATCTCTTTATTTTGTTATTTCTCTATTGTTATTTGTTATGCAGCTATTTGCACATTTGAGAAAATAATTTTCTAAGAGATTATTTGTTGCTATTTAATGTTATTTTGGTACAATAAATGTTTTGCTTTATAATCTGCCTCCCGCAAGTTCTTTATTGAAAGCAATGGTGAACGGAAAGTCTCAATTCCATTTAATGATACTGTATATTAAACAGAATTCTAGTCAAGATTACCATAATTGCTACATATACATGTGTAGTGTTTAACTATTCTCAGTAGTGTTAGTTCCCCTTTACATGTGGGAAAATTGACATTGTTGTACCAGTGTGCTGCAAAAAAAGTATGCATAACATCAAATGCTTTAAAGAAATGTACAAAGTACAGAAGCTGCCTTATGTTCAATAATGCATCCACTAAGCTGAGGCAGCATTCCCTTGGCCTGAACTGGGAGCATGTATACGATACATATTATGCATCAAACATACAGCCACATCCCACTGAAACCTATACAGCTTTCCATACTTACCGGTCATATACACAGGTTCTGTATACATATAAAAAATCCTCTGATGTATATGGGAGAAGTCTGAAACGCACCCTTGAGATGGATGCATCCATGACTGGAATATTCTAAACTAAAATACAACTCACAAATCACTCCTAGCATGAGAGACTACTGAGCATAAAGCACAGATGTATCTATACATCCAAACAGGTCGATGGGCCACTTCGAAAAAGACTAACCCAATGAGTGAGCTGGAGCACACAAAGTCACTTAAATACATTTAATAAAAGGTACAAAGAGCTGAACTGACGTTTTGACGCGTACTGCGATGGCTTTCAGACTTTGTAATAAATAAAAAGATTATTTCCCATGTGCACAATGATAATGTTTCTTACAGACATTTATAAAACACACTGTCAGCTTCCATAAAGAGTTAAGAATAGAAGCACATAGATGACAATTTGAAAGTCTGGCATAAAATGAAACCTTTATATACCTGGGGAGGGGAGGACAGGAAATATTCAGTACTTAATAAATTGAGACAACTATAAAAACCCAAAATCCAGTCCATGTGCTCCAACTGACCAAAACAAAACATCCAGATAGTGGTATCCCTCCTAACCTACTTGACTTGCATCAAAATACTGTGTGTAACTCCGGGTCCCTACTAAACATTAGTTATCAATCATATGGAGTAGCATTGACAAACTGAGGGATTGGCCTTTATTCTGTTACATTAAACGCATTGGCCTTGGCCGTATGACTAATAAAGACAGTCAACAGCAAGCATAGAAGGTTGAGATCTGGATGAATGAGAGGAGCCACTTTGGGTTGTCTCCGACCCATGCGTTGCAGTGTTGAACTTGAGATGGATAATGGAGAGAAGAGTCAATCTGATCCACCCTGAAATGATAAATTAACAGCACAGAGATTAAACCTAATTAATAAATAGACAGATATGCTCATTGTGCCATAAATTGATTGATAAAGCAGAGACAAAGTAATGCACCTTAGCTGGAAACTGTGGAGAGTGAGGATCCAGGGCAGAGAAGCATGGCTGACATGATGAGTGGACAGGAAACAAGTAATGGGGCTAGATAAGATGACACTGCAAGGAACCGGAACCAAATCTAAACAAAACACCTAAAAAATAATACCATATAATACCAAGGATCATGCAAATACCAAGGGGCGTGCCCTACAACCCCCCAGGTTGGCATGACAGTTATTGTAAAATTTAGATCTTCAGTTTATTATCAATCTTTAATTTTCCATTATCATTTTCCAAGTATCACACATTCTCGGTTTATCTGGAAATATCACAAGCTATCGAAAGGTCTGCTTGTGCATTTAGGGAAGTTTCTCCTTAGAGACTCCATTTGTCAATCTATTGACACTCCAAAATGACTGAAGTAATCCAGAAGTAAACCAATGGCTGTTGTTTCACAATATAATTTAGAATGGAATGAAACACCGCTGCAAAATAACATTTAACATGCATTAGGTTTAGATGTTACAGAATGTGTCCTAAAAGGAATGTTGGTTTATGGGAGTTTGCTCTTTCAGATTGTGTGGGTGGCTCTTAAAAGAGCCTTTGTGTGGCTCTGAAAAGAGCCTTTTCGTTTCCAAAGGCTAGATCATATGCTGCTGCCATGGGACGGCTCCCTCCTCGTTGAAGTAGGCCCTGAATGCCTCCCTCGTCCTGATTGCCTCTCTGGTGGCGTGGATGGCGGTGGTCCTGCCTGCGGCCTGGAGAGCGGGAGCTGTCTGGTCCTCCGCTTGTCCTCTGTTGCCCTCCATGCCAGATGCTCTGAGGAAATTGTGTAGGACACACGTGGCCTTCACACATGCCTCCACCTTCTCAGGGCTCAGTGCAATGGATCTCCGGTACATCCTCCACTGGGAGGAGAGGATCCCGAACGCACACTCGACCGTCAAACGGGCTCGGCTGAGGCGGTAATTGAAGAGCCTGTTCTCAGGAGGGAGGTGGGAACCAGGGAAAGGGCGGAGCAGGTCCTTGCGGAGAGAGAAGGCCTCATCGCCAACCAGCACGAAGGGGAGTTTCCCTCGATGCTCTGCTCCTGGGACCACAGCATCTTCGGGGAAGTCCAGGGTGCCGTCTCGAAGACCCTCACCAAACAAGGAGTTGGTCAAGGTGCCCGCGTCGTTGCTCCGGCCATAGCCACCCACATCTACTACCCGGAACCGATACTCGGAATCGACTACTGCAAGGAGAACTATGGAAAATGTCCCCTTGTAGTTGTAAAAGTAGGAGCCAGAGTTGGGGGGGGGGGGCTGGATGATTACATGCTTCCCGTCGATGGCTCCAAGGCAGTTGGGGAAATTCCATTGATGATGGAAGCCCTCGGCAATCTCCAGCCAGTCCTCCTTGGTTGGCTGCGGCATGAACTCATTCACCAAGCAGTCAAAGATGGCATCTGCCACCTCCCCGATAATGCCCGTGACTGTGGACCTTCCAACTCTGAAGGAGAAGGAGATGGTAGAGATCGAATCTCCAGTGGCAAGATAGCTGTACAAGAAAAGAAGAAAAATATCAATATCAAAAAATGGGTGCATTGTTTGTGCAAAAGTCACTTTAGAAGCCAAACACCTTTGGCTGGTTTTCTGTGTTGTCTCTGTAATTAATAAATTGTGCACATAGCACATCAAGAAAAACAACATCGCAGCTGAAGGTATTGTGAGAGCTAAGAACATCTATTTATTTTAACTATAACTACTATTCTAAACAGACAGAAAATTGGATTATGTTGGTACAGAGGTCTGCAGAGTCAGGGGGAGGTGGCGTTGCCTTTTCCCGCGGTGTGCCGCTTTGATGAAAACAATTAGGCTGCAGTAATATTTATTAGACGCTAGGTGGCAGCAGCTCACTTGAATCTGCTGAATCACCTGAGAAACGATACACTGTGTGACCACAACACGGTTAAAATGGCAGAGTGGCGCTGTCCACTATTTCTGTTCATTGACTCCACAGGAAGTGCCTGGAGTGAACCAAAGAAGAAGAAGGCTGTCTGATAACGTTAAATAAATAAATAAATAATAGTATTTTATGCCACGCAGCGCTGTGGAAATAGGCTACAGTGTGAACTCATCCATCAACTTTGTAACACAACAGTGAAGGTAAGACATCATTTCTGCTTATGGTAGTAGCCTAACAGAAATAAGATGATGTATGGGCTTGTTATTATTATCTCCGCCAGGAGATTATGAGATTGTCGCCTACAGCAGGCCTGTGTTAGCTAACGTTAACATTAGGGAGTTTGCTAAGGCTATGGTTATGTGCTGTTGGTAGGCTATTTGGTAGCCTATGCCTGTAGTCTGCTTATGGAGGGTAGTAGCCATAAAGTGAAGTGGCTGGCGAACATGGCTAATGGGAGCTAAATCTAAGTCCCGTGTAAACTGTAATATCTGTGTCGTTTTAACTTTGATTGCATTTTTTTCCCACCAGATTAAAGAAAACATTTAGGCCTATGTGATATTGACTGATGCGCGGTCATGCATCATGGTGTAGCTACAGTAACGCTAATCACTCTACAGTAGCTAGCTCTGTTTTGGACTGGAGCTGCATATGGAGCTAGCTTGTCATCTGAGCCATGCTGTTTTTCAATCAGGGAATTAGGAAAACTAACGCGCACATTACATTAAAAAAACACATCAGTCAACATCACACAGGGTCTTTTCTTTAATCTGGTGGCAGCAGTTTTCAGTAAAACGTGAAACGACGACAGATAATGGTTTATAGTGGGACTTAACATAGGTTCCATAAAGATCAGGTTGTTTGTAAACAAACTGCTTCGGTTGCTAACAGAAGGAAGATGATGTATGGGCTTGTTATTATTTTGTAGGTAGTAATAATAATAATAATTTAATTTCTTTTTCAGTAAATCACAGCATCGTACAGCTCCATGTTCAACTGAGCAGAAGCAGCTGAGTCAGACATCCATCAAGAACCTACTTCATGAACATGACGGAGGAAAAGTATGAAGACCTCAAATTCAAGTTGCCATTCTTGTCATCAGCTCAATCCATTCCTTAAAACCACATGGGCTCAATGGAGAGAATTTTCATGGAAGAACCTTATCAGATTTTTTATTACTCCAATAAGAAAATATTTACAGAACGATAGACCAGAATCCGGTAATTGCTGGAGAAAATGCAATAATTCAATGGCTGATCACTATCACATATTTTGGAAATGCAGAGCAATCCAAGATTACTGGTTAAAAATAATCTCAGAGATCAAATTAATACTGGGTTTTGAAATAGATGACAGTTTTGGCACCATATACCTGGGGAATATACCAATCAAATTTAATCTCCAAGATAAATACCTCCTCAAAATACTTCTTGTAGCCAGCAAAAAAACAATAACAAGAAAATGGCTAAACCAGGATCCACCAACAAAAAAAGAGTGGATAGCAATTGTACAGGAAATATATGAGATGGAAAACCTGACCTTCTATCTAAGATTGAGAAAGGATAAATCAAGTAACCGAACAACATAACTTAACACAAAGCTAACTATTAAAAACTAAGAATTGATCTGTAACACCCATCATGATGACCTGAATGTTTTTTTTTGTGAGTTTGCATTTGTAAAACTGTCAAATGTTGGAAAATGATGCACTCTGTTCTAAAACAAAAACCTTAAAAATAAAGTTACAAAAAAAACACATGGGCTACATTATTTCCAGTGTCAATATTATTCTACACCCTGTTGTGGCCAACCAGCCTCTTCTGTTCAATAAAATCATGTTTCACTGATGGAATGCCATGCAGAATAGTCACCGTTTGTTCAAATTGTCCTACTGTAGCCTATATATCTTATTGTTAGGCTATTTTACTTATATGGGAAACAGGGGAAATCCAGTTTGTGTATAGAAAACGCGTCACGTTGAAAACCTGTTCTAAAACAAAAACCTTCAGTGTCTGCAGGGTGGCAGGGTGAATTAGCAAAACAAAGGACTGTCACTGGGGGAAGGGCATTGCTATTCACAATGTTCAAAGCCGGTATCAGCTGAAGCTCACCGGATAAAAAAAGCTAGGTGCAGGCAGGAGAAACAGGAGTTTCCATAGGGCAGCAGAGAGAAGGATCTAGCACTCAAAAAATGTCCTTTGAGGGTTTTATTCCTGTTTCAAACACTGCAACAACGTACCCGTTTCAGCAAGAACCACTATAGACTGTGTTAATTAACAGCATACATATTAACAGAGGTTATGTGTAATTTACAAGAATTGCTGTTTAACTCATTCAGGGCCAATGACGTCTTTGACGTGTTATCAGGAATAGCCCAGAGGGCCAATGACGTGTTTGACGTGTTTTTGTTTTTATTACTGCAGGGCGTAGTTTAGGGGACTGCCCCCTAGTCCGATACCTCACGAGTCCGATACCTCACGAGTCCGACACCTCATGGTTTTGGGTTAGGGTCTGGGGGAGGTTAGGTTTAGGCGTGGGGGTGGGAGAGGTTAGGTTTTGGGTTAGGGTCTGGGGGAGGTTAGGTTTAGGCGTGGGGGTGGGAGAGGTTAGGTTTTGGGTTAGGGTCTGGGGGAAGTTAGCCTCTTTTTTCGGACTCGTGAGGTGTCGGACTCGTGAGGTATCGGACTCGTGCCATGGCACCGTAGTTTAAACACTTCCCCAGCCTGTCACATGGTATCAGGTCCCTATCATCTAAGACAACACGTGAACAAACACATACCGCAGCTGTTGTTTTGAAATTGAGCAGGAGGAATATCAGAAAACGGATAAGGAGCTTGCCTTGTGCAGACAGGAGAAACGCCATTGAAACGCCCCTCGCGCGCTGCAGGAGCTGGTCGCTTTCCTGTGTGCCAGCCGGAGAAAACCGGAGAAAGTAATCCACAGATGCGTTTGATCATCGGAGGAATGAGGAAATGATCGATCAGCAGTGATCAGAGGGCGGTGAGGACGTGTTGAATAGCCGAGGGGAAAACGGGAACGATAGCAGGGAGGATAGGACAGTCAGGGAGACATGGACGAGCAGCACACGAACAGCTAGGCAGGCAGAAGCGGCATTCACAGCAGCCCGCTGTCCGTTCTCAAGAGCTTCATGAAATCGCTGGGCTGCGTGCCCTCCAGTGTTGCTCCTGGCCAATCCCGGCGCCACAGGGCGTGGTTATTGCTTATCCTATGTGGGGTTAGAAATCACGCAACGAAGGGGGATCGTGTGTGTGTGTGTGTGTGTGTGTGTGTGTGTGTCTGTCTGTCTGTCTGTCTGTCGGTGTGTCTGTCTGTCTGTCTGTCTGTGTGTCTGTCTGCACACTCACTCACACTGCTGTATTGTTGAATGTAAAAAAAAAGCACTTCATGTGTATATATATATATATATATATATATATATTTTTTCCATTTGTGTCATAACGAATAGTATTTACATGTCTGATGTCAATACAGTTCAAAATAAAAGAATTGAGAGCGAGTTCTGCTTGAGAATGTGCCCTTTTACAAAAATTGCCTTTTCTCCTGTTTATTTTCTCAGGGAGACCTATTGGGGGAAAACAGGGTGTATATAAATGGCTATAAGTAGAGTACAGAACATGCTAAAAGCTCACTTTTTTTTTTCCTGGTGAACCCAGAGACGTACATCTTCATTTTGAGGTATTGCAAATCACTCTGGTGCTAATAGATAATTTACTGTGGGTCTTGAAAGATGACCAACAATTATGAAAATCTTTGGCCTGTGCTAAATATTGGCAGTCCTAAACTGGCCCTGAATGAGTTAATAGCAGCAGTACGTGTTTTATATTTCATTCATTCACACTGTTGAGCCTTCCTTTAAGCTCAGTGATATGATATTGCAGTGTTTCAGATCAAATGATTGCCTTCTGTCAATGAGTATTGTTTGTTTCAACTTTCATTCTTGAAAATGCTCTCGTCTGGTCCCAGCACGGCAAGTACAGTAGCCTACACTAGCTTGGAGGGTAAAGCGCTTTGTCTCACTGAGGGCTCATCAGCAAGGGAGGGTTGTCCTGAAAAACAACAACAAAATAATATATGTGATTAGGGTTGCAAGGGTGCGATGTCAACCAAATAGCCATTGCGGTGGTATTTATGAATTCATTAATTGGTTTATGAAGTAGCTGCGATACTGCGAACGCTGCACGTTCACAACCTGACAGCTGATCTCTGCATGAGAGACACCACTGGATAGGCTACTAATAAGTACAGTCAAGCGGCTGAACTAAGCACTATATCACTACCAGTAATATTGAAAGGCCAAAACAAATAACGTTAACGATACAGATCCTGACCAACAACGTGTGTGTTGCTGGCAGAAAACAGGGAGAATTACTGGCAGATTACGTTAGTTACCGCGTGGCTTTGAACCTAACACTATTGGAGAGAGATAAACACAGCAGCAGCATGGATGTAATGGAAGCGACTTCATGCAAATAGGCGAGTTGAATTCACAGTTGAAGACCTGTTCATTACTCACATTGGGTTGAAAACAGGAAAGAATGTGAAATACATTTTCCACAACACAAATGACTTCTGCTGAATCTGCTAGTCCGCCTCCCCAGTCTGAACTGCACTGACACTGTAGGCTACTTAGGGCGCGCTTGTTCAACAACGCTTGCACCTCCCACGAGCGTTACGTTGAGTGGAATTGGCCTTTTTTACGATTAAATCTGCAAATTTGTAATTCAAACAGGTAATTAATCACGATGGTCCGATGAGGAAGGCTCAGAGGTCCGCCTCCCCTCCGCTATACTGCTTCTCTAACATACTTGGGTGCGTTCGTTTAATGCCGCCCGCACGTCCCCCTCGTGTCACGTTGACCAGTTTGCCTTTTTTATTATTCAATCTGCAATGCAAAGCATTTTGGTAAAGAAACCGCGTGCAATGTTGTTATGGTCAAACTTCCCCCACTTCACTATATCACGCAGTATTTGCGAGGGGTTTATATACATGGCTGTATGTGTAAAAAGTTATAGCTTTCTGGGAAATATGCAAACAGCTGGTGTTTGAACATTAACCTTAACATGAATTGAAACTCACTCACCTTGAATTATTGTAACGTTACAAGTCACTCTGTCTTTGAGGTGCTTCAAAGATGGAAATGTTTGGAAGGAATGTACACTGGCACAGGTGACTTCCGCCTGTAGAGACTGCTCACACGTGCCACCTGGCGGCTCTTTTGCGCACTGCAGCTGCTGGTGAAAAAAAATACTCCGGGTGGCCGCGGCAGGCCACGGGAGGCCGCTGCAACGCCGCAGCGTTGGGTCTGCCCAGTTCTGCAGACCTCTGTATAATGGCTATACCTCTGTAATATTAATAATAATATTAAAAATGTCCTCCTGCACCTGCTGCCATCATTGTGCACTCATAACTTCACTCTAATGTGTTTCCATAAATAAATACATTATAATATAATACTGCATGTTGCTTATAGAAGGGGGGAAAGTAACCGAGGTAGTGTCCAGTCCAATTCTAAGGTGACCAGATATTAACACTGCACTTCCAGGTTGGCTCATGTAACCACACACATTTTTCTCCATGATAATGTGATGTCAGTTGGGACGAAATGTGTGTATTTATTTGTTTATTTGAAAAGGTACAATACCTAATTGTTACTTTTTTGAAGTGCAACCGATGCTGTGGATCCAGGACGTGTAGTCATAGCTAATATGCAGCCCTTGTCCCATTTTAATGCTCTAAATCTAATAGTAGACAACGCTTATAGGCTACTCTGTACTTAAGTAACCTTAGGCTTAGTTTGGGCACTCCCAAGTCGGATTATGCTCATTTTCTACAAAGCATGGAACAACTTTATCTACAGAACATAACGTTTGCCTACAGTGTTTTGACAAACCTAGCTGAACAAACCTACCGTAGACAAATGGCCAGGCGCTGGGAAGGCGAAATGGCCACACGAAACCGCGTATCCCTCTTCGTGATCCGGGGGCCCACTCTGGTGAGCAGGTCATCGAACTGGGCCTTATCCATCCGAAAGTACTGCCGGTAAAGATCGGGGTACAAGCGGAGCTCGGTGACCAGACGATGGTACTCCCCGTACTGCAAACGCCGCTGCTGGAGCGGGTGAACCCAGAAACGGCGGCGAAGACGGCGGTATTTTCTACGGAGGTAGAGCACAGCAACAGCCAACAGCTTCACTGGTGGATCCATAACGAAAGAATAGCCTAGAGTGTTTTGTATTGTGGCAGTATATATACACTCTGCAATTTCCCTCCAAAATATACTATCCAGCGGGGAGGTGTATCATTCGTTGGTCTGTTTGGGGGCTAGCTGCTGCTTCCTGATTTCCACGCCCACCAAGCGTCAAGCGTCGATACTGCCAAGCGTCAGCCCGCGTCAAACGACGCGTAGATGTGGCCGGGCCGTAAGTGACGTCACTTTATCTACCAAAGCTAAGACCGGCGACATGTCACGCAGCTTCCACAAGCTATGTAGTTTTTATACGAAACTAACCCCTACGTTTCAGTTTGACTACAAACTGTGACTTTCTTGACATGCAAAGTTATGTTTTAAATTGACAAAATTAGCGTTGGCACCCCGTGGCACAATTCAAACAGCATCAAAGTAACCTTATTCTCCGTCCCACTGTTTGCCCCTCTGATAACTAAAAACTGAATAAACATACTTAAAAAAATGCAAACAATATGGCGTTTTGAATACACATTTATTAAATATGCAAAGTAAACATCGTGTGACTCAGTGCCGATGTCAGGGAAACACAATCTGCCATTTTGTGTTTTGTTTTATTGATTTTTTCATTTTAGACATTTAGCCGATGCTCTTATCCAGAGTTGATTGAGTGCAACAAAGAATGCTTCCCAGATCACCAACATTACAAACGGCCAACAGTTATAAGTGTACTGTAAGGGTAAAAGTATCAGGGTCATGTAACATGACCCAGGTAAAATAACAGATGTGCTGTGACCATGTCGCCATGCTGAGTGGGTTATGCCAGGGCCAGAACTGTGGAGAGAGGAGAGTTAATATCACTCACTACAGAAAGCAGCAATGCATATGATGTGCTGCATTGCTAAATATTCATTTCACACACAGTTTATATAGAGAGCCAAAGTGAAATGTCATTTCCTGCTTTCTCCCTGTGCTGCGAAAAATATGAATGGCGTGGACGGAGAATAACCTTACATTTTTTTAATCCCTTTTGCATTGTGCCACGGGGTGCCAACGCTAATTTTGTCAATTTAAAACATAACTTTGCATGTAAAGAAAGTCGCAGTTTGTCGCCAAACTGAAACGTAGGGGTTAGTTTCGTATAAAAACTACATAGCTCGTGGAAGCTCGTGGCACGTCGCCGGTCTTCAGCTTTGCCGGTAGATAAAGTGATGTCACTTACGCGACAGTGTATGTAGTCTTTCTGATTTATAACTTCTAGTGCAACAGTTTGGCGACAAACTGCGACTTTCTTGACATGCAAAGTTTACATTTTAAATTGACAAAATTAGCATTGGCACCCCCGTGGCACAATTCAAACGGGATCAAAAAAGTAACCTTATTCTCCGTCCACCGCCATTCAGATTTTTCGCTGTGCTGGTACAGGGAGAAAGCAGGAAGTGACGTTTCACTTTGGCTCTCTATAAGCTGTGCCAAAGGAAGGAGAGAGAAATGCTTACCACTGATAGCCTCCTGGGCAAAGTACTTGACATGCCTGTCTGACGGTGAAAACACACCGCACGCGTCTCCTGCACGTAAGCTGCGCGGCGCGACCTTGTGCGCAGCCAGTTTTCATTAGGACACCATGTTAACAGATCTGTCAGTCCACACCGAATTGCACACAGCTCACGCTCAGCTCAGCTCAGCGGCCGCTCAGGGCCGTTCAGGTCAGCCTTCTATTTTCCTGCGCGGCCGTCTGCGCCCGTGAGCGACTCTGTCAAGCTGAACAGATCAGATAAGGGCAGACAGCAACTCCGAAACCGGACATTCGTCAAATAAAACCAATTTCAAAGTAAAATAATGTTTATTTACGTTGTTGATTGCCCCTTTGGAAGTGTGGAAAGAGAGAAAGAGCAGTGGGAGAGGGGGAGCAGCTTCTAGGGGCTCGTTGCCTGCGGAGCAACAAGTAGAGAGCTAGGACTCGCCTTCTCTCTACAACAGCACGCACTGGGAAAACGGGAGGAGAACAGACAAATATGATGCAATTGCATTTTATAACGAAGGTAGCCATTAACTGTTATCCCAAACATATTACTTTAGATATTTATGTCATAATTTACTACCCATGATAACGAAGACAGGAGATCTGGGGCAAAATATATAGCGGACGAGCAGAGCGCGCAAAGTGAGCTGCTCTCTTTGTGTGGACACTTTTAAGCGACTTATGCGCGGAGGTGCGCTGCGCAAGTTCCGCGTCCGGTATGTCCCCAGCGTGAGTCTGTGGCCAGCTTCTCCAGCACTGGCTTAATTTCTGTTTGAAGGGCACTGGAGAGGAACACACAGGATAAAGATAGGTCCCATGATTTTAAGCTAACGTATTTTTTTTTTGGGGGGGGGGGGGGGGCACAGGCAGCATCTGCTTGGTGGTGATGTCCTGACCGCATGCCTCTGACATAGGCGTTGATAGGCATTGTTTAGGCATGATGGATGCACGAGAGGAAAATAACAAGAAAACATATTAACTCATTGAGTGCCATGGACGTCTTTCGACGTCCAATGCGTTTTTTGACGGTGGGACGTCGATCAAAGCCTTCTGCATCTCCTGTACAAATATTGTAGCTATTGGAGGTCTATAACCTATTTTACAAACCCATTAGGTGGCGACAGTGCTCTCCAGATTAGAGAAATGTCCGAAACATAGCCCCCTGATCAAAGAGAAAGCGCTCATGCTGCAGCCCAGAGCCATGTAGATTGCTCTGGCTGCAACTGACGGTGCCTGGCAACAGCAGTCAATCCGCGCACACAACTGAGCTCCTCTGCCTCTGTTTGTCTGTCTGCATAGTTTCTTCACACGATTAGCCGCCAGAAAGGCAGCACCCGACGCCGAAGTGCCAACCCTTTCCCTGCAGTCCGGCAGCGCGACAAGGAAATGCTGCTTGTCGCGCTGCCTGGGAGGCGGCGCACAAAAAGCACTCCGAAAATAGACGCTGGGTGCGTGAGGCTGTGTGTTACTAGTGTGGGGAGGAGTTTGAGCTGAGGGGGGGAGAGGGGGGTGGGGCACCCAGGGCAGCACACCTACACCACGTCACTACATCAGAAAATATTAGCTAGAGTCAGTGAATGTGCTTGAAATGCTGCATTTCACAAAAGGCGGAATATCTCAGCTTCTAGATAGAAATGCCTGTATTTGCTGTTTTTGACCTATCTTCTCCGGCTGATAACTAAAGAACGGAAAATGGTATCAATAAACTTTTTTTTGCTGATGATACAATAGAGTCTCCTTGTTCTTTTTGCGTGTTCGGTGTTTACATAGTAATATCACACAATATTCTGTGGGCCTCGAGAAATCACTGAAAACGCTCTGAAACTCTGGCACTGGGAGCGTCCGTTCTCCAAAAGTGGCTGGCACTCAATGAGTTAATCTAATTTGGACAGAGGCTGGCGGATAGTAAGGAGAAATGTTTCACGTCACGGATTATTATTAATAGTGGTTTAATTGTTGAGGTAGAAACCCAGAATAAGCTCAAATAGGGTTTCCTGTCTACCTGTACATGCTTTTGTTGATTTCCTTTTGTCTGATTCTGTTCTTTCATTCTTTTTTAATATCTACAAATAAATAATAAAAACAATTTAAAAAAGTAAAAAAAAAAATGAATTCACTAGACAGAGCATTACAACAGTGGTAGTGATAATAATTCATTTTAACCTCTAAATAGTTCAAATATGTAGAAATAAATAAATAAGGTATCAAATGTAATGGGGGGGGGGGTGGATACTGAAAAACTAACCCATTTATGAAATATGTACATAGAAATAAATAAATGTGACATAAAATGTATTGTTTGGGGGGCTGCTGAAAAACAGAACCTATTTACAATAATGAATTATACAATCTGAGCAGGGAGTACTGGTGGGGGTTCCTCTGCCTTTCCGACATGCTGCCACTCCGAACGTTAACTTCCATTATTCGGACTGGCGGTCGTTCACCTTAGAAGCCGCAATGCCGACCTTAGGTTTAGGCGTGGGGGTGGGAGAGGTTAGGTTTTGGGTTAGGGTCTGGGGGAGGTTAGGTTTAGGCATGGGGGGAGGTTAGGTTTGGCGTGGGGGCTGGGAGAGGTTAGTGAAAAACGGGGAATATAGACCTAGCCTGGGTAAACCCATCCCCCACGTGACCTGCTCTCAGACCTGTTCTCAGTCACTATGGTCTGGTCCCCCCGCCTGTGCTAAACGATTTCATGCGGTTGTTGGCCCCCCCCGATAGACCGCCCGATTACGCAACCGTCATCCAACCAGCTTTGTGCACAGAGCACATGCGCAGTGCAGCAGATGGCGTCATCGCTCTGCGACCTTTGTTGTTAGCAAGCGAGCTAACACTTTTCATTTCAGTACTGCTAGCACGCAAATGGTTACAACCAGCTACAAGAAGAGAGAACATCGCGTGACGGTGGTCAGGGAATGAAAGAGGAACAGGACAACTGTCTACACGCAGATGGCCGCAGATCTGGAGAGATATTTGTGGCTGTGAAGAACAGTCATCATCTATACAGCTGCTGCCAACCTGATGAGGAAACAGGCGTGCTTGTTATGCTGGACACTGAATGCCAGACTGCAGACTTCATCCTCCAGTGCTGTTCGCCTCAGGACTTGAAGGCCTAACGTTGTACCATGGACTGTATACATTCTGTGCTAATAATGCTAGCATGCTAACATCCTTTTCACACACACACACTGAATATACCGAAATGCTAGATTTGATCATGGACTTAACGCTAATGTTAATCAAAAACGGCCGCAGTCATAACGGTAAGGTGTGTTTGACCTAATTGAAATATTAACGTTAATGCCCTCACATTTCAGCGTGGTTACAGATAAACCTATTTAACGCTAGCTAGCTACAGTAGATTTTTGGAGGCGTTAATGTGAATGTCATGACGTAGTGAGCGTAGTATTATACTGTATATTATACATAATCCAGATGTAACCTAGCTATAGCTAGACGTTAAGAGGTTAGCGTGAATGCGACTGAGACCTGACATTACTGGCTTGATATCATATTCCAGATGCAACCTAGCTAGATAAGCTCCACACGGCTGTATGAGTAGCTACAATCAAATGTATCAAGCCTTGATATCATATTCCAGATCCAACCTAGCTAGCTAGATGTTAAGAGGTAGGAATATACCGAAATGCTAGACTTGATCGTGGACTTAATGTGAATCCAAAACGGCCACACTCATAACGTTAAGGTGTGTTTGACCTAGCTAGAAATATTAACGTTAATGCCCTCACATTTCAGCGTGGTTACAGATAAACCTATTTAACGCTAGCTAGCTACATTACTGGCTTGATATCATATTCCAGATGCAACCTAGCTAGATAAGCTCCACACGGCTGTATGAGTAGCTACAATCAAATGTATCAAGCCGATATCATATTCCAGATCCAACCTAGCTAGCTAGATGTTAAGAGGTAGGAATATACCGAAATGCTAGACTTGATCGTGGACTTAATGTTAATCCAAAACGGCCACACTCATAACGTTAAGGTGTGTTTGACCTAGCTAGAAATATTAACGTTAATGCCCTCACATTTCAGCGTGGTTACAGATAAACCTATTTAACGCTAGCTAGCTACATTACTGGCTTGATATCATATTCCAGATGCAACCTAGCTAGATAAGCTCCACACGGCTGTATGAGTAGCTACAATCAAATGTATCAAGCCGATATCATATTCCAGATCCAACCTAGCTAGCTAGATGTTAAGAGGTAGGAATATACCGAAATGCTAGACTTGATCGTGGACTTAATGTTAATCCAAAACGGCCACACTCATAACGTTAAGGTGTGTTTGACCTAGCTAGAAATATTAACGTTAATGCCCTCACATTTCAGCGTGGTTACAGATAAACCTATTTAACGCTAGCTAGCTACATTACTGGCTTGATATCATATTCCAGATGCAACCTAGCTAGATAAGCTCCACACGGCTGTATGAGTAGCTACAATCAAATGTATCAAGCCGATATCATATTCCAGATCCAACCTAGCTAGCTAGATGTTAAGAGGTAGGAATATACCGAAATGCGGCCACACTCATAACGTTAAGGTGTGTTTGACCTAGCTAGAAGTTAAGAGGTTAGCGTGAATGCGACTGAGACCTGACATTACTGAAGTGAATACAAGTGACCTATATTTTTCAATCCTGTCTTTGAATAAAAGTTGTACATTGTGTTATGCTTGAAAACCATGTCTTTGCTCCCTTATGTGTTCACAATTACAACAAATCTGTATGGTTTATCTGTTGGCATTAAACCGTGGTATTTCCTTGGGTGATATTCCATATTTGTCATTAAACCTAGCTGTTCACATAAATTTGCAATGATGATCGACCACGTGAGATATCACAAGTAGCCTACTTTTATTAAAAAATAAAATGCAAAGAGAGGTTTCCTTCTCTAACTATTGGTGCGTTCACAAAATATTTACACGAGATTTTTTTTATAAATAATAATCAATAACGTGGATAATGATGACATCTGCAGCTGCTGGACGAGAGACAGAAGAAACTACGAACGAAGATTGGAGCAGAGGAGGACATGACTACAGAGAAACTTAACCGACCAGCACTCTGCTTCAATCAATGAATGCTTATAAAGCCTAATGTTACTGTAGCCTGGATGACGTCAGCTAATGCTACCCAGCCTTCCAGCGTTTATCTTCCATAATGCATTAAATCATAATCACAATGCGAAGACATTAGCTGATCACCACTGAGCTGCAGACAAGTTTATCAGATAATTTCGCCGGAAAATGTGTCCAGGTGATCAGCTCTGAAGCCCCCCCGGCTTGTATGGTCCGCTAAAATCCGATTTCGATATAGGTGTTATTTTGATCAATATTGTATAGCTGGCTAGACAGAGGAGTTTATCTGGAATCAGTGTGACAAGATCCCTGCTGCTAGCTTGTCTGCCTTTCTGTGTCAGAGTATCTAGCTACATTATCTGCATTACATGCTACACCATGCAAATATATTTCGATATAATTCAAACAATTAGCCCACTGTACTACTGGACTGTGTATTGCTGTGAATAAGTTAGATTTGATTGTGTAAAGTGTATCAGCTTTAAATATCCAATATATACAGCATTAAACAAACGACCAGCAGCATTCAAATGTGCAAAAACGTTATATTTATTGAAATGTGGTGATCTCATGTCACATTACATAATGTTATGCCCAAATGGTCTACTGCCCAGAAGCGTCACTTTACATGTTTGGTAGGGAATTATTTTAATTATGTTAAACCAGCGTTTATCTTCCATAATGCATTAAATCATAATCACAATGCTATGAAGACATTAGCTGATCACCACAGAGCAGCACAGACAAGTTTATCAGATAATTTCGCCATAAAATGTGTCCAGGTGATCAGCTCTGAAGCCCTGGCTTGTATGGTCCGCTAAAATCCGATTTCGATAACGCTAGGTGTTATTTTGATCAACAGACCTCAACCTCAACAGCTGTTTTCACTTGAATTTCCTCACGTAGTTGCATAGCCATATAGCTAGCCAGCTAGTAGCTAGCTCGGGAGCTATGCTTTAGAGAGGCCAAATGCTAACGGCTAGGTAGTGCTAAGCCGCTGCAGCTGTTACACGTCATTGACAAAGACGCACTCTCTGATTGGCCGATCACGGCAGGACTGATGTTGGCAGTCACGCCGTCACTCATTGGCTGCGGGGTGGCTGCGGGTCTGCGCGGGTCTTTCAATCGCCCCAGAAATCGTTGTGAATGGCCCGGAGTCTAGACGCTAGTGACTGGGAACTGAGAGAGCAGGTCACGTGGTGGCTGGGTTTACCTAGGCTAATATAGACCCCCTTTCTGAGTGCCGATATTTCGGAGTGGCAGAACGTCGGAGTGGCAGCACGTCGGAGTGGCAGCATGTAACCTACTGGTGGTGTTGTTGGGCCAGGATGGGGTGCCACAATCACGACCCTGCCTGGTATCTTCTGTCAGTGGGGCATCATCTTGGGTGGTCTCCAGAGTGTGTTTGGGGGTCCATCAGTCCACTGTCCACCGCATCTGGGTTTGCAGGGCTGGCTCAATCGATGGCTGCCATGTCACTATTATGTTTTCAGAAAGGTTCAAGAATAAAATACAGTGAATACAAAGTAGGCTACTACTTCACAGCTGTATTTTGGGGGGGAAACAATCGCCACAAAATAAATGTCACAACAAAATATTTCTTGATGTGATTGATTTTCTTCATATTTCAAAATGTAAAACTGCTCTAGATAACATTTTAGATAAATATGAATCTCATAGCTTTACAATTCTTTTACTTGCCTTTTTACAAATAATCATGGTCAGGGGGGTACCTCCTCCAGGGCAGACACCTCTGCGGTCAGCTGTAGGGCTGCAACTAACGATTATTTTGATAAACGATTAATCTGTTGATTATTTGTTCGATTAATCGGATTACAAAATGCACTGATATTGTTTCCATCCGTTTATTGAAAAACAACTTTTTTTTTGTTAAACAAAAACTCACCGGGCTTTGCTACATCAAATAGCTTTGACAGGGCATGAACGAATACAAAATACATACAAATGTATGGTGTAAGTGCCTGGAATGTGTCTTCATATTTTTGCTCCATCAGTTTTGTGAAGAATGTTCTTGAAGGAAGAGTGTAGCCAGGGTGGAGGGTGTTAATCATGGCAATGAAGCCTGCATCTCCAACCATTGACATGGGCCTCATGTCGGTGACCAGCATGTTCAGGACACTGTCTGTCATGATGGCTGCTTGCCTTGGTGTACAAGCCGCATTCCCCAGAACGAAGCCCCTCATGGTGAGTTGTTTTTTTCTGAAATGAGAAAGACAGTATGAGTGAGTATGCCTAACAGCACTATTAACATAAAACTCAATAAAACTCACTCATTGATGATTTAGTTGATAATTGCTTATGTAAAGAAGGCCTTTATATAACAGAAGCCTCAAATGCAATTTGTCCTAGCTCACTCCTTACATTAAGATGCGCGCACACACACACACACACCAATGAACAAGGGACAACAACCCCTCTTTTAGCCTTAGTTTACATACCAAGTCTGCTCTACCACTAACGTTAGCAAGCTAACGTAACGTTAACTAGCCGGTCGGCTTAACACACCATGCTTGTCGACCTGGGTGCGGGCGCATCAGCTGTTAACGTTAGATAAACGAAACAAACTATCTGAGTTTACATACCACGTCTGCTCTACCACTAACGTTAGCAAGCTAACGTAACGTTAACGAGCCGGTCGGCTATAACGTTAACGTTGTCGACCTGGGTGCGGGCGCATCGGCTGTTAACGTTAGATAAACAAAACAAACTATCTGCTGTGAGACGAACATTTCCACTTCAAACAACAATACACATGGGTCTAATAATGTAACATTAGTTTACATACATATCGAGTTTGTAGTAGTATAACGCTAAGTAGTTAACTTACCCGGCTGCTGAGCTCCCTTCACCGGCATCATTCAATGATCCAACATGTTTGCGTTTAAGGTGTTCACGCAGGGCCGTTGTGCTGGGGTCCACCCGCTATGCCGACCACCTGCTATGCCGACCACCCGCAATGCCGACTTTAGGTTTAGGCGTGGGGGTGGGAGAGGTTAGGTTTTGGGTTAGGGTCTGGGGGAGGTTAGGTTTAGGCATGGCATGGAGGGAGGTTAGGTTTGGCGTGGGGGCTGGGAGAGGTTAGGTTTTGGATTAGGGTCTGGGGGAGGTTAGGTTTAGGCATGGGGGGAGGTTAAGTTTGGCGTGGGGGCTGGGAGAGGTATAGCTCCACCGACACGCTGCACGCCGCCTCGCTCAGCTGGTTCTGCTTGTGGGCTATCGGCATTGCGACCTGTCGGCACTGCGGCCTGTCAGCACATAGACGCGGCACCGTTGTGCTGCCATGCAAGATCGGCTTTGCCCATTTTGCACGTAACAGACTTTTTAGTTCGAGTTAATATGAAGTGCTCCCAAACTTGTGAAGTTTTGGGTCGAGCTGCTTTCTCGTTCTGGCCATGTTTCAACTTGTTTGTCGTTTACTGCGCGTGCGCAAGGCGAGTGACGTAGTCGGCTCCGCGACAGCGGGGCCAGGGAGTGACGTAGCCAGCACTGTGCCGCAGCAGCTGCGGTCAGCTTTTTGGAAGTCATCTTTGACGCTTATGGCAACTGCTCCCCCATCAGCCTAATTGCTCACCCATTAGTCAACTGCTCGCCCATTAGCGTCTGGGGGGAGGTTAGGTTTAGGCGTGGGGGGTGGGAGAGGTTAGGTTTAGGGTCTGGGGGAGGTTAGGTTTAGGCATGGGGGTGGGAGAGGTTAGGGTTATGGTTAGGGTCTGGGGGAGGTTAGGTTTAGGCATGGGGGGTGGGAGAGGTTAGGTTTAGGGTTAGGGTCTGGGAGAGGTTAGCTCCTCCAGACCCTAATGGGGGAGCACTTGACTAACGGGGGAGCAGTTAGGCTAATGAGAGAGCAGTTAGGCTAATGGGGGAGCAGTTGCCATAAGCGTCAAAGATTACTTCCATGGGTTTGCATTGAGTTTAGTCGGAAAGCCCAAGTCGTTTCATGTGTCGCTCAAGGGTACCATGTTAGTAACAAGCGACGCACAAGGGACGGGACAAAGCGTCAATATGCTACGCGCTCGGAGTGAGAACGGGTTGGTGTGTGTGGTGGGGAGCGGCAGGCAGTGACATTTGGGCACAACATTAAAACGAACGGCTCTCAAGTAGGACTCGGTTCCCTTCGTTCATAGCAAAGAGCCGTTCAATAGATTTGGGTCGTTCACGAACGTCACATCATTACAAAACGTTGTGCAAAGCTAGTTGACATTTATAAACAAAGCCGGTTAGTCAGCGTATTAGAGATAAAGATATAATCAAGAAGTAAACAGTGAAACGGATCGGACAAATGGATAGATATCAAGACAGAGAGGGTTGGACGCAGGTGTCCTACAAGAGGGGCCGCGGTGGAGTGCGCCGGGGACCCGGTGCCCCACGCCACCTCTCAAAAGAATACATCCAGGAGAGACATGCACGTCCCACGTATGCATCAGTCACCATGGACGGGCATAGCAAGGGACAAAGCATATCCACAATGTCACTATCAAGAGCTAGGCTATAAGCCACAATTTTTTGAAACCCCGAAGTACAGTGTACCTCGCGTAAAACCAAATAAATATAAACAACAAACACGCCAGGCATTCAAAACGGATGCTTGGCAGGACAGACATGACACATACAGTGCACCACGCTATGTGAAAAATAAGTCCCAATACAAGCCACGTTCTGGGGACCCAAACGTGGACACGGAGAGACACACATATAATGCACCACGTTATGTGAAAAATAAGTCTGGTCAAGGACAGGTGGAGGAAGAAAGGCATCAGTCTGATGACCCAAACTTTGGGCTAAAAGTACGTACTATACATAGGATTATCAAGTTGGCACACCACCTCAACTACGTGTTGGAGGATAGAAAGACCCCACCTGGGATCAGTAAAATCACAGATAGTCTAGCCACGATAATTAGACCAGCTAGCCCCAATGATACAATAACAGAGTTGATTGAGGATAACGCTAGAAATTGGGAACACACAACCCTGTTGATTTTACGTGATCACTACTCAGACGCACTGCTAGATCTACTGGACGCATTACCACTGATGTCTACAGGGAATTGGAAGGAACCCTTTGAGATAGCAAAAAAATGGGCTACACGTTGCCTAGGGAAACGCCTACAATATGAGACACTGGAACAAGTAGAGATTCTCATAATGAACAAGATAGAGGAGGAGCTAGGAGACTTAGAGGAGGAAGAGTATGATGAGGAAGGACAGAGCGAGGACCATGACCAAGCACCGCCACCCTTGCCACAGAGCTCTGAGAGGCATAGGACAGCACGTACAACACGTGTACAGGAGGTTGCAAATAACCAGGTCATAGAGGTCACTGTCACGACCCCCCACATTGAACGGGGGGGAACAGTGACCATGTCACTCGAGAGAGACCAGGGTCAGGTAGAAACTAATGCCCCTCCCCCTGAGAGCTCATCAACCCCTCTAGTGACACCCACACGACATGGCTCAGTCTCAGGGCAAGATCCCGAGACTGGTACAGATATTCACATGGTATCATCTGACAAGGATGATCTCATCGATCTGACAACCATACAAGCAGATATGGAATGTGAAAGGTCAAAAGAGAAGACTCCTCTCAATTTATCCAACATAAGCTTTGGACCGATTAAACTGAGAAGCTCACTCATGAAACCTGTTAAGTCAGAGGTGACAAGAAAATAAACCTTACGTCACAGGTCCGTTCAGCAGTCACTCCCAGGGGGACAGCCTGGCAATGGGCGACAGAGGCCTATCATACACAGACACCTCTAGTACGCCATTTTTCTAATCATGGATGGCTGGCAGTGCAAGCTACAGTCATCCAGCATAATCCTAAATGGACTATCATACAGAGAGTCAGACAAGAAAGACTATGGATCAACATATTAGACACTGTGCATCCCAGGGGATTAAATAGAAGATGAGGTCACCTCACCCTCCTGGGAGGCAACGGATGACCCGTGCATTCTGCACGGGCTTCGCCGGAGTGCTACAACCCCTACCCCTAAACCTAACCTCTCCCACCCCTGTAGGCTAAATAACTCAAGATGCTATGTAGGAATGGCGGACCTAATATATTTCGCAATGGCGAAACCTTTTTTGGAGATAAAAAGGGCCACCTCTCCGAAAGCATGGAAGTCAATGATCGGAATTCCGACACTTCGGAATGGCGAGAGGACCCCGACAAGATCGATCAGGATCTAATAATAATCATGTTTTTCTACACATAAAAAAAGTGAGCTGTTAAGACACACAGCCCACCTTCATACTGTGAAAGTGTTTCAAGTAAAGCATTCGTCCTCCTGATCAATCCTGAGCTCCAGAGTCCCACAATTCACCCGCTGGTTCAAAAGCTAATTTGACCGACAGCTCAGTATCCCAAAAATCCAAAACACAATGGTCCGACACCCTGCAAGCCTGCTTCAGCACTTAATGAAGTGCTTCAACACATTCATTTGCTTTAAAATGATGTGAACACAGTGTCAGATTTTTTTTTAAATAATTATATGACAGTGTGCGTTTCCCTAAATCCCTCCAGCGGTTAAGCATCTTAAAATGATTCAATTTGCTAAAATACAACTACAATAATATATATAACTAGCCTACTAGGCTATATTGTAGGCTGTCACATATCTTATTAAAACATTGCTGAATAAAAGAGAGAAACACTGGTGGGAACTGCTGCTTCTCCCCTCTTCTCTACAACTGAAACCTCTATTTAGGCTATTTGTATAAATAATGTTATTTTGAAATAAATATATGCAAACTAAAACGTATTTTTGCAATATTTCTACTTTGATCTGGACACTGTGCATTGAGGCAGTGCCAGGCGGGTCTTATTTATTTGTTATTAGTGAGGAGTTTACAGTTGCCTATAGCAGGGCCGGCAACCTTTACTATCAAAAGAGCCAGGCGGAGAAGTATCAGACTTTAGTGATGTGGATTGGAGCAAGGAGGAGAGTTCAGACTCTGAGCCTGAATCCCCACGCAAAAAAAACAAAAAGGCTTGCGCCAGCCGCCCCATGTGTTTGTGTGTCCAGTCTAGGTAGACATGGTTATTTTGTTCATTTCTTTCTGAAGAGAAAGAAAACCGCTGATCATGTGTAGAGGCCTTTTAGAGCTCTCCCTCTCTCAGCGCTGTGAGGTAGCGCGCAGAGCCTAAGACATGTGTGTGCGCGGCGCACAGCGCAAATCATGCCCATTTTGGCACCCGTTGCTATGTGGATATCTAGCAGAAAGCTCTTGTTTTAATTCCTATGTGGAGGAAACGAGCAGCAGGGGCCAGATGTATAAACCATGCGTACGCATGGAGAGTATACTTACCCCACTATTCACACAAGTTTCCCAATGTAGGCTATAAAGGTTACATGCTGCCACTCCGATGTGCTGCCACTCCGAAATATCGGCACTCAGAAAGGGGGTCTATATTCCCCGTTTTTCACTAACCTCTCCCAGCCCCACGCCAAACCTAACCTCCCCCCACGCCTAAACCTAACCTCCCCCAGACCCTAACCCAAAACCTAACCTCTCCCACCCCCACGCCTAAACCTAAGGTCGGCATTGCGGCTTCTAAGGTGAACGACCGCCAGTCCGAATAATGGAAGTTAACGTTCGGAGTGGCAGCATGTCGGAAAGGCAGAGGAACCCCGCTATAAACATCCACGAGCGGTGAGATTGTGGCGCGCACCGGTACGCATCTTTCATACCATGCGTACCATATAGGCAGTCTTTTAAATCCGATTTGTGTGATGTTGCAAGTTGGCAAAAAAAGGATCATAAAAGGGTGAACTTGTATTTTCTATCAAATAAAATAATAACTTTATTGTCCTGGCTTTTCTCTGCTTCCTCAGCATGCTGCAATTTCATGACATTGTACTGTGTGTGTGATTACGTTATGGGAAAAAAAGAGGAAAAAAAAGTCAGCACACTAAAGCTCCCTTTATGTGCATTTATTTAGCACCTATAGGATGTGATAAATAAATGCACATAAGGGAGCTGAAGTGTGTGGCCTTTTTTTCCTTTTTCTTCATGTTGATTTGTTTTGGTCCTGCACTTGCCTGTGTCGGATGTTGCTCTGCTCTTTTATTTGTCTTTATTTATATTTATTTATTTTATTTTTGTGTGGGATAAAGGTAAACGAAACTAACATTAACCTACAGCGCAGCCGTTTGACAAGCTATTTTATGAATAGGTCCTTCAAACTACCGCATCTTGATAACAATAACAAATAAGCAATAATGATGTAATAAATCTCAACAATGTGACCACCGTCGCTGTTCAATCCAGCGCATAAGCCACACGTGCGTTCGGATATTGCACTCCGGCACACACTGGACCGTTCGAAAATTCAGAGCGCTGTTGGAATACAGCTTTCAGACATGAGACAGACAGCATGAGACAGTGAAAAGTTTGCCGGGCCTGCTCTATAGTCTGTGATATGTCACTGATTCCAAACACCACAGATATCGTGCTATTAATCAGTGTTTTTTTATTTATGACTTTTGCAGCACCTGGAGATAGATTCTGTGTGGAAATGGGATTCAGACAGAATGTGTAGTAGGCCTATGTGTGTTCAAGGTCGGAACAACAATGGGCAGCCCCCGTCCCTGACCACCTCCAGAGGTGGTTTGGCCGATCAGATCGCAATCCATCCTCAATTTGTCGCATTGTTCACATTTTACCAGCCACTCAATAGATTGCCATTTTTGTTTGTTTGTTTGTTGGTGAGTGAGTGAAGCAATTCTACCAGCCACTTGCAGATACCAGCATTTGGCTGGTGCCTGATGCTAATTTTCCATGTCAGGATGTTCAGTGCAGGTACTAGAGATGCGCGGATGAGCTTTTATGCCATCCTAATCCGTGTCTATGCATGAACCAACCGCCCGCCATAAATCCGCGCAAATTTTTTCATACTATTTATATATCCGCGCCCGCCATGCAGCCGACGACGCTATAAAAGGAGCAAACTTACGGTTTCTGCTGCCGTTGGTGCGATCGCTGCAGTCCAAGACTCCAAATAAACTTCCATGCTGTATTATGTGCAGTCCACCACTTGCCCTCATGTAGCTTACTCGGCTGACGCTATAGGACGAATCAGCGTGACGTCACTTGACACCCAGAAATGCGGGAGTTAACAGTATGAGTTGTGCCAAACAAACGTTAATATCTCAAAAACTATACATGACATCGCTTATATTTTGACATTCTGAGTGAGAGCAGAAGTAGCTCAAGAGTTTGATGTATAATATATGCATGTCGTGTTAACACGTTAACTGCCAACGACGTATGGATACGTCAAGCAGAATCCAACCGTTGACTGCCAGCGACGTATTGATACGTCAAAAAAATCGTTTTTTTTTTTGTTGACGGTGGGGCGTTGATCAATCCCTTTTACGTCTCCTATACAATTATTGGAGGTATTGAATGTGTATAATCTATTTTACCGACCCACTAAGTGTTGACAGTGCTCCCCCAGACGAGCGAAATCAAAGAAAAAACTGCCGCGGGAGCAAGCCATTCAAGGAAATGGCGAGGCGATTTTACAGTAATCCATCCAGACTTGTCTTGCCCGAGAGCGGCCGCGCAGGCAGCAGCACACAGAGAGCGGAGAGCGATTTGCAAAATAGATTATAGGTGAAACACACTTTGAAACACCTCAGAAAGGCCAGAATCAACATCTGCCCATCGCCCACGCATTCCCCGGCCCATCTTGACTCGCACAAGGAGCGTCCGCACGCAGGCAAGCAGGCAGGCAGGCACGCAGGCAGGCAGCAGCAACGCGCTTCTGACACGCCCGCTGTAGAGCCAGGAGGAAGGAGGAGAAGACACACGGAGGGAGGAGTTTGAATGAGAGGGGTGTTTCCTGCTGTTATGGAGGAAATTACTGTTCAAAACTATTGTTTAGAATGTCTGACGGTCTTACTGATGCCAAAAATGAATGGTTAAAGTGACTTTTCTATCGAATTTCACAAAAAGCCATTTATCTCTGAATAAATTTCCAGACGCTGAAACCAAGCTGTACTCAACGGCTAATATCTACATAACTACTAACTCTACAAACTAACTCTTTTAGACAGAGAAAGCACACATTCTATTAGTACTTTTCTGAACTTTGTGTTCACAAAGTCCAACCAGAAAATTATGCTTGGCTCTTGTAAAATGAGCCAGAATCCTCAAAAAAAGGCCTGGCAGAAGCTACCTACAGTAAAAAAAAAACGGCTGGCAGTCAATGTGTTAAAGGTGTGTGAACTGTCGCAGTTTTTAAAATTAAACAGAGTCAACTGGCTAGAGTCAAGACATTCAAGCCTCACTCCATAGGGTTCCATTGCCGTTGCCACCCAGTGACGCGTTTTGTTTACCAAAATGCTGCTCGGCTGGGCTACTGACTGCCTTTCCGAAGCCCTGCCACTCCGAACGTTAACTTCCATTATTCGGACTGGCGGTCGTTCACCTTAGAAGCCGCAATGCCGACCTTAGGTTTAGGCGTGGGGGTGGGAGAGGTTAGGTTTTGGGTTAGGGTCTGGGGGAGGTTAGGTTTAGGCATGGGGGGAGGTTAGGTTTGGCGTGAAAAACGGGGAATATAGAACCCGGGGAACATAGACATGATCCCTTTCTGAGTGCCGATATTTCGGAGTGGCAGAACGTCGGAGTGGCAGCACGTCGGAGTGGCAGCATGTAACCGCTCGGCTGATATAGCTTTAAGTTTAGTTTACTGGATTGCGTCATTTTAACGCGTCCTCTCTTCAAACACGTCTTCAGCAGAGACTCCTCTTTGAGGGTGACATCATTGACTATATGGACCAAAAGTGGAGCCTAGCGACCTAGCACATGGCCATTGTTTTGTTTACCACTGCCGTGGGTCCTTTGAGCATCCTACAATAATAGGCGACTAAGAATGTGCCTGACAAAAAATATAGCTTAAAATACGTTCATAGACTAGAGAACGTAATTAATATAATTTTTCCTCTTTAACTCATTGAGTGCCAGCCACTTTTGGAGAACGGACGCTCCCAGTGCCAGAGTTTCAGAGCGTTTTCAGTGATTTCTCGAGGCCCACAGAATATTGTGTGATATTACTATGTAAACACTGAACACGCACAAAGAACGATGAGACTCTATTCTATCATCTGCAAAAAAAAGTTTATTGATCCCATTTTCCGTTCTTTAGTTATGAGCCGGAGAAGATAGCTTGATTCATCCAAAAACAGCAATTTTTTTCTAGAAGCTGAGATAATTGGCCTTTTGTGAAATTAAACATTTCAAGCACATCACTGACTCTGAAGCTAATCTTTTCTAATGTAGTCACACCTCAAAAATAATTTCCTTCAATAAAACAGTTTAGGCCAGGGAATTTTGTTTGGCAGAATAATATTTTTAGCTACAACCAGCAGCGCTGGCCCCTGCGTGCGCTGCTGGTTGCAGCTTCTTGCTGGTCTTGATTTGCTGCTGGTGGGCATCGGATATTCTGGCTTGCGTTTGTCAATCCTGTCCTGCTGCCTGGGTCTGTCTGGGTGTTGCGTGCTGCTCTGCGTGCCCCCCCCCCTGCCCCGCCCCGCCCCGCCCCGCCTCGCCTCAACTGCACACTCCTCCTCCTGTCTGTGGTGGCTCTCTGCTGAGTTTGCTGTGCGCACAGTGAAGGGTGCGCAACATCCAGTTTTTTTACAGCGTTCCGCGTGTGTTTGTCACCGGCAACGATGCTTCCAGTTGAGAATAATAACAACTCCACGGTGTGGATGTGCGGATGTGCTGTCGCAACCGACACGGAGCGGCTCAATTGTGGGAGCAGATTGGCTGCTGCAGGCACAGCTGCAGTAACGTGCTTCAGCATATCGATGCATACGGATGCGATGCGATTTCCGTTTCCATAACGACTTCTTCTTTGTTTTTTCCTTGCCTTTCTGTTATGTGGAGAGCACTGTCGCCACCTAAGGGTTCTGTAAAATAGGTTATAGACCTCCAATAGCTACAATAGTTGTACCAGAGATGTATCAGGGATTGATCCACGTCCCACCGTCAAAAAACGCAATTGACGACAATCGTCGTCTTTGGCACTCTACGTCAGTATTTGAATTGACGACAGCTGTCGTCATTGGCATTCAATGAGTTAATCATACATCGTTTCAACCGCCCGCAACCCATCCGCTATTAATCAGAATGTTTATTGTTATGATCCGCCCCACGGCCAGTGCAGTTATAACTGCGGCCCGCGCATCACTAGCAGGTACACTCAATTAAAGCCAAAAGCATCTGTGTGTGTGTGTGTGCGTGCGTGCGTGCGTGCGTGTGTGTGCGTATGGGGGCCATCTCAAAAGAAGTGAAAGGACAAGAGTTCAGGGGCCCTATCTTGGTACATCAGCAGTGGGTTGCACCAGCTGTGCGTAAGTTGAAACGTAAGCTAGTTTGAACGTAAAGTCTCACTAAGTCAGAGTTTACGCACTACTAAAAATATTTGGGTCGCACCAAGTGAAATACCGTAAATTCCGGACTATAAGCCGCACCGGTGTATAAGCCGCACCAGCAAAGTTGACTATTTTTTTCTTATATAAGCCGCACCGGACTATAAGCCGCGGGTGTTTTAATGTTTTTTTTTTTTTTTTTTTTTTATTGTGTTTTAATGTTTAATTACCATATGTAAGGGTTCATGCACAGAGGGGATTGTCGGGAAAGAGATGGCTGTTTGAGGAAGCTCCCATTTATTAACATTTCAACAAAACAACATAACACAACACCACCTGTGTTGTTTTTTACAGTGCACACAGTGTCATACAGTGTCATACAGTGTGGTGAAAAGAGGGCAAGAGAGGAAATTAAAACTTATTATAGTTATATAGGATTTATAGTTAGAAAGAGTGCTAAAAAAGAGATTTTTTTTTTTTTTTTTTTTTTTTTTTTTAAAAATCCATAGATAAGCCGCACCGTTATATAAGCCGCAGGGGCCAAAAAACGCCAAAAAACGGGAAAAAAGGTGCGGCTTATAGTCCGGAATTTACGGTAGTTACAACTTAGGCATAAGTTAGAACTTCAATTTTACACCTAGGTCTTACTAGGTGTAAAGTCCTCCCTAAAATAGCAGTTGGCACGGATTGCAACTTGGCACCGTGGCGCATTGTGGTTTTGTGTCCGCAACGCGCTCTCCGTGATCAATTATTACACCGGTTGATATTTATGACTCACGCTTTTGTTTCCCACAAGCTGCAGCACTGCATACAAATTAAAACAATGCAACAATTTAGCGAGGCAGGATGGTGGTAAATTAGCCTACAATACTGATAAAGAGCTCACAGATAAACGTTAACAGTAATATGAACCTAAAGGAACGTAAGATAACGTTCTCCTTTGGTTAGTGTTGATGAAATATGGAAGCACTATATTGTGGTGGGAAAGATGTCCCGACTGTTTTCACTCCACTTAATTAAACAACCGTAAATAAACAGCGTTTCCACCGTGCTTTTCACTGATTGGCTACAGGAAGTGAAAACGTTATTTTCCGCAACACTATTTTGGTTAGTATGGACTTTAGGGTGTACTAGTTAAGATGTACCTTACGTCTCCGTGGTGCAACTAAACAAAGACACAACTTTAGTGTCAAACTAACTAGTTTGAACGTAGCAGTTAGTGTGGACTTTACACCCCAACTTAAGAGAGAACTTATGTTCAGCTGGTGCAACAGGCTGCAGGGCCCTATCTTGGTACAGGCGATATCCCCTATTTGCGCTTGCACACCTGTTTGCGTGCCTTAACGATAGCATTCCGCAACGCGGCAGGTGTTATGCCGAGTTTTGCACCCCCGCCCGCCCGGCGTAAACGCATCCCCACCTCACGGGAGCATATTGTAATGATTTATACAGAAACCTAACTGTTTAAAAATTATATAATTGTCTGGGTAGACGTGACCTCCCTGTTTTCTAAGTTAAAACAGCCCCGAAATATGGTGGGGATGCAATTCTCGGCGGGGATGCGGAAAACGTTTGCGGCAAGTGTCGCACTTCTAGTATTTCTCAATTGACCACTCCTTTTCAGAACCTATGTCAACGTTCCCTTTCCTGTCATAATAGACACTGTAACGGCCGGAACACACATCTTGCGTGTGCGTGGCGTGTGCGTGGCGTGCTTGCTGCGGCTGGCACGCCCGTGGCATCCACACAGGCAGCGTGGCTGGTGCGTGCAGCTGCTGCCTGTCTGCCAACTATCTTCCTATAGAGTTTACCATTTATTAAATTTGCTATAAACAATACAATGATGATTTTAACTGAAGATCGCTTGGGCTCACTTCAGAATCGAGGCAGTATGATTTGTGTGTGTGTGTGTGTGTGTGTGTGTGTGTGTGTGTGTGTGTGGTGGGGAGGGGAGGAACGAAGCCACGTTCGAGCCTATCTGGTTTTTCAGAGGGCAGGAGAACTGCAGCTGTGAGCTCAGCTCATCCTCTCGTCTCAAATCAAAACGAGCCTTGATTGGCAACCAGAGTCAAAAAAAATATGCCGCAAATTCGCCCAGAGAAATAAACACGGAAGTGTTGTGAGAATTTTATTGTTGATATAAAAGAGAATATGCTCTCAATTGTATAACTTGTAATTTAGGATGTTACCTGAACGCAACACAGGTGGTTACAGCCAATGACATACACGGAAAACGTATGTATGTGTGTGTGTGTGTGTCTCTGACCCAGTGTCAGTGTCAATAAACAGCTCCATGGGAGAAGAACCACAGAGAAAGAGAAACTGTTCCTCGTGTATATTTATTTCCTCCATCTTGCTGCTGCTCTGGGAGTGCACGCGAGAACTGCTGCATTAACCCACTCTGCTAACAGTTATTATGTCTGCTTTGAAAATAGTGCTTGTATGATATGATTATGAACAGAAATAGGTAATTTTTAATGTGTATTTCTGTAGAGACGCTAGAGACACGCGCGCGGAAAGCTGAAAAAATAGGCTTCGCTTCTATTCTCTAGATGACGCGCGTCTCACGCTCGCAAGACACGCGCCTGAGACGCGCGTCTGATGCCGGTGGTGTGGCTGCTGTAACCTGTAACTCATTCACCGCCAGTTTAGGACTGCCAATATTTAGCACAGGCCAAAGATTTTCATAATTGTTGGTCATCTTTCAAGACCCACAGTAAATTATCTATTAGCACCAGAGTGATTTGCAATACCTCAAAATGAAGATGTACGTCTCTGGGTTCACCAGGGAAAAAAAAGTGAGCTTTTAGCATGTTCTGTACTCTACTTATAGCCATTTATATACACCCTGTTTTCACCCAAAAGGTCTCTCTGAGAAAAGAAATTGCAGAAAATGGCATTTATGTACAGCACACAATCTCAGGCAGAACTCGCTCTCAATTCTTTTATTTTGAACTGTATTGACATCAGACATGTAAATATTATTCATTATGACACAAATGATATATATATATATATATATATGAAGTGCTTTTTTTACATTCAACAATACAGTTTGCTCAGTGTGAGTGAGTGTGCAGACAGACAGACAGACAGACAGACAGACACACACACAGACACAGACACACACACACACACACACACAGAGAGAGAGAGTTCTGTCCACAGCTGCTGCTAGATCGCACCTCCTTCCCCCTCCTTCCCCATCAGCGTTTTGCCTCCTCTGCTCGTTTTCCTCCTCTCGTTCGGGCTGGGACGAATGCTGCGACACGACTATATACAGTCCATGGACACGACACAGGAACGGGTCCGGCTTGGCTTTGGGACCAGGCGCTGCTGGAACCGGATCGATCATGTTCGTCACGGGTTTGACTAGGCAGTCCAGTCTTCCTCGCCAGGAAAGTGGCTGTGCTGCTCTGCTGCTTGACTCTGTGTGAAAGCCATTTCTGTGGCGAGGCTGCAGCTGTTCTCCTCCTCCACACAGTTGTGACTCGTCTCGTCTCTTTCGGGCTGGCACATAGGAACGGGGTCCAGGGACCAGGATCGATCATGTTGGTCACGGGTTTGACTACCGCGGTTTCGATGTCCGCTGCTCTGCAGCAAGTCGATCAGCTCTGCAGCGCGGCGAGGGGGCATTTCAATGGCGTTTCTCCTCTGCAACAAGGAAGCGCGTTTCTCCTCCTTTCCACCTTCTTCCTAATTTCAAACAACAGCTGCGGTATGTGTTTGATAACGTGCTGTCGGCTTGACTTTGAGGTTAGGGACCTCAAACTATGTCACAGGCTGGGTAAGTGTTTCAACTATGCGCTGCACTCATAAAAACAAAAACACGTCAAACACGTCATTGGCGGGGAGGGCTATTTCTGATAACACGTCAAAGACGTCTTTGGCGGTGAATGAGTTAACATGGGAACCGAAATGAAAACGCCACGCAGACGCACAGCACACGCAAGATGTGTGTTCCGGCCGTAAGTCTATTGGGGACGACTGACCATGCCCTCTTTGAACTCTTAACTTTCCAGGTTGCACTTTTTACTAAATTCACACATTTCAAGTAGGGATGCACGATAATTATCGGACCGATAAATTATCGGCCAATATGGCCATTTGCGTTATTATTTATTATTCCGATAATGGCCTTTTTCCCATAAATTATCCGATAATAATCCTGCTTTATTTTTTGCCTCGGAAGCAGAGCTTTTGTTGTCGCACATTCGTGACATCACAGCTGCGACGCAAACATGGCTGCTGCCAGTGTGTTGCTGCAGTTTCAGAATTATCAAGCTACTGTAATTTGCAATCCATGTCCCACACAGGTTCCGAGAGGAGGGGAAACCTCTAAGCTGGCATTACGTTAAACCAAAGCTGGCGATGATGCAGCGGATATGTTTGTTGTTATTGTTAGCGAGTTTTGTTAGCATTAGCTCGTCATGCGGCCTACCCTGCAGGCTCGTCCGCTTGGCAGACAAAATGCTTGTGACATTTACAGTCTGTGGCTTGTGATCAAACAGCCCCGCAAAAGCACTTAATACACAGAGCTTGCATAAACTTATAGAAACTAATGGAAACCCCTTTACCCGAAATGAAACATCCAGGGATTGTGTATTTAACTCGCAACCAGTCGCTAACGTTAAGCTAACCGCGCTAGTTAGCATTAGCTGCTGGACCATAGTGCTGGACAGAGCCATCTAACAGCCAATAATGAAAACAAAGGCGCAGTCGCGCACATTAGGCTACATAAAAAGCATCAGTCAGTCAACATAGGGTTCTTTTCTTTAATCTGGTGGCAGCATTTTTCAGTAAAAAGTGAAACAACACAGATGGTGTTGTCCCTCCCCCATTCATTGGGCCCATGCTACAACTCACTGAGAACTGGAACCCATGCAAAATTTTAACAGATCAGTAACATGACAATAAGAGTCTAAATTACTATGCCTTTTATCATTGTGTTTTATCTGCAGACTAAGCAGCTTGGCTTTCCGTTCTATAAAAGCCTTTATTTTTTTATTGACTATAATTGAGTGATACACTTTATTAAAAAATCATATTATATCAGAAGTTTTCTTTGTTTTGCGTTCACAGTGATGTCAGTTAGATTTGGTTAGGTCAGAGGAGCTATGCTCACTACATCCATACATCTACCCTAACCCTTTTTTAACCCCAGGTGTGCATAAAATACAGGTTAACTCATTCTCTGCCAAAGACGTACCCGGACGTACTTTTAACAATGGCGTTCTGTGCCAAAGACGTACTCGGACGTACTTTCATGTTTTGGCTGTTTACATTACATCAGACACTTTCCCAGCCTGTGACATTGTTTCAGGTCAAACTGATAAAAGGAACCCGCTAGTTTAGTATTTATGGGTGGAGCCTGTGGTCGAAACAGAGTCCAACCCAGAGTTCTCGGATGGCGACGATGGCGAGGAAGACGCCGGCATTTTTGTTGTTGCTCCACGACGGAGCGCCAGGGCGAAGAAGGCTCCCCTTCACAGCGTTCTGATCCATCTGACACAGATGAATCGGAGGAGGAGAAATGGGTGCCACTTGGAGAGAGCGATGACGATGGTAAAAAGTAGCCTATTTTTTGTATCGCGTTTGAGATGAAATGATCACACACAAAACATTTGAGTATAATTGTCACGCATTGTTTATAACTTATGCCGCCGGCATGACTCGCTTCACATTTCCTCTTGCCAGCTCTCCCTCTCAAGGGAGAGCTCTGTCACACTCAAGGGAGGGGGAATCACATGGATACGTCAAACCGCGTCACACACCCGTCCCCAGCAACCAAGGCGAAACATGTGTCACATAAACATTTCAAAGTTTACAGCACTAACGTAGCTATTGTGTGATCTTCTGTGCTAACGTTAGTTATGAGAGGTAACGTGACAGAAGGTAACGTTACAGCACTCGTTATTCCTGTGTGTGTGTGTGTGTGTGTGAGAGAGAGAGAGAGAGTGTGTGAGTGTGACCACATAAGGGTTCGTTCCATTTGTTTATGCTTTTATCAAGCTAAGCTAAAAATCCACATGGCAACTGTAAAAGTAAATTATTTATTTGATTTTGTGCACATATTTATCATACTTTGATAAATACTGCGGCCAAGCCTCATCTGTCAAGAAACCCCAGGGGCCAGACTCTCTCTCTCTCTCTCTGTAGCCGCTCACTGGGCGGGATGGACCGACACAGCTCCCTCAAATACATTCTCTTATTTTTTATTTTTTATTTATTTATTTGGGAAAACAAATACTGTATAATGTGTCTGATGTGTCACTGAGGCAAAAAATAAAAGGCTCAAAAGAGAGTTCTGCTTGAAACGGTGTCCTTCACTAAAAACCTCTTTTTCTCATATTTATGTTCCAAGGAGGGCAATTTTAGTGAAAACAAGCTAACTTCCACTGCTTGTAACTAAACAAGGAAACATGGGAGAGTTTCAGTTTTTTACAAGGGGTAAGAAGAGAGTCTCTGCTTTATTGTGAGATATGTTGTGTAATTTTATTCCGAGCACAGAATATTCTGTGGGTCCTGGAAGATCAGGAAATATGCTCAAAATCCTGGCACTGGGAGCACACAGACCGAAATGACCCTGGCAGAGAATGAGTTAAAAGCTAAAAAAATATATATATATATATATTTTTATTATAATAATTATCGGTTATATCGTATCGGTTATCGGCCAAGAAGAATATATTTATCGTTATCGTATCGGCTCTAAAAATCCATATCGTGCATCCCTAATTTCAAGACTGACAGTTCACACAACTTTAACACTATACAGACGTATATAGATCAAACCCTTCAGCTACTTCTGATCTCACTCAAAATGTCAAAAATATAAGCGATGCAATGTATAGTTTTTGAGATCTATATTTTTTTAGAACGTTTGACAGCTTTCCCCGCATTTTCACTATTTCACACTAGTTGCTGCTGCTCTCTACACAAAGTTGACGCAAGGTTCTGAAAAGGGGCAGGACTTAGGAGAGGTCAATTATCGTGATATAAATTGATTTTTGGAAATGGGGATCAATTCAGAATCAGGGATGATAAAGAATTGTGATTCTTACATGACCATCACCAAAAGTACACTGTGCTAAAGGCATAACATCCTGTCTTGTCAAGCTGCTGCTGTGCACAATTACGTTGAAAATTAGTTCATACATTGAAAATTATTCAATTCAATTCAATTTATTGTTGTCCACAATGTGGAAATGTGTCTTTGGCTTCACAGGTTTGCTTGCACACATGAAAAGTACAGTACACCGACACAGTACAGAGCACAGGAAATGATAGGGTACATAATACTCAGTAGGAGAGAATGAATGTCCGCACACCGGTTAAGCTCCCATAATTTAATAATTGAATAAGCGCAACGTTTCAACCCCACACAGGTCTTCTTCAGGCAATCAATGAACAAAGCACAGACAGGAAAATGGCAGTTCATATAGTTGTTCAGGTGATTAGTTAATGGTAAACACCTGCCCTAGTCACGTTTGATGTGCAGAGTCTGTACACAAACATCCCCCATAGCGGAGGGATTGAGGCACTCCGGTTCTTTCTTGCCCCACATCAATCTAAACCTAGCACTGAGTGTATACTTGACATGACCAATATAGTGCTAACCAATAATTTCTTCCGCTTTAAGGGTGATTATTACATGCAAAAGAAAGGTACAGCGATGGGGAGCAAGATGGCTCCGAATTATGCATGCCTTTATATGGGTTATTTTGAAAACCAATATGTATTAAACCCAGCCAATCCCTTTTTCTCAAAAATCTTATTCTACAAAAGATTCATTGATGATATCTTTCTAATTTTTGACTCCACAGCGGAGGAATTATTGAGTTTCCATGAGTATTTGAATTCTTGTAATGAACACCTGACGTTCACGTTAGAACATGACATGCATCGCATAAGTTTTCTGGATGTACAGATATACAAAGATGGACTGAGTATTAAAACTGATCTGTTTCGAAAACCCACCGACCGTAACACTATATTACGTGGGGACAGTTTCCATCCGAGACCACTGGTCAAAAGTTTACCCATCAGTCAATTTCACCGGGTATGTAGAATCTGTAGTGAGGACGCAGACTACTCTGCGCAGGCTGCAGACCTATCTAATAGATTCCTCAATAGAGGCTATAAGCAAGAGTGGATTGATGTGGCCAAGCAGCGGTTTGACCAGTTAACACAAGAAGAATGTCTAAGACCTAAGGAGAGGAAGAAAGATCTTAGAAATCTCCTATGTGCTGTATCAAGTATTCTCCTCTGGTGTCTGACTTTAGAAAAGCAGTCAATAAGCACTGGCACATTATTGAGTCGGACCCCAAGTTAAAAACAGTTTTTACAGAAAAACCAATGTTGGTGTTTAAACGTGCGCCAAACCTGAGAGACCGTTTGGTTAAAAATGAAGTGCCCCCCCAGCCAACCACAGACCTACCAGTTATGTCAGATGGTAACTGCCGGTGCGGAAATTGCGCACAATGTTCATACACACACAAATGTAAAATATTTTATCACCCACACACTGGCCAGAACATTTCTATTAACCCATTGATACCTGATGCAGCATTTGTGTGTATATCCCTCATTTGTGTGCGTATCCCTTTAAGGTCTTAAAGGGATACACACACAAATGCTGCATCAGGTATTAATGTGTTAAAGGGGCCATCACATGCAGTACGACACACGTTGTGTATCTTATCCGCTGTCCCTGCGGGTTAGCCTATATAGGCAAGACGACGCGACCCCTGCGCACCAGAATCAGTGAACACCGGAGCTGCATTAGAACCGGGGATGAACGCAGCCCAGTTGCTGCTCATTTCAAAGCAGCCGGTCATAATGTCAGTGCCCTGAGGTATATTGGGGTGGAGAGAGTCCAAAAACCACCTAGAGGTGGCGATCATGATAAAAGACTCCTCCAACGGGAAACATCTTGGATATTTTATTTAAACACCATGTCCCCTCATGGACTGAATGAAGAATTTGATATAAAACCATTTCTGTAATATGGTAGGCTGAGGTCTGTGCATTCATTTGTGAATTTGTGAATTAAGCAAAAAAGTGCGAATTGTCCCTTTAAGCTCAGCTCACTGGCTGTTGGTTTTCTTTTTCCTTTCCTCATTTTATTTTATTTTCTGCAACAAGGGTGTGGTTTATTGATGGAAATAGTAATGTATTATTAACTTTCATATTGTGATGTGTTGAATGTAGTCTATTCCCCCCCCCCCCCCTTTTGGGGTTTTAAACCAATTTTATAAAAAAACTGTTGTATAGGCCGGATCAGCTGATGGGCAGGTGTTTACCATTAACTAATCACCTGAACAGCTATATGAACTGCCATTTTCCTGTCTGTGCTTTGTTGATTGATTGCCTGAAGAAGACCCGTGTGGGGTCGAAACGTTGCGCTTATTAAATTATTAAATTATGGGAGCTTAAGCTGCCTACACACTAGAGGATTTTCAAATCTTAACCGATTTTAAAAACATGAGAGACCACAGACATAAGGACAATTTCATCCGATTTTAACACGTTCACTGCCATTGACGAGATATCTCGTCTTACAAAATCCAACGGTTGACTGCCAATGACGAGATATCTCGTCTTAAAAAAAAAAAAAAAAAATTTGACGGTGGGACGTGGATCAACGCCCCCCTAAGAATTTTGTTAAATGGTTGGAATCTTTGGTCTGGCCTCTGTGGCACTTTCTATTCCTTATAGAAAGTGTCACAGAGGCACGCAAGCCTCCACGCCACGACAAGGCAGATTCCATGTGGAGGGATTTTTTTTTGTTGTTTTTTTGTTTTTTTTGTTTTTTTGGCTCCGCTTACGCAGGTTTTTTTTTTTTTTTTTTTTTTTGGCTCCGCTTACGCAGGTTTTTTTTTTTTTTGACATAGAACATACAACGACACAGACATACAACATACAACGACACAGACATACAACATACAACCACACAGACATACAACATACAACCACACAGACATACAACATACACAACACAACACCAAACATAGAAACACATAAAAACAAATCAAAAACAGGCCTGAAAACAAAAGAAAAGCAAGGCCTTCAACCACAAAATAAATAAAACTGAGGCAATGTTAAATAAAAGAAAGAAAAAACAGGGTCCAGTTCTCTACTGACCCTTCATGGCCACGCGCTTCAATCTGAAGGCCACCCTACTCCTCACAGCAAGGTTCCTGGCCCGGCACTCGTTAACATACACCACGTATGCCTGCTGCAGTGTCCCCCCCAGGCCGATGAGAGAGAGCTCCTCTGAGCTCCACCTGGTGCTGGTGGAGGCTGGAGCCATGATGCTGTTTGAAGGCTCAGGGACACTGAGTTCGGGGTCGACGGCCTGGACATCAGGGTCGTGCTCTCTCTCCTCCGGCCCCTCCTCCTTGTGGGTGAGCACCCCCTTCCTCTTGTCCCCCACCTTGAAAGGTATGGAAGGGTGGAGCCCCCACACTGTCTGCTTGCAGCTTGGCAGGGTTAGTGTGAACCTTGACAGCACTTGACAGTCCTGCAGTTGCTGTGGGGTCCACTGCATTTTTCTTGTGAGCTCCGCCAGTTTCGCGAAGTCGATGTATGACCCGTTCATTAACATACCTATGGCAGAACAATAGGTGGTCAGGTTGACCCTCTTCTGGGGGTCCCGGCACTGTGGGAGCCTACTCCCCAACTCGGCCAACCAGGGCATCCCGTGCTCGCGGTAACGCTCAAGGTTGTTGGCATATGAGAGGCCCCAGCGCTCTACCTCGCTGCAAATCATGTCAAGGCTCCCGCCAGCTGTCGCCTCCTGCGAGGGCGCCACACTGGAGGGGTGGAGCTCCACAAAATGGAGGAAGTTCCAGCTCGGCCTTTTGGTCCCCCGGAAATCCCGGTACTTGATTTCCGGGAAGTACCGCAGGCCGAGCTGGACCAAGCCGGCAAAGATAACCTCGACAGGGTCTAGGTCCTTCCCCCTGACGATGGCTACCGCTCTACCAAAGGCCTTTGGGCGGGCGAAGTAGCTGGCCTTGTCCACGAGGTTTTCCGCAAACTCCCGGAACTTTCGGGCCCCCACCAGTGGACCCGGGGCCTCCCTCCCCTGCAGGCTAGACATGCTGGCTGTTCTGGTGATGTCGTACACATCTTTCAGAACTGTGAACAGCATCTGAGCCCCTGGGACAGCCCCCAGACTGTCTGCCAAAACAAACAGGTTGCGGATCCCCTGCTTGATCTTGGGGTCCACTACCCAGTTCTCAAGGGGAGGTGGAGAGAGGTCAGAGCTGGCGCTGGAGGAGGGAGCCAGCCCTAGGAACTGCCGCTCATATGTGACGCTCCTGTAGGATGTGGTGCTGGTGCCCAGGCTGGCAGAGAAATGGGCGTCTGTGTGCCAGACTGGACACCCATAGAAGAGCTCCTCCAGTGCCAGCTCTGCCTGGTAGGCCTGCCAGGCCGCGTAGAAGCCACCGATGTTGCCGTTGGTCAGAAAGAGCCTCCTCAGCCTCTCTGTGAGCAGGGTCATGACGGCGAGAAGGACCGTCTGTATTCCCTGCCCACGGAGGTCGCAAAAGGGCAGGAGCAGCGGGTGGGCCTCAAGCAGGCGCCTGAGGTTGGGGGTGTTAAAGAGGGCAGCTGGGTCGAGGATGGGGGGCACCACAGCACCCTCGAACAAGAGTACTACCTCCACCCGAGCCTTCACCTGTACACAGGTTTTGTCTTTCATACCCTCTGCATGCTCCACGTACAGGTGAGCTCTGTGGGCCATGTTGTTCACTCGCTCATTGGAGAGCAACCCACAGGCCACTATCACACCACTGACAGGGTGCCTGTAAGCTGGGTGGAGGTGGACGTGTCCAGTGTCAGCATATAGTTGGTAAAAATTCACCCTTCCTCCGTTCACAAGTGAACGGAGTTGGGGTGAAACCTCAATAGGGCGGTGGCTGAGGTCACCCTGGTAGTTGGCCGCTTCGTGAAGCGACCACACTGACCAGAGTGACCCCCTTAACCCTACGACACTTGCCAGCCCGCCCCGTGACCAGAGCAGGTGCTGGCTCTTGTCCTTCATTGACAGGTTTGCTGCCACATGCGCGCTCACTCTGACTACCATTTCGACCCTGACCAGCTGGCCAAGGTCCAGTGGTCCAGGTCGCTGTTGACCAAACTGCCCAAGTGTGATGAGGACCCTGTATTCAGGGTCCAGACCTGCCTCCTCTATAGTCTTATCCAAAAGACTCAGGATGAACAGTTGGTCCCTCTCCAGGACCCTCATTTTGGCCAGGTTGCGCAGGCTCGATTTCATCAGGCTGGGGCGGGCTAAGGCAGAGGAAGGCAAAGCCTGCAGCTTTGCCTTGAAGGCAGTTGTAATCTTTTTAAGATAGTCACTGGTCATCCTTGCCGCTGTTGTGACACTGCTGAATGACACACAAACCCTCTTCTTCTCCTGCGGGAGAAGGGTGAGGCTCAAGATATAGCCCCCATCTACAGTGGCCACCCTACACCCATACACGTGCCTCAAAGTCTCCACGACTGCGGCACTGTAGTCCGAGAGGACCAGATGCTTCTTTACATAGTTCCACTGCCGTGTTATGTAGGGCACGTCAGGCAGCAGCAGCAGCATGTGGATGCCCCCGACGATAGCACCGAAGTGGCTCACTTCGATGACCACCCCGTCTATGTCGGGAGACACCACAATGCTTTCTACCTCCCCTGCATCCACTGTTGTGCCGTGGACACAGACACGGACATCCTCATCTGCGAGGAAGGCCTCTACACTTGGAGCACTAGCGTAGGGCTCCAGGAGGGCCAGGGTGTTCTCCTCCCCTACCTCCCTTACAGACATGCTAACAGCAGCAGCAGCAGCAATTCAATCCAAACACAAAACAGTGAACACAAAACACACAACAGTACAGTACAAACAGTGACAAAAACAATGAAAAACAACAAACAGGGTAAGCAAACAGGGTATGGGGACACAAACAGGGTACTGACAGGGGTCACAGGGTATGGCAGGGGTCACAGGGTATGGGGGACAGCAGCTAAGCAAGAGCAATAGACAATATCAAGAGCAAAACCAGCGTGGTGTGTTCACAAGAGAATACAGCACCCTAATGAGAGAAAACGCCAGTTTGCTATTTATACTATTCCGAAAATAACAAAAGTTAGTTATTACATTAACGAATTTAATGATTTAAGGACTTAAAACAACTTATTCTTATGTAGAATTTGACGAGGAATCCAATGGTACTAATTATAAAAATATTCGAGCAGCGGAAATGGTCGAAATCGGCCGCGGAAGTTGGTCAAGTTAGATAAAATTCGATTTGGCAGTTTTTAGCAAATCGCGCCCCCTATTGTTGATTTCGGGACTTCACCACACATCCTATTAGACGTAAAATTTGAAGGGCTTTCGAATGGCGTTAGTCCCGTGTCTGTACGTGCTTCCGTTCAAAAGATACGGCCAAAAAACGTTTAGGGACGATTTCGTTTTTGGCAAATAGCGCCCCCTAAAGTTGATGTTGGGACTTCACCACACATTCTATTAGACGTAGAATTTGAAGGTCAAGTGTCAAGGTCAAGTGTCTAACTTCCTAACCCTAGTTCCAACTTAGCCCTTCAACATGGGTGAACGGTCGGGGACTGCCCCCTAGTCCGATACCTCACGAGTCCGATACCTCACGAGTCCGACACCTCATGGTTTTGGGTTAGGGTCTGGGGGAGGTTAGGTTTAGGCGTGGGGGTGGGAGAGGTTAGGTTTTGGGTTATGGTCTGGGGGAGGTTAGGTTTAGGCGTGGGGGTGGGAGAGGTTAGGTTTTGGGTTAGGGTCTGGGGGAAGTTAGCCTCTTTTTTCGGACTCGTGAGGTGTCGGACTCATGAGGTATCGGACTCGTGCCATGGCACCACAGCGTCTACAACCCTAACAACCTAGTGCAAATTTCAGCTAGGGTTGTCAATTAACTCCCCTGGACCACCTGGAGCTCCAATTTCAATTCCAGCTTGTAGCCCCCCTATAGACAAGTTTCCCAGCGCTGGCCTAGGGCGGCGCCATAGCAGCCTTATATGTCCCCGGCTTCCGGTTAAGTCCACATAGCGTCAACAGCAGCCTGATGTTGCCAATAAGCTACGACTTAAATAGAGACTTATTACATCATATGTTTTCCGCCCCCTGTATGTTGAGTGTTGGTGAAAAAGAAAAATATAGCAGACGCTTTCTTTACTGTAGAGCGCCGTTTAAAAGCTGCACAACAAGCAGCATCAGTCCCGCCGGCCAGCGCTGGACCCGCTGTGAGGAAACACACAGGAGGAAACCGAAATGTCAAAACAGACATCCCTTGCTAGGCCAGTCCTTTTTTTAATCGAGATCATGCAACAAGTAGCCTACTTCAGCCGAGGCCAGCAAGACGGCAGGAAAGAAACAGAAGCGTGCCTGCCGCCGTCAAAAGCAAAAGAGACCCGACTTAGGCTGTCAATTTAGCGGAGGTAAAAAGCCTTTTTACCTACTCGGGCGAATCAATCAATCAATCAATGGCTCGCGCTTGTTGCCCGATGCTCGTATGATGAGGAGATGAATCAAAATGCTTACCACCAATAAAGCCACATGCGAGCCGAGAACGAGTGCAGGAGAGCTGACGCAGGTGCCAGGTGTGGAGTGGGAGAGATTAAGGTGCGTAGCCTATTGCTGGAGATTCAAGTTGTGCGCTGTCTGCACTCTGCACTGACACTGTCGCACTTATTACTTTTAGCTGCGTTGTTTTTTCATCAAGGCAATGTCCAGAAGATATGGGTTCATGAATGTCTGCAAATGCAGATAGATAGGCTACAGTAGGAGTGTGCATGCATGTTGTCTGTTTCAATAACGAAAGCGTCCTTACCGAGAACGACGTGCCGACCAATTAAATATTCTTGCTGCGAAATCGGCCTCTTAATGACAACACTGGAATAATAGCCGTAATATTCATTCACAACGGGGGTAATTTGATGAAATACATAGCGTTACAACATACCCGACCTACTTTGTTGCTGTGGAGATATTGGTACGCTTCGGAGCTTTTGAGATTGTTCATCGCGTTGCCGTCCACCGCCATTGATTCCTCAAAATACGCTATAATCCTGCCTGTAGTTACGTTCGGCCATTTACACATATTATCTTCCCATGTGTCCACTGTCAACGGTGTGGGATAGACACTCTTTCATTAGATAGGAGACTCGCAGAATGATCCCAAGTTTGCATTTTTTCGGCGGTCGCTATGGCTACTACGGTAGTACGTTACGCTTCTCCGTATTCACAAACACCGGAACCGACAGACACGATCGCGGCCGAGTCCGGAAGCAAACCGGAAGTGCCCAGGAAACTTGTCTATAGGAGAGTAGACCCTGAGAAAATAGTACCCGAAGTCCCCTCCCCCTAGGCAGGGGGGAGGTGCAATCGTTTAAAAACGTTGAAACTAGGGGTGCTAATAACTCCTAAAGTAAATGGACTAGAAGGCTTATCTTTCTTGGGGGAACTCCTCTCACACCCCTCTTCCCGCCCACAAAAAATCAGAGGTCAAAACGCCCCCTAAAAACCGGAAGTCGCGTTTGGGCCATTTCCCTTGGTTTTTGGCCAGTATAAAGTCGTTTTTCGGGCTCCTCGCCAAAAAACGAGTCGTTAGAGTACCTACATGGCTATAAAAATAAAAATAAAAAAAAAATCAAACCTGAATAACTCCTAGGGGAAGTAACTTCAAGGTCAAATTTTTTTTGTGGGGACTCCTCTCCCACTCCTCTTTCCGCCCACAAAAAATAGGAAGTCAAAACGGAAGTGGCATACCCAAAAAAAATAAAATGTAAAAATGGCTCTATCTCCGGAACGGAAGGTCGCACAGAAATGGGACTGATACCGTTGGATTCCTCGTCGAAAAGTAAGTCGCGAGTACCCCACCGTTTTCCTCTAAAACCTTTCCTAGGGGGAGATTTTCACACATTTAGTTTTAAAAAGTTGAAAGAACAAACGTGAATAACTCCTAGGGGAAGTAACTTCAAGGTCTAATTTTTTTTGTGGGGACTGCTCTCACACTCCTCTTTCCGCCCACCAAAAATAGGAGCTCAAAACGGAAGTGGCATTTCCAACCAAAAAAAAAAAAAACCTATCTCCGGAACGGAAGGTCGCACAGAAATGAGACTGACACCGTTGGATTCCTCGTCGAAAAGTAAGTCGCGAGTAACCCGCCGCTTCCCGAAAAAACGCTTCCTTAGGGTACTTTAGGGCACATATGTGGATATACATAAAATCGCGATTTCCTCCATAACCCTAACCCTGACCGGGATATAAAATCGGTTCACCCGACTTACTTTTTCAAGACGGTTCGAATGAGCTCTTGATCGAGTCTGTGCGACAAGGGGAAGTGGTCGAAAAGGGACCCTAAAGTTCCCATGTTTGACCAAAAAAGTTTAAACGGCTGTATCTCAGGAAGGAAACGTCGTAGAGACTCGCGGTCGGTTGCGTTGGATTCCTCGTCGAATTCTCTTCAAAAAACAAAGAAATAACCACTTCCGGGTTAGCTTAGCATGCTAACATTAGCTTAGCATGCTAGCAAAGTTAGCACGCAAAAAAAAACTACTTCCGGTTTTGCCTTCAAAATAAAATAAAATGAACAAAACAGGAAGTAGAATTTCCCTTGCTCGGATCAAGCTAAAAAGTAGTTTTTCGGGTTCCCCGTAATATTCCCAGTCGTTAGAGTGGTCACTTGGCTATGAAAAAACTCCTTCAAAAACTCCTTCAAAAATAATTTTTTTTTTTTTTTTGGTTAGTAGTATTTCCCTTGCTCGGATCGAACTGAAAGTTGTTTTTTTGGGCTTTTCCACCTAATTACGAGTTCGTAGAGTGGTCACATGGCTATGGAAAAACACTTTTTTTTTTATAAAAAAAAAAAAACGTAAGTACTTTTCCTATGTAAAAAAAAAAAGTGGTTTCAAGGATAGTACCAGTCGACTCCAAATGACCTGAAACGCACTCCACTTGAACACTTTTTTTTTTTTGGGCCCTTTTTACACTTTTTACACCTCTCCTATAAAAAATATTGGAGCCACCGAACGTGTACAACCCATTCCACCGACCCACTAAGTGGCGACAGTGCTCTCCAGACTAGAAAAAGCAGAGCCAAAACTGCAGGGGAACGCGCGAGGAAACCATTCTCTCATACTGTAAAATGGATTGGCGAAAACGCTTTCGCTTTCGCGCATTATCGCGCTGGGAGCTGGCGGTGGGGGATTGCAAATTTGCATAATAGATTATGGGTGAAACACACTTTGAAACACGGCAGAAAGCCCACAATCGCACGCAGGCAGCTTCATTGCAGCTGATCTCAACCGAAAACCCAGAAACGAACGAGCCTCATTCTCATACTGTAGGCGAAAACGCTTTCACGCTGGTGCACACGGGCGCACAACGGTGGGGGGTTCCAAAAATAGACTGGGTGGAAAACACACTTTGAAACACGCAGCATAAAGCCTAGAATCGCACAAAGCTTCATCAAAGCTCTCAAACCCAAGAAACGAGTGAGCCCCAGCCACACTCGCCGACGAGGGGGCCGCCAGGGAGGGGGGCTGCTCACTGCTCAGACAGGCAGTAGAAACTCGCTTGTGACAAACGCTGCTGAAAGCCACCAGACACGCCCATGGAGGGAGGAGTTTGAAGGATAGGGCATTCAGAACTATATTGTTTAGATGTCTGATCTCTCACTGATGCCAAAAATAAATGGTTAAAGTGACTGTTCTGCCTGTTTGATTGAATTTCACAAAACTGCGATTATCTCAGCTTTCAGTCTCAGACGCTGAAACCATGCTGTACTCAACGGCTAATATCTACATAACTACTAAGTCTACAAACTAACTCTTTTAGACAGAGAAAGCACACATTCTATTAGTACTTTTGTGAACTTTGTGTTCACAAAGTCCAAGCAGAAAATAATCCTCGGCTCTTGTAAAATGAGCCAGAATCCTCAAAAAAACCCTCTGGCAGAAGCTACCTACAGTAAAAAAAAAAAACGGCTGGCAGTGAATGTGTTAACATTAAAATCGCCTGAACGCACACACTAGACGATTCGGCCAGACTGCGAGACCACACACCAGCCGTTTGAAGTACCGACTCACAGCGATTCCAGCAACTAGACTGTAGGCTGTTTATATCCCACAAAACCGCAATTTTTTTCCCACAGACAACAGAAGATGGCTCTCCAAACATGCACCGAGCGGCGGGTCCACTACAAGCAGGCGGACACCCTCGCAAAATTAGCTAAAACAACGTCCTGTCTGAGAGCTCATATAGCATATCCGCTCCCTCGAAGCAAACAAAACAAACCGCTCCGCTCGGCACATGTTTGGAGAGCTGTCCACCCTGTTTTAAGCTGCTGTGAGGATGCTGGGGAGAGAGGAGCTACATGGCTCTGCTGTTGCTCGTTTGTTGTGAGCACTGCATTAACATCCGGGTATGACGCGTCGACGCGTCCCGGTCTGCTCGCTCTCATTGGCTATTGCGGGTTCCGTCGGGAGACAGCCATCGTAAATATCAAACATGTTTGATATGCCCGATTCGAGATCGGGCAGGCTCCGATTCAATCAATAATTCATTGACACCAGACACTTGACAATTATTTGGACCAAAAAATCGGTTGAGACTATCCTCGAATCGGGCCACGCCCCCCCGAGGGGAATCGGGCATTAAATCGGGCCTTTTATCCTCTAGTGTGTGGGAAGCATTAACCGGTGTGCGGACATTCATTCTCTCCTACTGAATATCACACCTTTTGCCCTGCGCCTGGATGAAGGTGGGATGTGCACAGGCCTACTTTTGAAAGGGTACATAATACAACATATAACAAGACAACAGGACATTACAGACAGCGATAACGGACATGGTTCTGATGTGGATGAGTCTGACGTTTATGAATTTAGCAGATTTATTGTGTTTGGTATGAAAGATTGTTTGTAGATGTTCTTGGTTGCTGCAGGAACTCTGTAGCGTCGTCCCGAGGGCAGTTTTGTGAACTCATTAAAAAGGGGATGTACAGGGTCACACACAATTTGTCTAGCTTTTCGTGCCACCCATGTTTTGTAAATACATCCAAGTTATTGTTTCCCAATAATTTTACTTGCCATGTTTGTAATTCGGGACAGTCTATTTCTGTTCTTAGCTCCTAGATTCCCATACCATGTGCACATGTCAAAGGTCAAAATACTTTCAATAAGGCTCCTGTAGACAGTCTCCAGAATAGCTTTGCTTATTTTGTATGAATCCAATTTCCTGATTAGATACAAACGCTGCATTGCTTTCTTAAAGATGTATTCTGTGTTGGCTGTGAAACTTAGATTGCAGTCAAAAAAGGTTCCTAAGTATTTAAACTCCTCTACTGTTTCAACAGGCTGGTCATCAATCAAAACAGATGTAAGATCTTGACCTGCGTTGCGGTGACTCGCAGCTCCCTAGTTTTAGCTCTATTAATATAAAGGGCACTGTCTTCACACCATTTAATAAGTGCTTCAATGTGGTGGAAGTATGTAGATTCATTAACTGTGTCCCCTACCAACTAACACCATATCATCAGCATATTTATACAGTTGGCAGAGTGCATTCATAATTTGTATTGCATTTGTGTACAAGGAAAATATACTATTATACTATTATACTTATTATAATTATACTACAATTATACTAGAAACAGACATTTATTTATTTATTTATTTAAGATTTATTTGACAGGGTGTTGCGTGTGGCCATGGACGGTGCATAATAAACTTCACACATGGTATGTATCATGTTGCACATTCATGTGTTTACATTCTGTGTTTGTACTGTTCCTTAATTGATCTCCTCTGCTCCTCCTTACCTAAGGCTGAACACCTGCAGACACTCAGCTAATTGCTGATGCAGCTCTGCATCTGCAGGTATATAAGCTGGCTTGCTGCTGGGACACAGTTACTCTACACCTGAATCCAGCCCAGCAGCACCTGTACATTTGGTTTGATACTTTTGCCCCTTTCTTTCCTTTATTAGGTCCTGGCACAATAGGTGCTAGGCTTTATTGTTTTAGTTTAACCTGGCAGTTATGGTAGTTGTTTTTCGTCCTTAGTTTTAGTTTAGCTAATCTAAATTATTCTTTGTACGTTTTTCAATTGTTAGTTTAAGGAGAGGGGCTGGCTTCGACGGTCCTATATGGGCCAGCCCAGACCCCTCTCCCTTTTGTTTATTTCGGCCAAACTGTCAGGTTATTTTGTTTTATGGTTTTGGGCCTTTTTTTTATTAGATACTTTGGGGAAAGGACAATAAAAACCCTATATTTTGATTCTTGTGTGGCGTTCTTCTTATGTTGTGGTTTCCACTTGAGCCTTATTTCTGTTATATGTGTGGAGGCCGTAACACAGGGACAATACACATCAATCCACACTTTAGTTCACACTACAGTGTAAATGTGTCAGATTTAGCCAAGAGGCTAATTTGCATTCATACATACATTCAAGCTTTTATAGCTGCAGCAATAATCTTTCCATATTCAAAATAACTACAGGTGACATTAAGCATGAGACTTCAAAAGGTGCAGTTTCAGGCAGGAGGTAGATGGAACAGCTACCTGTGTAAGTAGCTGTTTGCCTCCTATGCAAAAAGAATGAAAAGGCTCAAGTTTCAAACCGCCCCCAGAGGGCGGGGGATGTCACCCTTGGCCCCGCCCACATGCCGCGAGGGCTACCCGGTGCCGTTTAAGCAACTTTGTTTCAAACCGCCCCCAGAGGGCGGGGGATGTCGCCCTTAGGTGGAGACTGCAGTGCGGACGTCCAGGAAGGACGGCGGCCCTTCCAGCCCCATACCGGTCCATGCTTTCCTGAAGTGGCGTATTAGGTTTCGAGACTGGCCAAGCCCCGAGCTGTTAAAGAAGAAGCCGGTCTTCGGGGGGGTCCTCTCCCACAGCTCCAGCCAGTCCCGGAACCAGCCCATCTCGTCAGCGTATAGGTAAATTTGGGAGAAGGCGTGAGTCCTGACCGTCTTACTGTCTGCAACCTGCAACAGAAAAAGAGACAGACAAAAAGATTCAACAGACAAAACCATAATGATCATTAAACATGATCAAGTACAACAAAATACATGCATTAGGAAATTAAATTCATGAATTTTAAAGACTGTTTTACATCCAGTCTAAACTTACATTGATGAGGTAGCCCGTCTCATCCTTGCCGTGGGCTCCGGCGACCTCCTTCGCCGTCATGCCGGTTAGCACCCCTGACCTCTTTCCGTAGAGAGTGACCAGGTAGGCGGCCGTAAAAGCGGTTGATGGTGTTCCACCCCTTGTCCCTGGACGTGACCGGTGGTTTGGCCTTTCTGATGGTGGCTGTATCAAGAACACAGCCAAAGAGAGCAGGTTGGGGGGAGAGAAATGAGAAGGAGGGGGAAGAGATTATTAGCCATCCAATGAAGTATGAGGTGAGTACGAGTGAGTAGGTCAGTTAGAATAATGTATAAGAACGTTGTTGCTCAAGGTCTAAGGCATGTATAACAGGTAAGTGAACACACACATTTCTCCAGGTTTACGGTAGGTATAGCAGGTACTGTATACCACAAACACACAAACAGATGTAGAATGAGGACTTACCCAGTAACTCCGGGATGATTTCGCGGGCCTTTTCCTGGCAGGTGGCAAGGGCTATTTTGGGGAGGAGCGCCTTCTCTTTCCTGGCTTTTACCATACATCGGTGGAGCGACACCATCCTGGAGATTAGTTTGGTCGTTCTTTTGGCCGCCCGACTCAGAATCACCCACTCCTGCTCCCTCACCCAGCTGTCCTTGGGCCTTTTCATGGAGCAATAGGTGAGGAAGTCACTCACCTCGGACAGGAATTTCACCTGGCTGGTGGGTGCCAGCTCGAGCTGTCTGAGGATGTGAGGCAGGCTGTGGAAAGATGAGTTTGTGTTTAGTCACTATTGGGATTGTGGCACAAACAATTAGTGATTTGTTGTTGTCATAACTACACCTACTTTCTCTGGCGTCGCAAGTTATTGATGAAGTTCCAGGTCCAGAAATCTTTGTTTGGCCAGCCCTGCATCATGTAGGCCAGGTAGGCCTTAATGTGAGACAGGGCCGTCACCCCATGTTGCCTCATTTTTGCAGTCAGAATCTCTTCATCCCCCAGCATGTACTCCCTGTACTCATCCAGGACCCTACCTGTGAAGGCAGATGATAAATGAGTGATTAACCATTTGTATTAGTACGACTAATGACTCTGTATGTCATTAGTAAACATACAGAGTGTGTTGTTTCTCACCAATTGTGGGCGGGAGCTGCACCAACCGCATTTGCGACCCCTTCCCACTGCCGCCGAAAATCCGACGGATGTCGTCTGGCAGGACTGCCGCAGCGTCACCGGCGCTCACCCACTTGCGCGCAATGAGCGCCGGCAAGACAGGGTACACAATGGGGGAGGAACCAGGGCTGCCTGGGCGTGAAGCCACCTGTGCATAGATACAGCAATGTTTAACTGTTTTGTTATTCCAGGTATGATTTAAGTATATCAGGTATGTGTAACAACATTCTTTATACTCCATATTCATTAGGTATCTTGTCAACAATGCTGTGTGGCATTAAAACATACTGAGAAACTGAGGCATTTCCATATCCTGATTTGACTTACAGTTTTACAGGCTTTGATACGTGGGTTGCTCTTCAGCCGAGACTGGGGATGGGATGGGCGGGACAGACTCCTCTGGTGGATCTCCTCCCGCTTCCTCTTTCTTGCCTCACTTTGGCCCTCCGGGGCCATGGGGGCGGATTCATAAATTTAGCCAAAAGTGAAGCATACAATTTACATGCAATAAATGGCAGAATGGTTCTCAAAGCCACCAGGGTACAGAGGTGCCTGGGGGTGAAGGCACCTGTGCATAGATACAGCAATGTATAATTTGTTACTCCAGGTATGAGCTAAGTATGTCAGGTAGGTGTAACAGCATTCTTTATACTCCATATTCATTAAGGAAGACAATCTTGTGGCAGTACAACATTTCACTCACTTCGATAATTGGGGGTGGGTCTAGCTCCTCCTCACCCGAAGAGGGCGACGGCAGCTCGCTGTCCACCTGTAGTGGCGTCTTGGGTGAAGGCAGCTGTGCATAGATACAGCAATGTATAATTTGTTACTCCAGGTATGAGCTAGGTATGTCAGGTAGGTGTAACAGCATTCTTTATAGTCCATATTCATGTATATATACATGTATAAAGAATTCTTATAATTATATAAGTAAAACATTGTACTCACAGTTGTGGGGGTGGGCAGGCTGCTCTCTGTGGAGGATGTTCCAGAGGCCTCTGGAGCTGGCCGCACGGCTGGCCTACGATGGGCCTTGACATGCCGAAATTTGGCCACCTTCTTTCTCCCTTTCTCCGCAGGAGGCGGCTGTCGCTCAGTGGGTTCCTCTGTGGAGGAAGCCTCAGACTCCACTAGAGCTGGGAGCGCGGCACCTTGCTGTAGAAATGAAACATAGAGAGAAAGCGGATCCAAGTCAAGGATAAGTATTTAGGTATTCTACAGGATTTAAACTTGTCCCTCTGTTTTCACTTACCCACTACCGCCCTCAATTTGGCCCGCAGGGCCAAGTTCTCCCGCTGTAACCCTACGTTCTCCTCCTTCAGCCGTTTGTTCTCCTCGCGGAGCTCCGCGGGGCTCAACTCAGGTGGGGGGGGGGGGGGGGGGGGGTGCGTGGGCTGGCCCGGGCTCCTCGTCCGATTGGCCTCCCTCATCCCGGTCCATAGTGGTGGCCATGGGGGGATCAGGGTTAGATGCCCTGAGGCGGCTCAACAGGTCACAGGCGGAGGCTAGCACGGACGGCGTGCATCTCCTCCCCCGTAAGCTGTCTATGCACTAGGAGGTGCTTGCGCAGGCACTTGTAGCGCCTCCCCGCGCACGACGCAATGGGGCATATTTCCTCCTCCAGGGGCAAGTGGTGGGTGGCCATCTTATTAAAAATGTCCCTCTCCTGGCTGTTCTGGGGGGTTCCTCTGCCTTTCCGACATGCTGCCACTCCGAACGTTAACTTCCATTATTCGGACTGGCGGTCGTTCACCTTAGAAGCCGCAATGCCGACCTTAGGTTTAGGCGTGGGGGTGGGAGAGGTTAGGTTTTGGGTTAGGGTCTGGGGGAGGTTAGGTTTAGGCATGGGGGGAGGTTAGGTTTGGCGTGGGGGCTGGGAGAGGTTAGTGAAAAACGGGGAATATAGACCCCCTTTCGGAGTGCCGATATTTCGGAGTGGCAGAACGTCGGAGTGGCAGCACGTCGGAGTGGCAGCATGTAACCCTGTTCTGGATCTCCTTGTGCTGCTCCCTCAGGTGCTTTGCAAGGTGGCCATAACGGCGCCCTGTTTCGCACCCCGGGATGGGGCATGCCACCTCCAGCCCGGTTCTCTTCCCCATGTTTTACTGTAAAAGACATTAAAAAAGAATCTTTACCACATGCCAAACCATTACACCTGCCCTCTCATGCTAACAGTATCATGAAAACAAGCCACCATCACCCAATAGTCTTTATCTATCCTAAGAAAATAGAGAAACATTCCAACATAACACCACGCTTGAGTTTGTATCTATGAGAAAAATGAAAATGAAAACATGCCAACTGCCCCCCCCCCCCCCCCAGCCTCCCCATCATGTCAAGTCAAGTCAAGTACTTAACTAACATGTAATATACATTAATAATTGCGCAAAAAGTAGGAATTTCAGCCCTAAACACACTCATTTATTGATTATAGTTTGATTAAAAATGAGAAATATGAGTTGGACCCTCGAATATATTAACAGAAAACATCTACTTCATCATGTGAATTAATCTCTTGAGCAATTTGGGTGTTTTTGGGCGAAAAAACAGCAAGAAAGTTACCTGTTTCACTGATGTGATGTGATGAGCTGTCAAAGTTAGCTCTCAAAGTGGAATGCTGTCGAATTTTACTGCTTTTGAGCCAAAAAACGGGAGCAAACTCACCCTTTGTCACTGATGTGATGGGATGATGGTCTGGAAGTTATCTCTCCAAGTTATCTCTGCAAGTCCTGTCGAACTTTGCTGCTTTTGAGGCAGAAAACGGGAGCAAAGTTACCGTGTTTCACTCTGCTGTCATGTGATGATGCTCTCTCTCCTCTCTCTCCTCCAAGTGGCTCTTTGTTGACACAGGTGCAAGACTGACTGGCGCCAAGCAGGGCCGCTGGAAGTCATTTTAAGCAGGGGGTGCTGGGAGGAAGGGACTCTCGGTGGGGCCCGCTAGGGCCCCGGCGAAAAAAAATTTGACGTTTTTTTTAAACATTTTTTTGCCATATTTAGAGGAATATCTCATTATAATTAACATTAGGATACTATTGTGATGTAATTATTCAGTATTTTCTCCTTTTCTCACTCATTCAGAGCAAAGAGGGAGATATATAGCATGATGATAATGCTCTATATCTCCCTATTTGCTCTGAATACACCAGTTAACATGACACAGACTTAACACATTGACTGCCAGACGTTTTTTTCTTGCTGTAGGTAGCTTCTGCCAAGCCGTTTTTTGAGGATTGTGGCTCATTTTACAAGAGCCGAGGATTATTTTCTGCTTGGAGTTTGTGAACATACAATATCTCAAAAGTACTAATAGAATGTGTACTTTCTCTGTCTAAAAGAGTTAGTTTGTAGAGTTAGTAGTTATGTAAGCATTAGCAGTTGAATACAGCATGGTTTTAGCGTCAGAAAAAATATTCAGAGATAAACGGCTTTTTGTGAAATTTGATAGAACTGTCACTTTAACCATTCATTTTTGGCATCAGTAAGACCTAAACAATAGTTTTGAACAGTAATTTCCTCCATAACAGCAGTAAACTTCCCTCTGCTCAACTCCTCCCTCCTGTGGGCGTTCTTTTTTGCTGCAGCGCCATGTCACAAGCACTTTCCTACCTTTGCAAATGCACTTTCTCATACTCTCGACCTCTCAAATAAATTTCTGAATAGAAATTAAATTACTCTAAATTATAGCGAAAAAGAAACAAAAAAGAATGGGTTGAAAATCCCATTCTAAAAGCCTTTTAGAATGGGATTTGTTTCCAATTTGGTGTCGGACTAGGGGGCAGTCCCCGCTTGTCACCAGTTTGCTTTGCTGCTGCTGTGCGGGTGTGAGCCTGTCTGTGCGGCCGCTCTTTGAGGAAGCCCGGCTGGACTCGCCCGCCTCCCGGAGCCCTGGCCGAGAGCTCCGATGAAGCCCCTGCGACTCTGGTCATATTTACGCTGCGTGCCTCAAAGTGTGCTCCATCCGCAATCCACGATGCAAGTTTGCAATCCCGCACCGCCAGCAATCAACGCGAAAACGAAAGCGCCTCCGCCAATCCATTTGAATGAGAATGGAAATGGATCACACTGCTTTTTGCTTGCCTTCCTACTTCCTTGTCGCCACTTAGTGGGTCGGTGGAATGGGTTGTACACGTTGTACACGTCCAATACTTATATAAGATATGTAAAAGGGTTAGATGCACAACCCCCCGTTAAAAAAAAAAAATCGATGCCAAAAACGTGTTTACACGTTGTTGGCAGTCAACAGCTGGATTCTGAAAACGTGTTTACACGTTGTTGGCAGTGAATGTGTTAACATGACAGAAATATTATCAGCAAACTTAATGACTAGACTAACTATTCTGATCTGAATGGCATATATAAAGAAACATTGACTCCTCTCTTTGCTGTATAGTGGGAGGTGCATTTTTGAGTAGGCTATTAAAATAGCATGTCAAGTTCACATTTCTTTATTGCCAGATTAAACAATTCGTATTGGTTGTTGGTTGGTTCAACACAACATGTGCGTGCATGCGCGCTTCTTCTTCTTCTCTATAGCCTACAAGCATGTAACTTCCTTGATTGTTATTGTTGATAATTCTATTTAAATAGGCTACATTTTCATTTCCCGAAACATTCTTAAACAAGAAAGGAACATAGTGCACTGCAAAATATTTTTAATTACATTTGTAATTTTTTTTTTTTTTTTTTTTTTTTTTTTTTTGGAAAAAATCTAGGGGGTGCTGCAGCACCCCTACTTCCCACGGGCCTGGCGCCAAGTCAGCAATGCCACGCCCACTGAAGATGCTGCTCTTTCTGCTCTTTCGCTCCCGAATGTCCGTGTCTCGTATATTTTAAAGGGTACCTATGACCGATTTTCTTTTTTCTTTTTTTTTTTTCAGGATTGGCCACTAATAATGAGACAATGGCACAGTTAAAATATTAGCCTCCAAAAACAAGGCCTTGTGGAGTTATAGCCCTTTCTATTGGTCAAATGTACAAAGAAAGTAACAAAAACGACTAGTTTCAAAACCTCTCTAGGTAGACGTTGATTTCAGAGTGAGCTAAAGGGCATGTGGGTGTCAAAGGCCAATCCAGCATGCAGAAAACAGGGTTTATTGTTTTATTTTCATACTTTTTGAGGTGTGCAGGCATGTAGCGTAGCTCCGATTAGGCTCAAATTAGCTGACGGTAGGCGTTGAAAGATGGCCTAGCTGACAGGCAAATTTCGTGAAGTTACCTGTGGGAGTCAAGGTTCAAAGGTCAATCCAGCAGGCCCAAAACAGGGTTTACTGTTTTCTGTTCCTACGTTTTGAGGTGTGTAGAGGTGTAGCGTATGTCAAATTTGGCTCAAATTTGCTGGACACCTAGGAGACAGTCTTTGGGCCACTGGGGGAGATAATTGATAAGCAAGACCTAAACCCACACATCCTGTCAGGGTCCTACACTCTAACAGCACATCGCCTGAGGGTGGGTTTGGGCTTAAACACTTGGTGCATTTTTTGCAGTTATTTCAAATAAATATACTTGCGTGTGGAATCTTTGGTCTGGCCTCTGTGAGACTTTCTATTCATTTGAGGAATAGAAAGTCTCATAGAGGCACGCAAGCCTCCACGCCACGACAAGGCAGATTCCATGTGGAGGTTATTTTTTTTTGTTTTTTGTTTTTTTCTCTCTGCAAAAGCAGGTTTTTATTAAACATAGAACATAGAACAACATAGAACATAGAACACTGTTCGCCTACTGTCCTCAGTATCGTACTGGATCCCTGCTACAGTGTGTGTGCCCTTATGACATCACTTTTGACATCTTCGCTGATGACATCATCACTGATGACATCACATCATTAGCTAATTAGCCTAATTAAAAAATCCGGCTCCGTCAGGTCACCCACACGGGTGCCCTTTACACACCCTGAATGTTTCAGCCCGATCGCGTCGTAAAACAGGGATCCCCCCTGCTACAGTACGATACTGAGGAGGACAGTGGCAGAGGGAGGGCCTAAGCCCTCAGTGTCAGGGGTCAGCAGGTGGAGGAGTGGAGGACAGGTGATGTGGGTTGGGGTTCAGGAGGTGCAGGAGTGGAGGAGGGGGGGTCAGCCATCCCCTGTGGCTTCACGGCGCTCTTCCAGGTTACCTTGTACTTGCGGCTGATTTTCCTCGCCGCCTCCCTCTCCGCAATCCTTATCTTGCGTGACTGCGTTGTGTTGCACAAGAAAAACACAGAAGTAATCTTGTGAATTTGTTGTGGGCACTGTTAGGAGACTGATGCATTATCATACATGATTTGACTTACCATTTCAGCTTCAGAGATCTGGGGCTGCTGGCGCTCCAGCTGTGCGCTCTCGTACCGGGCCTCACACTGGCGGTGATGCTGGCGGAGAACCTCAAGGCGTTTAGCCATACGATCCATTCTGTGTCAAAATCATCAATAAAGACATCATCAAATTCCCCGACTCAGGTTTAGTCCATAAAATGCTGAATATGCTTCCTTTCAGTCTAGGCGTCTACACCCCCCGCCCCCCCCCCCCCCATTTCTCATATATCATATAAGTAAGTTATTCAAAAGTTTATTTTGCTCAAGTTTGATGGCACCGGGTAGCCCTCAGGGCATGTGGGCGTGGCCAAGGGCGACATCCTCGGTGGGCGGGGAGTCGTTTGGGACCAAGACGGCCAAACGGCACCGGGTAGCCCTGGTGGCATTGGGGGCGTGGCCACCACCCTGGGACCCGCCCACCGAAAACAAACCCGGGGCTTTAGGTCAAAGCGAGGCTCAATGGCGCCCCCGGTGGTCCGGGCGGCGGGGGTGCCCTGCGGGTCCCTGATGGTACGGGGTAGCCCTGTTGGAGTTGCCCTGGCAGCACGGAGACCAAACGGCACCGTCAAGTAGCCCTGAGAGGTCACCCTGACGCTGTCGGGGCGGAAAGTCCCCCTGACGGAAGGGTAGCCCAGATAGCGAATGGAAAGTATAGCCAAACGGCACGAGGGCCGCGAGATTTCCCTGAGTGAGAGTAGGATATTTTTCTTAACAATCCGAGATCTTGATATCAGGCTGGAACTGGTCCATAAATGAGGGGTTATAGCCCTCTTTCACCAGGTTAATCAGTTGGGACTTCTTACACATTCTAAAGACAACAGAACATGTGTTGAGTGCATTGCAGAATAGAATAGAATAGAATAGAATATATCTATATATCTCAAAATGAGGATGTGGGCTCTGTCTGTTTCAAGTTCTGTGTTTGGCCACAGCTATGCCGTTTTACGACGCGATCGGGCTGAAACATTCAGGGTGTGTAAAGGGCACCCGTGTGGGTGACCTGACGGAGCCGGATTTTTAAATTAGGCTAATTAGCTAATGATGTGATGTCATCAGTGATGATGTCATCAGCGAAGATGTCAAAAGTGATGTCATAAGGGCACACACACACACGCGGAGGCATTGTGACAAGACTGAAGAGTGATGTCATAAACACACACACACAAGGAAGCATTGTGACAAGACTGATCAGTGATGTCATAGGGGGGCACACACACACACACACACAATATCATAATGGGCACACACACACACAAACAAGGATTGTGACTGATGCAATAACATTTAGTGATCAACACACACACACGCCAATAGGGCGCGCCTCGTAGAATAGAATAGAATATACGTTCTTGTCCACAGCCAAGGCCTTATGAACACACAATTGCCATAATATTTGCTGTGCTTCTGCTGCTGCATACTCACTGGCTAGAGGTCACAAAAACTTTCTGGATGGTCTCATCTGGATGTGGCACCATCAAACCCTCGATTCTCCATGTATCATTCATATGGGGCACGGTGGCTCAGTGGTAGAGCTGTCGCCTCACAGTCAGAAGGTCCTGAGTTCGATTCTCGCCTGGGACACTGTGGGCGCTGTGGTTGTGTTCCCCCCCATATCTTCAGTGCCCACTGCCCAGGTGGGGTATCTCGTCGTAAGGGCCTTTCTCTCTGTGTGGAGTTTGCATGTTCTCCCCGTGCTGCCCCAGGGGGTTCCTCCGTATATAACCCCCCCACTAAAAACATGCAGAAGATCAGATCGTCATCGTCATCCGACCAGTGACAGTGATGCATGTGTTGTGGTGTTCGTGTGACAATAAAAGACGGGGCTTGTCCCGTTACGAGAGTTTATTTTTATTTTTTATATCACCCCATCTATCGCCACCATTCTTCCAAATCTGCCAGCCCTGGAATTCTTCTGTAAAAAAAAGTAAGGAGGTGGTTTTATACGAGGAATCCAACTGTAGTGGTCATTTGTAGCTCAATATGAGACAAGACACAGTCTAGTGTTGGATGCAATCATGTGGATGTGAGGGAATATTTAGTTGGCTCGTTGTTTACACATGTCGGGGGGAGCGCTATTCACAATGTCAATAGAGCCGCAGTAGCCAGGGCTCTCACCAATCAAAGGAGCTACATGCCAGTTTGATGCCCAGTGATTGGTCTACTTTTGTAGGGACAGACAAACCCTGTTCTAGATGGCTCTGACTTTAGCCACACCGTAAATTGTGCCACGAACGAACACCACCTAGGTCAGGGATACTCAACTTGCTTTGCCCAGGGGCCACTTTCGTGAAATGATAGGAGGCCAGGGGCCAGTTAATAAACAAACAATATACATTTTGTATATTGTTTAGCGGATTGTAGGTTTTTGGGGTGTCAGCCGGAGTTTAGTCTGACAATGTTGTGCACACCGGATAGTTCGTTAGATTAAGTTAGTTAGGTTAAGTACATACATAAGTCCCTGGGTAGCAAGCAGGCGGCGGTATTTGACAATTTAGCAGCTAAGATTATTGAAAGATATTCCATATTCCAGACTGAAATGCTACAATAGAAGTGGAGTCTTGGTCAGAATGACATGAACATTTGCACACTTATTCAGCGGGTATCTTGTATTTTGCGTTCAGGTGCACTGTTTTTTTTGCAATTCCATCGCGGGAATTGCAATTGGTGTTGTGGATTCTTACGTTCTGCTCTGGGGTTCTGGAGAAGATTCCGTCTCTTCATGGACAAAAAGAAAAACAACCTCCAGTCTGCGGGTGTTTCGGTTGTGTTGCGAAGGTGATAGCGCTCTCTCCGAGATCTCTCCCGCCACAGAAATTGACTGTCGACGAAGTCTCTCCAGTCATGGCACACTAACCGGCAAACACACAACACCACCTGATGGGGAGCGACATTCATGAAGATCTCCTCCAGGACCTCCAGGGGAAGAGCATCGAACAGACCTGTGGACTGGCGAGAAAACAAACACATAAACACATGTTTAACACAGCTCTGGCTAACTTCAGCATTTTATGCTGCATTCCATTTGCACTGGGAACTAGGAATAACCCTGTTGAGTGATGTCACACCCGAGTTAACCGCAGTTAACAGTTGGGAAACCAGCCAGGGTTAGCTGGAGTTTCCCTTTAGAGCTGGGACAATATGGTAAGACTCAAATGATAGAGTCCTAATAAAATGTGTGAAATTGAGGGGGCACCTGAAGGCAGCGCATGTGACTCACAGTTGTGGTGGCAGCCAGTGGGGCTTCTACATGTCATGACTGCAGCACAAAGCGCTCCATAGAAAGGGACGCACGCATTCTCACTAAGGTCAACAACTGTGTGATCGCCAGTCAATGTTTGTCTGCCATTTGTTAAACGCACAGGCTGCTGGCATGCAAAGCTGTGTGACTGACAGCCGCGGGGCCGATTATAGCTATGGGCAGAGGTGGGCAATGCCCACCTAGTGTCCTCTATACGGCTCTTTGCCCACCCAGACATTTTTTTTGTGCCTTTATTTATACAGGGAAGGCTCTTGAGAGCAAGCTCTCATTTTCAAGAGCGCCCTGTTACAATGAACATATGCAAGGGTTTACAGACAGACAAGATGGGTCTGCTGTTGGGGTCAATACATCCATGATTGGGGTCCCCTGCAACGCTACTTACTACTTACTTAAGTTACTAATAACTTACAGGCTGACGCGGGTCTACAGGGTCAGTTGAGGTCGGATTCTGGCTCCGACTCTGATTTGGGTCTGAATCAGGAGTACCAGCGCTGTGAGTTACACCTATCCTCCTCATTTGCAAGAAATCCAGTTTCCAGTAAAAAGCTGCGCTTAAAATGAAATAAACAAAACACGTTGCATATCAGCGGAGATTTAACTTTACAACTGATTTAAAAACTACAAGTGGTCCGTGCCCTGCTTGCAGCACACCAATGTGTTTCTGTAGCCTACATGACTGCAGTCAAGAAGTCAGTTGCGGGGGATATAGCCCCTTCTGGGTGAGTCACATCTTTGCAAAGGACGGTTGCCATGGGACCTGCACTGTGATGTGTAGAGTGACTTGTGTCACTTACAAAAGTATCAGTCTGTTGGTGTTTTCAAATCACTGTAAGTTAACAGACTGCGAGGCTCTGTGTCACCTCAAGAGTTGAACAGGATGTGTATGGGGGAATGAGAGTGAAACTTCCGCCCCCCTTGACGGTAACTGTCTGCTTTTCCGAAACCCTGCCACTCCCAACATTAACACATTGAGTGCCAGCCATTTTTTCAATCCTGTAGGTAAGTTGTGCCAGGTTTTTTTTTGAGGATTCTGGCTCATTTTACAAGAGCCGAGGATTATTTTCTGTTAAGAATTCGTGAACACCAATCATCTAAAAATAACTAATAGAATGTGTGCTTTCTCTGTCTAAAAGAGTTAGTTTGCAGAGTTAGTAGTTATGTAGATATTAGCCGTTGAGTACAGCATGGTTTCAGAGATTTTCAGAGAGTTTGGAGATAAATGAATTTTTAGAACCACCTCACGTGCCTGTGATTATGGGTGCCCTTGTCTCCCACTCTGTGTGCTCTCTCTCTCTCTCTCTCTCTCTCTCCTCTCTCTCTCTCTCTCTCTCCTCTCTCTCTCTCTCTCTCTCTCTCTTTCTCTCGTAGAATAGAGAGAGAGAGAGAGAGAGAGAGAGAGAGAGAGAGTGTGTGTGTGTCTCCAAACTCCTCCCTCCGTCTGTGCTGCGGAGTGCTCTGCTGCTGGGAGTTTGAGCAGCGAGTTTGAGCAGCCTCTCTCCCTGGCAGCGAGTGTGGATAGGTCTCACTGTCTCTTGCGTTTGAGAGCCCCGATGAAGCCCCGTGCGACTCTAGGCTTTATGCTGCTCACCCAGTCCATTTCTGGAACCCCCCACCGCAGCAGCGCGAAAGCGTCCCCTCCTACAGTATGAGAATGAGGCTCGTTCGTTTCTGACTGTAAAATCGCCAAGCCATTTCCGCGGGAGGCGGCTGCTTTTGGTTGACTTTATCTCTGTCGGGAGAGGACCGTCGCCACCTAGCTGGTCGGTAAAATAGATTATACACATTCAATACTTCCAATATCTCCATAGGATACGCGGGGGGCATTGATCCACGTAGCACCGTCAAAAAAACGCCCAGCTATTTCCTTGAAAATTAGAATGCTTTCTCCAGCACGGAAAGCCACAGCCACGGGTCCCGTGGCTGTGGCTTTCTCTCTGTCTCTGTCTGGAGAGAACTGTCGCCACTTAGTGGTCGGTAAAATAGATTATACACATTCTCTTCCTCCAATAGTGATATAGAAGACGTAAAAGGGGTTGATTGATGTCCCACCGTCAAAAAAAAAAAATGTTTATGTAAGACGAGATAGCTCGTCTATGGCACTTAACCGTTGGATTATGTAAGGCGAGATATCTCGGCTATGGCACTCAACGTGTTAACTTCCATTATTCGGACTGGCAGTCCTTCACCTTTTTTTCATAGGTCCCACCATTACGAAAATTCCTGCCTTCATTATTCGAAATCTCGGCCCTTCCTCTTTTTTCTAAAGGATCCACCATTCCGAAGTTTGGATATTGTGGAATATGGCACAAAAGTGCAGACATTTCAGTTGCACACTGCGCGTCTCAGCAGCATGTGTGTGTGCTGCTCTCTACGGCCGGGACACACATATTGCGGCTGCGTGGCGTCTGCGTGGCGTCTGCTCTGCGTCTGCGTGGCGTTACCTGTTGATTTTCATTTCGGCGCCCATGTTAACATGTTACAGCAGCCACACCACCGGCATGAGACGCGCGTCTCAGGCGCGTGTCTTGCGAGGCGTGAGACGCGCGTCATCTAGAGAATAGAAGCGACGCCTATTTTTTCTGCTTACCGCGCGCATGTCTCTACACAAATAGACACAAATAGACATTAAAATGATATTTTACAGGGGCAGCCACAGCCAATCAAGGCTCGTTTTGATTTGAGACGGGAGGATGAGCTGAGCTCACAGCTGCAGTTCTCCTGCCCTCTGAAAACCACATAGGCTACAACGTGGCTTCGTTCCTCCCCTCCCCACCACACACACACACACAAATCAATACTGCCTCGATTACGAAGTGAGCCCAAGCGATCTTCAGTTAAAATCATCATTGTATTGTTTATAGCAAATTTAATAAAAGGTCAACTCTATAGGAAGAGAGTTGGCAGACAGACAGCAGAGCAGCAGCTGCAACGCAGCAGCCACGCTGCCTGTGTGGATGCCGCGGGCGTGCCAGCCGCAGCCATCACGCCATGCACACGCACTACGTAGGTAGACGCAAGATGTGTGTCCCGGCCGTAAGCAGGGTGTGTGCGTTGTGCGCACCCACCTATAGAGACACATAGCCTATTACTAACTTGCACATTGTGGAGTTAGAACAACACGTCTTTATTTTAATTTTGTTGGGCTCCACAATCATTTCGAGGATTCGAGGCAACCCATTTAGCAGCATCAGAGACAGAGACAGAGACAGAGAGACAGAGACAGAGACAGAGACAGAGAGAGAGAGAGAGAGAGAGAGAGAGAGAGAGAGAAACGATTTTAATCAATTCCATACCCTAATTCAAAGTAGATTTTGGGAAAGATGTAACTTTCACGGTTTGGTTCACAGTTCAGGTTTGGTTAATATTTAGACACCAGATATATTATATAGACACAAGAAATCACACTACTGCAGGCCGCGGCTCCGCCCGAGTAGCCTACTTTATCTGACACCCGGCCGGTTCAGCACCCTGGACAGCTGCCTGAACGTGAACTGGAAGTCAAATAAAGTTCGGAGTGGCGGACCTTATGAAAATCGGAGTGGCGGGATTTCTGAGTGGCAATATTTCTGAGTGCCGATATTTCTGAGTGGCGGAACGTCGGAGTGGCAGCACGTCGGAATGGCGGCATGTAACCGATGAAATATGAAAGCACTAATTTGCCGTGGGCAAGATGTCCCGACTATTTTCACTCCACTTAATTAAACAACTGTAAATAAACACCGTTTCCACCGTGCTTTTCACTGATTGGCTACAGGAAGTGAAAACGTCATTTTCCGCGACACTATTTTGGTTAGTATGGACTTTAGGGTCTCCTAGTTAAGATGTATCTTACGTCTCCGTGGTGCAACTAAACAAAGACACAACTTTAGTGTCAAACTAACTAGTTTGAACGTAGCAGTTAGTGTGGACTTTACACCCCAACTTAAGAGAGAACTTACGTTCAGCTGGTGCAACAGGCTGCAGGGCCCTATCTTGGTACAGGCGATATCCCCTATTTGCGCTTGCACACCTGTTTGCGTGCCTTAACGATAGCATTCCGCAACGCGCAAGTGTCCAGGTGTTATGCCGAGTTTTGCACCCCCGCCCGCCCGGCGTAAACGCATCCCCACCTCACGGGAGCATATTGTAATGATTTATACAGAAACATAACTGTTTAAAAATTATATAATTGTCTGGGTAGACGTGACCTCCCTGTTTTCTAAGTTAAAACAGCCCCGAAATATGGTGGGGATGCAATTCTCGGCGGGGATGCGGAAAACGTTTGCGGCAAGTGTCGCAGGCGCAAGTTAGAGCCGTGCCAAATCATCTGCGCCCCCCAAATGCCAGCGCAAACGGGAATTGGGCGGTTTTAACCCATTGATACCTAAGCGCGGGCTCTAGAACGGCACTCTAAACCTACTGCATGTTTGAAAACAACCCCTGTAAACCTGAGGTTTTGTGGACAAGTTGACAGAGCGGTCGGCGTTCACTAAAGCCTTCATATCTCAGGCTCTGTAGCACCAAGAAACATAAAATAACCATTTGGCTTTTCATATTATATTTGCCCTAATGTTCATTATTATCTTTAACCCCAAAATTTTTTTATAAAGCATTTTAAGAAATGTTAATGAACATTAGGGCAAATGTAACCCTTCCAAATGAAAAGCCAAGGGTTTATTTCATGTTGAGAGCTACTATAGAGGCTGAGAAAATAGGTTCTGCTAAACATTGACAATTACTGCAGCAAGAGTAACATTTAGCGATCGCCGTTTTACAGTCATCTTCAAATACAACGAAAAATGCAACCGGACGTGCGCGCGACCCGGTGCGGACAGCTGCTTGCGCGTGCCTCAGAAAGGACTGCCTCCCTTCAACGTTCACAGTCTCTCCAAGAGAGAAAAGCGCGCTGCGCACACAGAGAGGGAGGGAGGGTGAGAGAGCACAGAAAGGCAAAACGGGCGCACTGCTCTCCATACACTGCATCCACAAGAACATGATATCTCTGCCCAACACTTTTATCCACTCCATAACGCACATGTCCCACTCACTGTGAAGTTCCTGACGCATTCCATCTCACAAACAGTCCTCCATATGCGGGAGGACTTGGAGGTATTCCAGAATTTCCAGCTTCACGTCATCGTCACTTTTTCCACATCTGCGTTTGAAGTAGAAGCGACTTGTTGCTGTTCAACTGACGGCTGCTTCCATTTCTTTGTGAATGTAAAGTTTGTCAAACTGCCTTGTTTTCTTTTTGACATGTTGCTGTTGTTTTAAATCTGACCTGCCCGCGTGAGTGACGTTTGATTTGCACCTGCGCCGCCACGCTTCGATGTGGTGATGATAAGAATAACATGCATGTCGGTATAGGGGCTTACAGTGAATTTGACAGTGATTGAGCACACTCTGAATCATACGATTAAAATAGCGTAATTTTACGCATTATTCACTATGAAGGTACAGAAAAAGAAATAGAAAATACATGGGGTAATATATATTAGTCAATAATTTAGAGACCCCCCCAAATTTCACAAGTCATGTTTTCAGGGGGTCTACTATTTCTTTAAGGGGAGCCAAAGCCCCCCCAGCTCCCCCGTAGTTCGCACCCTGGGTGATAGTTTTCCAGTCCGCTTGAAATGCATCAAACACACACTCCTCATCCTCATCGTCCAAGTCCGCAAAGATGTCCCTCATCCACTGATCCCTGTCTATCAGGTCAGCATGATAATCTCGGTCTGAAATTAAGACATCATTGTTGTTTTCATCATCTAAAAAGCGTCCTGCTCGAAATCATATCAATATCGGTCCCGTCGGTCGCATAGTCAGCCATTTCTAGTTGTAACGCAGGGGTTTCCTATATTGGTCAATATTTTTGCAAAATTTCTGTTAAAATTGTGCTTCAACCACTGCTAGTTACAATGATCATGTAATGTTTCCAAGTAGTTTAATGGCGAAAACGTTAAGTATAACTTCTTTCTAGCAACATACCGTTGAAATACTTTATTTTAGATGTGTCTTTGATTTACCAGAGTCGGGGAAAAGACACTACCGCTGGAGTCTTATCTGGAAGCTGCTATAGATGACGTAGGGATGACATATTTGTATACCTCCGCCGGCGATAGCCAGGCCGGAGGCATTATGGATCCGGGTTGTCCGTCCGTACGTACGATGTTTGTTAACGCGATATCTGGACGGAATGTCATCAAATTTGCCTCAAACATCGACTTAGACTCAAGGATGATCTGATTAGATTTTGGTGGTCAAAGGTCAAAGGTCAATGTCACTGTGACCTCTCAAACGCCATTTTCCAGCTTGTTAATGCGATATCTCATGAATACCTTGACGGAATTTCATCAAATTTGCCTCAAACATCTACTTAGACTCAAGGATGAACTGATTAGATTTTGGTGGTCAAAAGTCAAAGGTCAAGGTCACTGTGACCTCTCAAATGCCATTTTCAAGCTTGTTAACGTGATATCTCAGGAATGCCTTGACGGAATTTAATCAAACTTGTCTCAAACTTAACAGTGCAACTTATTTAGCCGTTTGTTAGCTAGCCGCCCTAGTAAAAGCTTAAAAACTGGTGGTCCTCGTGTGAAGATTATCCTGCTGAACACTGGTTCGTGTTTGAATAAGCTTGCTTTAACCACAGACCTTATTTGAAGCATCGCGCCAAAAACCCATTCAAAAATCCCATAGGTGAAAACAGCGAAGAAAGAAGTGTTAGCATTGATGTTTTCCGGACTCATTCCTGCGGCTCTCTATTAGCCTGTATCGGTCAGGTCACTCTGGTTTAGCAAGCCCGTAATAGTCAACACAGAGAGTGGCTTGTAGTTGTCGCTGAGTCCAATTTTGCTGCATTATTGCCACCTGCTGGCCTGGCTGCCTTTTTTTACTCACTTAAGGTTGATATGGTTTGATCAATACTGTCAATGGGTTTGATCACTTTACAAAGAAATACCAGTTGATGCATTAAATCAAGCAATGACACTCATACATATGAAGAATTCATTTGCACAAACCGGTAAATGCCATTCTTAAAATGAATGAACACCTGTTTGATACGCCCTGGAGTGCACATAAAAACTTTGAGGTGATTCATGTGAAAATGTGCAGGTGAATACGTTGTGTATGTAATTATGATTTATAATAAACATATACAACAAATACAATTATTACAATATAAATACATCAATATATAATTTAAAGGGATACAATTTTGTATCATAATCATATGATCATAATCTTATATATCATAATCTCGCTGATAGCCTCCCGAAGCACGGTGGCTCAGGGGTAGAGCTGTCGCCTCACAGTCAGAAGGTCCTGAGTTCGATTCTCGCCTGGGACACTGTGGGCGCTGTGGTTGTGTTCCCCCCCATATCTTCAGTGCCTACTGCCCAGGTGGGGTATCTCGTCGTAAGGGCCTTTCTGTCTGTGTGGAGTTTGCATGTTCTCCCCGTGCTCCCCCAGGGGGGTTCCTCCGTATATAACCCCCCCCCCCCCCCATTAAAAACATGCAGAAGATCAGATCGTCATCGTCATCCGACCAGTGACGACAACATCCGAAGTCGGTCCCCGGGCGCTGTACGAGAAAGCGACCACTGCTCCTGGCCTGCCCCCCGGAGGAAAGGACAAAGCCAGGATGGGTTAAAAGCAGAGGACAAATTTCACCGGCCACCGTCAGCATGTGTGTGTTGTGGCCCTCCGTGCATGTGTTGATTGTAATCGTGTGACAATAAAGACGGGCTTGGGCTTGTCCGTCTGAAATCGTGAAGTGTAAGTGAGCTAACATTAGCTTCAGTGTTAGCTTCGCTATTGGCCCCGCTGGTTTGTTTGTTAGGCTCGTCCGAGACACCCAGGAGTTGCTGCGGGGGTTTCTTGGGTCTAGTGATGGGAATTACGGCTCTTTGAAGGGAGCCCGATCATATGACTCCGTTCCTTTCTGAGAGCCGTTCAAAATAGCGGCTCCTCGTTACTTTTTTTTTTAATGGGGCACGCACTACTGTGTCTCTGAGAAATCACTAATATAATGAAAAATGTTCGGTCCATCTGCGCTGCGGTACGGCATCGGAGCCGATACGTTTCCACTCTAATCATTGTGTCAACGCCCACCTACTCCGCTGCGTTGCGTGTCTACTCCGTCCCAGCTCCGATGTTCCGGAGCTCTCCGAAAGAAATACGCAAGGCTTCTATTTTTCACGGATGACGGAGCAAAGCTGCAGCAAGTTGGGCGGAGCCAGGCATGAAATCAACAGGGCAGAGGTGTTTACAGCATTCAATATCAAGCCAGAGGACAAACATGTATGAGGAAAAGTTCATAATTGAAGTGGAAAACCACAAAATAATTTATGACACGACCCATCCTTTTTATAAGGACAACACCAAGCAAGTCCACCCCTCCTCTGCTTCTCCAGTTGGGAACAATGATCTTCTGCCTGTTTGTCGTTGTATTTATCCCACATACAAATTGTCTCGCGCGGTTTTACCGTGATAACCTGTCGGTCTCGTCACTCTAGCTGTCTGGCGGAGCGGAGCCGTGACGGGCTCTGCACGCAGCCGGTTAGTGTTGGCGGAGCACGGAGCAAAACCGGAGAACAGCCGCAACGCAACGCAAATGCAACCAGTGCAATCCCGGCGTAACCTCCCTGCCCCATGCTCCCTGCTCAGCGGACTAGCAGAGGGAGGGCGGGAGGTCTAACCTGTGTGGGGAGCGGCAGGCAGTGAAATTTGGGCACAACATTAAAACGAACGGCTCTCAAGTAGGACTCGGTTCCCTTCGTTCATAGCAAAGAGCCGTTCAATAGATTCGGGTCGTTAGCGAACGTCACAACACTACAACATAGGCCCAAATCTCATTCCCATCCAGCGGCCTCCAGCCGGGGCCTACTGTGCACATGCATACCCCTGACGTGTGTGTGGAACACAATGTTCTCAATCTCAATGTCCGCACTCACAGACTCACGGACTTTGAGGCGCGTGACCGCGAGGTGTGCGAGGGCTTAGGGCTGTCCCACTGTGAAATCGTCAAGTGCATGAGGGCTCTCGGCAGACATTTTTGAGCCCTAAATGCAGACTTTCCGTAAGTCCACAGCTCTGCAGACTTTGCCCGAGGGGATTTCCCACAGTTCATAGCGTTGTGATGTTATATTTGGGTTACCGTGGTTACTAGGGGGTTTCCCGGAAGTGTGAAAGAAACGGTAAACACGATGGAAGGAGCAAATGTTACCGTGACCAAAAAGAAGTTCACATGTAGGTTTTTTTTATCCGTTTGTTTTTTGTCTTGTGAAGGGATGGGGGCAAGGTGGCTGGAGCGGGTACTTGTTTGCAAAATAATCTATTATACTGTCACTGTTACAATCATTTGCAAACTGAAATGAATAAAAAATATTGTTAAAAAAAAGTAAATGTAAGAGAACAAATCCCAACCCCACAAAGCTGAGAAACATGGCTGCACTTGTTGTTGGTGTTGTCACGGTAACGTGAGAGCGCTGTCCCATTCCTTTTTATACCATTTTGAGCCCTTGCAGCCTCTCCCACTCAATCACTTCTACCTTAAGAGACTACACACAACACCAACCAAGATTTAACAATGTTTATTGAATGTAAGATTGTCTTTGGCGGAGAGCTCCTTGGCCAAAAGGGGGATCAGCCACGTGGCCGATTCCCGGCCACGTGACTGATGATCAGCCACGTGACGGCGGACCTGCCATGGGTTGGCAGGGGCGTCGGAACCCTCCCCAAAAATGTAATTTAATCAAGCTTTAAAGAAATGTAATTGTGGCTTACCAGGGCGGTGCTGAAAGGCACTTAGCTAGTTGAGTGGACAAGGGATGAAACATTAAGAATTAAGATAACACAGGGCCTGAAAGGCCACCCCAGACCACCAGTAATTGTAATGAAGTATAGCTGAAGATTTTACCTTTACATAGCCATAGATCTCTGGGCATCGAGCACGGAGGAAGGATCGGGCCTTACATAGGAGGCATAGGCGCCCGAGGACCATCTTCCCAGGGTTTTGATGGTAGCGGTAGGAACCCCCTGCTTGGCGGCAGTGGTTGCCGCTCCTATTCTTAGTGAGTGAGGGGAGAAACGGTGGGGAGGAAGGCCGCAGTGTTTCAGCAGGGAGTGCAAGTGAGAGGTAAACCAGGACTTGGACAGGGGGGAACCACCTGGGAGTAGAAACAGAGGTGCATGGTTAGAGGGATTTTTTCGCCTGAGGAGATATTTAACCATAGCTGCGTGAGGGCAAAAGCGACCGTGCAAACTAGCAATCATGATCTGACAGCCTATGCCAGCCTGATCGGTTTTAGAGTGCTTCAGGAAAAGGCTGTAATAGTTAGGGAAGAAGCACAGGTCTGAGAAGCAGACGTCACGGGATGGATCGAAGCTTGATGAGCTGGTGGCAAACTCCCCACAGCGAAGAAACCCGTAGAATGCGAGGAAGAGGACTGCCTCTAAGAGGGCATCTAAGTGGGGAGAGAAGAGACCTTGCCGGAGTGATGAGACCAAGGTGTGCAGGATATCTATAGTGATGGGTGCTCGTCTATCAGGGAGAGTGGGTGAGCATTTTTGGAAGCCTTTGAGAAGAAGGCGAATTGAAGGGTTAGAAAACAAACTAGGGAAACAAGGGTCAAGACAGCGGGCGTGGAATTGTATACCGGCAACTATGCCGTGAATGGAAGGGGGTTGCAGACGGCGTGAATCAAAACAGAATACTAGAAATGCCGAAACGGATGAGGGGAGCACCGGCAACAGGGAAATGTGATGCAAGTTACAGAAACTGGAGAACTGGTTCCAAGACCGATCATAGCTTTTAATTGTGGAAGGGGCTAAGGCGGCTCTCATGTAAATTTTGGCTGAAGCCAGGAGATGAGCCAGAGAAGGACTCAGTACAGAACCAGTTGGGAGAACGATGGGCAGGCTACCGGGAGGACCTGGGCAGATGGGCACCTGGCGTGAAAAGCCTGACATTTGAAACGGGACAAACAGTCAGCTGCGGTGTTGAGGTGACCGGGGATGTGCTCTGCTGACATAATGAAATTATGCATAACGGACAGCCAGGTGATGCGGCGCATGAAAGCCATGATGGATGGGGAGGCGGAGCGTCTTTTATTTATGATCGCGACTGTGGTTTCGTTATCGCAGTTCATGACTATGCGCTTGCGAGACCAGCGAGGACCCCAGATGAAACATGCTACCGCTATGGGGTAGATCTCGTAGAGCGCTATTGATAGCTCGCTGTGACGGAGACGGGAAAACTCAGTGGGCCACTTTTCAGCGAACCACTCGCCTCTGAAATACCCCCCAAAACCCACTGATGGAGCCGCATCAGTGAAGACCTCGAGAGCGTTGGCTGGCTCGGCGATGTCATCATAAAAGAATGAAATGCCGTTCCAGTGATCGAGGAGCCAGGCCCAGAATGCCACGTCTGAACGGCAGCCGTCGTCCAGTTCTACCCGGTCTGTAAGAGACTCTGTAGAACTAGCAAGGACTAGGAGGCGCGAAATGAATGAACGTCCCTGCGGGATGATACCCATGGCGTAGTTGAAGTGACCGAGGAGGGACAGGAGATCGCGTTTAGTCATGGACTGGCCGATTACAAATGCATTAATTAATTGCCGAATGTGCGCCAATTTGTCGGCCGGAAGGGAGGCTTTCATCTCGACTGAATCTAGACAGATGCCGAGGAACTCTAGGGAGTGGAACGGCCCAATGGTTTTCTCCGCAGACAGTGGGACACCGAGGTGGGAGAACAGGGAGGACAATTTCCCCAGGGCTGAACTTGGAGAGGCTGAGGGAAAATCGATTAGGAGGAAATCATCCAGCAGGTGGAGAACGAACGGGAGCCTAGTTTTGTTTAACAAAATCCAGCACAGCGCTTCGGACAGGGAGTTGAAGATGTGAGGACTGCTTTTGCACCCGAACGTTAGACGGACGGCAAAATAGAACTTGGAGTGCCATTTAGCTCCGAACATGGGCCATTGAGACGGGTGAAGTGGCATGACTTTAAATGCATCAGATATGTCGGCTTTAGCTAGCCAAGCCCCCGGACCAGCTATTTTAATCAAGTGAATGGCGTCATCGATTGAAGCATAGTACAATGAAAACAGCTCAGATGGGATCATGCTATTCACGCTAGGGCAAGGGCCGGATCGGGGAGCAGACATGTCCAGGATCAGTCGTTTTTTCCCCGAATACTTCCTAGTTGCTATACCCAGTGGATTTGTGCGAAACACAGGGAAGGGCGGGTTGGTGAATGGACCAATCATGAACTCTTTAATTAACTCTTTTTCCAATAACGTGCTTACAATGTCCGGCTCTTTCAATGCGGATTGAAGATTTTTTGCTACGTAAGAGCCGGTGAGTTCAGAAAGGACGCCCACCCGGAAGCCCTGTGACAACCCGGTCAGGAGATAATCTACGAATACTGGGTCAGGATGGTCGGAGAGTGCTTCGGCAAGGGCAGGGATGTGAATTGGGGTGGAGGGATGTTTCCTCAGAAAGGCTTGGTAAGCCGAGGGATTTTCTTCTGCTGGGCCCCTTTGCTCTCTGGGCGAAAGCGGCGAGGGCACGTGGATTTGGGGTGGGGGTCCTTGCAGAAGCTACAGACATGGGAAAAGTTGCATTTAGCAAAGGCACATGAATTTTCGTTATAATTATTACAAATGGGGATGTTATTGAAATAGTGAACCTCTCTTCCTCTGGCGTCGTGAGAAAAAAGTTTTTCTCCGACCCCGGAGCTGTTGGATGCCGTGGGGAACCTCAGTGCTGAGGGACGGCTTGATGAGAAAGTCATTGTGGGACACATGTCGGCTGTGTGACCGACTGCCTGGCAGGAGAAGCATGACACGGCGCGGTGTCCACCGACGTGGAGTATGAGAAGCTCAGAGTCAATACAAGACCAGTCTAGCAGAGAGTTGTATCGGGAAATGAATAGTGCGGCTTTTGCTGAAAACTCCCGGTGGTATTCATAAAAGATGTTTCCAGCATACCGGCGCTTCAACTCACAAATTAAAGCAATGTAGCAGTCTAGCTCTTGCCTACGGGCTGGATACACCTCGCAAATAGTGTCTCTATAGACACTGAATGCCGTGACGAACTCGCAGATGTTAAGGGCCTTGTGCAGTCGTGGATCAGATGTTTTAATAGAAACAGCCACGTCCCCCTCGCAGATTGTACGGCTGCCGAACTCGGGAGAGGGGAGGAGGAGAGATGCTAGGTTAATGTCCCTGCCCAGAAGAATGTCCGATTTATTTTTGGGGGAGATTGCCGCGATGGGGGATATGAACGGCTTACCAATGGGGGCAGCAGGGAGTGCAGTGGCCAGTGAGAAGACTTGGATCCGTTGGGCTGGAAGGGCAGGAAGTGGAGGGGCGGGCTGAGAGCTGGGCCCGGCAAGCCCTCCACCTTCCATGATGCTGAGGCGGTTGTTCATGACCCCCACTGAATTGGCTAAGGAGGAGACAGCGGCCAAAAGAACTGCCATAGCAGCGGGGTCGGGGACGCCGACGCCCGTGTTTCCCTCTGCGGATGTTGAGGGGGCTGGAGCGGTCGTGGCCAGGGGAAAAAGTAGGGGGGTTGGGAGAGGCGGGGGAATGGGCAGGGAGGAGGAGAGGGTGAAAAGGTTTTGGCCGAATGGTGCTTGGCTGGGAAGATTGACCGGAATGGCCTGATACTGCCCTGGCAGGTCGCCTACCGCTCCTGGTGGGTTGCCGATTTGGTCTTGGTTGAAGTATGATACCGGGGTCATTTGGGCAGGGACGGCTTTAGCTCTCCTACGTTTGCCCTTTGCTTTGCTTGCTGGCTCGGGTGTTGCCACTGGCACTGGATCCATGGTAGAAGACAGGAGATGTACTAGGTCTGCCCGATTTAGATTGAGGTCAGGTGCTATAAAAGAGAAAAAGTTCGAATTTAAGCCTATGACATGCTGGATGCTACCTAAAGTAAACAAAGATGTTACTAAACTTATTTAATTTAGTTACTTATTTAATTATTTATATAACATTAAAACATTTACTTTCTCTATTTATTTAATTATTTATTTATTTATATATTTTTTATCTCTGGCACTAGCCTAATGGATCTAAATTTACTATTTTTGCCTGAAAGCATGCAGCGGAAGACCGACCGAATGTGTCGCATCTTGCTTTGCTATACACTCTTTGGCAACACTAAACCAGCCCCGCGCATGCGCAGTATAGCATGGAAGCCGGTGGCTAGCTGAGTAGCTTGCGCGCTACCCAGCATAGGCCGGAAAGTTTACAAGGTTATACTTTATCTAAATGACTAGAATTGGACCAATAGATTGGATGCATAGGAGAGGAAACATGTTATGAAAAAGAAAAGTTGGCTGGAAACTAGGACTACAGAGGCATATTGTTAAACTCGATTGGAACCGGGAGAGGAATGCAGCCGCAGCAACATGGACAGAGTTGCTTGTTGGCTAGAAACTGATACTACACAGCCGCCGCAAAATGGATTTGCTTGTTGGCTAGAACTGTTGATGGCTGGAAACTGATACTACACAGCCGCCGCAAAATGGATTTGCTTGTTGGCTAGAACTGTTGTTGGCTGGAACTGATACAGCCGCCGCAAAATGGATTTGCTTGTTGGCTAGAACTGGATTGGAACCGGGAGAGGAATGCAGCCGCAGCGACATGGACAGAGTTGCTTGTTGGCTGGCAACTGAGATTACGCAGCCGCAGCACAATGGATTTGCTTGTTGGCTAGAACTGTTGTTGGCTGGGAACTGAGACTACACAGCCGCAGCAAATGGACTTGCTTGTTGGCTGAAACTGGGACTACTGAGGCATGTTGTTAAACCCGATTGGAACCGGGAGAAAATGCGGCCGCAGCAACATGTACAGAGTTGCTTGTTGGCCCCGGCCTGAAATGAGTGCAGCAGTATTGCCGCACGTTTGACTGAAACCAGGGACAAATGTTTGTTTGATACTACATGCATGTTTGATGACCCCCGATTGGACTCGGGACCCGAGACAGGCAATTTTGATTATCCCCGATTGAAAACGGGAGGGAAGCGGCCACTGTTAGCAGGAACCGATTGCTCTGGGATTGCACACTCACCGAGAAATGAGCGCTCTTTGCAGCGCGATGAAACCATTTAGCGTTAGTAATAGCTACCCACGATTTGGGCTCGCTACGTTTGTGAATGAGGAACACAGCAATTGAATGCCTGATGGGGATCAAGCTCGAGACTGACTCACGTATTCCCAGACCGATCAGAGCCGATCTGACTTGGAAGTCAGACCAGGCGGAGAAATCAACAGGAGGAGAGAGCCTGGAGCTGCGGCGGAGCGACGGCGGTGGGACATCTGAGGCTTGGGCTGGTGGGACATCTGAGGCTTGGGCTGGTGAGTCTGACATGCTAGCGTTTGCTTGACGCTGTAGTGCATAGGAGACAAGAGCAATAGACAGGTAGGAGAGGCCTCCTTTTAAACAGACCGCTTGGACAAATGGTAGGTTGTTATTGGATCATTGAATGAGATGACGTAACTAGTTCCGCCTCTTGGTAGAACTTCCGTAAACTCCCATTTACCAGCTGATGTCAATTAAGTCTGTGAGGGCTCAGGGCTCAGTGCTTAGGGCCTGTGTCCACCTAGCGTCTTTTTCCGACTGTTAAAAGCTGGGAGTGCGCTGGGGAGCGCGCTGATCCCAGCGCACAATATACAAGGAAGCAGTCTGAAACTAACGTTAGTTCAGTGCGGTAGTAGCTTGATAGCTGACAGCTAGCAAGCTAACAACACAGGTAGGCTACGTTATTAAAATCAGTAAGCACAACACTCACCAGAAACATTAAGTGTCTAGCCAATCTGCTCCCACAATTGAGCCATTCTGTCTCTGTTGCGATAGTTTCTCCATATGATTAGCTGCCAGAAAAGGAGCACCCGACACCAGCGTCTTTCTGAAAAGTTAAAATATTTTCAGGTAGGAGCGCTGGGAGCCGGCGCACAAAAAACGCCGGAGCGCTCTGAAAATAGACGCTGGGCGTTGCGCACTTTCTCTAGACGTCCGTGTGCGCCCCCATACGCTCTCCCCCCATTGGAAACAACTGAAAAAAGACGCTGGACCTGAGGAAAAGACGCTAGGTGGACACAGGCCCTTAGGGGGGACCTTGAGATTGGGCGAATGTTCTCAATCATCTCAGGGGTGAGGAACAGCTGGAAGGCCGTCCCGACTGAAGTGACCCTAGCAGCCGCATAGCGCGTGATCCCAGGGGGGCGCTGCAGTTGGAAATCCCAGATGGCGGAAGGTCTCCCGGTTGGTCTCTCCTCAGGGAGGATTCGGACGACAGCGAGCGGGCATCCTCCTCCTCCACAACTGATGCTCCAGAGTCCTCCTCTGACGAGTAAATGTCCTCCTCGGACTGATCGTTGGGGTCACGGGGCAGCATGACCTGCTCCATGGCTTCCTCCACTGAAAAACGGTGATGTGACATGTCAGCTGCTGGGGAAGGAATGGACTGCACCCTGCCCACTACACCTATATAGACTTGGGCAGAGCACCTGTATAAACAAAATATCTGGTGTGTTTATTTTAATTTTTTTAAGCATATATTGATATGCACATTAGCATATGATTTCTGAGCAGCCAATAGCGACATTGTTTGGAAAAGAGTTGGCAACACTGGTTCAGTCGCAGCACACTGGTAACAGCACAGCTAAATGGTGTCACACAAGGACATTGCTAAAGATGATCCAACACAAATTGAAACCGAAACGGTGACAGAACTCTGATGCTAAATCTGACTAATTGAATTGGCAAACTCAATTATATGTCTAGGTATCTATTTTTTTTTTCTTTTATCGTTTATTTGCATAGCGACATATACATATAACATTTAGCAAGAAACGTCAGGGTGCCTGTTCGGGGCGGAAGGGAACTGGTGGGAATAGCGTGCTAGATCCTGCCGGTGAAGCTCCCCGCTGTCAGGTGAAAAGAAGCGGCTGGCAACTGCACATGTGATGGAGGAAGCATGGGGCTCTCCCCAGATTGGCAGAGGGTGGAGCAGCGACCGGGGCAGCAGGGGGAAAATTGGCCAAATACAATTGGGAAGAAAATGGGGGGAAATCAGAAAAAAAGAAAATAAACATCTGATGTAAGGTATCACATCATTTGTAGCCTAAGCTAATTTGCAATGCCCGTCCCTACAGTAAATGTTATTAAAATAACCTATTAAAAGTAAAAGACAATAAAATGCAGTAAAATATAGAACATAAACAAGGATATCATAAAATCAGTCAGTCAATCAATCATAAAACATGATCATTTACGCCCACACTCGCACGGACACAGTCATTTGTGTGAACATTGGTAATTACGGTACTCTTCAGGAACTGCTTCTATTTCACTTCATGTAGTTTCATGGTGTTAGGCTTGAGATAAACTATTTTACTTTATGTAGTTTAATTTGTAATGGCGGAGAGCTGCAGGACAGCTTGAGACGATTTTGGAGTCTACCTTTTTGGGGTAGTGCACACACACCGCTTTTGTTTTCAGTCCCGTTTTCATGCAGCACCATGAACCTGTGAAGCCTGGCTTGGTTTCCCTCACATATACCCGACCATCTGAGCTGGTCCAGGGAAGGGACCTCACCTGCTAGCCTTGAAGAGAGCTACCTACCAGAGTGGCCTACCTGCCATCGCCAGGTGTAAGGTAGATAAGCCATTCAATGATCATCAGTCTGCCCTTCCTGTAATCTGTGTTTATTTCTTCATATTACGGATATTGGTATAGTAGTAGATACCCCATAGACACAAGTTTATTAAGGAGACTGAGACCAGATATATGACATCATCAGTGGTCATCAGTGAGATCATTATTGACCAAAATCATCTTATCATAGGCACTGAGGATGTCATAGACATTGTGACATCCATACTAATATTGTAGATCCTTTATCCCCAAACCCCAATAGAGACGAATAAATGTGATAAATCAAAGATGGAGCCATTTCTGACTTACAGATGCAATCCGTAATCTTCAGTCGGCACCTGGGCCATTCGGCTGGCGGCAGGAGACTTACTTAACTAGAAACTTCACTTAACACATTGAGTGCCACAGCGCTTCAGTAAAATTGTCTGCAGCCTGTGCCAGATTCACTTCCATTCAGTTGAAAACAGCTATAGAATTTTTTCTATTATGGCTATATTGACGGGGCTGGACTTTAATGAAACATTGAACACTCCTGCTTCTTCCAAAGAAGAAATTTTGTTTCTAGACAGTTCCATTATGAAATGACAGCCTCTGAAAAAAGTGCACTTTCAAGGGTTTTCTGTCGTTTTTTTTACTTTCCAAGATATAGTCACTTTTATGAATACCTTTTGCACTCTAATTTCGAGCACATTCACTGACTCTGGCTGGTGTTTTCTGATGTGGTGGCGTGGTGTGGCTTCTGTGCAGCCTGCGTGCCCCCCCCCCCCCCCCCCCCCCCCTCTCCCCCTCTCCACCTCTGAGCTGCGGGCTCCTCCCACACGCACAGAGTTTGTTTTCTCGACTCCGTTTTTGCCCCGGACGGATCCCAGCGCCCAGGAAATGATGCGCGCTGGCAAACGCGACTGAACGAAAAGGCTTGGCCGTTCGGCTTCGGATGCTGGCTTTCTGGCAGGAAATCGTGTGGAGATAGATAGAAGCATAAGAGCTCAGTTGTGAGCGCGGATGCAGCCGAGCCCACTCTCCGCTGCAGACAGAGCAATCTGTATACGGCTCTGGCTGAAGCATGCATCGGTTTCCTCTTTGATCACGTCTTTCCCTGCTGTCTCATGCACAAAGTAAAGGATCTGAGGTGGGTGGCGCAGCTTCCGTGACGATGTTTAAGGTGGCGCCGTGTGATCCCTTGAAGGGATTCATGCTCACTGGCTAGGTACGACCTTAAACAGCAGAATTATGGAATAATATGAATTATGATTTTAGGACGTCCACAGACGTCCTTGGCACTCCTCGTTACTTTTTTTTAGGACGTGCACAGACGTCCTTGGCACTCAATGTGTTAATATACTTAACTAGAAACTTACCTCAAGATACTTAAACTTAACATAACTTAAACCAATTAAAGGTTTTAAAGTATAGACATCATTTGTTTCTCTAAAGCAACATCCCTTCCCTTGTTCTTTGGTATGGCAGCCAGCTGACAGGCCTTCGGCTGGGAGCACCAACTGAAAATGCCTGCACAATTGGGCACTAGTCATACTTGGAAACGCATAAAGGACAACCACTGAGAAAGCACAGATGGAATACACCAAATTCAAATCAATCAACATCTTGTCTACATTAGGCTTCTACTATGCCATCAAAATTCATTTCATAATGACATCCTGAGGTAAATATTGCAACCTTATTTCCAAACCCCAACCTGAAATAGAGAACAAAAACGTGCTACATCGAAGATGTTGCCATTTGTGACGTAGATGCTTGGGGTCAGACAGTGGAGCCGGAGGTGGAGGTGAGGGGAAGGAACATGTGTGTGTTTTCACTCTGAGCCAGCAGGCAGCTCTGTCCTGGAGGAGACTAGGCCAGGCAGCTGCTTCAGAGAGCTGTCCTGTCAGCTGAAAGTCAATGCTCACCCAATCGGAGGAGGAGGACGCCACCTGACTGACAAAACCACGGGCCAAGGTCACTACCAAGGTCGCTGCGGGGTGGACGCCAAGCAAGTGAGTCATCGCCCCTGGCCGGGTTTCTTATTCCAGACAACCAGCGGTGGGCTACAGGTCATCTCCATGGTAGTGTTGAGTGTAACCATGACAGACACGTTCTGCTATTGAAAATCACCTTGGGAACAGTCAACATGAAAAATCATACTGTACTGCTTCAACCCAGCCGGCGCCTGATGGATCGCCCGAAGGCGTGCACAACATGGAGGTCCAATGCCGATCCAAATGAACAGAACATTTTTATAACATTCATATATCAAAACAACCTGGGAAGCTGCTTTGAACTGATATTTAAATAAAAAGTTAAGGTCCGATGCAGGTAGCAGCTACATGTATACTATGGACGACTCTGACGTCTCAACTTTCCATGTTTTTTTAACCCCTTAACGCCTGAATTAATTTCTAAACATAAAAAAAAATCATTCTTTGTGTTTTGGGCATCAAACAGATGTGAAAGAAGATTTCAATCGTCAATTTGAATATAGCACATAAAATAAATAGAAATGTTAATATGTGTCATGAATACACCATCCGGCATAACGGGTATAACAGGGTTTTTATTAAGGCACTTAGAAGATTGTTTTTTTTCAGTCTGGCACTCACAATATGTGCATTTGCAGCATACATCTTCACAGTATTTCAAATAAGCTGTAGAAAGAAGGAGGGAGAGCCTGAAATTTTTGGAGAAGTGAATCAATAATTGGCCTGATTTTGAAGAGCAGATCCCCATTGTCGTCTCCCATGTTGCTGTTGTCATTGAAATGAATGAATCTTTTGATTTGTTCCCATCTGTCTCGTGACATCACATCAGCTACCTGTGCCACTCGACATTCACTGGACCAGTACATTCTAGACCTTGGTAATCGGAAAATACTCATGTACACTAAAGTGCCAATAAACTGCTCCAATTCATTTCGATCCAATTTGAGGCTATCATTTGGATTATTTTGTGTGCAATACAGATTACTTTGTTCTACAACATTATCCAAAAAAACATTGTCAAAAAAGTCCCGGAAGTACTCAATGGGCTCTCTGCCTGCATCAGCATCGGGAAGAGCTCCTTGCCAAATCGGAGTGTCTTTTGCAGAGTTCTGTTGTTTCACCGTCTTCCACACTACCTTTGGCCGATTCCTCCTTGCAGCTGATTGGCTTCTTGCACCAGTGGCACTGGTGCTGGCAGTAGCAGTTGGTCGGCTTCTTGCACCCTTAGCAGTTGGTCGGCTTCTTGCACCAGTAGCAGTTGGTCGGCTTCTGGTATCATCATCGCTGTCTTCATCACTGGTTTCTCCACCTGGTTTGGTTGATTGATTGATTTCATTTATGAATATAGCAGACACAATCCAAAAGATAAACATGTAAGAGTGTACACATGTATTTCCAACATGGTCCCTACCTGGTTTAGCAGTTGGTGTGCTTCTTGCACCAGTGGCACTGGTGCTGGCAATAGCATCATCATCGCTGTCTTCAGAGGGTTCATCACTGGTTTCTTCACCTGGTTTGATTGATTTCAATTATGAATATAGCAGACACAATCCAAAGGATAAATATGTAAGAGTGTACACATTTTTTTTCCAACATGGTCTGTACCTGGTGTAGGTCTGTATTCCTCCCCGCTGTCGCCACTGTCACTGAGACAGCTGTCATCACTTTCCACTGGTGGAACCCTGGTTTGAATTCCACCAGCTCGCTTCCCATAGAACCTTGATGCGTCTATTTAGTTCTGTATAAAAAATAAAGGGCAGAAATTGCATTTAGCATGCTATTTTATTGTTTTGCACACAATTCAATGTTGCACACATACTCTGCACATACGGTTGTACATAGTCCATATTTGGATGTCTGCATTTGTTATTGTAATGTTTACAATATTTTTTTGCATGGAAGTGGTGCTTTTTTCCTATTTACAGCTGTCATTTATTATTGTTCAATCAACCAAACATCAGATTTACAATCATATAAGGATATTTATACTAATATACTTCAAAACATTTGAAGTAAATGCACAGGAATTCGAATTTCTACGATTTTGTACCTCAATACAATATTATTCATTCATTCCCATGTTGCCTATAAGTGTATAGACACGACATAATAAAACGTGACGATGATAAATGAAAACGTGACGTCACATGAAATCTATTTCGATATATCATTAGCTAAGACATTCACCAAGACAATATGTATTTTTATTTTTGCGCAACTTACCTCAAATTGGGACAATTTGGTGAGATGCAGGGGTAAAATTCCATGTGCTGAAAATGCGAACACTTCCTGGTTTGTGATTCGGTGTAATTCCGCCGCCGACCACTAGATGGCTGCAGTGTGTTTCCTATGGTCAACCAACATGCTCTGAAGATAAATCGACCGTCATTTGTGGGATATGTAGTCCACCTTGCCTGCAGTTGGACTACATTTAATATGTGTTATGGACACATCGCTCGTCGTTAAGGGGTTGGTTTTCCACATTGCTGCAGGTCGTCGGATCAACGTCTATCAAACATCAAAATGTTTGCTGCAAAAGAATGAAATCACAAATGTAGCCCATGTTTCTTTTTTTAACACATTCACTGCCAACAACGTGTAAACACGTTTTCAGAATCCAGCTGTTGACTGCCAACAACGTGTTTACACGTTTTTGGCATCGATTTTTTTTTTTTGACGGTGGGTTGTGCATCTAACCCTTTTACATCTCTTATATAATTATTGGAGCCACCGAACGTTTACAACCCATTCCACCGACCCACTAAGTGGCAACAGTGCTCTCCTGAGTCCTGACTAGAGGAAGGCAAGCATTTTTTTAACTTGTCACGCCATTCTCACCCCAGCCATTCTCATGAAAATGGATGGGGGAAAACGCTTTCCTTTTCGCGCTGATTGCTGGCGATGCGGGATTGCAAATTTACATAATAGATTACAGGTGGAGGAACACACTTTGAAACACGCAGCATAAATATGACCAGAATCGCAAAAGCTTCTCTCAACCAAAACTCCAAGAAGCGAGCGAGTCCATCCCGACTTCCTCAAACAGCGGCCGTGCAGACAGGCACAGCAGCAGCAAAGCACTGAGACTGATGACAAGCTGACGGCCGCTGCAGCCAAGAAGAACGCCCACCTCTCGCTCTCTCCCTCTCTCTCTCTCTCTCTCTCTCTCTCTCTCGCTCTCTCTCTCTCCCTCCCTCCCTCTCTCTCTCTCTCTCTCTCTCTCCCTCTCCCCCTCTCACTAGGATTAAACCTAGTGCGTCTCCCTCCCGAGAGGGAGGGAGAGAGAGAGAGAGGGAGGGAGAGCGAGAGGGAGGGAGAGAGAGAGAGAGAGAGAGAGAGAGAGAGAGAGAGGGAGGGAGAGCGAGAGGGAGGGAGAGAGAGAGAGAGAGCGAGAGGGGGAGGGAGAGAGAGAGAGAGAGAGCCAAAAATGAATGGTTAAAGTGACTGTTCTATCCAATTTCACAAAAAGCCGTTTATCTCTGAATATTTTTTCTGACGCTAAAACCATGCTGTATTCAACTGCTAATGCTTACATAACTACTAACTCTACAAACTAACTCTTTTAGACAGAGAAAGTACACATTCTATTAGTACTTTTGAGATATTGTATGTTCACAAAGTCCAAGCTGAAACGAATCCTCGGCTCTTGTAAAATGAGCCATAATCCTCAAAAAACGGCTTGGCAGAAGCTACCTACAGCAAAAAAAAACGGCTGGCAGTCAATGTGTTAATCAAGTTTCCACTCGCTCTGCCGATCTGGGGAGTTGTAGACTAGCACATGCTCCCTCTTGTACATGTGCAGTTGGCAGCTGCTTCTTTTCACCTGACAGCGAGGAGTTTCACTGGCAGGATGTGGCGCCTGGGTGGATCATGCATGCACTAGCATGCTATTGACTGACTAGAGGAGGCACTAGTAGGGAGGACAAACCCACCGCTCTAACCACGCTGTAATGTAATCACTATGGGAGATTTCTGCATTCTGGGCTCATTTCAATCTAGTATTAAACATACTTTCGGGTCATGTTTAAATAAAAACACGGCTTGTATCGATAAATATGCACCATCACTACTACAAAATGAAAAAAATATTTTGAAAAAGGCCGAAATAATAACTTAAATCAAGCTCTGTTTAGAGGAGCAAATGCAGCGTTTCAGCCCGCTGGAATAAAAACGGCACAACAAAAAATCGTCACTCCTCGCCTTTAACACATTGAGTGCCAGCCATTTTTTCAATCCTGTAGGTAAGTTGTGCCAGGTTTTTTTTTGAGGATTCTGGCTCATTTTACAAGAGCCGAGGATTATTTTCTGTTAAGAATTCGTGAACACCAATCATCTAAAAATAACTAATAGAATGTGTGCTTTCTCTGTCTAAAAGAGTTAGTTTGCAGAGTTAGTAGTTATGTAGATATTAGCCGTTGAGTACAGCATGGTTTCAGAGATTTTCAGAGAGTTTGGAGATAAATGGATTTTTAGAACCACCTCACGTGCCTGTGATTATGGGTGCCCTTGTCTCCCACTCTGTGCGCTCTCTCTCTCTCTCTCTCTCTCTCTCTCCTCTCTCTCTCTCTCTCTCTCTCTCTCTAGAGAGAGAGAGAGAGAGAGAGAGAGAGAGAGAGGAGAGAGAGAGGGAGAGAGCGAGAGGGAGAGTTGCTTCAACTCCTCCCTCCGTGGGCGTTCTTCTTGGCTGCAGCGGCCGTCACAAGCTTGTCACCAGTCTCAGTGCTTTGCTGCTGTCCTGTGCCTGTGGCTGCGCGGCCGCTGTTTGAGGAAGTCGGGATGGACTCGCTCGCTTCTTGGAGTTTTGGTTGAGAGAAGCTTTTGCGATTCTGGTCATATTTATGCTGCGTGTTTCAAAGTGTGTTCCACCTGTAATCTATTATGTAAATTTGCAATCCCGCATCGCCAGCAATCAGCGCGAAAACGAAAGCGTTTTCCCCCATCCATTTTCATGAGAATGGCTGGGGTGAGAATGGCGTGACAAGTTAAAAAAATGCTTGCCTTCCTCTAGTCAGGAGAGCACTGTCGCCACTTAGTGGTCGGTAAAATAGATTATACACATTCTCTTGCTCCAATAGTGATCTCGAAGATGTAAAAGTTGTTGATTGATGTCCCACCGTCAAAAAAAAAAAATGTTTATGTAAGACGAGATATCTCGGCTCTGGCACTCAAGCGTTGGATTATGTAAGACGAGATATCTCGGCTATGGCACTTAACGTGTTAAGAGTGGATTCCCAACTGGATTTTTTGATTTGTCCTTTGGTCTGTCACTTAAATTATAGCCAACCCCTGTGTACACGTCATGGTGAATGGTTCCTTTTGATTTGTTTGGGTTATACCGACGAAAATCGCGTCATTTCCCTTCATTCGCCTCGCCACTAACTTCAAATTTGAGGAACCAGAGAGGTAAAGACATGAAATTGTCCGCCAACTTGTTCTCTTGAAGGCTGTGGAGTCAGTTTTCGTTTTTCGTTTGGTTTTTTTTTGTTATTCGTGTCAAAATGTGCAGTGCGCCGTGTAAAAACCACCCCCTGTTTTTCTGCTTTGTCTTGGTAATTAGCTCACGCGCTAGCAGCTTAGCTGCTGTAGGCCGCGGTGCAAACAACGTCCTCTCCTTTCTTTCTCTCTCTCTCTCTCTCTCTCTCTCTCTCTCTCTCTCTCTCTCTGCACGTCCACGATTGTAATTCGCAGTGTTTCTCAACGTGAGGTCCGGGGACCAACAGTGGTCCTTGAGATGTTTCCAGGATTCTCTCTCAGCCAAATATAGATGGAATTCTGAACAAAATTGTATCAATAAAAATATTCTCAGATTTGCATCTGAGAGACAAAATCTCAAAATATATTCAACCTTATTAGATTTTATTGTTTCTTTATTATTGTATTTATTTAATTTTGTATTTCCTATTTCTATTAGAGACCCAAGGAGAACAGGCCGACAAGATGAGCTGCAGCAAACTTGGAAAAACGGGTGGTAGTACGGAGTTCAGGGAATGTGACAAGCTGGGTGTAGGCTTTGAGTGCACTGTTGACAGAGCAGATAAGTTGGATCATAACTTGTTAACCAACAATGTAATGTTTGAGATAGAGAAGTATGTAAAAGTGATGGTTGTGCCAAACAATAAGTATAGCTTAGTTAACATTCTGCTATACAACTTCAGCTTTGACACTCAGGGACATGGTGAAGGTTATCGTAGCCTACTTGAAAGGAATATTAGGAAATATTTGCATCGGGCTCACAAGGACCACAGGAAGATGCATGGTAGTGACAAGGAGATGTTTGGCAGGGCAGTATTTAAGCTTCCAAAAGCACACGGTGTAGCAGGTCAGTCAGGTACTAGTGTCACATCATCAGGCCCATCTCCCCAGGTAAGTACTAGTCTCACACCATCAGACGCAGCGTCTGTCCAGGTAAGTAGTCTCATGTCATCAGACCCACCATCTCGCCAGATAAGTACAGACAGTAGCAGCACTGATGATGCTGCTCATTGCGTTAGGGATGTCACTGAGATTGTAGGAGATCTGAATAGAGAGATAGCAGATACAAACAGGCTCAAGATAGAGTTTGATCTTATTTGTATTGAGAAGGACAGGTTAGATAGAGAAAAGAAAGCCACAAACTCAAAACTGTATGAGGCTGAAGTTAAAATTAGACGCCTACAGTCCAAGTTGGCTAAGTGTAGTGAGAGACTCTCTCAGCAGCAGCCAAGGAACTTTTATAAGAAGCTGAAGCGGAAGGAGAATAAGTTGCAGAAAGTGCAGCGAGACAAAGAAGAACTGAGACGGAGGGAAAAAGGCATAGTAAATGCAATAGTGCAGGCAGCAAGCAGGATTCAAGACCTTCGTGAGGATATGGAAAAAATGAAAGCAGAGAAAGGAATCTGTCAGTTGTAGTTACTATAAAAGGAAGGCAGAACAGAGCCGTCATACAGTTACTGATTTACTGGAGCAGGTACAAGTTTTAAACAAGGAGGTAGACTTTTGGAAGGGTGAGCATCTTGCTGCAAGTGCAGAATTAGACAGGCTTGTAGCCCAGAGTCGTATCAGCACCTTCGAACATGGCAAGTATACTGATGCCGTTAGGGAAGTGTACATGGATTTAGTGACTAGTGAAGGGGTAAGTGCCAATAAAGCCACAGAGGTGGTCAGAATCGTACTAGAGAAGATGGCTGGTATAGAGGTAGGGAAGTTGCCAGGTACCACCTTTTGTAAATATATGATCACGGAGGCAAGACAGGTGGCAATGCAACATGTGCAGGAGACCATTCTTAGAGAAAATAACACGACACTGACACTGTGTACTGATGCCACGACTAAACACGGGCATAAATATGGCACTGCAGGGCGTATTTCTGCCGGATGGCAGTAGGCTACATTTAGGCGTAAGAGAGCAGGCATCCGGCACTGCCCAGTGCACATTTGAAACAGTAAGGGAGATGATTCAGGATATTGTCAGCAGTGGTGGGGGACAGGTGAATGTTGAGTACTGTGAGAAACAAGTCTTCTCCAAGATCAAGAATTTAATGAGTGATAGAGCCAACACACAGAAGAAGTTTAATGAAATTCTGAAAGACTATAGAGCCAATATTCTGCCAGATATCATAGAGGGTTTTGATGAGTGTAGTGAGGAACAGAGGGCAAGTCTCTGTGTAGTTAATGAATTATTTTGTGGCTTGCATCTTATTGACAATTTAGCACATCAGGCAAACAACACTCTGTGTAAATGGGAAAATCTGGTGTTTGGCACTGATAAGGTAGGTAGCTGCAGCAAGCAGGGCACACAGACAGCCAGTAATGTGGGTGGAGATGAGGGCGAGGATGAAGACGATAGTGAACATGTGGTTAGACATCAGAGCGGTACTCTTAGACTACTCAGAACTGTGTGTAAACTTGTGCAGGAACGTGGATGTGAAAAGAGTGGCAAGCCGGTTCACTTCAGAACATTTCTTAGGGAGAAGAATGGATCTGACAGTGTTCCCCTTGCCACGATGAAGGGCAATAGGGCAAATGTCACATTCCACAATGCTGCTGGTTTATACTACATCAGTAATGACCTTAGTGTATTCACAGCTGCCAACAGGGCAGAGAACAGGCTTGTTCATGCTGTGAATGAGGACCTTGGTGTTCCTCAGTTTCTTGCAGGTTGTAGGGCATTAGGTCTGATTGACAAATTGGTAATCCATCCTCTGTGGGTTGCTCTTTCTGAGAGAGAGAATGTACTTGCCATGAATGACAGGTATCAGGAGTTAATTAAGAAGCTTGAGGAGTGGCAGGCAGATGGCCACTCATTTGTGACAGGGGAGGTGAAGCTGTTTGAGGATATAGATGTATCAGATAGCCCTGTGCTTCAGTGTTTAGTACAGAACACCACTGCAGAGTTTGATGCTCTAACTGTGCAAGCAGTAGAGATCCTTCTTGCCAGCCTTGTCAGGGTATGCAGGTGCATGTTAGCTGACCATCTGCAGCACGGCCGTTACTCTTCTGTAACCCAGGATCTCCAGGCACAGGTAGCAGGTGCACCAAAAACGAATGCCAGCTCAGAGCGTGATTTTGGCATGCTTGATAGGCTGCTTAGGGAGAAGACTAGGGCAGATCAGTGTTGGGACTAACGCGTTATTAAGTAACGCGTTACAGTAACTAAGTTACTTTTGGCGGTAACGAGTACTGTAACGAATTACTTCATCAGTAACGTAACGTACTTACAATTATTGCGGTTTAAACAGGCTCGTTACTCGTTACTCCACGATTCTGTGCGGGACCTACAGCAGCGAGGGTAGAGAGGAAAATGCGAGTCTGACGGCGGTCTGATAAGGAAGTAGGCTAATCGTGCGGCACTTCTATACTTTCTAATGTTACTGGACCAAATTCTGATAGTGAAACGGGTCATTTTGCGCGAGCTGTGTTGTGTACGGTAACGGTGTTCACTTCACACCGCTCGGTGAGTCAGCAGCATGGAGCCCTCTCCTCCTCGCTCCTCTCACAGGCTGTCTGTCACCAGTGCCCTGCTGCACCAGGCAAGCACTCGTCTCTCACTTACAGATTCCCCTCGCGTTGGAGGGTGTTCACGGTGTGTTTCGTGTTGTTTGGTCATGAAATGGGGAAAAAATGCCTGCAAGTCTGCTGCCTTTTGGAGATGAACTGCTATTAAAGGCAGCCGCGACGAGCGGCTGCTTTGGGGCTCTGCTCTGTCCCTATCTGCAGCGCTGGGCTCTGCTGCTCACTGTCACTCCGCTTTTACAAATGGTAACCACAGTGTTTATGTTGTTCAGCCAGGATATTATAGACTACTGATACAGTTGTTAATTATACAGTGGCAAAAGTGTACTGGCTACTTTTTGAAGGCAATAATAAATATGCCTCAATGTTGTCTTGTAAAAAAACAAATAGAGTCCGCACACTGGATTTTAAGGCTCCTGGTCAATTTATTGACCAGGAGCCTTAAAATCCAGTGTGCGGACTCTATTTGTTTTTCTAATTATTATTCATTTGTCCAGCACCTGACTTCTCGTAGATGTGCATGCTCTCCTGTTTTTTCAATGTTGTCTTGTCCCACACTGTGCTACAGCAACCCCAAAATAATGTGTGTGCATTAATAAGAGAATTGAGAGTTTAAAAAAAAGTAACTCAAAAGTTACTTTCCTAGTAACTAAGTTACCTGGACAGTAACGAGTAACTTAAAGTAACTTAGTTACTTTTCAGAGCAGTAACTAGTAACTGTAACTAAGTTACTAATTAAAAGTAACTTGCCCAACACTGGGGCAGATACAATTACATTGGAGGGAATTATGCTTTTTAAGCAGAACAGGTCCTGGGATTGGTTGTCGCATTTAGATAGTGATAGGAAAGCACAGGTAATGTCTGTAGCCAGACGATCTGTGAAAGAGCAAAGAGCCACATTTTCTGAGAGAGCCCAGGCTATCAGAGAAGAGAGAGTTAGGGTGCTGCTAGAGACTAGGAAGAAACGGCTAGAGAGAGATGTTAAGGGTGTTGCAGAGAAGCAAAAACTCACAGTTGAGATGTGTAAATATGGGGGCTTGTGGACAACAGTTGAAGAGGTAGATGACCAGCTGCAGGCTTTTGATGAGAGGATGCAACTGCAAGCTGTATCAGCTCAGTTGAGATTCAGGCGTGTTGTCCTGGGAGTGAAGAATGTGAATGGAATTTTAAATGTGACTAAGGACAGGAGGCCATTACCCTTGGACACTCTGGTCAGTAATCTGAAGAGTGTATTGCATGAGGAGACACCAGTAGAAGAAGACAGTGAAGAAGAGAGAGAATATGGTTGTGCTCCCTCAGATGTAGTTACTCAGGCTAAGGAAGGGTTTCTTCACCTGGCAGAGAAGCAGCAGGAGCGGGTTCGGGATGTAGGAAGGAAAAGAGGAGGGCTTCCACAGGTTGCGGTCCCAAAAATCAGTGCAGCAGAGCAGCTTGTGGGAAAGTTAGTCAGACACAAAGTTGTAGAAGATGGCACCACAGCGTGGTATAGGGCCACAGTGATAGACAGCATAGAACTGAATGATAGTCAGTTATTTACCATGCAATATGATGAGGATGAGCAGATCAGACAGTGGGATGTATGGAGAGATTTCCAGGAGGGGAATGTAGTGATAGTCTGTGTCAGTGCTGCAGACATGGTAGGTAGGCGTGTAAAGCACATGCTCATAGATGAGCAAGGGAAAGAGCAATGGGAGGCAGGTATTGTAGTTGCTGATGTCACAGGTAATTCGCTCTTAATTGAATATACATTTGAGGAAGGACGTCTTTATGAATGCCCCCTCTTAGATGACTACGTTTGTCATAAACTTAGATTCGTAGTATAGATCTCCAGTGTTGGTGTAGTAGATGTATGAACTGCTGAGCGGGCCATTTCAAGCCAGCAGTATCAGATGCACTCTGATGATCTTGTAAAACATAGACTGTGGTTAGTGAATAGTGAATTGACCTAATTTTATTGTTGTCTATAGAGTCATCGAGGAGGGTCCATATGGTATTGGTGGTATTTTTAAGAATACCATACGGAACCGATGGCACCGAGAATACCCTTAACGGTGCCAGTGGGGCTAGTCACAGCCTTAGTCATTGGGTATTGCCGTATGGTACTGGTGGTGTAGTTATTAAGAATGTCATATGGAACCGACCTGCGATGGCTAGGCTAATTCTAGGACTTAGACTTAGCTGGTCAACAGTCTGTATATAACTGTATATAGTTTGTTCAAAAAAAAACAAAAAAACAAAAAAAAAGTTCCCCAAAATGTTCTTTCAGAGCTTTGATTCTGACGTTTTTTTCTATTTTCCAGGTTGATGCAGAGATCCCAGATGTTCAAAGATGTTTTTCTGTCTGTGTATGTTTGTATTGTTTGTTTTTTTGCCAGTCTCAAGGCATACAGTGGCCTTTGATTTATCTTTTTTATTTTTTATTGATTGAGGACGAATAGCCACTACAGTTATGGCCTTGCATCTATTTTCAGGGAAAGCCTTCCCAGGTGGTTCCAGGAGTGTACAACCTTCCCATGACCTTGCCCAGATAATAACCCATTGATTTGTTGTTGATTAGCCATATACTTGTGTTTTCCCTTGTTTTCCAGTAGGTGGCGCTATGCCGAATGGCACAACATTCGACACTGGTTTGAAGTCGATCCAACAAATGGTGTCCCAACTCCACTTGTGACTCCAAAGGCTCAATACGAAGAACAAGCCAGCACACAAGATGTCCTTTTTCTCATTTAATTTACCTCAGTCCGGGGTACAGACACTACACTGATGAAGGCCTAGCGCCGAAACTTGTTTGTGCTGTACCCCGGACTGAGGTAAATTAAATGAGAAAAAATACATCTTGTGTGCTGGCTTGTTCTTCGTATTGATTGTGTGCTTGTGCCTTGCACCGGACCCGTTTCACTTTCCGAGTGTGCTCGTTTTTCCACTTTTTAGACTCCACAGGCTCCACACACCTGGCCAGCATCAGCGTTCAACCACCTGCTACTCATCTCCACCAATCACCACTGGCCTACAAATACTGCCTCGGCCTGTCAGTCCTTGCTGGAACATTGCCATTCACGGTTTGTAACCCAGCCAGTTGAGCATCGTAAAGAAGCTATCTAAACTCAGTAGCACCTTTTTGTGAATATTCTTGACTGCCTGTTTTGCCTGCCAACCTGATCCCTTTTTCCCTGTGTTCCCAGGATCCTTGTGACTCCACCTGTGGGAGGCTCCACACACCTGGCCAGCATCAGCATTCAACCACCTGCTACTCATCTCCACCAATCACCACTGGCCTACAAATACTGCCTCGGCCTGTCAGTCCTTGCTGGAACATTTTGCCATTCACAGGTTTGTAACCCAGCCAGTTGAGCATCGTAAAGAATTTATCTAAACTCAGTAGCACCTTTTTGTGAATATTCCTGACTGCCTGTTTTGCCTGCCAACCTGATCCATTTTTCCCTGTGTGTTCCCAGGATCCTCTGCCTGCCCGCCTGTTCCCCCACTGAGCGCACGGAGTGCCCCACCACGATCAATTAATAAAACCACTGTTGATTTTTTACACTTGTATGTACTTATTTGTCAAATCAAAATGTAATATAATAATGTAATGTAAAAACAAAGTATGTCCTCCAAAGTGGGGGGGTGGTGGATGGGTTAATAAAAAAAAAACTTGATTTTTTACACTTACCTGGATCAATTAATAAAACCACTGTTGATTTTTTTACACTTACCTGGTTGTCAGTCTGCTTTTGTGTTTTCCTGCTTGAAGCCTGACAAATGGTTCTTAAGATGAACCACTTTTTGTGTTTGCCAGTAGGTGGCGCTATGCCGACTTGCACAAAATTCAGCAGTGCACTCCATCGGGCCCCCTTAAGTGCACTCCTTGAGTTTGAAGTCAATCGGACAAGCGGTTCTCGAGATAAACAGCTTTTTGTGTTTGCCAATAGGTGGCGCTATGCTCAATCTGTGTGTGTTTGGGGGTGTGGTGGTTCAGGAACTGCAACCTGCTATGGCCTCCCCAGATAATAACCCACTGCTATGCACATTTTTAGCCCAATCCGACCTGGGGTGTGGGCATGAAGTGGTTTCCAGGTGGTTTCCAGGACTTTCAAGGTGGTTTCCAGGATTTTCCAGGTGGTTCAAGTACTGAACAACCTGACCATAACCTTGCCCAGATAATAACCAACAGCCATGCAAATTTTCAGCCCAATCGGAGCTGGGGTGTGGGCGTGAGGGGTTTTCCAAGACCTTCCAGGCATGAATTACATTTGACGTGAGGCCCACTTTTTCAGGCGTTTGGCAATGTAATGAGTGATGAATCCTAATTTCCCCTTAAAATTTGATTTAAAACAAAAAAAATGCACGATTTTGGCCAGGACACTTTTGATTTGTTGTTTATTGGCCACATACTAGTAAATATAACAAGATAGGTGCATCATAAACTGTTACAAATATGTTTTTCAGAAAAACACACAAACGGGTTTGTCCTCCCTAGCACTAGTGCAGCGACCAGGGGCCGGATTCACCAATGGAAAATTTAGGAAGTTCCTAAGAAGGTTCTTAAGTGCAATTCCTCAATATTTTCTTAGGAACAGTCTAATTTCTTACGAACTTCTTACATTTTCCTACTTAAGAACTTCTTAAGAACTTCTTAAGATAGGGCCTGAATTTATTATGGTTAATAATATGGTTACAGTTTATGCTTGCTAGCATTGAGGCTAGAAGACTGAAATCAACATTTAATTTAATAAAAAAGAAATACGTTTGTCAATGATAGTCTGTCTGCCTGTCTGTAATCTCTCGAGACAGACTTAATACTTTCTTTTTTTTTACTGATGGGTTGATTGGCCTGTCTGAAGATACAAATCCATATCGCGGGAAAATAATGAGAAGGAAGCGTAGCTGTATCAGTCGTCTCTGCCTAAAAACAAACATGGATAATAGCAAGAGGTCAAAAAACTTCACCAGGCAGGAGCTTGAAGTTATGACGGAAGAAATTATTGTAAGAAAAAGATTACTGTTAGGAAAAATGGATAATGCTGGCGTTACAGCCGATAACAAGATAAGGGGATGGGCCAAAGTGGCTGAGGCAGTGTCATCGGTGGGAGGGATGCTTAGAGACAGCGATGGTATCAAAAAGAAATGGGCTGACTTAAAGTCACAAGTAAAAAAGAAGGGAGCAGAGAGGGCCAGAGAAATAAAAAAGACTGGAGGTGGAGTTTCAAATGTCCGCCTGGATAGTCTGGAAGAGAAAGTGCTTGGCATCATCGGGGAAACCGCGGTGGAAGGAGTCCGAGGAGGCGTTGATACTGGAGACTGTGGAGAGGCAACTGAGCAAGCAGGTACGTTAACATTGGGGGCTAACTGCTACGATGCTAACGTAAGCTAGCTGTTAGCTGTTATTACAGGCTGTAATCGTAGCATTAAGCTAACGTGTTAGCTGTAATTTACAGCTAAATTAGCTTAGCTTAATGCTACGATGTTAACGTAAGCTAGCTGTTACTAACAGCTATAATGCTACGTTAGCATCGTTACTTTGTTGCGGTGTCCGCTAACGCTAAGTAGTCTAGCTTTGTTTATAGGGGGTCATCCCTATGTTCCCCAGGTCCTATGTTCCCCGGGTCCTATGTTCCCCGCTTTTCCCAAATAGGGTCCTATGTTCCCCGCTATGTTCCCTGGGAGAGGTTAGGTTTTGGGTTAGGGTCTGGGGGAGGTTAGGTTTAGGCGTGGGGGGTGGGAGAGGTTAGGTTTTGGGTTAGGGTCTGGGGGAGGTTAGGTTTAGGGTTAGTGAAAAACGGGGAATATAGAACCCGGGGAACATAGAACCCGGGGAACATAGACATGATCCCGTTTATAGCTAGACTACTTACTAACGCTACGTAGTGTAGCAGACTGTTCAGTGTGTGTTGTGTGCTATTGCGTGTGTATACCAGGCTGTGTATGTTCCCTCGTATACACACGCAATAGCACCAACACACACTGAACAGTGCTACAGTAGTAACATTGGCACCATGATGTGTTTGAAAGACCAACACGAACAACAGCTGCTGTTAACATCGAACATAATGTGTGATGCAGGGTACCACTGTAATGTGTGTGAGATGTAACGTTATTCTCCATCCCTCAGGAACTATCAACGTGTATAACCTCGTCCCCACGGACCTAAAAGAGGCTGAGGCACTACTAAATGGACAGGACTTCTGTGCTGAAGGATCAGAGGTAGGTTGTTGTCAAACATAATCACTCTAAACTATGCAAACATGCAAGCTTACATGTAGGCTATAGATGTCAATGGTATATACTCAGTATATAATACCATTGACATCTACTGTAACATAGTGGACTTCACTGATTTTTATTTATTGTTCTTCTTTTTAACAGAATGAGGAGCCCATGCTGTCCCAGATTCTCCCAGACACCCTTTTCCAGTCCTCAACGGTGAGGGGGAAGACTGACACTCAGGAGATGGTGATGCTCCAGAGAGAACTGCTAAAGGAGGTGTCATTACTGAGAAAGGTCCAAGAGGAGCTTCTTCAAGTAGAGAAAGACAAGTTGCTGATTGCCAAAGAGAAACTTGAAATGAAAAATAAAAACTTCTACATGTAGTTTGTTTTATGGTGGTCTGCCAGAGCATTGCAATTTATTTATTTATTTTTGTATATTCCATTTCTCCAGTATGTGTTGAGCCTGTACTTTAGCAATGAGTTCATGTAAACATCTAGTTTAGTTTTATGTATTTATTATACTGTAACTGTACACCGTTATGTTATTTATTAAATAAAAGTACAGATAATCAAATATACAGTGAATTATGTTCTTTCAAATACAACATCATGTTTTGAGTTTTATATTTGTGATTGAAATTAACACATGCACTATTTAAAGGCAGGCTTCCATTGGGAGGCTCAGTGAATGGAAGTGAAAAATCATTACATTGGTAATTATATAAGTTATGAAACAGAGATCACATAAAACAAAACCCTTGATCCCATAGGTGTCTGAGGTGAGGCCCACAGCCTCAGACTTTGAAAACCCCTTAGGTGAACCTCCTTCTAATGAGGTGATTCCTGGCTTCGATGCCAGTGTTGCATGGGCCAGGGACTGGGCCTCCATCCTCCTCAGGGTCACGGTTGTCAGGGATGTTGGGGAGCGGCATCCGGTACATCGTGCATATGTTGTGGAGTATGCAGGCTGAGGTTATTATTTTGCAGGCTTTTTCAGGTGTGTACTGGAGCACTCCTCCTGAATGATCGATGGACCGGAAGCGGGATTTAACTACCCCAAATGCATCTTTCTACAATATTGCGGGTTTTGCGTTGTGCCTGGCTGTAGCGCCTCTCTGCCTGTGGCTGGGTGTAGGATTGGCGTCATCAGCCAGGGTCTAAGGGCGTAGCCACTATCACCTGTGGCATAAAGACAATCAAAACTTTATTGAGAGGCTTATTTGTGGAAATGTAAAAATGCTTTTAACACATTCAAAGTTATATACCTAACAGCCATCCATCCGGCATTTGTCCATTACTGAATTTATTTCCTGTGCCTGAGTTTAACAGGACAAAGGAGTCGTGGGTGCTCCCTGGCCACATTGCTACAAGGTCTGTGACATCACAGATCACTTGCACATTTATGGAGTGGAAGTTTTTCCTGTTCACATATATCTCTTCCTCCTCATGTGGTGCCTATGAAAGAAATACACTTGTAATGTATGGCAGTAATGTAAAAGTATCATGATACCATAACATCAATATTTGGTTAAAAACAATCTTTAAAAATACTTAATGCAGGCTTGCTATTTAGAAAATGAAAACGGGTCTAAGTTTTTTTTTTTTTTTTTTCAGGGACAATGCAGCATTAATGAACATTTGCATGTAAAATGTGCCGGATTATAGCCTTAGCTAATTTCCATCCGTAGTCCCTCGACAGGTGAGGTACAACAAAGTTTAAGAGAAGAAATAGAAAAATTAGTGCATACATAGAGCATACATACACATACAGCAATGTAAGTGACATAGGGTAAAAAGGAGAGGAGACATACATATACACGAAGGGGGCATTCAACTTTGCAAATCAAGTGGCCACACACAGACCTTCAATGCAACACAAATGAAACAAAAACAGGAAGCAGAAGGGTTTAAATGTGGTCGCAGATTTGATTTGTTCTGAGCCATGACTTTAACAGGCCCTTGAAGGTGTGAAAACTGCTACTCTCTCTGACTGACATTGGTAGGCTATTCCATAGTTTGCTTCCCCTATAGGACAAAACATTTTGTCCGATAGAGGACCGTCTCAGAGGTAGTTCACAGTCGCCTCTCGACGAGCTTCGCATGATGTTCTGGGTAGCTCTCCGTTTGACAAAGCATTCTAAAGGAGGTGGTGCTAGCCCATGATGAATTTTATAAATCATACAAGCAATTTTAAATTTTTTATAATTGTCGAAGCTGAGGAGCTTGTACTTTAGAAGTATATTGCAATGATGGTAAGATATAGGTTTCTTATCTAAGATTTTCAGGGCCTTTTTATATAGAGACTCGATGGACTTCAAGGTGGTTACTCCTGTGAAGGACCAGCTCGTGAGGCAGTAGTCTATATGTGCAAAAATCATTGAATGAAGAAAGGTTAGGGCCGCACTGTCAGTCAGAGATGCTCTAATCTGCCTAAAATTGCAGAGATTGAATTTTAGAGTGTTCGATACCTTTTTTATGTGACTCTTGAAAGAGAGTGTGGAGTCCAAAGTGAGCCCAAGATACTTAAATTCATCCACAGTTTCTATCTCCACCCCTCCCACAAGGATGTTAAGATGTGGGTTTAAGATGGGTTTTTTCGAGAAAACCATAGCCACTGTTTTCTTGGTATTTAATGCAAGATAAGATTTTTCGAGCCAGACCTGAATTTGAGTCATGGCTACAGAGAGGGTGTTAGAGGCTTCTTCCATAGTTTTGGATGGAGTGAAGATTACTGCGTCATCTGCGTACATTAAGGTGTTCATACTAGGGCATACATCTGGTAAATCATTAACACATTGACTGCCAGACGTTTTTTTTTGCTGTAGGTAGCTTCTGCCAAGCCGTTTTTTGAGGATTATGGCTCATTTTATAAGAGCCGAGGATTCGTTTCAGCTTGGAGTTTGTGAACATACAATATCTCAAAAGTACTAATAGAATGTGTACTTTCTCTGTCTAAAAGAGTTAGTTTGTAGAGTTAGTAGTTATGTAAGCATTAGCAGTTGAATACAGCATGGTTTTAGCGTGAAAAAGAATATTCAGAGATAAACGGCTTTTTGTGAAATTGGATGGAACTGTCACTTTAACCATTCATTTTTGCCTCTCTCTCTCTCTCTCTCCCTCCCCCTCTCGCTCTCTCTCTCTCTCTCTCCCTCCCTCTCGCTCTCCCTCCCTCTCTCTCTCTCTCTCTCTCTCTCTCTCTCTCCCTCCCTCTCGAGTTGCTTCAACTCCGCCCTCCGTGGGCGGACAAGCTTGTCACCAGTCAGTGCTTTGCTGCTCTCCTGTGCCTGTCTGGCCTGTCTGCACGGCCGCTGTTTGAGGAAGTCGGGATGGACTCGCTTGTTTGGAGTTTTGGTTGAGAGAAGCTTTTGCGATTCTGGTCATATTTATGCTGCGTGTTTCAAAGTGTGTTCCTCCACCTGTTATCTATCACCCGATCATAGTAGATCGGCTGAATCTATTATGTAAATTTGCAATCCCGCATCGCCAGCAATCAGCGCGAAAAGGAGAATGGCTGGGCTGAGAATGGCTTGACAAGTTAAAAAAATGCTTTCCTTTCTCTAGCAAGGAGAGCACTGTTGCCACTTAGTGGGTCGGTGGAATGGGTTGTAAACGTTCGGTGGCTCCAATAATTATATAAGAGATGTAAAAGGCTTAGATGCACAACCCACCGTCAAAAAAAAAAAATCGATGCCAAAAACGTGTAAACACGTTGTTGGCAGGGAACAGCTGGATTCTGAAAACGTGTTCATACGTTGTTGGCAGGGAATGTGTTAATATAAAGTGAAAATAATATAGGTGCAAAAATGGAACCCTGAGGCAGTCCTGTAGTACATTCTATATAGGGAGATTTAACACCCCTTACCATTACACACTGTTTTCTATCTGAAAGATAGGATTTCATCCACAAGATGGCTGTCGTGGAGAAGTTAAAGTGGGAGAGTTTAGCTAGAAGGGCTTCATGGTTAACAGTATCGAATGCTCTTCTGAGATCTAGAAATACACAAGACACAAAGTTATATTTGTCTAAAAAGCACTCTTTTCCAAAAAAAGTAAGGTGGCAGACTCTGTTGAGTGATGAGAGCGAAAACCAAATTGCATTGGATGCAGGGGCTTGTGACTATTATTTAAATGATTAATTAATTGATTAGTTATAAATTTTTCTATTACTTTGGAAAATATAGGTAGTATACTAATGGGTCTATAGTTTTTGGGGTCCGTTTTATGACCAGATTTGTGTATGGGGCTTACTATGGCTAGCTTCCAAGCTGCCGGAAAGACAGAATGCTTAATAGACAAATTGATCAAATGCGTAATAGGGCAAATCAGGTTATCTCCATATCTTTTCAAAAAGCTACAGTCGAGACCATAGTCGTCTCTAGCTTTAGAGTTATTCAAGTTGCCAATAATTTTGGCTGTTTCAGCTTCAGTGATTTCTTTAAAGGAAAAAATAGGATATGTATCATTTATCGGACAATAGGAGTCTTGAGTAGAGGGGGGGAAAAGCTGGGCTATCTCCTGAATAGACTTTACGAAGAAGGAGTTCATCTCTGTCGCAACGGTGACAGGATTGTCAATCAGTTGGCCATTTACAATTAATTCAAGGTCATTTGTGTTCTTTTTATTTATTCTACCAGTTAGTTTATTTATATTTTGCCAGACTTTCTTCCCATTTCCTCTAGCATTTGAGATCAGGGTCATAAAGAAGTTGGCTTTCAGCTTCCGCATTGTTTGTGTAACCTTGTTTCTCATTGAGGTGAAATTTTGCCTGTCTATTATTAATCCAGTTTGTAAAGATTTTTTCAGGAGTAGATCCCTGGCCTTCATTAGTTTTAGGCAATCACTATTGATCCATGGCAGGTTGTCTTTCCTTCTTCTCTGGCTCCCTCTAAAGCTGGGCTCAGACTACAGGATTCTGACAATCCTAACCGATTTTGAAATCTGGCTGTGACACGCACTACAGGAGAATCTTCCCAGATTATCTTCCCTAGAATCTCAAACATGCACACACTACAAGATTTGTAAATGTGGCGCACCACGCACTACAGGATATTATTAAGATTATCGGCAGGATAATCACATTGATGCCCGGCCCTGTTTCGTTTTTGGGGTTCCATCAGTGACGCGTTAGAAATCACGCAGCAGTGACCAAAGCGCTCCGCCCCCACCTCACCTCTCTCTCTTTTCCTAATTTTCATGCCTGTCTATATTTACAGTCTATGCCAGGTCTCGCCAAACAAATGAATCTCACGGTAGTTAGCATGCGTGTAAACAACGCGACTCTATTGTCTGTACAAGTGAGAACACAAACACATGCGCTACCAAAATATATTCCCCTGCTGCATGTCATGAGATCGGCAAAAGTTTGGATAGACTGCTTCCCGCAGCAGCAAAGCCTTTTCCCCCCACACTGCCTGATAAGACAGGTAGGAGATTACAGCCTCTGACTGGCAGGGGCTCAAAACTACGATATAACAACTTTTTATTCATTGGTCATTCATTGTGATATAAATTAGTGACATTTTCCCCCAAATACTCATGGTTCTGTGCTGTTGGTATTTGGTAGCCTATCTGATACCTGCAGTGCAGCGCATCAAATGAGCCGCGTCAATTAATTAACGATAATGACGGGAGTCTCCCGCAGCAGCAGAATGATGTATTCGCGCAGATTTTCAGTCCTAAATATCAAACATGTTTGATATGATCGGGACGGCCCCGATGAGGCTTTGAGCAGATCGGGAGGGTTAAGATTGGATCTGCAAACAGCTCACACTACAAGATAATCGGTGCCGAAAGTCGGGCCCGACCAAGCTTGGCAAGCTGCCAGGCCAGATTTCTCCTCCGATTCTCGGGAGGGGTGAATCGGGCATAAATCGGCCCGAAAATCCTGTAGTGTGAGCCAGCCTTAATGGAGAAGGTGTCAATAATCTCCTTGACTTTTGCTATGAGATATTTTGCATTGATATTTACATCATCACAAGACAATAGATCAGCCCAGGATAATTCTTTTAGGGCAGATTCAACATGTTGATGTTGACTCTTAGGGATTATGCTAAAGCTTGTTTTTTTTTTCGTTTTATCTATGGGTGAATTTACGGGGCATTTTTTGTTAAGTTTTCTATAAAAAAAATTATATTATGGTCTGAGAGACCGGTCAAGAAGTTTAACGTTTTATGAATTCTGTCTGGTTTATTTGTAAATAGAAGGTCAATTCTGGTTCTGGTCAGGTTTGTGATTCTAGTCGGCTGTTCTATAAGTTGGGTAAAGTTGTGATAGTCAGTGATTTTTTTTAGGTTTTTTCTATTATTTTTTTCATCCCAGTTTACGTTCAGGTCGCCCAATAAAATTAATTCCTTTTTGTGGTCACACATATTGAGCATAGCTTTAAGGTCGTCATAGAAGTTTGCTTTTGCAGAAGGTTTTCTGTAAATACAAATGACTGTAAAAGTCATTTCTGCAGATAGTGAGATATTTACCCCAATGCATTCAATGTTAGTAGCATTAGGCCATTCAATCTGGCTACATTTCAGGTGATCTTTAACATACAGGAGGACACCTCCTCCTCTCCCCTCATCCCTATCTTTTCTAAAAACATTAAAGCCAGGCATTGTTATGGCGGCTTCCGGAGAAGACCGGGATAGCCACGTTTCAGATAAACCTAGGATATCGATGTTGGAATCATTTAGTAGATGTTCTAGTTGTTCTCTCTTCGGGATCATACTTCGAATGTTAATATGGCCCCCAAGTAGGCCTGACTTCTTACTTTCTGGGTGCCATATTTCTTTGGCCTGGTTAAGTGTTCGAAAAAGTCTAAAAGTACGTTGTTTTTTAAAAGCTGGGTTTCTGTTACTAATCCTAGTGTCACCTTGGTAGGTTCTTACTGTTACTGGGCTCGCCAGTGTTCGCTGGTGCTCGTCCGTAGAGACCGGGTGGCCGATCATAGGCCGCGGGGGCCCAGCCCGCAACCGTGTTGTGGCGGTCGGATGGCCAGGCGCTGCTAAGCCACAGGAGTTTTCACTTGAGGAGAAATCAGCAGGACCCTGGGAGGGATCCTCATAACAGTAGGTGGGAGCAGTTTCTATAGTGGGGTCATGCTGAGATATGTGTCAGTCAGAGTTGAAAGCAATGTGTTGGATGAGATTTTTTGTGAGTGTTTTTACACCCTTAATATTTGGGTGCAGGCCATCTGGTTTAAAAAGTTCTGGTCTGGACCAGAAGTGATCAAAGTGACTGATAAAGCCACACCCAGTCGCAGTGCAGAACGTTTTAACCCATTCATGGAGACCAAAGAGACGGCTAAAACGTTCAGAATTTAGTGAGAGTGTAGGAATGGGGCCGGAAAAGACACAGGTTTTGCCAAGACTTTGGATTGTAATGGCAAGAGATTCAAGCTTTGTGCGGAATATAACTGATTGTTTATTTCTGGTGTCATTTGTACCGACGTGGATAATGAGTGTGTGAACTGAGGGATGGAGATCACATAGGACTGGGGTGAGTTCAGTAATATCATCAATTTTACCACCAGGAAGGCAGTAAGTGATGGCACATGGAAGTTCAACAGATCTAATGATCGAGTCTCCAAGGATCAGGATTTCTGGCTGGCTGTTCTTACAGCCCCCTCTGAAAACGCTGAGTTTAGGATGGAGAGGCGGTTGCAACTGGTTCATGTCATTGGTTTCAGCTGGGAGCGGAGATGCACTGCTAGTGACGTCACCGCTGGCCACAGCAGAGTCCAGGGGTGTGACGGACAGGTGGGTCACGGGCTGCGGGCTCACGGGGAAGCACACTGAGTTGGGGTTTGGGGGAGATGGCGGGGACGTAAGTCGAGAGCGTTTTGTCTGTGCTATTGGAGGTGACTCTGGGTGGATACGCCGCTTCCTCTTCGCCTTGGAGTGGACCAGAGACGGGGCAGGCTGTTTTGGGGAAGACAGCAAGCTGGTAGCACTAGCCGCTACGACTGTAGCACTAGCCGCTACCACATTAGCACTAGCAGGTGTCACGGCTAGCTCTGCAAGTGGAGCAAAAGCGTTTGATAACGGGAAAAACTCCTCGTCACCGCTGGGAGAAAACAATGGGAGAGAGACCCGTCTCCCGCTCCTCACCACATCTGCCCAAGATGGACCAGGAGTAGGACTTCCAGGGTTGAGGGTAGCGTCCCCTTGCAGACCAGCCAAGCGGGAGGAGAGTTGGTTTTGCCGCTGGAGGACATCATGGAGGAGGGATTCGATTGATTGGATTTCAGACCTCACACTGGACAACTCAACTGGGGTAAGTGGAGGCATGCTGTGGATAGAGAAGAAAAGCTGCCAGTACACAGAACTATGGGCAGTGGGAAATGTTGTTGCTGTTGATGGCAGGGCTAGCAGGGCGCTAACAGCTGTTAGCTGCTAGGCTCAGCGGCTGCGGGACTTACTCGCGAGGGCTCAGTTAAGAGCCCACTGCGATGATCAGGTATGGCAATGGTATTTGTATACAAATGGCGAACTTCACAGGATTAAAACATACCGGGACGGGCCCAGAAATGGGCCCGCTGCTGAGGTTTGGAGTCGTAGCAGTAGCCGAGGTGGTCCCCGGTCAGGTAGATGGGACCAACAACACCGAGGATGAGGCAATCCAGTGGATTGGAGAAATCCGGCCGGTCGGGGCTCTGTAACAGAGGGTTCCCCACACACGGCAAACAAAAGCAAGCTCCAATCTAATGTGAAATATGCCCGTGGAGGGCTGAGATCTGTTCCAGCTACGGGTTAGCTTAGCTTCCGAAGCTAGCTGGGCTGAGTCACAGACGCGGCTCCAGGCGGTGGATTGTTTAGGTCCAGAGTAATGCAATCCAGATGTCCGATCACAAAAACGTTTAGCCTGGTGTGAAGCTCTGATAATACACTAAAAGATAGCTAAAAGGTGCACGCACAATTATAGCATAAAACTGGATAAAATGTTAAAATAAAACGGAGCTTCTGGCGGGCAAACACAACACCGACGCATGCGCAAGTTGGCTCGACTTTAGCCAGTAGTAATTTAACAAGTTAGTAATACACTATATATTCTGCCATGTGAACCTACTTTGATTGCAACATGGGTCCCATCAACTGTTCTCAACACATTGGGAAATCCTGCAATCTCAAAGAACTGCTGCTTGGTTCTGATGCATTCGGCAGCCGTTGCTGGAAACTTGATGAACTGCCCTGCCCTTCTGCACAATGCATTTGAGACATCCCTGACAATCCGGCTAACAGAGGATTGACTCACATCTACAGTGCCCCCTAACACCATCTGGAAAGTCCCTGAAGCAAAAAATCTTAAGGCAACCATGATCTGTAGAGCCACAGGAAGTGGTGATGATCTGCCTGTATTCCTTTGCAGGTCATCCTTTAGCATATCTGCAAGGAACAAGATTGCTCTCCTAGGAAGCCTATACTGTCTAATTAAGATATGATCGGCAAGTGTAAGAGGATCCATTCTGACTCTCAGTGGTCTTGGTGGTGGATTTTCCTCCATAGCTGCAACCCAAAGTGCTTCCATCTACAAAAAAAATAAAATAGGGGAAAACCTATTTAGGGCTACAACACAACTACAACAACAGAAGTAAAATATTTAAATGTTTGGGTAACACTTTCTTTGAAGGGGTGTTCATAATGCTGTCATGACACTGTCATAACCATGACATGACACCTGTCATGAACATTAAGGAGGCTTTATGAATGTTTATGACTTGTCATTAAGTGTCATTCAGTAAACTATGTCACTGTTAATGCAAAGTTGACATTGTTTGAGATGTCTTCGTTATGACAATTTGACATTAACCTGACAACATAACCTTAACGATTTAGCTTTAGGTCACAACATTACATTACCCTTACCATTGACAACATGTCATTAAGTGCAATTACACTGTCAAATGGTTTTATAACTATGTAATTGTGCATTAACAGTGACATAATTTACCGAATGTCACTTAATGACAACAGTCATAAACATTCATAAAGCCTCTTCATTGTTCAAGACAGGTGTCATGGTTATGACAGTGCCATGACCTATTTATATAGCTCAGTGGTCATGACAGCATTATGAACACCCCTTCAAAGAAAGTGTTACCAATGTTTTTTGCGGTTTGCTAACTGTAAAATGTGCTAGCTTATTTTCAACAGACATGAGACAGAGGCCTACTTCGCCCTACACCAAAAACAGCTTTACAATAAATGTTAATCTTAAAGCAGCTACGAGCAACATTTTCGATTGTTATTAAACAGTATAAATTTAATATCAATGCATCACATCTTACCTCTAATAGTCGACGAGACCAACGCAGAGTAGTCTCGCTTGAACCTCGAGTGAATCGGCCAGTGTTAGTCTGTCTGTAGCCAGGGCAGATCAGGAAGTGAAATGAAATGGTTTGCAGCAGCCACTTCAGCCATAACCACAAAATAACTTCCAAAAAACCTGTTAGAATATAACGAGAGATGTTCCCGAGAGTATGCGTGGCATTCACATTGTTTATGCTGCGTTGCTAGGCAGCGCGAACGGCATAGGCAGGCAGCTGCGTTTCGCTTCCGGGTTTTACTTCCGCGTTTCACTTCCGGGTTACCCGGTCCGGTCTCTCTAGAGAGCCCCCTGTTGACGCGAGTTTAGACAGACATAGACTTAATAATCACCTAAGGGAGCAATCTCAGATACACATGGCTTTGGTCTCAGCTACTATTATAGGTAAGATGTGATGCATCAATATTGTAATTATACTGTTTAATAACAATCGAAAAAGTTGCTCGTAGCTGCTTTAATGTTAGGTGTAGAGGAACCTATGAGAGTTTAAACTATAACCTAGTTGTCTAAAATGTGTTTAAATGTATAAAATTGGAGGCTTACCTTTTCACTGTAGGAAGTTTAAGACAGGTGAAGGGTGGTCTTAAAGTTAAGAAAAAAATCAAGAACAAATCTGAGAACTTTTATTTCAAGAATACCATTTATTCTTAAGTTTTTTCTTAGGAAGAAACATAAGAAGAAAGTTAAGAAAATACATACGAACATTTTTTGAGAATAGCATTTTATCCTATTTTTTTTTCTTAAGACCAAAGTTAAGAAAAAAATGGCACTTGAGAAGATTTTCTTTCTTAACACATTCACTGCCAGCCATTTTTTTTTTTTTTTACTGTAGGTAGGTTCTGCCAGAGGGTTTTTTTGAGGATTCTGGCTCATCTTTCAAGACCCGAGGATTCTTTTCTGCTAAGATTTTGTGAACACACAATATCTCAAAAGAACTAATAGAATGTGTGCTTTCTCTGTCTAAAAGAGTTAGTTTGTAGAGTTAGTAGTTATGTAAGCATTAGCAGTTGAATACAGCATGGTTTCAGCGTCAGAAAAATTATTCAGAGATAAACGGCTTTTTGTGAAATTCGATAGAACAGTCACTTTAACCATTCATTTTTGGCATCAGTAAGACGTCAGACATCTAAACAATAGTTTTGAACAGTAATTTCCTCCATAACAGCAGGAAACCCCCCTCTGCTTCCAACTCCTCCCTCCGTGGGCGTTCTTCTTGGCTGCAGCGGCCGTGTCACAAGCTTGTCACCAGTCTCACTGCTTTGCTGCTGCTGCTGCTGCTGCCTGTCTGCGCGGCCGCTCTTTGAGGAAGTAATGGACTCGCTCGCTTCTTGGAGTTTTGGTTGAGAGCTTTGATGAAGCTTTTGCGATTCTGGTCATATTTATGCTGCGTGTTTCAAAGTGTGTTCCACCTGTAATCTATTATGCAAATTTGCAATCCCGCACTGCCAGCAATCAGCGCGAAAACGAAAGCATTTTCGCCAATCCATTTTCATGAGAATGGCTTCGTCACACTGCTTTTTGCTTGCCTTCCTCTAGTCAGGAAAGCACTGTCGCCACTTAGTGGGTCGGTGGAATGGGTTGTACACGTTGTACATGTCCAATACTTATATAAGAGATGTAAAAGGGTTAGATGCACATCCCACCATCAAAAAAACAAAATCGAACACGTCATTGGCAGTGAACGGTTGGATTTTGTTTGACGTAAAAACACGTCATTGGCAGTGAACGTGTTAAGAAGGTTTTGTGAATCCGGCCCCAGGACACATACCCCTGATCCTCCAAGGTGTCCAAACTCGTCTCCTTCTCTCTCTCACAGACAGACATACACATGCGTGCCGGTGCGGCTGCTTTCATGTCGTTCATGTCTTTCTGCTTCGTCCAGCGCTACAAACTCAGCTATTATCGATCTTTCCTCAATTAATCCAAGGTCTCAAAGTGGAGGTAGCAGGTAGAGGAGGTAGGCTACAGAAACAGTTCTTATTCCTTCCAATTTCTTTTAATTACCTCATGCGCTCTCAATTGGTCACGTAGCCTACTCACGTTGCAGTAAAATTGACAAATAGATCACAGTCGAGTCCACACATCCGCACACAGTCCGCACCATACCCACCCCTACGCTGGGGACATACCGGACGCGGAACTTGCGCGCATGCGCCGCGCAGCGCACCTCCGCGCAGAAGTCGCTTAAAAGTGTCCACACAGAGAGCGCAGCTCACTTTGCGCACTCTGCTCATCCGCTATATATTTTGCCCCAGATCTCCTGTCTTCGTTATCATGGGTAAGTAAATGACGACATAAATATCTAAAGTAATATGTTTGGGATAACAGTTAATGGCTACCTTCGTTATAAAATGCAATTGCATCATATTTGTCTGTTCTCCTCCCGTTTTCCCAGTGCGTGCTGTTGTAGAGAGAAGGCGAGTCCTAGCTCTCTACTTGTTGCTCCGCAGACAACGAGCCCTAGAAGCTGCTCCCCCTCTCCAACTGCTCTTTCTCTCTTTTCACACTTCAAAAGGGGGCAATCAACAACGTAAATAAACATTATTTTACTTTGAAATTGGTTTTATTTGACGAATGTCCGGATTCGGAGTTCCTGTCTGCCCTGATCTGATCTGTTCAGCTTGACAGAGTCGCTCACGGGCGCAGAAGGCCGCGCAGGAAAATAGAACTCCAGCCCGTTCCAATACCCATACTTCCATACTATTTAGTAGGCAAAAAAAGATTTAGTATGTCCCAATACATAGTATGTCAGATGCAGTATGCCAAGAGTACCAGGATGTTGTACTACATCAGCTCCTATTTCGGAGTATGCATCGATGCATGCTGCACCAGCCAATCTTCCCCACAATCCTTTGCGCAGCAGGAAGTTACGTCTTCTTCTTCTTCTTCTAATGTTTTATGGCGGTTGGCAAACAACTTTTTGTGCATTACCGCCACCTACTGGAGTTACGTCGCACTGACTGAGCTGCGTGTTCATGAATGATATAATTAACTTTAAGAAAGCCTTGAAATATGTTAAAACCAAACAAGCATGGAGTGTGTACCAAAACATGCATATCTTGATTCCTGTTTAGAACTCTGACTTAATGTTTTTGCTTTATTTATTTTATTTTGTTTATTTGATTGTCTCCAATTTTGTAAATGTTTAGTCTGAATTTTTTGTATAATGTACTGTTTGTTACTGCCAGACTTTGTTTATTGAATAAAAAAAGAAAAAATGTGGCGCTGCGGACGTCGGCGGAAGTGAGCAAGAGGTCGGAGTTCAGGAAGCTCACGTGACGACAGATGTAGTGTGTCCCAATAGTATGCATTTTGCATGCATGCTGCACACTACAATCCATACTTTGTGAGGGCAGCGGCAGTACATACTACAAGAAAGAAGTACAAGTATGGGTATTGGAACGGGGCCCAGGCTGGCCTGAACGGCCCTGAGCGTCCGCTGAGCTGAGCTGAGCGGCGCGCTGCGCGCAATTCGGTGTGGACTGACAGATCTGTTAACATGGTGTCCTAATGAAAACTGGCTGCGCACAAGGTCGCAAATGGTCGCCCCGCGCAGCTTACATGCAGGAGACGCGTGCGGTGTGTTTTCACCGCTATGGTGTCTGGGATTGGCCATCGGGAGAAAATTAATTTGTTGTGGCGGGTTCAGCTCTTTGAGGGGAGGGGTCAAAGCAGGTCAAGTCAAGTCAAGTCAATTTTATTTATATAGCACATTTCATACATAAAGCAATTCAAAGTGCTTCACAAGACATTACAGACATAAGAGAATAAAAGAAGATAAAAAGACAATAAAGCAAAAAAGCAGTAAGATGCTACACATTTGGTCAATACAGGAAAATAATAGGATAAATAGACATTTCAACAGTTAAAAGCAGTGCTAAACAGAAAAGTTTTTAGACCATTTTTAAAAATGGGAAGTGTTGAGGAAAATCTGAGGGCCTCAGGCAGGTTGTTCCAGCTAACAGCAGCACAGTGTGTAAAGGCGGCCCTGCCCTGGTTCGAGTGGATCCTTGGGACAGCTATTAGGCCGGACCCAGCTGACCTGAGAGGTCTAGTTGGTTCATAGCGAGGGAGGAGATCTGCTATGTATTGTGGGCCTAGGCCGTTGAGTGATTTGTAGGCTAAAAGAAGGATTTTAAATTTAATTCTGTAACCTACAGGGAGCCAGTGTAGAGATTTAAGAACAGGGGTAATATGATTAGTCCTCCCAGTCCTAGTTAAGACCCTTGCAGCAGCATTTTGAATGAGCTGGAGTTGCCTAAGTTCTTTATTTGAGAGACCGGAAAAAAGGCTGTTACAGTAGTCTAATCTACTGTAAATAAAGGCATGACTTAGTTTTTCTAAGTCCTGATTGGACATGAAGCCCCTAATCCGAGCAATATTTTTAAGATGATAAAAAGCAGATTTTCTGACCGACTTAATGTGTGAGCTGAAATTAAGATCGGAGTCGATAGTAACTCCAAGGTTTTTTACTTGGTCCTTTGGCTTCAAGGAAAGAACCTCGAGGCGGGCTACAATTTGAAGTCGTCGTTCTTTCGGACCAAAAACGATCACCTCAGTTTTGTCTTTATTAAGCTGGAGGAAGTTTTTACACATCCAGTCGTTAATTTGATCAATGCACTGACAGAGTGAGTCAATGGGAGCATGATCGCCTGACGAAAGAGTTATGTACAGTTGTGTATCATCTGCATAGTTATGGTAGGCTATATGATTTATTTGCATAATTAGAGCTAAAGGGAGCATGTATAGGTTAAATAGAACAGGCCCCATAATGGATCCCTGAGGGACCCCACATATCATTTGAGTTATATCGGAGGTGTAATTGCCAATGGATATCAAGTAGTTTCTGTCCTGGAGATACGTCTTAAACCACTGGAGGGCCGTACCAGAGAGCCCCACCCAGATTTCTAACCTGTCTAATAGAATTGAGTGATCGACGGTGTCGAATGCAGCGCTGAGGTCCAATAATACTAGAATTGAATTTTTTCCGGCATCTGAGTTTATTCTAATGTCGTTGAGAACCTTTGTGAGAGGCTGCTTCTGGGACGCGGGTCGGGGTCGTAATCGGCCTCGGCTGGGTCTACTGGGCGAGGGTGTATGATGTTGACAGACCCGAAACACCCCACGACCCCAGTTAACATCACTGATGACGCGTCCCAGCGCATGCAGTAGTATGTATACTTGAACCGAATCCCCTGGCTCCCCCTGGCCAGTGACACTTGGGAATAGACTAGGTGACAACCAAGTATAGTTTGGTGACAAGCTGGAGAGACAGTTGACGGTCGGAGAGACGGCATCCGGTACGGGATGGGTTTTAGCACCCCAGCCTGGCTCTCTCGTGAGGGAGAAATCCACAAATGCTACGGATCAGCCTCCTGAAAATCTGCGTAAACATCGGCACGGCCTGTGGTCCTTCAGGCTAGAGCGAGGTGCTCGCCGCAGGTGTATGACGTGCAGCGCACAGGCCTCCTTGATGCATCCTTCCTGCCCATGGTACGGCATGGTAGGATTGCCTTTTTCCGCAGGAGGTTCTGGTGAGACGAAGGAGGTGCCCGGCCTGGAATCACCCCACACTCCACAGGGCCTTAGACCTCCATGCACCGAAGGTCTTTCAATACTGCGGTGTAGCACTAACTCTATTGCAGCGGATTGGGCGTGATCAACCCTTCCGCGGGCAACGTTGCAGACAGAGTAGGAAGGCTGATCCGTGAGCGGCTGCTTCTGGGACGTGGGTCGGGGTCGTAATCGGCCTCGGCTGGGTCTACTGGGCGAGGGTGTATGATGTTGACAGACCCGAAACACCCCACGACCCCAGTTAACATCACTGATGACGCGTCCCAGCGCATGCAGTAGTATGTATACTTGAACCGAAACCCCTGGCTCCCCCTGGCCAGTGACACTTGGGAATAGACTAGGTGACAACCAAGTATAGTTTGGTGACAAGCTGGAGAGACAGTTGACGGTCGGAGAGACGGCATCCGGTACGGGATGGGTTTTAGCACCCCAGCCTGGCTCTCTCGTGAGGGAGAAATCCACAAATGCTACGGATCAGCCTCCTGAAAATCTGCGTAAACATCGGCACGGCCTGTGGTCCTTCAGGCTAGAGCGAGGTGCTCGCCGCAGGTGTATGACGTGCAGCGCACAGGCCTCCTTGAGGCATCCTCCCTGCCCATGGTACGGCATGGTAGGATTGCCTTTTTCCGCAGGAGGTTCTGGTGAGACGAAGGAGGTGCCCGGCCTGGAATCACCCCACAGGGCCTTAGACCTCCATGCACCGAAGGTCTTTCAATACTGCGGTGTAGCACTAACTCTATTGCAGTGGATTGGGCGTGATCAACCCTTCCGCGGTCAACGTTGCAGACAGAGTAGGAAGGCTGATCCGTGAGCGGCTGCTTCTGGGACGCGGGTCGGGGTCGTAATCGGCCTCGGCTGGGTCTACTGGGCGAGGGTGTATGATGTTGACAGACCCGAAACACCCCACGACCCCAGTTAACATCACTGATGACGCGTCCCAGCGCATGCAGTAGTATGTATACTTGAACTGTGAGTGCGGTCTCAGTACTGTGATGGGGACGGAAACCTGATTGAAATTTATCTAGTAGATTATTTGTGGTTAGAAATCTGTTTAGTTGAAGATAAACAGCCTTTTCAATGATTTTGCTTATGAATGGGAGATTTAATATTGGTCTATAGTTATTAAGTAATGAGGAGTCAAGACTACGCTTTTTAAAGGAGAATTTCGTTTTTTTTTAACCTGGACCCATCTCCTGGCATTAATTATGATTTGACCACTCACCAAGTGATGTCCGCGGCGTTTCTGGCCGTCCTAGCGTTGTTTTGAGATCAATAGCGTCCAAGTCAGTTGTAAAATGGAGCTGATTTGGGGCCAAGTGTGAGCCTGTCTTTCCTGCATCTAAATAGCTATTTTTATTCCCGTTTTCCCCAAATATCGTCATAATCTGATCCCTCAACATCCACCACAGTGATATTTCGCCCCAGGCCATTTCCTGGAGTCGCACAGGGATCAAATGACCTCAAACGTGATCTCGGTCACCAAGTCTCGTGAAGTCCCGCAATACTTTCCTGCCGACTGGCCAACGACAGGTAGGACGCTTTGCGGTGGTGGTTTTAGCGTAACCTATGTGGGGTTTGGCGTAACCTATGTGGGATTCGAAATAACGATCTCAAAACAACGCTAGGACGGCCAGAAACGCCGCGGACATCACTTGGTGAGTGGTCAAATCATAATTAATGCCAGGAGATGGGTCCAGGTTCAAAAAACCCGAAATTCTCCTTTAAGTAAGGGTTTGATTACTGCAGTTTTCAGAGATTCAGGAAAAGTGCCGGTCAAGAGGGAGCAGTTAACTATTTGTATAACGTCAGACGAAAGGCCATGCACAATTTCATCCAAAGTTTTGGGATCAATTGCGCTAAAGTGAGACAGACTTATTGAGTTAGTTAGGATCGGGGGGGATGGTGGACTCGCATCATTTTTCAGTGAGAAGCCACTGATGGCTTGTCTGATCTTGATGATTTTGTCATTAAAAAAGGCAGCAAACTCATTACATTTATCAGTGGAAAGGAATTCAGGTGGTACACATAGCGGGGGGTTAATCAGTCTATCAACAGTGGAAAGGGGGTACAGGCATTGTTTACATTTTTGTTAATGATGTCAGAGAAGTATGATTGTCTCGATTTTTTTAGCTCAAGTTTGTAGGAGTGAAGGCTATCTTTGTAAATAGTGTGGTGAACATGCAGGTTCGATTTGCGCCATTTACGCTCAGCTTTCCTGCAGTTTTTCTTCATATTTCTGACAGAGGCAGCATTCCTCCACGGTGCTTTAAGCTTGCCAGATAACATTTTTGTTCTAACAGGCGCCACACTATCAATAACATTCAGGACAGTTGCATTGAAGATAACAAGAATGTCATTGACAGAGGTAGGAGGAGTAGAAGAGGAGGAGGTTGTTAGAGGAGAGAATAAATTTTCCATGAACAGAGAACTAGAGCTAGGAGTAATGTTACGTCTTTTGATGGTTTGTGATCTGGTAATGATTACAGGGGAGATCTCCATTACAAAAAAGATACAGAGGTGGTCGGACAGGGCAACATCGATTTTGGAGATAGATGAACATTTAAAACCCCTCGAGATGACTAAGTCCAGGGTATGGCCTCTGTTGTGAGTAGGGACAGAGACATGCTGGGACAGTTCAAATGTCTCGAGTAAAGTGATCAGTTCTTTAGCATAATTGTCATTAGCATTGTCAATGTGAAAATTGAAATCTCCAGAAATAGAAATGCAGTTATATTTTATGGAAATGAATGACAATAGTTCAGCAAACTCATCAAAAAAGCTACTTGAGTACTTCGGTGGTCAATAAATAATAAGTATTAATACAGTGGAGGAGCTCTTCAGGGTGACAGCGTGATATTCAAAGGAAGAAAAGTCTCCAAATGTTACCTGCCTACATTGGAATCTATCAGAGAAAATAATTGCTACACCCCCCCCCCCCCCCCCTCTTGTCAGGCCTGGGAGTGTCAATAAAACTAAAGTTCGGTGGGGCTGATTCAGAAAGAACAGCCATATTGGTGTCCTGATCCAGCCAGGTCTCTGTCAGAAGCATTAGGTCCAGATTGTGGTCGGTAATCAAGTCACTGACGAGCAAGGATTTGTTTGACAGTGACCTCACATTGAGGAGAGCAGCCTTGATAGGTTTGGGGCCAGAGTCCAGCTTATTGTTGTTGAAAGGGAAAGCGGGTAGACGGGGCTCACCTGTGCTGGTGACCAGAGATTCTGGCTGGCTCGTGGCAGGCAGCCCACCTGGCCACAAGGGGGGGATAGTGATGTTCGAATGGGGAGCAGGGAGGGGGCCGGAGGGCAAGGGAGAGTGGTCAGTGGAGATTCACATAGGAAAAGTGGAGGGGACGGGGTGAAACACTGAATAATACTACCAGAGATATAATGTCAATCTTTCAGGGTGGCTAACTTGCGGGAGATATTAGTGGCCAGGACTGTAATTCCTTTATTGTTGGGGTGAAGATTGTCATGTTTGTACAGATGGGCTGAATTCCAGAAAGAGTTGAAATGATCAATGAACTCGTAGCCACATGCGGAGGTGAAATTACGTAGCCATTGATTACAGCTGAAGATACGGCTAAAGGATTCAGAACCTCGTCTGATTGTGGGAATCAAGCCAGAGAATATACAGATCTTCCCCAGGCTTTCTATCGTATCAGCAAGGGTTTCGAGGTCATTCTGCAGCTTCACTGATTGTGCCCACAGGTCACATGCTTTATTTTAGGGGGCATTTAAAAGCCCCATCGTCCCAATTCCAAGGGCAATTTTTGATTTGCCCCAAGCACCTGCTAATTTCCTACACTGACACACACAGATTTTCATAGTTGTTTTTCTTTATTTATTGTGCCTGTACAGATGGCTGCTATGTTCATACTGTACAGTCTTTCTTTTGAATAAAGAGTTTATTAACCAGCTCAGTGGCCTTGTGGTTTGAGTGTCCGCCCTGAGACTGGGAGGTTGTGAGTTCGATCCCCGGCTGACGGTACGTGCACATCATGACACGCTCGGCGGCTTGCCTCCTGTGAAAGCCGCTTTGACGCTGCATCTTGATAGGCTGTCTTGCTGTATTCTCGATTCTGATTGGTACATTTCAACCTCGCGCCCCCTGCCGCTGGAACCGCCCAGCGTTTCGGGGTCGCAGACTAGATGCGGCTTGTCTCTGAACGGCTTCACGCTCGTGGGGCAGGACTAGGGCGGGACCTTTCGTTCCAGCTACCCAATGACAGCTCTTTCTACACATTTCGTCCCATCCCCCATCTTCTCTGTACCCCGATCTTTCAGTCACACACATTTACTTCCCCAGAGTCAAAAAGCCATGACAATGGAAACCCTGGATGAAAGAGTGATCCTCGCCGTGTCCCAATTCCCAATACTTTACGATATCCAAAACGTGGAGTTTAGGGACAAAACTCGAAAAGAGGCGGCTTGGGTGAGGGTTGCAGAGATTGTCAACTATCCCGGTAGGTTGCAAAAAGCAACATTTGATCAAAAAAGAGCTGTATGTTTTGTAGACGGTCAGTTATTTTTTATAAATAATGTTCTGATGTTGTGATCGAGCAGAGCGACCAAAACCACCATTGTTATTGAACTGAAATCATGCTGATAATATGTTATTCTAACGTTATATTGGATTAAATAGTATCACTACCTTCATTATTATAAAAAGCACTCTGACTTCAGTAATCTTTCCAAAGCTAAAGATACCCATTTCAAAGTAATGACTGAGATTTATCCATGTAACGAGTTTCAATGGACAAAGAATTAACCTTGATTTAAGTAAATGTAGATTTTTTGATTCTGATATAGAGTCTGCAGAACATTTTATTTTTGGTTATTTATTGATTCTGTACAAGACACTCAACCGCCCAACTTATAATACAATGATAATGATTTTGGAGTTTTAATGACAGAAAATAAATTGAAATGATGTGCAATAGATTATTTGATAGAGAAATTCACTTAACAAAAAAAATTACAGTACATTTCTACATTTCTGTGTGCATTTAGATCCTCATGTATGTCATAAAATTTCAGATGTCTGTTGGAGGGAATAACACCTAATTTATATCTCTGCAATTGTCCCACACAGTCAAGGAGACCATGGAAAGGTGGAAAAACTTGAAAGACTACTACAGGAAGTTGAAGACTGGCAACAAAGGCCCAAAAAAGTGGAGCTGCCCCGGACGCCACACCCAAGTGGAAATACATGGCCATTATGTCGTTCATGGAACCACATGTAGGATTCCGTGAAACGACCACCAACCTCAGCCTCCGTGCTCCCCCCCAGCCAGCAACCGTGGGCTTCACCAGCAGCGAGCGCACCGGCCCGTCCAGCAGCCAGGCAGGGCCGTCCACCAGTGGGAACTCCAGCATCCCCCCCCGGCCTGTCGAGCAGCAGGAGCTACAGGCCAGCTCGGACATCGACGAGCCCCCTGCCTCCTCCACCAACACCCTCCAGCCTGTCGAGCAGCAGGAGCTACAGGCCAGCTCTGCCATCCACGAGCCCCCTGCCCCACCCACCAGCACCCCCCGGCCTGTCGAGCAGCAGGAGCTACGGGCCGGCTCTGCCATCCACGAGCCCCCTGCCCCCCCCACCAGCACCCCCCTGCCCCCCCCACCAGCACCCCCCAGCCCGTCCAGCAGCCAGGCAGGGCCGTCCACCAGTGGGAACTCCAGCATCCCCCCCCGGCCTGTCGAGCAGCAGGAGCTACGGGCCAGCTCTGCCATCCACGAGCTCCCTGCCTCCTCCACCAGCACCCTCCAGCCCCCCCCAGCACGCCAGGCAAACGTTCGCCGGCAACTCCATGGGTCACCGGCAACTCCGAATACCCGGCAGCTGCATGACAGCCAGAGTCGGCCGCAGATGGGCAGAAAGAGGAGGGCCGCTGCTGCTGGAGAACCCTCGAGCTTTGAGGAGCGGCTCCTCAACGCACTCGAGAACCAGCCAGGGGATGGCTCAGCCAACCTGGTGGCAGCAGCTATTGCTGCATGTTCTGCCGCAGCAACTGCCACACCCCCTGTCCCTGTCCCTGTCCCTGATGAGGATGAGCTCTTCCTCAGGAGCGTGCTCCCAGACCTCCGGAGGATGCCTCTGGCAAGGAGGCAGCTTGCCAAACTCCGCATCATGGAGATAATCTATGAGTATTCCCAGGGCCAGTAGTGTCAGAGTACATGTAGTTAAGCAGTTATTGAGAGTTGATTTGAGTGAAAGTGTGGACCTGTGGTGCCACTGGTCCACACTTTAACTCAAACCAGCTCTCAATAACTGTCTAACTGAAACTATTCCCAACAGTGTTGGCATTATTTTGTTTTTGTTTTAATTGAGTGTTACTCCTGATGTTTTCATGGTACGAAGCTGGTTGAATGTATAGGCAGATTGCCATGCGTGCTTTTTTTTTCTGGTTCCAGCACAATCATCACTTTATTGATCCTAGCCACTTTGACCTTTTTTACTTCCAATATACCTAAAAAGTGTTCTTGTTTGATGTGTTTTTTGTACTTTACTTGAATAATAAAGCCTTTGATAATTCATCCTCTTCCCGCAAGTAATTCAAAAATGTGGTGTCTATCAATTAACGGCAAAGGAAAGTCTCAAAACTATGATATGAAAAAGGGGAAAAGCAAGCACACTCACAAAAAACAGTTGGTGGGTGCACGGCTCAAAATGGTCTATGAAGGAGAAGAAAAGCCAGCACTCTCAAAAATGTCCTTTTGTTAATTTAATTGAAGCAGATGGCAGGTACAAACGTTTCGACAGAAGTCTTCCTCAGTGTACAAAGAACCAGGAAATTATAGACCCTTATATACTATGAAGGAGAAGAAAAGCCAGCACTCTCAAAAATTTCCTTTTGTTGTATATAAGGGTCTATCATTTCCTGGTTCTTTGTACACTGAGGAAGACTTCTGTCGAAACGTTTGTACCTGCCATCTGCTTCAATTAAATTAACAAAAGAACATTTTTGAGAGTGCTGGCTTTTCTTCTCCTTCAAAACTATGATATAAAATTGCATTTGATCTCATCTTTGAGACGTACCTACAGAGTTGGAGGGCATTTTGAGCTTCTTTGAATTCCCACTTCCCATTAGTGTTTTATTAAGTCTATGTATTGCTAAGTTGATAACAAATATAGGCCCATTGTCCCTAAAGTTAATGTTTACCAAAAGAATATAATTTGTCAGGAGATACCCGTCACATTTAAATAATCACTGTGCAATACCTAACCCAATCAGCTCAGGAAAATAAAACTTATTCTAGAGAGCTAACACTGTAATCCACTTTTATATTTGCTCACCATTCTTATCTTGGGAGCGTACCTATGTTCCCCGGGTCCTATGTTCCCCATTTTTCACTAACCTCTCCCAGCCCCCACGCCAAACCTAACCTCCCCCCATGCCTAAACCTAACCTCCCCCAGACCCTAACCCAAAACCTAACCTCTCCCACCCCCACGCCTAAACCTAAGGTCGGCATTGCGGCTTCTATGTTCCCCGGTCCCACAAAAACGGGGAACATAGGACCCGGGGAACATAGGACCCGGGGGACATAGGGATGACCCCCTTATCTTGCCTCTTTTCACTGTGCATACCTTAACTTCAGATTAGATAATAACCCTTGTATGTGTATACCTTGAGAGCAAAGCAATCAGGAATCCAGTACAAGGTTCCCACACCTTCCTCAACATCAAATTCAAGGAGCTTCCAAGGACTTTCTAGGACATTGTCCCACAAATTCAAAGCCCCAATACAGCAGTTTGATACATGGGGCAAGGTTAATAACTGTTACAACAATACACATATTTATGGTGAATACTATCAGAAGCTCACATTCAAAAAGAGAGGCTTCAATGTTTTGTCTTCCCTCTTCGATTATCTGCTGATTATTTGACTTATTTGACTGAGGAAATAAATGACTTGTTTTGGCTTTGTGCTGCTTTAGCAAGGTCAGATGCTCGTTAAGATGGAGGTTAGGATATTAACATACACAACAAGTAGTATTAACAGATTTAAACGGTAATAACAGATGTAAACAGTCTTATGAGGTAGTCCCAAATTTTTATTTGACACTTATAATCTGGCAGTGAATAAAATAATATTCTCAACAGGTTATTTGAAATCGTTATCAGGATGATTAACTGTGTCCAAAAATAAGCTACGATAAGGGGTGATAGCAGTTATGTCATGAGAGAGTAATTGTATTTATAACGGCACAAGTGAAAAACCCCAACAAAGACCATTCTCATGTTAATTTCTTAAACTCACTATTTCAGCTATCTCTGCGGCTAATTAATACGCCATGCATTGACCTGTAACTAAGTATATTTCAGCCATGTTAAATCTACCTGCAACATGATTCTTGTTAAAGTGGAGATGAAATATCGCACTAAACACACATCATAGCATTAATTTGCTATTTAGATATATACCACAATCAATAATATGTTATAAAAGTAAGCCGTTTCTATGACAACACCGTTTGTACTGCCCCTTTGCCTTGCATTCTTCAACTAGGGCGCGGCCATGTTTGTCAGTGTTACGTGCTGACGTCACGAACATGGACAGGCTAGTAGCCACACACTAGTTGCGCGCTGTTACAATGGAGTCTGAAAGCTTTGACGAGGTGGAAAGACTCACGGATCAGGTCGGAAACCCGATTGCATATGCTTTTGAGCCAGTAAGAGCAAGAGCAGTGGTAAGACATGCTCCTATCGATTCGGACGACGGCGGAGAAAGTGACATTGCCGAAGATGAAAGCCAGCGGATAGGGAATACTGGCCTGTATCGCAATGCAAACCCATGTGGAAAGCGGGTGCTGCCAAGATGACCATATGGCAAACCTGGAGCATCTCATACAACAAGAGAACTGTATTACCAGCAATCCGACATTTCAGATGTTGTGTCTTGAGAGAGAGACGTCCTGGAGGTCTCAATGTTGTGCTTGCGGGATGTCCGAGCTGAGATATTGGAGCGGCCAATAAACAGCAGGTAAGCTAGCTACATTCAATCCTTCGGTTAATAGTTAGCCCACAAACCACACAAAACACCTCCACAGAAGGGTTTGATGAAAATTGATGGACCACAACTGTGCTTATAAAGTTAGCTTGCTAAAATGCCTGTCTTGTCGCAACCATCACTGTCAAAATGATGATCCCATAACCCAAAACCTGTCTATTTCTATATTCATTTTAGTCATGCACGTTAGAATGAATGAATGGAAATGCATTGGTTCCCGGGGAATCACTTCTCTCCAGCCCATACTAATATTCAGAGGGAGTGCATGGCAATACAAACATCTATATACTAGGCTTTTTCCCATTCAAGTTATGACTTCTAATTATATTAATTTGTTCAGTATACAATCAGATGTATGGGCATACTGTAGCTTTGACAGTGGTCCAGCACATACACTACACATTGTTATAACATTTGACATAATACTGGAGAATGACAGTCATGGTTATAGGATGCAGCCTTGTTACAGTACATCAGTATGCTAAGCCTGTTCTCTTTCTGTGTCAGTCTTTTCAGGCTGACAGCCTACAGACAGTTCACCCTTTGGTCCAGGGGTCATCTGGGAAGGAGGAACAGGTTTCCAATTCCAGCATGTGTCGTCAATGCCATCAGGAACATCTTCCCATCCGCGGAATACTGTGGATTTGAGTACTACAATGACTTGTAAAAATGTTCTCTCAGAATGACGTGAGCTATGAATAAATTGTTTTATATGATCCATATGTATGGCCTCTTTGAATTTCATCTTCCCTTTTCACTACCTTATCATGCATATTGTTCTGTTATTTTCTGTACCACTCATAACACTTGCAATGAATTCAATGAATACACAGATGACAACTGAATACATATAACAGTAAATAATCAAACGTATGTTTATTCATTTTCTCTATAACTAACAATGATACAATTAATGGTAAGTAATAAAGTGCAGTTAATTAGAAATGTATCAACACAAACATCTGTCAGAAAAGATCACTGCATGAGTGAAGATAGCAGCACTCCAAAAATTACATGTTGTACAACGCGTTAGCCCTCATTAAAAAAATGAAAATCTGAAAATTAAGATGCAAGACTTTCAGATTTTCATTTTTTTAATGAGGGCTAACGCGTTGTACAACATGTAATTTTTGGAGTGCTGCTATTTTCACTCATGCAGTGATCGTTTCTGACTAATTCCTGTAGCTGAGCACCCACAGCCAAGGAGAAAATTGACGAAGCGCACCTGCTCTATACAGTACATCTCAATGTAAACATCTGTTTTGCAACAACTGTTGCTTTGAACACTGAGGGACATCTCGTTGCCAGGCAACATTTTTTTTTATTTTTTTTTTATAACTGCTGGAGTTTTAACCAATCCAACTGTGAAATTTGAACTCGAAATTCAAACAAAGCAATTAATGCATGGGAAAATGTAGGGCTGGGCGATAAATCAAAAGCAATTTATATTGCCGATAAATTCATCAATACAATAAGAACATTTTTCAATATCTATATGTCCCTTGATAATGGAGTGTGTTATGAGTGACACTCAAACAGCCAATCAAACGGATAAATCAGTGAAGTTCCCACCTGAACATATTTATTACGGAGCTGCAACACTCAATTTCTGTGTTTTTAATTGTTGTGTTTACATCAAAATGATTAAAAGAGGAGAGCCGGCACTTATTGGGCAGAGACAAAATTGAACGTTTCGGCTAGTAGCCTTTTTTGTTGTTGAAAAAGGCTACTAGCCGAAACGTTCAATTTTGTCTCTGCCCAATAAAAGGCTTAGTTGAAACTGCCTACGGTGAGTGCCAGCTATCCTTGCCCAGCCCTAGGGCAATGTAGTCTGGTCAAAGGGCTTAGAGATTATTTGGAAATCTGCTCATGTGCTTAGCTATTGACAGTGCTTTGTCTGGCTTTTGGATTCCTCGATGCTGAGCGATGGTCACTGTCTTCTCTGTTGAGTGCTCCCTTAGTGCTGCCCGGATGGAGATCGCCTCGCAGCGCTTCAGTGCTCCTGCCACTATGTCCCTTCTGAAGCTGTAGTCTTTAGCCATCTTTACTGGTGCCACCACATACTGCTTAGCAGCCTTTGAAAAGTGGTGATTCATCTGTTTCTCTCCTCCTTTAGTCTTTGCAGTCTCTCTGATCACGTTGTGGTTGTGGTCCAGTGCAGCTACTCGAAGCCGAGCCTCAAAGCTCTCTCTCATGAACTTCTTTCTTTTCGTTGCATACTTTGTGTAGAGGGAGTGGAGGCACTCAAGTTTCCCAGTGTGGATGCCCTCCGTTACTCTCTCCAGCTTCTTCAACAGCTGTTTGTCCAGCACCACATTCTGGAGATGTGAAAATGCAGCAGAGCTGGGATGGAGCCATGGCCGGAGGCTTTCCTCTTCACGGCTGTAGGGAGGGTGCTCACATTTTGTTATTGTCTCCCCAGAATTCCAGTTGTGCACGTTGGTGATGTGGTGCAGCACAGACATCCACTTCTCTTTCAGTTTGATTACACTTCCATCACATGTGGTTGCACAGTACCACAGGTGGTTAGTGATCATCCTAATCCACTCAAGTAAGTCCTCATTGTCGCACTTCAACAATCTCTTTTTCATATTTTTTACAATATGCCACAGATCATATTCATGTTTGATATTGCCATACTCCTCTCGCATTACTTTCTGGATAGATGGGTGGCAATCAGTTGCTAGCACAGAGATGGAGACTCCATGTTCTTCCAGCTTGGCAAGGCATCTTTCCATACCTTCAACCTCTAACCAGTAACTGTTTTTCACCTCAGTGACGTTCACAGTCTCCTGAGCTACCACCAGACCAGACTTTGTGTCAATCAGTGAGTAGGTGCCATATGATGCATTGTGACCTGGGCTGTCATACCTTGCATCGCCAGACACTACCAGGGATTCTTCACCTGCTGCATTCATTATTGCCTCATTGTGTAAACACCATTTTTCTTTTACTTCAGGAATGACATAGGCCTTTTGGATATTGAACCACTGCCTCTTGGAGAGGCTCTCCAAGCCAATTGTGTCACAGACCTCTAGGAAAGGAGTACACTCATTCCCTGTAACAAATACTGCTGCAGGTATTGACACATTGCACTCCATTACACCTCTCAACAGAGGCTGGGAATGCCATGTATAGCTGTGACCATCGATGCACTCTGTCTTTACTGTTATTCCAAATCCACTTTTTGAAAGTGTTGGACACTCCACAAGACATTTTCCACAACTCTCCCAGTGACACACAGTGAACAGTTTCAACAGCTCTTTTGTATATACAATGCTCTTTCTGTCTTCTGAGAGATTGGGCTCCTCATCTTCTATGTCCTCTACATCACTCAAGCTTTCCATTTCAATGTCTTCTTCACTCAGTTGAAATTCATCATCAGATCCATCTAAGCTCATGTCCTCTGCACTTTCCTCCTGGACTGACCCCTCACTGCTCAGATACACCTCACTCAGCTGTGGTGATGAAGCTCTTGGCTTTGGGATGTCATCCAACAGACTGAGGTCATCTCCTGATGTACAGTAGGAATGGTCATTGATGATTACCAACATATTACCTATGTCATCAGTGACTGTGCCTTTGCTCACAAATGTCTTTTGGTTGGCCTCACAGTTACTGTCCACTAGATCAGTCTGAGTACTGACATGCACCTGGTTGCTGCTGTCTTGACAGGCTTCCACCTCTCCTGTCACCAGGCCCTCCACCTCTCCTCTCACCAGGCCCTCCACCTCTCCTCTCACCAGGCCCTCCACCTCTCCTCTCACCAGGCCATCCACCTCTCCTCTCACCAGGCCCTCCACCTCTCCTGTCACCAGGCCCTCCACCTCTCCTCTCACCAGGCCCTCCACCTCTCCTCTCACCAGGCCCTCCACCTCTCCTGTCACCAGGCCCTCCACCAACTCCTTGCATGCTTCTCTGACCTTTGGGGTGGGGGTGGGGGTGGGGGGTGTAGAATAGCATACTTAGTCAAGCCAAATTCTATCAAAGGACATCACTCTGTACAAAAGAGCTGTTGAAACCGTTCACTGTGCATCACTGGGAGAATTGTGAAAAATGTATTTAGTCACCAACACGCATCCAAACAGCCTGTCATTCCTGAAGTGAAAGAAAAATTGTGTTTCCGCAATGAGGCAATAATGAATGCAGCAGGTGAAGAATCTCTGGTAGTGTCTGGTGATTCAAGGTATGACCACCAGTCATAACACATCATACAGCACCTACTCACTGATTGACACAAAGTCAGGGCTGGTGGTAGCTCAGGAGACTGTAAAAAACAAAACAGTTACAGGTTAGAGGTTGAAGATCTGGAGACGCCTTGCCAAGCTGGAAGAACACAACATCTCCAGCTCTGCCACCCATCTGTCCAGAGAGTAGTGCGAGAAGAGGAAAACACCAAGCACGGATATGATCTGTGGCATATTGTCAAAAGTATGAAAAAGAGACTGTTGAAGTGCTACAATGAGGAATTAGAATATATTATAATTGAATTACTAAATGTGACTTTGCTTACCATATTGTGATATACATTGGTATGTATTGAAACTGTCCCCTGTGACTTTTGTGATATTTACCATTTACCATATGATATTGATTTCAACCGCATCACCCAGCCCCAGTATACCCTGTTTGTTCTGTTCCCTCTCCTCTCCCCTCCCCTCTCCTCATCCTCTCCCCCTCCATCTCTAATATAATATTGTTCAATAATGTTTATTGATAGTGCTGAGCTAGATTTAGCTAGACATCTTCTCTGTAAAGCCCTCTGAGACATGTTTGTGAATTAGGGATATACAAATAAACTTAACTTGACTTACTCGAGTGGATTAAAATGATCACTAACCACCTGTGGTACTCTGCTAGCACATGTGATGCAAGTGTGACCAAGCTGAAAGAATAGTGGATGTCTGTGCTGCATCACATCACCAACGTGGACAACTGGGATTCTGGGGAGACAATAAGGACATGTAAAGAAGAGGAAAGCCTCCAGCCGTGGCTCCATCCCAGCTCTGCTGCATTTACACATCTCCAGACTGTGGTGCTGGACAAACAGCTGTTGAAGAAGCTGGAAAGAGTAACAGAGGGCATCCACACTGGTAAACTTGAGAGCCTCAGGAGCTGGTGGCACCGGAGAGGGTGGGCAAAAACTACAGCTTCAGAAAGGACAGGCAATCTCCATCCGGGCAGCACTAAGGGAGCACTCAACAGAGAAAGCAGTGACCATCGCTCAGCATCTAGGAGTACAGAAGCCAGACAAAGCACTGTCAATAGCAAAACACATCAGCAGATTTCCAGCTAAGCCCTTTGAACAGCCTACATTGATTATTATTATTACATTGCCCCATGCATTGTTTTGTGTTCAGATTTTACAGTTTGATGGGCAATAAAATTGACAACCATAAAATGTACTACATCACTATTCATACTTATAGTACTGTCTAGACATATATTATGGGCTGATATATGTGCCACCTCAAATTGAATTTGAATTGCTCAACTTGAATTCGAAATTTTTCATTTTGAATTTGAATTGCTCTTTTTGAATTCGAAATTTTTCATTTTGAAATTGAATTGCTCTATTTGAATTCGAATTTTTTTATTTTGAAATTGAATTGCTCTATTTGAATTTGAATTGCTCTATTTGAATTTGAATTTTTTCATTTTGAAATTGAATTGCTTTTATATTTTGAAATTTTTATTTTTTAATGTGAGTTGAAAAACTGAATCTGAATAGCATAATTTTAAACTGAATTTATTTGCTTTGAAATTATTCAGTTTCCACATTCCTATTTCAAAATTCAATTCAAAATTTTCAGAATCTTGTGTTCAAAAATTTCAACATGTGTGTGCGCCATCTGGGTCCTTCAAGGAGGAAGAGGGAAGGAGGAAGAGCAATCGAGCGCTGATTGACCTAACTCCTTTTTGGCCGAGGCACCACACACCCACTCCCGCTAGAACTATTTGGTCTTGTTGTATTCAGGTTCGCTACAATCATAGAAGACCACTTTGAGTTGAACAAGGATGTTTATACAGTATATATCATTGAACAGTACATGACAGCGAATCTCGTGAACCCGGAACTGATCCTCCCCCGACCCCGTGACATCATCAACAGGTCAACATCATTGAGATTACACCTTACACCACAGGTCTTTGCTCCCGCGGATCTATTAAATTAGCCGCCCGCCAGTCTTTCCATTGTCTGCTCATCATCATGGACGAGAGGACACCAACCACGGTAAATACCAACTGGTTACCATGTATTTTCACCGGCATAACGTAACGTAGCTACACCAGCTGAGCTTGTTTCTGTGGCGCTTAGCCTAGTTGGCTAGCCAACTAGGCTAACTGCCACAGAAACAAGCTACGGATTGATGTGTGATTTCTAGGTAAGAATAAACGCACAATGTTGAGCATTTACATTACATGTTATTCACAGGTATATGCCACACTATATATTATCTCAGAAACTAGCGTAATTGTGTTTGGTAAGATAAAGACATTTGATAAATGAATGAATTTTCCTTGTAGGCTGTAGCTAGAACAGTATGTTGCTATAGCTAGCGAGGTGGAGGTAACGTTAACGTTAGCTAGATTAGGCTACGGTAGCATTATCGATCTAATGAATTCTAGCCGTAAACATTTCAGAAGCTAGGTTAGCAACGCTGGCCACACATGTAACATACAGTAACTACTATGTTTTCTCTTATTAGAGATTCCAAGAAGAGAGAACATTGCCTCTGGCGATGACTAACTGTGACGGTGAGATGGGGAACAGGACAACTGCTAGCTGTGTCTATCACGGACCCAAACCTGCAGACTGCAGCAGATACCCGCAGATTTGGAGAGATGTTCTGCAACCACCATACTCTTGTGTCTCCATGCTACTACACATCATTTTGCTCCTTGTGTGGGATGAAGACCCGTCGTTGACGTTGGGGAAGACAGCTTTTATGTTGTAGCCACTTTGAGTCCAGTTTTTGTTGATGTGAGTAATGTTCAGATAGAGGGATGCTATTTACTATCTAGCTGCTGTCACTATGCATTATCAAATACCTACATAAATCAAATCCAGTCAAGAACATAGGGTCTGCATGGGAAAATATGTAATTTAAAAATGGAAAGCATGTAGGAACCCTGCCAATCATCTTGCATATTGATATTTGTGGCTGTGAAGAACAGTCTTGATCTATACAGTGATATGCAGGCTATCATTAAATTTTATAAAACATGTACAGTACTTGTTAGTAGTTTCATGTTTGGTTTTACCTGTAATAAATAAGGACATTTATATATGTGCCTTTTATTTACCATCACAGCATAAATGACAATGCATAACCCCTCCTAATGTGATGTCAGAAAATCTAAGTAATTATGCATGACATTACATTTCAGGGCATAGAATATTTTTTTATTCCAAAAATAACAGATGTGGGACACAATCAATTAACTATTCATACTGTTTGCAACAGTAACATTTACAGTGCTGAATAATGGAGTTGCATGAATATGAGTGTGCACTGATGATGTGGCCTGCAAAGATGGGTTAGTGTTAATGACCGGCAGCATTTAATTTAGAAATGTTATAGTGGAACCTACATAGAAAGAAGTTTTACCTGGGCACTTCACAGACTGCCTGGAGTAAAGACATATGGAGCACTCTTTTCTGTCTGCACGTTTATTAATAGGGGCTGAGTGACATTTTGACAGGTAATCTTCTTCTAGTCTTCTTCAGAGTCAAAAATACTTCAATGTTAGACTTTTTTAAATGTTAGTTGTACAAAATCCCCCCACCAGTTCAGCCCCACCTAACCAGCCACACCTGGGGCCCTGATTGAGCTGCACATGGGCTCAATAAAGGGTGGTTGATTGGGTGAAGCTCAGTAGGCCATGTATGCTGTTGAGAGGAGGCTGCTCTGCTCTGTTCTTCCCAATTGATTGTCCATGTGCAGATGCATCGTTTGAAGTGTTAGTTTATTATAGTTAGTTCCTTTGAATATTGATTGAGTATTTGATTTGAATTAGATTTATTATATTACTTTACAGTTTAATTTGTTTTCCCTTGTTTGATCAAATCCTTTGTTAATACCTTGTTTGTCTTTTAGGCCAAATCATCTGTCCACATGATTTTCCATCATTAATCAAGGGATTTGGTTTGTTAATAAAAACCCTGGCATTAGTTCCTCTGAATCCTCCTCATTCCACCTGGATGTCTCACTTGCTGAGGCTACACCTGTAACCTCCACCTTTACAGTTTAACACAGTGTTAGTGTCAGAGGTATGCACCTTGCTGCTACAAACTGAACATTTTCTAGTTGGAAAAAATAAGATTACTATATACTATAATTAATTGGGCTATATTTCATATGCTACATTTCAAAAGACAATCTGTGACGACATGTTTCCTGTCACACCTAGCCCTCATTCGCAGCTTGACAGAAAACGTTGTTCAGGCTCTGGAGATCTGGGATGTACTGGTAGTCCTTTATCAATGCTCTCCAAAACACATCCTACAGGAGAACATAAAACTGTTATTCTTTGCAATTCTTTTAAAAATCAATGCTAAAACATTTTAGGTTAAAATATTGACACGAGTAACTGGTGAGCTGCCGATGATGTAAACGTTTGTAATAAATGTTATCTCTTCTACTTCAACCTCTGTCTAGTCTGGTCAATTATAGGACAAGATACACTTAGCCTACTGTAACACAGTCTTGGGGTTTGTCTTCCTTGTCTAGAATGGACACAAGGCCACTACTGCAACAGCAGCCTTATGTGCAGGGTGAGAATCTAGCACTGCAGCTAAATGCTGGTGAAATACTAAAGTGGCTGGTAGATTTAAGACGCAAAATAATTAATTACCCACTCTGGTAACGTCCTAATTTCCCACTCTGGTAACGTCCAACATGGTGTTAGCTGTAGCCTAACACCAGCAAAGAGACAACTTGTGTGATGACAATTCATTTAACACTAGCCGGTTGCCAATATTGACTGCATCAAAGATGTAGCAAAGTAGTATTACTATTACTATTAAAACGATTATGAATTATATTCGCTAAACATTATCTCAACAGACTTACCAGCGGCTTCGTTCTGTGATGCGTTTGTTATGGTTTGTTCACACTTCCTATACGTCCTGTTTGCGGGAATATCATTGGCTGATTCAAGTCATGTGACGCTAAAACGAGCATTTGATTGGTTTTTGCGATAGCACTGCCATAACGTTTCCCTGATCTAATAAGTTACGTTTTCATTAAACTGCGTTCGATTTGAGGCTGCCAACAAACGGAATCTTCTTCAGAAGAATTTTATTTAGTTCATATGAAAAAAGCATCTAACCTCAAAATGGGGATCGATCATCTCAAAAACGAAAGCAGATAGCAGCCTTCGGCCCCTCACCTAAAAAGGAGTTCGGTCAATCTGCGCTCGATTGCTCTTCCTCCTTCCTCCTCTTCCTCCTTGAAGGACCCGGATGGCGCACACACATGTTGAAATTTTTGAACACAAGATTCTGAAAATTTTGAATTGAATTTTGAAATAGGAATGTGGAAACTGAATAATTTCAAAGCAAATAAATTCAGTTTAAAATTATGCTATTCAGATTCAGTTTTTCAACTCACATTAAAAAATAAAAATTTCAAAATATAAAAGCAATTCAATTTCAAAATGAAAAAATTCTAATTCAAATAGAGCAATTCAAATTCAAATAGAGCAATTCAATTTCAAAATAAAAAAATTCGAATTCAAATAGAGCAATTCAATTTCAAAATGAAAAATTTTGAATTCAAAAAGAGCAATTCAAATTCAAAATGAAAAATTTCGAATTCAAGTTGAGCAATTCGAATTCAATTTGAGGTGGCACATATATCAGCCCATAATATATGGTAAATGGCATATAATACTGTATAGTCCTGTTTATTACAATAGTAATGTAGTTCATTTTATGATAGACTGTACACTGCTTATATCTGACCAATAGTGGATTCAAATTCATTATTAATACCACACTACGTTGTATACTAGTTATTCTATGCTGTATTCATACTACTGTCTTGTTCATATCTGATCTATAATGTGTACATCGTACACGTATCATACCTCAAACTGTTTACTCTGCATTGAGCGTTGTTTATTTATATTTTTGGCTATACATACATTTATATTAACCATATACATATACACTGCACTTCAGTACTTGTAGAGCACTGTGAAATGACAAATGAATGAGTGTTTACAACAATTAGCTGGTGTGGGATTTGCTGTGCTATAACATATTGATTCATTTCACAAGTGCAATTTTTTATTGTGAAGCCAATTAAATTATAAACGGGGGTGTAGTGTAGGGTAAACGTCTTTGAAATGAGGTAGAAATCACTCGCCTGTTTTCAGATCATCTATCTATGGTGGGTAAACTAACCTTGGATAGCCAGTTTACCCAGTATGTACCACTACACCCTAGACCCTCTCAGGACCTGACCTAACGTTAGATTATGTTATCAGTCCTGAGAGGGGTTACTTACACTACACCCCTGATTATAAACATCACAAATTAACTCTCTAGCGTTAATCTACCTCTTGGTCTTTCGCCTTGGCAGCGCGTTTTTGCACTCTGTCAGTCCGGCGGAGGGCTGCCTCTGCCGGGACATGGGTAGGTCTGTCCGTCTGCCCTGCGCTATAGCCGCTGAAATCGAAGACGGACGGCACCGCGTCTGGCTTCAGGCGATTTGTTTTGCGAAAAACAAATCTTCCAGACTCATCAAAGCCTCCCTCCTCCACATAATCAGAGCTGACGAAGTGGTCACTGCACACTCGTTGTACGGGGCCCACAGATGGGTTTTTACGTTTTAGCGCAGCTAGCCATCTACGCAGCACTTGCGGTTTTTTGACTGGAACTACATGAAAATGAATATCTTTACCACTACCCTTTACACGATAAAACTCATTTGAGCACCCTGGGGCAATACAGAAGGATCCTCCTCGGCTCCGTCTTTCTCCGGGTACAGTGAGTACAGTGTGTTGATCTGCATCCTCCATTGTTACGGGTGAGTAAACAAGAAGCACACGGGAGGGACAATGTTGCTGATGTCACCATCTAGCTTGCTCAAGCATGGCGGCGCCCAGTGGCGAAAACGGGTGAAACAGGGAAATAGGTTTGAGTGTTCCTGCAAATATAGGTGGTTTTCACAGTTGATTGCAGGGCCCTGTCTTAACCAAGGTACTCACCAAACAAACTACACTCATATTGTTCAGTGCTTCATCTCCACTTTAAAGCCACAGGGAGAGGGGCTAAAGAGCTGTATGCGGGGCGGGCACCAGAGCACCGCAGGTTGCCTACCCCCCCCCCCTACCGGTACGATGCTCTGAGTCTTTTGTGGGGGGGGGGGGGGGGGGGGGATTGTTTATTGAGATTGTGTGTGTTTGAAGGTGAGAGTCTCAGGTCAGTGGGGGGCTTTTGATGCTGTGGCAGACATCTGGATGTAGCTGAGCCACTGTGGGATGGCTCAGACAAGTCTTTTGTGTAGGGGTGAATTGTTTATTGAGATTGGAGATGAGCAGCTTTGACACCACAGTCGCCGTGTTGAAGGAGTGATGGATGGGGCAGAGAGTCAATCTGGTTCACCCTGAAATGACAATTGACAGCAAAAAGAGGAAAATTTATTACAATAATATAATGAAATGACTTGATTAGCTCATTGAGCCATAATGTGATTGGTCAATGAGACATCCATTTACACACCTTTGCTGGACGCTGGGAGTACTGGGGATCCATGGCTGAGGAGCCAGGCTGGCCAAAGGGGACAAGAAACACGGACTGGAGCCAAAGCACACGAGACTGCAAGAAACAGGAAAAAGAAACACACACAAAAAAACACCAAAAATGCCAAGCACACTGGTTGTTTTTAACAATGCCTGTGCCTTCATTTTATTAAACTCTATGCTGTAAATAATTATTTTGCACTTTCATTGGGTTTCAATTTAATAGCATATCTCCCTCAATTAAAGAAGGATTATGGAATTCTGCTCTTTCGGATTGTGTGGGTGGCTCTTAAAAGAGCCTTTGTGTGGGTCTAAGAAGAGCCTTTTCTTACACCATGTACTGCTGCCAGGGTACAGCACCCTCCTCATTGAAGTGGGCCCTGAATGCCTCCCTCGTCCTGAGTGCCTCCCTCCCTGTGGCGGCGGGGGTCGGCAAGCCTTTGACGCGCTGTAGAGCGGGAGCGGCGACATCTCCCGACAATAGTCTGCTGCCCTGCAGCTGAGACTCGCGCAGGAAATTGTTCAGGACACAGTTGGCCTTGACCATGGCCGTAACTAGCTATGAGGACGGGGAGGTCCGGACCTCCCCTAATATTTCAGAGGAATTTTTTTTTTTTTTTTATAAAACAATCTGCATGGAAAAGCATGAAAAACACGGGATCGCTTTTATTTTGAAACGAAAGGCAGGTCAGGCAGGAAGTCATCTGACGCCGCGTCCGCGGTAACTTGATTCCGAGAGAGCAGCAGCATGGTGGTGAGTGATGACTGTCTGTCTGCCTGGCGAGATCATTGAAGGTGAGCGAGCTGCGAGACAGTGAGCGAGTGAACGACAGACAGTGAGTGACACTGACAGATTTTTTAGCAACAACCAAGAAAGTAAGTGTCTAGTCTGTCTCTTAAGTAATGTTACCTGTGTGACACGTTGGGATGCTACTGGCTAATCATGCATGATGCCAATTGCCAAGCTCCCGAAGTCAGGTATGCAGGTGGCTATATGCATGGTTTCAGTTTCATGACCCAATAAGTAACAAAAAGAGGTGGTGTAAAGTTAAAAACAACATAATATATTTTATTTTATTTTTCAATCGTTCCTATCAGGAATAAATAAATGTCCCTCTGTATGTTTTTTTTATTATCGATGATGACTTTGTGTGTTGTGTACGGCTTGGGTTGTGTACCTGTGTTTGTAGGTGTCATTTTGATATGAATTTGGCTAAAACAGTTTGTGTTTGTTAGTTACAATTATGTTGACAGGAGAGCTGAGCAGGTGGTGACATGAAAGAGAATATACTGAATAATGACATCACAACAGTATAATCCTAATGTTGATTTAAAATGATATATTACTCTAAATATGGCTAAAAAAGGGGGGGAAAAACCCTCAAATTTTTTCCGGCGGCGCCCTTGCGGGCGCCACCGAATGCACCTCCCCTTGCTGGACCTCCCCTATTTCAGAACCCTGGTTACGGCCCTGGCCTTGACGCACAACTCCGCCTTCTCTGGGCTCAATGTGATTGGTCGCCGATACATCCGCCACTGGGAGGAGAGGATGCCAAAACTACATTCCACCATCATCCGGGTTCGGCTGAGGCGGTAATTGTACACCCGGTTCTCTGGAGCGAGGTAGGACCCTGGAAAGGGACGCATCAGGTCTCTGCGGAGAGGAAAGGCCTCGTCTCCCACGAGGACAAATGGAAGTGGGCCACGATGCTCTGCTCCTGGGACCACAGCGTCTTCAGGAAAGGCCAGGCTACCGTCTCCGAGCCCCTCACCAAACCGGGAGTGTGCCAGGATACCAGCGTCATTGCTCCGTCCATACCCACCCACATCGATGACCCTGAAGCGGTAGTAGGCAGCTACAACTGCAAGGAGGACGATGGAGTATGTCCCCTTGTAGTTGTAGAACCAGGAGCCAGAGTTGGGGGGAGCCTGGAGGACCACGTGTTTTCCATCGATGGATCCAAGGCAGTTGGGGAAATCCCATCTTAAACGGAAGCCCTCTGCGATGTGGATCCAGTCCTCTCTGGTTGGCTGCGGCATAAACTCCTCCACCAGACACTGGTAGATGGCATCTGCCACCTGCCCGATAATAAGCTAGACAGTGGACTTTCCAACTCTGAAGGAGAAGGAGATGGTGGAGGTGGAATCCCCTGTGGCAAGATAGCTGTTTAAGACAAAAAAAGAAAAGAAAAAATAAGTCCATGTCAGCATTGTCTAGGCAAAAGTCACTTTAAAAGCCAAAGGCCTGAGAATATTTAATTCAATAGTGCCTGTTATTCATAAACTATGCACAAAGGACTTCAAGATAAACAACATGACATGTACTGGCATTAGAATTATGTTACACAACAAATTTCAGAATAAATATCTGCTAAACCTAAAAGACAGATTAGGCGATTAAACTGGCACAATTTTCTGTCCTCTAAATCATCACAATCATAAATGTGTGTGTGTGTGTGTGTGTGTGTGTGTGTGTGTATGTGTGTGTGTGTGTATCTCTCCATCGATCTACATGCATACATAGCCTACATACATACATACGTATGGATATCTCTCTCTCTCTCTTTGTATAGATAGATAGATAAATACAATGATAGTAATACACTATGTTCAGCTCTCTTCTGTTGATATTACATGACTTGATAAAACAAAACGAGAGGAAACATACCGTAGGCAAATGGCCAGGCGCTGGGAGGGAGAAATGGCCTTGCGAAATGCCGTGTCTCGCTTGGTGATCCGGGGACGCACTCTGGTGAGCAAGTCGTCAAACTGGGCCTTGTCCATCCTGAAGTACTGCTGGTATAGGTTCGGATACAGCCGCAGCTCCGTGACCAGACGGTGGTACTCCCCATACTGCACTCGTCGTTGCTGGAGCGGGTGAACCCAGAACCGGCGCCGACATCTGCGGTATTTGCGGAGGGCAACGAGCACAGCCACAGCAACTAACCTCTGTCTACGATTCATGGCGAAGAATGTAAAATACTTCCCTCCAGAATCTATTATTCTTCCGCCCTTTATCAAGCAGGGAAGAAAAGGGGAGGCGTTTCTACAGCTCCGAGCTGGAGCTGGTTTCCACGCCCACAAAACGCTGCAACACAGCGGAAAAGCGATTTTGCCATTGTAGATGTGCACGAGCCGTGAGTCATACCAAAGACTATAAAAATGGGACCCATTTGCCTCCCTGCTTGGCACTCAGCATCACAGGGTTGGAATTGAGGGGTTAGATCACCATATGATTCCCGAGCGCGGCGCACGCTGCCCCAGGGGATGGGTCAAATGCGGAGAACAAATTTTGCACACTCAGGTGTGTGACAATCAGTGGGACTTGACTTTACTTTACACACAAATCTGCGGATTTGAGAGCACATAGGCTACCTCATTTGAAGCGTTTCTTTACTAGTGCAGCAGGTGCACTGCAGATGGCTTCAGACTCGCTGATTGTGTGCACGTGTGAGAGAGTTCACATCTTAATAAAGGGTTACTCTGCATGTTTCACTGCTCTAACTAAATTATATTATAATGTTGCTTTGTCACGTTCTGAGCCTGCCCCGCCCGCACCTGCGTGCAATATTTTCATAATTTGCCAACCCAGACCGCCTGCGGGCGGGCCAGCCTGCGGGTGGGCCAGCCCGCGGGACTCGGCGGGTTCTGGGTGACCCGCGCATCACTATTGAGTAAACATTTGAACAGACCACCCCCTTCCCCATCATCATACACTTTATAGATATATTGGAGTGCTCCTCCTCCTTTTTTGTGATCGTCTTCATGTATTGTGTTTGCCTTCTGACTATAGACCAGAACTGCACCGTGTCATCGCACTGCACCACGCCCCGTTTTGGGGGAATGCGGAAATCCTCTTTGACTCAGGCTGAACGGACATGACGACAGACCAGTCAACCTTAATTTATTAATATATCTCGACCGTTCAGGTTCAGGCAAGGTCGCAAAATAATTAGTAGACATGTTTATCAAACCAAAAAAACATTTGAACCCGAAATTAATGAATTGGTATTTTGTCTATGCTAGCTAAAAACACAGCAAAAATACCATCACAACAACGCTATTCATTCTTTCTATCCCCCAAAAAGGGGCGCGGCCTTGACGCTTTGGATGTGCAGGTCTGGTCTATTGCGTCAACACTTTGACGCATTTTTGGAAACAGCCGCTATAGGCACTGTGGTAGCGCTAAAGCAGCGCCACCACCAGCTTGGACCTTAAAATCAGCCTTGCATCAACAACAACAGCAGCACAATGCATTTTGGATTTAAAACGTTGAAAAATAAGATATGTTCGGCAATTAACTGCAGAAACTCTGACAGTAAACAACATGCCTTTCATCGTTTCCCCAAAGACCTAAGGGCCACTAAACTCTAAAGGATTAAAGCAAGGATTACTTCTAAAGGACTAAAGGATCACTAAACCTTTCTATCCAGGTTCACTAAACCTTTCTATCCAGGTTCAGTCGCTCCAGCCTTATCTATCCGCTACATTGTTACATTCATTTACATTTACTTGAATGTTTGTTATGGGTAGATTTATACATGCTTGCAAATTCTACATTGAGATTTTTGTTTTTTCGATTATAGAAATGGTCTAGATATACTGTTGTAGTCACTGAATTTTTTAACAGCAAATGCAGCTTTATTTATAACCTATATGGACACTTGGCGATGAACTTTCATCAATAAATGTCTGTTTTCTTTCAAAATAAATTAATAAATCCGTAAATTGAATTTGTAAATCTGACCCCATGATATCAAAGTGCTGTGTTTGTTATTTAATAAATGAAATTCAGAATTAATGTTTACAAACATGTTTGCTACATGTTTCTGCTTTGATTATTTCATAGATTGAATAAATAAATATTAGTGATGGGAATTACGGCTCTTTGAAGGGAGCCGGATCTTATGGCTCCGTTCCTTTCCGAGAGCCGTTCAAAATAGCGGATCCTCGTTCTTTTTTTTTCTTCTTCTTTTTAGGGGGCGTGCACTACTGTTTATCTGCAAAATCACTAGGATAATGATATGGTACGATTTGGATCAGATTTGATCTTAGAGCCACCACTATTTCATTTTGGTGAACTGCAGCAGCACTAAATTACTCATATTCCAGACCTCATGTCAATGATCTGCATTGTAAACATGACACAAGGTGATGCCATATCATCTGCTTAGTCAGTGAATTTACTTCTTCTATGAAATGATGTGTTGTGTAAATAAAGTTGGTTTTCCTTGAATGCAATTCATGCAACACTTCGCTGCCCAGAAAGTCGGCAGATAGCCCGTTTTGATATTAACTCATTGAGTGCCATGGACGTCTTTCGACGTCCAATTAAATAGTGACGTAGAGTGCCACGGACGTCTTTCGACGTCCAATGTTTTTTTTGACGGTGGGACGTCGATCAAAGCCTTCCGCATCTCCTGTACAACTATTGTAGCTATTGGAGGTCTATAACCTATTTTACAGAACCCTTAGGTGGCGACAGTGCTCTCCAGGTTAACAGAAAGGCAGAGAAAAACAGAGAATAAGTCGTTGGGGAAACGGAAATCGCATCGCATCCGTATGCATCGATATGCATGAAGCGTTTTAACGTTAGATGTGCCTGCAGCAGCCAATCTGCTCCCACAATTGAGCTCCTCCATGTCCGCTGCGACAGCCTATTCGCATGATCAGCCGTGGAGTTGTTATTATTCTCAACTGGAAGCATAGGAGCCGGTGACAAACACACGCGGAACGCTGTAAAAAAGCTGGATGTCGCGCACCCTTCACTGCGCACAGCAAACTCAGCAGAGAGCCACCTCCCATACGGAGGAGTGTGCAGTTGAGGGGTGGGAGGGGGGGGGGGGGGGGGGGCACGCAGAGCAGCACACAACACCCAGACAGACCCAGGCAGCAGGACAGGGTTGGCAAACGCAAGCCAGAATATCCGATGCCCACCAGCAGCAAATCAAGACCAGCAAGAAGCTTGCAGCAGCGCACGCAGGGGCCAGCGCTGCTGGTTGCAGCTAAAAATATTATTCTGCCAAACAAAATTCCCTGGCCTTCACTGTTTTATTGAAGGAAATTATTTTTGAGGTGTGACTACATCAGAAAATTAGCTTCAGAGTCAGTGATGTGTTTGAAATGTTTAATTTCACAAAAGGGCCATTATCTCAGCTTCTAGAAAAAAACGGCTCTTTTTGGTTAAATCAAGCTATCTTCTCCGGCTGATAACTAAAGAACGGAAAATGATATCAATAAACCTGTTTTTGCTGATGATAGAAAAGAGTCTCATCGTTCTTTTTGCGTGTTCATTGTTTACATAGTAATATCACACAATATTCTGTGGGCCTCGAGAAATCACTGAAAAAAGCTCTGAAACTCTGGCACTGGGAGCGTCCGTTCTTCAAAAGTGGCTGGCACACAATGAGTTAAGCTGAGTCCGCCCACCCAGGCCACCCAGTTACAGCATGCGCCCGTAACGAGTGCACCTATCCTCCCTGCTCAGTGGACTAGCAGAGGGAGGGAGGGAGGTCTACACTGTGTGTGTGGTGGGGAGCAGCAGGCAGTGACATTTGGGCACAACATTAAAACGAACGGCTCTCAAGTAGGACTCGGTTCCCTTCGTTCATAGCAAAGAGCCGTTCAATAGATTCGGGTCGTTCGCGAACGTCACAACACTACTTGGGTGGCATGTTATCTGTTTTCCTCAGGGAGTACATGTAGCTCTTAACACGTTCACTGCCAATGACGTGTTGATACGTCAAAAAAAATCCAACGGTTGACTGCCAATGACGTGTTGATACGTCAAAAAAAAAACATCTCTTATATAAATATTGAAGCCACCGAACGTGTACAACCCATTCCACCGACCCACTAAATGGCGACAGTGCTCTCCAGACTAGAAAAAGCCGAGCCAAAACTGCAGGGGAACGCGCGATGAAACCATTCTCATACTGTAAAATGGATTGGCGAAAACGCTTTCGCTTTCGCGCTGATTGCTGGCGGTGGGGGATTGCAAATTTGCATAATAGATTATGGGTGCAACACACTTTGAAACACGCAGCATAAATAAGACCAGAATCGCAAAAGAAACCCCGTTTCTTGGGGTTTCTCAACCGAAACCCCAAGACACGAGCGAGCCCATCCTCGCCCAGCGGCCGCCAGCAGACAGGAGCAGCAGCAGCAGCAGAAACGAGCTTGTGACACGCCCGCTGCAGCCAAGAAGAACACACACGGAGGGAGGAGTTTGAAGTAGAGGGGGGTTTCCTGCTGTTATGGAGGAAATTACTGTTCAAAACTATTGTAGTCTTACTGATGCCAAAAATGAATGGTTAAAGTGACTGTTCTATCGAATTTCACAAAAAGCTATTTATCTCAGCTTAAATTTTCAGACGCTGAAACCATGCTGTATTCAAGTGCTAATGCCTACATAACTACTAACTCTACAAACTAACTCTTTTAGACAGAGAAAGCACACATTCTATTAGTTATTTTGAGATATTTTGTGTTCACAAAATCTTAGCAGAAAAGAATCCTCGGGTCTTGAAAGATGAGCCAGAATCCTCAAAAAAACCCTCTGGCAGAAGCTACCTACAGTAAAAAAAAAAATGGCTGGCAGTGAATGTGTTAATGCTCGTTGTGCCCTTTGTAAGGTCTGAGAACATTACAGTTCATAAAATATTATGCCATGTAGGGTATAATGCAAGAATCTGTGAATAGGCACACCAGCTCTCCTAAACACGCATACAAAGAAAAAAATCACAGGTACAAAGAACTCCCACGACATCCCAGTATTACCTGCAATAATTTCAGCCTCCGAATATGAAGTTGTGGGATGCTTTGGCAAAGGTTTTGAAATCCGTCTCGAGATTCTCGACATCGCGCAGTGTAATCCGGCCTGCTGCTACCAGGGGGTGGGAAAGATAGGGATGGGCAGGTGTCGGTGGGTGAGGTGGATTGGGGACAGGAGGTGGGCCCTGGGGGTGGGGGAGACAGGGTGACTTGGGGCAAGGGTAGCTGGGACAGGTGGGGCAACTGTGGATGGGGGAGGCTGGGCAGCTGCAGGCACGGCCCAGGAGGATGTTGGTGCGGGCGGCGGAGCTGGTGGTGCTGCGGGGGTCCCAGCTGGTGGTGCTGCTGCTGCGGGGGTCCCAGCTGGTGGTGCTGCTGCGGGGGTCCCACGCCACGCTTTCACACGCAGATCGCGCAAAATTGCAGTTCAGAAGGCCCGCAAAGCCGGCAGCCTCGCCACAGAAATTGCTTTCACACAGAGCCAAGCAGCACCGCAACATTCCTGTCCTGGGGTGTGCTTTCAGGTGACAGCCACCACTCCCGGATTGGGCTAATGTCCTCAACCATTTCGATGAAGATGAGTGGCGGGGTCATTTTCGTATGTCGCGAGACACTTTTGGCTTTATTTTGGAACTCATTGAGCCACACCTGAGGCGCAGGACAACCAACTGGTGACAGGCTCAGTAACGACTTTGCGATCAGACAACACGGGAGCCGCAGCCTATTTGCTCTCTCATCGGTGCTACGACCTGTCACTCATTCAATTTCAACCCGCCTTCAAAACCAGCAGTGGCTGTGAACTGGTAGTGTCCTCTAAAGAGAGAGTGCGTCAGCGGAGGACCAAAATGCGTGACTCATTAGCCAATGAACAGCCAGGAAGGGGTCTCGCGCTACTTTTGAATGCTAAAATAAAGCTGATAATGTACAATTTGATTTAAAAAAATATATAATAATAATCAAAGTACAACACAAACTGTCCATTTTGCTGCAACTCGACAGTGCTCCTTAATCCAGGACCTTACTTCCTGGAAAAACTGGTCCATTGGGGTGAATGGAGATGTCGCAACTCTTCTATATACACAGCTCTGTGTTGTAGCCATCATTAAAGGGAAAAGGACACATGCTGCTGCAGGTCTTAAAGGGATATACACGCAAATGGGGGTTCCTCTGCCTTTCCGACATGCTGCCACTCCGAACGTTAACTTCCATTATTCGGACTGGCGGTCGTTCACCTTAGAAGCCGCAATGCCGACCTTAGGTTTAGGCGTGGGGGTGGGAGAGGTTAGGTTTTGGGTTAGGGTCTGGGGGAGGTTAGGTTTAGGCATGGGGGCAGGTTAGGTTTGGCGTGGGGGCTGGGAGAGGTTAGTGAAAAACGGGGAATATAGACCCCCTTTCTGAGTGCCGATATTTCGGAGTGGCAGAACGTCGGAGTGGCAGCACGTCGGAGTGGCAGCATGTAACCACGCAAATGCTGCATCAGGTATCAATGGGTTAAAGGAGAACTTACCTCCAAAACACTTTTTTTCAGCTTTTAACCAATATATATGACTTTGGGGGTGATGTGTGAAGAATGCTCAACCCGTTCTCACTCCGAGCGCGCACCATATTGACGCTTTGTCACGCCCCTTGTGCGTTGCTTGTTTACTAACACGGTACCCTTGAGCGACCCATGAAACGACTTGGGCTTTCCAACTAAACTCCAATGTAAACCCATAGAAGTAATCTTTGACGCTCAAGGCAACTGCTCCACCGTCCCAACACGCTGCCCTTGTGCGACGGATATAACGACTTAGGGTTTGGCTAATGTAAACCCATAGAAGTAATCTTTGACGCTCAAGGCAACTGCTCCACCGTCCCAACACGCTGCCCTTGTGCGACAGATGTAACGACTTAGGGTTTGGCTAATGTAAACCCATAGAAGTAATCTTTGACGCTCAAGGCAACTGCTCCACCGTCCCAACACACTGCCCTTGTGCGACAGATATAACGACTTAGGGTGTGGCTAATGTAAACCCATAGAAGTAATCTTTGACGCTCAAGGCAACTGCTCCACCGTCCCAACACGCTGCCCTTGCGCGACCAATATAACGACCTGGGCTTTCACTAATTATTATTTTTTCATTAGGGCTTTCATTTATATAATATGGGTTATAATATAAATGACCATTGGCCTCCCCAATCCCGAACCAATCCAGTCAAAGGGGGGGGGGGGGGAGATAATGGGACATATTAAACAATAATAATGATAATAATAACAATAATAATAATAATAATAATATAATAACCGTAGCTAAACAAATCATAATAATAATAATGGAAGCCGTAATCATAGGTAATCAGTCATAATAATAATAATAATAATAATAGCTTGGATTTATATAGCGCCTTTCAAGGAACCCAAGGCCGCTTCACAGAGCACAAAAAGATGATGAACACACATAGATGACAACAAAGAACAACAAAGAACAGAAAAGACTAGTTGTGGAAGGCTGTGTTGAACAGGTGAGTTTTGAGTAGAGTTTTGAAGGTAGCCAGTGATGCGGCATTGCGGATTTCGGCTGGGAGAGAGTTCCAAAGGGTGGGGGCAGCCACGCTGAAGGCTCTGGCCCCAAAGGTCCGCAGGCGGGAGTGGGGGATGGAGAGGAGACCCGAGTTGGAGGACCTCAGGTTCCGGGACGGGGTGTAGGGTTGCAGGAGGTCAGACAGGTACTGGGGGGCGAGGGCGTGGAGGGATTTGTAGGTGAGGAGATGGATTTTGTACAGGATACGGGACTTGACCGGGAGCCAGTGGAGGTGGATGAGGGTGGGAGTGATGTGCTGCCAGGGTTTGGTGCGGGTCAGAACCCTGGCAGCTGAGTTTTGTACATATTGGAGCCTGTCCAGGGTTTTGTTGGGAACCCCGAACAGGACTCCGTTACAGTAGTCCAGGCGGGAGGTGATGAAGGCGTGTATGAGGGTTTCAGCAACGGAATCAGAGAGTGATGGCCGGAGTCGGGAGATGTTTCTGAGGTGGTAGAAGGCAGATTTGGTGATGGTTTTGATGTGGGAGTGGAAGGAGAGAGTGGAGTCGAGGATGACGCCCAGGTTGCGGACTTCAGTGGATGGTGAGATAGAGCAGCCGTCTACGTCGAGGAGGAGATCTCATGATAGAAATGTCAGTAGTAATAATAATAATAATGATAATGATAATAACCATAGTTATACTTATAATAATAATAGTAATGAAAATAGTAATCATAACAGTAATAATAGTTCAGGACTGGAAATAGGTCAATATAATAATGGTAATTTGGTAAATAATAATAATAATAAATAAACAAACAAAACATGGGATAAATTAAACAGTCAAACAAAAACAAAAAAACCAATTCAGTCAAAAAGGGGGGCAAGATAGTGGGACAGATTAAACAATAATAATAATAGAATAATTACAATTATTACAATAATTACAATAATGGTAATTTAGTAAATAATTAAATAAATAAACAAAACTAAATAAAAACACAATCAAGTCAAAAAAAGGGGGGACAAGATAGTGGGACAGATTAAACTATAATAATAATAATATAGTAACTAATTATACTTAATTATATACTGCCCTACAAAGGAGAAAGCCAGCAACTCATTTTTTGTCAAAAATGTGTTATTATCATTTTTGTGACATAAAGACATCCTTTGTCATGTGGAAAAATATCTTGTCTCAAATGTGTTGTGTTTTGGAGAAAATAAGGGGTCGTATTTGCAGTAACTCAAAAAAGCCCTAGTGAAACCAAGGCCAATATCACTGTAACTCAAGTTACTGTACTCCTCTTTTATTTAGCTGTGCTGAAATTTAGTTACTGTCCCGTGCCCTTTGCATTTTGCATCACTCTATTTTTCGCGCCTCAAAGTTAGTGATTATCAGAAGTCCCGGGAAAAGCTGCACACTCAGATGTCACGGAAACGCACAATTTCACAGCAAACTGATCCTGGATCCAATCATGGCACTATCTCGAGGGAAGATGTTGGTGGAGATGGCGTTGAAACGCTACCCAGACACAGGTAATATTGATTATGTAGACATGAATCACACAAATCGATTAGTTAACATACGATAGATAGCCTGAGGCATTCAACTAAGTGTGACTGCCACCAGCTAGGATCACACACCAAATGAGACAGAAAAACTCCTCCCAGATGCGATCGCATAATGTAAACATATTGAAGGCAAATGATAGTGTATAGCCAGTTTTCCGAAATCATGAGGACTAAAATATTTGACCCAGATTTCACTGTTTGATAGTGTGACAGCACTTGATGTACCTGGTGTAGGCTTCTGCCAGTGTCCCCTCGAGGGGAATCAAGGACATCTCCTCTGCGCTCCACCTGCTGCTTGTGGAGGCTGGAGCCATGATGCTCCGTGAAGGCCCAGGCAGACTGAGGTCGGGGTCCACGGCCTGGACATCAGGGTCCTCCCTCTCCACCTCCGGCCCCTCCTCCTGCATCTGAGTGACAACCCCCTTCCTCTTCTCCACCACCTTGGATGGGATAGATGGGTGGAGCCCCCACACTGACTCCTTGCAGCTGAGCTGGAGGGTGAACATCGACAGCACCTTGTGGGTCTGCAGTGCCTTTGGGGTCCACTGCATGTGCCTTGTGAGCTCCTGCAGTGCTTTAAAGTCCACATACGTGCCATTCATAAGCATACCTATTGCTGAGCAGTAGGTCGCTAGGTTGACCCTCTTCTGGGGGTCCCGGCACTGTGGGAGCCTGGTTTCTAGCTCTGCCAACCAGGGCATCCCGTGCTCCCTATAACGCTCAAGGTTTTTAGGGTACGACAGTCCCCAGCGTTCCACCTCACTACATATGAAGTCCAGGCTCCCTGCAGCTGTCGCCTCTTTAGACGGCGCCACATTGGAGGGGTGGAGCTCGATGTAATGGGCGAAGTCCCAGCTCGGCCTTCGGCTCCCCCATAAAGTCCGGAACTTGATGTCCGGGAAGAACCGCAGGCCGAGCTGGACCAAGCCGGCAACCACACACTCCACAGGGTCACGGCCCTTCCCCCTTACCATTGTGACCGCTCTGCCAAAGGCCTTTGGCCGTCCGAAATGGTCTGCCTTCTCCACCAGAGTTTGAGCAAAATCTGGGAACTTCCGGGCCCCTACAAGGGGACCCGGGGCCTCCCTCCCCTGCAGGCTGGCCAGGCTGGCTGTGCGGGTGATGTCGTACACATCCTTGAGCACGGTAAAGAGCAACTGGGCCCCGACAACTCCTGGGACAGCCCCCAGATGGTCGGAAAAACAAAACAGGCTGGTTATGCCTGCCTTATCCTTTGCGTTGACAACCCAGTTCTCCAGGGGAGGTGGAGACATTCCTACGCTGGCGCTTGAGGCAGGAGCCAGCCCAAAGCACTGGCGCTCATAGGTCAGGCTCCTTTGAGATGTTGAGCTGGTGCCCAGGCTGGCAGAGTAGTGCTTGTCTATGTCAGATACTGGCCGTCCATAGAATATCTCTTCGAGCGCGAGCTCTGCTTGGTAGGCCTTCCACGTAGGCTCATAGCCCCCCATGTAGGCATTGCTCTCATATATCTCCCGCAGCCTGTCTGTTAGGAGGGCCAGGATGGGCTGAACAACAGTATGTATGCCCTCCCCCTTCATGTCACAGAAGGGCAGGAGCACAGGGTGGGCCTGGAGCATCCCCCTAACCCTGGCCGCATTGGTGAGGGCAGCTGGGTCCAGGGTTAGGGGTACACTTGCACCCTCAAAGTGCACCAGAGCCTCAAATCTGGCCTTCACCTGGATGGCCGCTTTTGCCTTAATGTCCACAAAGTGGTCAATGTAGACCATTGCCCGGTGGCCCATGGCCTTGGCCCGCTCGTGCTCCAAGAGCCCACAACAGGCCACCACACCACTAACGGGGTGCCTGTAGGCCGGGTACAGGTGTGCGTGTGGCGTGTCTGCGTACATCTGGTAAAAGTTGATTCTACCAGATGTGACACACGCTCGCACGGCGGGGGACACCTCTACCGGGCGGTGGCTGATCTCCGTTTGATAGTTGGCTGCCTCATGCAGCCCCCACACGGTAAAGTATGTCCCCCGCATCCCTGCCACTGTCGCCAGCCCGCCCCAGGACCACATGAGGTGGTGGCCCCTCTCCCCCATCGACACACTCGCCGCAGCGTGGACTGTGGCCCGGACCACCAATGTCGGATCCACTAACGTGGAGATGTGCAAAGGCAGCTGGCGCTGCTGGCCAAACTGGCCTATACTGATTATAAGCCTGGACTCTTGGTCCATGCCAGCCTGCTGTATGGCCTGGTCCAAAAGTCTCAGGACAAACGCCCTGTCCTGGTCCAGGATGCACATTTTGGCCAGGTTGTGGAAGTTGGCCTTCTGCATGGTTAGTCGAGCCTTGGAAAAGGGGGGCAGCTGTTGCAGGATGGCCTTGAATCCCGTTGTCACTTTCTGAATGTAATCAAGCATGGCCTTGGAAGCGCCCATGCTGGTGGCAAAGGTATAATTGAGCCGATTCTTTTCTACTGGCACAAGGGACAGGGTGACGTGATAGCCCCCATCCATACATGCGATTTGCACCCCATATATGTGATGGAGGCTATCACACACCTGTGCCGAGTAGTCAGACAAGACCATATGTTTCCTTAACCACTGCCACTGGTTGGAAACATATGGCCTGTCCGACAAGTTCAGCTCATGGAGCCCATCCCCCCAGAGCCATCATGTGGCTGACCTCGACTACAATGCCATCAATGTCCTGAGACACCCTAAGGGCATCGACCTCCCCGGCCCCCACCGTTGTGCCATGGAGACAGACCCTGAGGTCGTCATCCGCCAGGAACATCTCAACACTGGGAGCACTGGCATAGGGCTCCAGGAGTGCCAGGGTGTTCTCCTCTCCACACTCATGGAGAGCCATACTGTTAGGGCCCTAACAGCAGATCCAAGACAATCAACACAAAACAATGAACACAAAACACACAACAAACAGTGACAAACAGTGACAAAAACGATGTAAAACAACAAACATACTGTTTGGATACTGACAGGGTATGGCGAGACAAACAGGGTACTGACAGGGGGCACAGGGTATGGGGGACAGCAGGTGAGCAAGAGCAAGGCAAAATAGAGCAGCAAAACTAGCGTGGTGTCTCTCGATGAGAATACAGCAGCCTAATGAGAGAAAAAGCCAGTTTCCTATTTATACTATTCCAAATATAAATTAAGTTAGTTATTACATAAATCGAATTTAATGATTTAACGACTCAAAACAACTTATTCTGTAGGTGCTTGCGTTCCCGAGTTACGGCCAAAAAACGGCCAAAAATATGTTTTGCTCCAAATTGCACCAAACTTACAGCGCAGCTTCTATGCCATGAGAGGGATTCAGGCACAAAGTTTCATGCAGTTTCATCCATTTTCATAGGAGTTATGGTCATCTGATGGTGTAACTACTTTTTTAACACTTATGCGCTGCTATGCGCCCCTCTCGTTGACTCCCGAACTTCAACGCTGCATCTACTAGGCGTAAAATTTGACGATCTAGCTAACAGCGTCAGTCCCGTGTCTGTAGGTGCTTGCGTTCCCGAGTTATGGCCAAAAAACGGCCAAAAACACTATAAAACACTAACCCAACAACAAATGCTCATAACTCCTAGGAAAATGGATGAAACTGCATGAAACTCGGTGAGGGGATTCTTCTCATCATGATGAAGCTTCGCTGTAGGTTTGGTGTCATTTGGAGCACTTCCGGTTTAGACCGGAAGTGGGTATAACTCCGGCTAGGAAGGTCATAGAGAGCTCTGGTTGGGTGCGTTGGGATCAGCGTGACCTAATTAGCATAATGGCGGCCACTTCCGGGTTACAAAAAAGAACTACATAAATGCAAAATAACTACAAATCCACAGGAAGTACCCATAACTCCGGCTAGGAAGGTCGTAGAGAGCTCTGGTTGGGTGCGTTGGAATCAGCGTCACCTAATTAGCATAATGGCGGCCACTTCCGGGTTAGCATTAGCATTAGCATGCAAATGCTAACTAGCATGCTAATGCTAACTAGCATGCTAATGCTAACTAGTATGCTATTGCTAATTAGCATGCTAATGCTAAGCTAATGCTATGCTAACACGCTAAGCTAACATGCTAGCAACATTAGCATGCTAAAAAAACCACTTCCGGTTTAGACCGGAAGTAGCCATAACTCCGGAACGGTCGTACAGAGGCGAGGTTGGGTGCGTTGGAAAGCCCTTGGCCACTTTAGGGGGGGTAGCCAGAGTTATAGGCCCAATCCCAATTCCTATCTTAACAATCAATCTTAACCCTCAGTCTCAAAAATGCGCACTCCCGCGAAGTGCTAGTGCTGTCCCGATTCTCAGTGTGTTAAATTAAGGGTCGAGTTTGAGGGCTGAACAGCCCTCAGTTTTGAGATTTTCTTGGACCACCCTTGGCAGTGAGTGCGATCCCAGAATCCCTTGCGTGTCATCAGCTAGATAGATTCAGATGGAAGATGGCGGCGAAGGAGGAAAAATGCAGCCCTACAAAGTTAAGTTTTTTCTTGTTAACTCATTCACCGCCAATGACGTCTTTGACGTGTTATCAGAAATAGCCCTCCCCGCCAATGACGTGTTTGACGTGTTTTTGTTTTTATGAGTGCAGCGCATAGTTGAAACACTTACCCAGCCTGTGACATAGTTTCGGGTCCCTAACCTCAAAGTCAAGCCGACAGCACGTTATCAAACACATACCGCAGCTGTTGTTTGAAATTAGGAAGAAGGTGGAAAGGAGGAGAAACGCGCTTCCTTGTTGCAGAGGAGAAACGCCATTGAAATGCCCCCTCGCCGCACTGCAGAGCTGATCGACTTGCTGCAGAGCAGCGGACATCGAAACCGCGGTAGTCAAACCCGTGACCAACATGATCGATCCTGGTCCCTGGACCCCGTTCCTATGTGCCAGCCTTGCTGCAGGGCGAACCTGGATTGCCTAGTCAAACCCGTGACGAACATGATCGATCCGGTTCCAGCAGCGCCTGGTCCCAAAGCCAAGCCGCGGACCCGTTCCTGTGTGTGTCGCAGCATTCGTCCCAGCGAGAGGAGGGAAACGAGCAGCAGAGGAGGCAAAACGCTGATGGGGAAGGAGGGGGAAGGAGGTGCGATCTAGCAGCAGCTGTGGAGAGAACTCTCTCTCTCTCTGTGTGTGTGTGTGTGTGTGTGTGTGTGTGTGTCTGTGTGTGTCTGTCTGTCTGTCTGTCTGTCTGTCTGTCTGTGTGTCTGTCTGTACACTCACTCACACTGAGCAAACTGTATTGTTGAATGTAAAAAAAGCACTTCATATATATATATATATATATATATTTATTTATTTTGTCATTTGTGTCATAATGAATAATATTTACATGTCTGATGTCAATACAGTTCAAAATAAAAGAATTGAGAGCGAGTTCTGCCTGATATTGTGTGCTGTGTACATAAATGCCATTTTCTGCAATTTCTTTTCTCAGAGAGACCTTTTGGGTGAAAACAGGGTGTATATAAATGGCTATAAGTAGAGTACAGAACATGCTAAAAGCTCACTTTTTTTCCCCTGGTGAACCCAGAGACGTACATCTTCATTTAGAGGTATTGCAAATCACTCTGGTGCTAATAGATAATTTACTGTGGGTCTTGAAAGATGACCAACAATTATGAAAATCTTTGGCCTGTGCTAAATATTGGCAGTCCTAAACTGGCGGTGAAAGAGTTAATAGCGATGTAAAAATTACGATAACCATTGTATTAGCTTAGTTTAATGTCATTTTATGGATTTCCGTTTTGGAATCCTAACAACAATTGTTGTTGCTAACTATCGATAGTCAGTAGCCGTGCTGGTGCGGTCAAGCCATATTATTATTATTATATTATTATAACATTGTTAACGTTGTTACGAAATGCCATAATTCTCGGTGGTAATGTCGTTGTTGAGTTGTTTTTATCAAGATACAGCCTACATGTAATGTTTGCACAGACATTTTCGTAAGATGACCGGGCTAGTGTTATCTCCCAGGCTACGCACCACAAAACAAGTGGGGGCTAGAATGACCGTGCTTTCCGACGTGAGGGCTGGATTGACTGCAGTGTTTATCTAATGATAGATCGTTAGATAAAAAACATGGGAGATAACTGCAAACTATTATCACATGAACACGGTAGTCAGTAGTTACAACATCCAGCAGTGCCGATAACATGTTTCGGTTTAACTGATGACCGTGTTAACTCGGCTACGTTGCAACGTTAGCAATGTTATAATATAATATAATATAATATAATATAATATATTATAATAATAATAATATGGCTTGACTATCGATAGTTAGCAACAACAAATGTGTTAGGCTCCAAAACGGAAATCCATAAAATGACATTTAAACTAAGATAATACAATGGTTATCGTAATTTCTACATCTATATTATCAAGGAAATATTTGTAGGGATGCTTTTTTCCTCTTGTTTTGAATTGACAGACTGGACGGAGCTTTGGCATATTGCTGCCCCCCACAGTCTGAAGACGTATCTGCCTTTAAGGGCTGTCCCATTTTGAAGTCACAAGATAGCCCTTAACACTTAGTTTTGAGGGCTACTAAGATTGAGGGTTGAGCTTGAGGGTTAAGATTGAGGGTTAAGAAAATAATTGGGATTGGGCCTTAGAGTGAAAAAAATATGCCTTATCGCAAGTGAAATAACTCCGCCCCTGAAGGTCGTAGAGGCGTGTTTTTTGGATCACCCTTGGTCACTTTAGCGGGGGTGGGAGGAGTTACATATTTGAATAAATTATAGACTTGAATAAATTAATAAATTAAAATAAATTATTTTTAACATGAGTTTTTGAGGATGGTACGCGTACCATCGTGGCTTTCGGCCCCTATCCTAACCCTAACCCTAACCCAGGGTGCTGTTTTTTTTTGTTGTTGTTGCTGCTGCTTATAGCACATTGGCCCAGCCACCACCGGGGGGGGGGGGGGGGGGTCACTGTGGAGCACATGTCTCCTGCGGTGCACAACGCTGAATTTCACCGTTTGTGTATCGGGGGGATGTACATGTTCAGCAACCGCTAGAACTCGGATGTTGGGATTGTCTACCTCTACATTGTCACCAGTACTGCACTAGGCAGTTTTCTCTCCAACACCGCCACCGAATATTTTCTTGGTTGGTGCGGTGTTTCTGGTACCGAAAATTATCCAGAACTAATATTTTGCCTCCTCGGTCTCCAGTTATTATTTTCGCCATTTGTCACTACCTAAACAGACGGTTGGCTCTCAAAATTTTAGAATGCTTGCTTCTGCCTAAACGGCGTGGTGTTGCGTGGTGAAACCTAAACTTATCCCGCCTTAAAGGGACACACAACTCAAATTGACTTTTATTTTTATTTTTAACCAATACATTGATTGATTGATTGATTGATTGAAACAATTTATTTCAAACAGTTAAAACAATACATAAAGTGAAAAAAACAGTAAACATAACAGTCTAATAGACTTCAACAAAAGGAAAATACATAAACTCAAACATAAAAAAGGCGAACTGTTTGAAAAGGGGCAGGAAGAAGCCTAGGCTTTTTGAGTCCTGCCCCCAAATCATTCATAAACACATTCATACATCCCTATATAAGCATATCCACAACCATCCTTCACTTCACCCCCAGGACCCCACACCCACTGCCCAGAGACAGCGCACCTTTTTCAGCGTGACTCCATACTACAGTGCACTGCCTCGGGTCTCTGGCTCTCTCTGGCTCATCTTGAAAATATGTGGTTCGGCTTGCAAAAGTTCCAGTTTCAGAGCCGCATTTAAATGAGAAATAAATACACAATTTAACTTTGAATGGCTTTTTTTTTATGGCGCTGAGGAACCATCCTGTTGCAGGACTTCCTTACCTATGTGCGGAACACATATCTCCATCCTGGAGCACTCTTCCCACCAGCAATGTGGAATGTATTCCACAGAAACATGGACCAAAGGACCAATAACCATATTGAGTGTAAGTCCTTTATTAAAACTGTTGATTCTCTGAACGAATTCCCTGTCATCATTATGTCATTAATCTAATTTCACATGAATAATGATATATAGGCTACTCTTATTAAATATTGTCTTTTAATTAAAACAGGGCCTGTTGTTATTTTTTCTGAAGAATTCTGACTCAAAATTAATGATTTAAAAGTACAATAAAATCAATGTATTAATTAAAGCCAAATCATTGTCAACATTTTCAAATAACATTGAAGTTATAATTCTGTCTTTTTGGTTTAGCTTATCTGATCAACACACAAGACGATGTATTTCCCAATGTTTTTTTATATTATACATTTTTTATTTCATTAATATAGAGCTTGTGGACTGCAGAACTTATAAGGGAAATTAATCATTATTCCACATGCAAAAACACTTCGGAAAAATATATTTAAAGCAGATTGCCACAATTTTCTCGCCCTTATTCACCAGAAGTATAATGCATAACACATTTGTTGAGACAAAATGTGATGAGCAACAACAACAAATCAATCCACAAGCTATTAATGCTATATAGGCTGTGAAAAATACAATATCTTTTCATTCAGATAAATTGAGCTGAGAGGTCAAGGGGCCCCTTTGAAACTTTCCCTCGCCAAAGTTTTACCTATGTTTGGAGCATTATTTAAATTTTACACAGCATGCTTTGTAGCTATGTAGCAATAGGCTACATATTTTGTACATGGCTCAAAGCACATTAGTTTCTTTAATTGACTTTTTATTTAATTAAAACAATAATTTTTTACATCTTGAAAATATGTGGTTCGGCTTGCAAAAGTTCCAGTTTCAGAGCCGCATTTAAATGTGAAATAAATACACAATTTAACTTTGAAACAACAGTATTTATTGTGTTTATTGTGTATGGATGTTTCTGATGTGCTATGGGGCAGTATATGCCTCACGTTTTCCTGGCACAATGCCACGATACGAAAGTTTTCCCTAGCAATTTGTAACATTTATACAGGCTAGAGAAGCATCTGTCGGCCACGTAGTGAATTTTGATTAGGGCGATCACTAACTATTCATATGAGTGTTCCTCCGCATGTTCTGTTTTGATCTAAAACAGTTAAACAGTGTTATTTTTCCTTTTATATGACTAGATTGTGATAGAAAAAAAGGTCAAACTTTTTTACACCGGCTGTCTGTTTTAGCTTGCGGCTCTTATTTATCAAATACAATAGCCTAATACCAAACTCAAAAACACATTAACTGTAGGCTAAATTCTAACTTCATAAAATGAACAGAACGGATACCCTAATATGACAATGAAAATATATAGGCAATGAAAACAAATAGGCCTGCTTTAAGAATTAATAATTAATTAATGGCTTTCTTTAGCGGAGAAATCACCTCCACCGACAGCTAATAGGTGGCAGCCAGCAGTTTCTCACCAGTTCTTACTTACTCTATACTTTCCCTGCGGCTAGGCTATATCAAGCGAAATTAAACAATATATTTGAATGGCTTTACAGAACTTGTGCATGGCTGTGGGTTACAGTATATAGGCAGAGGCGATTTGTGCTGCGTGAATGTTGCAAATATTGATCTCTCTCTCTCTCTCTCTCTGAAAAATGTAGGCTAATATGTTGCTGCTGCTGCTGCGCAGTCACCAACTTATAATTTATTTTTACTGTCAGACTCGAATGTGTGCATATATCTGAGCCTATTAGACTCGAGCTTTCCCTCATGCAGTCTTTCAATGAAGTCTCACAACCTCGAGATATTGCTGTTTGCACTCGCCGACTCGCCCCGCATATGAGCGGGGGAACATAGGACCCTTTTTCGGGAGCGGGGAACATAGGACCCGGGGAACATAGGACCATTTTTCGGGAGCGTGGAACATAGGACCCGGGGAACATAGAACCCTTTTTAGCAGGAGCGGGGAACATACAGTAGAACCCGGGGAACATAGAACCCGGGGAACATAGGTACGCTCCCCTATCAGTGACGGCGCGCACACCTGAATGCAAATCACAACATGAAGTTACAGCGCATATAAATTAGCCTGATTATCAATTCAAAAGAAAAAGAGTGGCAACATGTTGCTGGCTACAGTAAATGCATGACTAGCGCAACAGAGGAAAAAAAGGAAATAAAACCTGTCCGATTCAGAGATGGAGGGGAAAAAAGTGGGATTTGGTGCGAGAATGTCATGTATAATATGACATTGCACCTGAAACATGTATTACTCACTGTATTCACTTCAGTCAGCAGCGCCGAGGCACACCGCTGCGCGGTAGTGATGCGCGGGCCGCAGTTATAACCGCGCTGACCGCGGATATCCCGGGCGGGCGGGTGGGCCGGATCATAAAAATAAACATTCTGATTAATAGCGGATGGGTTGCGGGCGGTTGAAACGATGTATCATTAATGAGGAGCAATAATATGAATTACGTTCTCTAGTCTATGAATGTATTTTAAGCTACATTTTTCGTCAGGCACATTCTTAGTCGCCTATTATTTTTTTTATTTTTTATTTTTTTTAGCCTTTATTTATACAGGGAAGCACTTGAGAGCGAGCTCTCATTTCCAAGAGCGCCCTGTTACAAAAGAACATATACAGAAGTTACAGACAGACAAGATTACAATATTCACACTCAAAAACACGAGCATTCCTCCTGCAGAGTGCTCTGTGAGAGCGCTTTGAAGGCTTCAAAGGAGACAAAGTGGTCCAATTTCAATGTGTTCTGAAGACTGTTCCATTTGTCTGGGGCATAATAGGAAAAGGCAGTCTTGCCTTGCTCCGACCTCACACGCGGAGTAAACAGTCTGATGTGAGAACGTGAGCGTGTTTGATGACTTATGTTGATATGGGTGAGGAGTGAGGACAGGTACAAGGGGAGCTTTCCGGTTAGAGCTTTATAGATGAACAATAAGCAGTGTTGCTCTCTTCCAACCGTCAGGGAGGGCCAACCCACCTTATTATATAAAGTGCAATGATGTGTACGAAAGCCGTCACCTGTGATGAAACGCAGAGCACTGTGATATACTGCGTCTAGCGGCTTCAAAATGGAGGGTGAGGCGTGCATATATAAAATGTCTCCATAATCGAAAATCGACATTATTAGTGACTGTACTAAAGATTTTCTAGTAGAAAGTGAGAAACAGGATTTGATCCTATACAGAAAACCTATTTTTATCCTCAGCTTTTTTGTAAGGTATTCTATATGAGTGTGAAAAGAGAGTTTTGAGTCCAGCCAGATGCCGAGGTATTTATAGGAATTAACTTGATCTATCTGTTCGCCCTGAAGTGTACGGATGTAAATGTTGTTGCTGGGAATAGGGGATCTTGAGAATGACATCCATTTTGTTTTCTTTGAATTTAGGACTAGTTTGAGGTCAAGCAGAGACCGTTGGAAGGTGTCAAAAGCAGTCTGTAGACTTGCAGCGGCCTGTGCAGGAGTGGGCCCGAAGCAATATAGAATTGTATCGTCGGCGTAATAGTGGACAAAACTATGACCGGAGGGGGAGTAAATACTATTTATGTATAGGGTAAAAAGGATTGGGCCGGAGATAGATCCTTGCGGGATGCCATTGTCAATTAAGAGAGGACTGGATTTGTTGTTACCGACAACAACAGCCTGCTTTCTCCCAGAGAGGTAGCTGGAGAACCACCTGATGGAAAGATCGTCCAGGCCGATGGAGGACAGTTTATTTAATAAAATTCCATGATTCACTGTATCAAAGGCTTTGGAGAGGTCAATGAATAGGGCAGCGCAATGCTGGCGGCTGTCGAGGCAATTCAGAATATTGTTTATAACTAATGATGTGGCGGTAATGGTGCTATGACCGGGTCTAAACCCTGATTGATGGGGATGAAGGATATTATATGTGTCTAAGTAGTCCCGAAGTTGTTGATTCGCCAAGGTTTCCAGAACCTTGGCTAAGCAGCACAGCCTAGAAATGGGACGATAGTTATCCAGGTCGCTGGGGTCACCTCGTTTAAGCAGGGGTGTGACCTGAGCAGTTTTCCAGATAGATGGAATTTCACCGGAAGTGAATGTCAAGTTGAAGATGTGGGCAAGCGGAGCGGAGATCAACTGAGCACTAAGGCGTAGGAGAGATGGGGCTATGTCATCCTCGCCTTTAAATTTCTTAATGTTTAAATGTGAGAGGGTTTTGAGGACTTCATGGTTATCTAATTGTCTAAATGAGAAACTATCAATGAGGGTGAAGGGAGGTGGTGTGATCGCGTGCATTCGTGTTTGGTCATGGGTATGAGTCACGGGAGCAGAACTGGCAGAATGCCTGTCAAATAGATGACTAGCAGATGCTAAGTGTTGATTAAATGTATCACATATCTGCGATTTGTCCGAGATGACTCCATTCTCACCGTTGATCTGAGGAGGGAGAGCGGAGGTGGGCGTGGTTTTCATTGATTTAATGGTTTTCCAAAAACTGGCTGTGTTTCCTTGAGCGTTAGTGAGGGAGGTTAAGTAATAATTGGATTTGGCTTTCCTGATTATACTGATGCAATTGTTCCATAGCTTACTAAAATGTGACCAATCTGTCGGGGTGCCGGTGGATCTGGCAATGGACCAGGCGGAATCTCGGAGTCGCAAGGCAGATGAAACTTCATCTGTGAACCAGGGACTCGTGCGATTTTTTACTCTAAAGTTTTTATAGGGGGCGTGTTTATCAGTGATAGTGGTGAAAATATGAGAAAAATGTTTCAAAGCTAATTCTGGGTCGGGGATTAAGGATAATCGATTTAGGTCTGAGTGAAATAGATCATGTACAAAACCCTGTTCCGAGAAGTCTTTGAAATTGCGTTTTTTGGTGACATGGCCTTTGGGTATGGACATTTTTGATGTCCTGACACAGGCTATGGGGCAGTGATCACTGACGCTCTGGGGGAAAACGCCGCTCTGGGGGTATTTGAGGGGTCTGTTGGTTAATATGATATCAATCAAAGTAGATTTCAAAGGGTTTTTTACGTTTGGTCGTGTGGGGTGATGAATGTGTTGAGAGAGGTTTAGTTCCAGGCAAAGCTGTTTTAAACTGGTGGAAGTCTCTGAGATCCAGTCCAGATTCAAGTCACCCAAGACTACTAATTCAGAGGAGACGAAGTTAGACAACATATTCCAAAGGTCGATTAGAGCTGATTTTGGTGCAGAGGGTGGGCGGTAAATGCCAATGACAACGATATGGGCGTCGCCTCCTACACAGATATCCAGTACTATACACTCAAAACATTTTGGGATGGAGGAGGCTGAGAGAGCGCAGGTGACTAAGTGTTCTCGAGTGTAAATAATGACCCCGCCCCCTTTGGCCCTCCTATCAATTCTGAAGAGATTGAAACCGGATAAGGCAACATCAGAATCCAGAACTTTGCTACTCAACCATGTTTCTGAGATGACAAGAATGTCTGGGGTGGTGTCATTAACTAAAACAGAAATGAAGTCCATTTTGGGGAGAAGGCTCCTGATATTTAAATGTAAGAGCTTCAAGCCACAAGAAGCCCGAAACTCCTGTGGCGAATTCAAGTCATGTAACATGTCAGGCCTGGGGGCACAAGGAGCAGGATTTGCCGGGATGAGTCTCAGATTATCCTCTGTAACGCCCCTTGGTCTCAAAACATGTCGAGGAAGACGCATAACACTGGGGGATAAGACAACGATAGCGTGGAAGTCGGGATCATGAACACAAGGACCTGAGGTATGCTGTGAAATGGCTACAGATTGGAGGGAGAGATGAGCTGTAGGCTGTGGTACCGGGGGTGGGCAATAGGGGGAGCTGGTGCAGGGGATGGGCACAATACTGACCGGGTATGAGGCAGGTGAGGAAGAATGCTGGAGGTGCTCTGAATACAGTCATGCGCGTGGGAGGGAATGAACCTCATGCTGGACGTTGCAAAGCAGTAGGTCCCCCAAAGGACCCACGGCCGTAAACCAAACAATACAGCCATGTGCTAGGTTCCACTCGTCCATATATGGTCAATGATGTCACTCAAAAAGGAATCTCCGCTGAAGACGTGTTTGAAGAGAAGACGCGTTCATATTTTCCCATACAATGAGGCAATCAAGTAAACTAAACTTAAAGCTATACAGATGCAGCCAGCCAAACTGAGACCACTCCCCCGCGACTGTCCTGCGCGCAAGGTGCGGCAGTGCTGCGGTGGGAATATTTTTTTTTCACCTTGGAAGTCCACTTCTGTTTTCACCCACCAGGAGGCGCAAAAACACACCGTCTGATTAGCTTTCTGAAAGACTGACTTCGCCCTGTGATTCGCCTGCCTCTCAGAGCAGTCCACCGTCAGTAGCCTAGTACACAGTACACAGGAAAAACTGGAGGGTATTTTTCCCAGAGTAAATATTATTTTCCTCTCAAATAGTAATATTTAATCCTTTTGGAGCATAATTATTACCTGCAGGCAATAGAGTGAGCGCAGAGTTCCAGACAAAATTATGTTACTACTAACTAATGCCCACTTTATTTTCCATTCGGTCGCCATTTTTCTCCTCCCGGCCTATACAGTAGCGTTCTGTAGCGTATCTGGAAGGCCTTTTCTTCACTTGATGGATCAAATGCCAGGTAAGTTTATTATTATTGATTAACATGTGTCAGGTTAAACTGATTTGCAACATTACAGGTACAGTTACCTACATGTAACGCTAGCCATCTGTTCAAAGGGCTGGGCTGGGCTGATAACATGCTAACGTAGCGCTACGTTAGCATGCTAATGCTACGTTAGCATCGGACTGACTAATTAAACCTCTTTTTAGTGGTTTATCGACAGTAAGTTATTAACGCCAGGTGGGTCGGTGCAACACGAGTATTAAATTGCTAGCGGACTTTAAGACACGTGTGTTTTGCTCTGAACAGAGTGGCACGTGTGGTTGACTGAGTCTAAACAGAGGACTGTAGGGTGACAGTTTTACTAGCGGCAGATGGACATAAAAGTCTATACAGGTCATGTGCACCTACTGTATGTGCAGTGAATATGCCACTGTCTCGGACGGTCTTATCACTATACTGCCTTATTGCTTATTGTTTTTGCACTCATTGTTATATTTGTACTATGTCGTAAACGGAGTCCACAGCACAAGAATTTCACACGTGATACTTGTACCATGGAGTGACAATAAAAATCTTGAATCTTGAATCTTGAAGTTAATTTGACACACTCCTCATAATGCACAAGTTGTACTGTATATCTTAACTAGTAACTGTTAAAATGGTAGGGCTGTCCCAGAGTCTATTTTTTCAAATACAAATAGACTCTCGGTTCCCAGATTGATTCAAACATAATATTTTGAATGCATTCCCCCCAGCTGGAGAAGCCGGATATAAGCTCTTATTAGGGATGCACGATAATTATCGGACCGATAAATTATCGGCCAATATGGCCATTTGCGTTATTATTTATTATTCCGATAATGGCCTTTTTCCGATAAATTATCCGATAATAATCCTGCTTTATTTTTTGCCTCGGAAGCGGAGCTTTTGTTGTCGCACATTCGTGACATCACAGCTGCGACGCAAACATGGCTGCTGCCAGTATGCTGCAGTTTCAGAATTATCAAGCTACTGTAATTTGCAATCCATGTCCCACACAGGTTCCGAGAGGAGGGGAAACCAATAAGCTGGCATTACGTTAAACCAAAGCTGGCGATGATGCAGCGGATATGTTTGTTGTTATTGTTAGCGAGTTTTGTTAGCATTAGCTCGTCGTGCGGCCTACCCTGCAGACTCGTCCGCTTGGCAGACAAAATGCTTGTGACATTTACAGTCTGTGGCTTGTGATCAAACAGCCCCGCAAAAGCACTTAATACACAGAGCTGGCGTAAACTTATAGAAACTAATGGAAACCCCTTTACCCGAAATGAAACATCCAGGGATTGTGTATTTAACTCGCAACCACTCGCTAACGTTAAGCTAACCGCGCTAGTTAGCGTTAGCTGCTGGACCATAGTGCTGGACAGAGCCATCTAACAGCCAATAATGAAAACAAAGGCGCAGTCGCGCGCACATTAGGCTACATAAAAAGCATCAGTCAGTCAACATAGGGTTCTTTTCTTTAATCTGGTGGCAGCATTTTTCAGTAAAAAGTGAAACGACACAGATGGTTTATATAGTGCCTGCCCCATTCATTGGGCCCAGGCTACAACTCACTGAGAACTGGAACCCATGCAAAATTTTAACAGATCAGTATGACAAGTCTAAATTACTATGCCTTTTGTCATTGTGTTTTATCTGCAGACTAAGCAGCTTGGCTTTCCGTTATATAAAAGCCTTTATTTTTGTATTGACTATAATTGAGTGATACACTTTATTAAAACAATCATATTATATCAGAAGTTTTCTTCGTTTTGCGTTCACAGTGATGTCAGTTAGATTTGGTTAGGTCAGAACTATGCTCACTACATCCATACATATACCCTAACCCTTTTTTAACCCCAGGTGTGCATAAAATACAGGTTAAAAACTAAAAATATATATATATATATATTTTTTTATATAATAATTATCGGTTATATCGTATCGGTTATCGGCCAAGAAGAATATATTTATCGGTTATCGTATCGGCTCTAAAAATCCATATCGTGCATCCCTAGGCTCTTATTCTAACAGCTGGAACACAGTGTCTGCGTGAGCAGTGCGTGTGCGCTGCAGAACTGTTTTTAATTTTGTTAACAGGTATTCTATCTTGTCTGCAGATTGAGCAGGATTTCACTCTGATGTCTCAGAGACGGAGAGAAGCCAGAGCAAGCCGCCGAAAGACAGCACGCAGCAGCCGACAGCCAGCCACGTCCCAGTCTGTGTGAGTACCTCACCTTGATACTGTATAGTGTCACTGTCTGTCTAGTCGGGAGTTCCTGCAATAAAGCCACAAGTTACGTTAATCTGCATTCTGCAATCACAGTATTGCAGTTTTCTTACTGTGGGATTCGACACCCGTACTCGGCAGCATCTTGAAATTGAATGTACATGTAACGTTCCCAATTCTATATATTAAATTCTAATATGTGTGTCAGTCTTTTCCAGTTTGAAAAAGACTGATATATTTCTACTCTGTTATCCCCCCCCCCCCCCCCCCCCCCACACACACACACACACCAGGTCCAATAACACAGACAAACCCACGCTGGATGATGTCCATCGAAAAACAGGTGCTGGTTGAACGGCCTTTGTGCTTGGGCTGGCTGTAGTCTTCTCCTCCTACTATAACTTCAACCTGCAGTACCAACATGATGGAGCATGCATGCTGGAGAGAGGTACAGTAGGACCTTCTTCTTCCTCTGACACAAGAACATTGGCACAGCAGTCTGAATGAAATTGAATGTAACGTTCCCAATTCTATGTATTAAATTCTAAAAAAACGACCCTCAAAATTTGGGAAGGCTAAGCCACACAACTAGCTCGTTATAATCTAACGTCATGCTTTGAAAGGCGACTTTACGACGATGAGCCAAGGCAACGCTGAGTCACATTTTCGAGCAGCCCCCGTCAGCCGACGGCGCCCCCTCCCCGTAGGACGGCGCTCCACCCGCCGTCATACGGGGAGCACGTGGCGAGGCTCTGACGGACGACCATGTTTAGGCCTTAAGAGTGACAGGGTTGTCTTTACCTTTCACACGCCATGTGAAATGTACTGTACAACATTTTCATTGTTTTAAGCCTAACCTAATTGCTAACCCAAACCATAACCCTTAACCTTAACCTTAAAGAAGAACTCACCCAAAAAACTACTGATTTCTTTTGCACATACTGTAATCTGACACATATCTGAGAACTGTAAACATGCACTAATTACACACATTCCACATGAACTCAGAATCAACTCTCAATAACTGTCAAACTAACTGAATGTCTGCAAAACTGTTTACAGCCAAATAAATCAGCATTGTTTTTTGGTGGACTGTCACCTTAACCAAATTGTTTTACTTGTCTAAACATAACCAGACTATTTTAGGTTTTTACAAATAAGACACTTCCTATATAGCCACGAAGCTCTCGAAAATATCAAATCCCCTAGGGCAATAGAAACGCTGTTGATCAGTCTCCAAATTAATAACTCAGTGGACAAACCCATATCCAGCATGTAAAATGGAATGGTAAAATGGACTGCATTTACTTTTCACATACAGTATAGTCACGCCGAGGGACTTCACAAATAGTCAACATAAGACGCTTTGGATACAGTATGTCACATTCATAAATTTATGTCACCTGAAAGAAGAATATTTTTGTGTTTCTACATTGTTTTTCAGAGTCTGCCTGTAAGCAGTGTCGTCCAAAGCAAGAAGAGTGGCGAGATGGTCTCAAAGCGGCATCAACAACTGCAATTGTGTGTACGCTCATCAAGAAGCTTTCGGACTTCAAGTGGGCCTTCTTTTGATCTTTTACACATACATACTGTACACTCATTCTGAACTGCTGACCGATGTTCCAATATGATGTTTTCTACAAGACTGATTACAGTGTGACCACTTGCCATAGCGTTCTTACTGGAAAAAGTGTGTTGGGTGTGAACGCCACCTTAGAGTGAAACAATGTTATGTTCTTTAGGCCAGAGGTCAGGCCAGGGACCCCCTCATTCTGATTTGACCATCGCCACTTGTCCTCTAAAAGCTGGTAGACTCATAATCAGGGAACAAAGAAATGTTAAACATCCTACTGTTCAAAGTCACTGGATGGATGTAGAGAACAAGTTCAACAAACATGTGACATTAATGTTGTAATTAATGTCAAGATGATCAGCATTGCGCCTTTACAACTGAAAATGCCAACGAGTGTTCCACTTGTTCCACATTATTTTAATAAATATTTGAACATGAATGAATAGTGTTGCTTTGTCATTATTGTTATTATTAATTATCTAATAATTAAATACACGAAAATCCCATTTTCAAAAGGCTAATAGCCTATTGTCATTGTATTCTGTATAGTTATGATTATTCTTATTATTTATTATGTCACGGGTGCACGTGTGTGTGTGTGTGTATAGTTAATGAAAATCTGTATGTACATTGCTCGTACACGACTAAGACATTAATACACATTATGCAGTTAGAACAAAGAACGAGGAACACATTTGCTATGTTGCTATGTAGTAAGTTTTATTAAAATGTAAGAGAATAAAATTGTAGTACAGTACAATTGAGTACAGTAGGCCTACAGTATCACCAAAAAATTGTCTCTCTGTAGGCCTACCTGTTTGGCCTCTAAAAAATGCCATGTGTAAAAGGCTATCAAAAGTCTTCTCAGGCTGTATAAAAAAACATAAAAAAAAAAACTACAGTACAGTATACTGTATGTCCCCTCTGCCAGGATCACTTCCCACTGTGGCATCCATTGTTCTTGACAATCAGGGGGAGAACTTTAGCTAAACCATTAATCAGATTGTCGCATGTTTGTTGGGACAGTTTGTTGTACCAAAAGTCGTTGATGCCAGAAATCAGCGCGTCTTTGCTCTTCGGTTTGATCACTCTTCGTATGTGATCTTTCAGAAGATGCCAAACGATTTCGATTGGATTCAAATCAGGAGATTCTGGGGGGGTTCGGATCCAGTTGATTCCCTCTGCTTGGATACAGGCTCGAGCGGCGGAGTGCTTCGGATCGTTGTCCTGGAAAAAACGATGGTATGGGCCAAAGTTTTTTCGAATGTATGGCCCTGCACTCGCCTTGATGATGGACTCCTCGAAGAAAATTCTGTCCATTATTCCCTCGAAGATGACCAACGGCCCGGGCCCATGCCGTGAAATTGCACCCCAGCAGTGAAGCTTGCTAGGGTGCTTAGGGGTGGGTTTGGGAGCGAAGCGGCCCTTCTTGGTAAAAGTGAACCTTGCAAAGTGTTCCAAGGCCACAGTCGTCTCGTCAGTGAATATGACGTCATCCCAGACCTCATTTGTGTCGATCCATCGCAGAGCCTGGGCGAGTCTCAACTCTTTGTTTTTCTCTCTAATCATTGGGGTGAAGCAGGTGGGGTTATAGTTCCATTTCAGTTGCTGCCGAGCTCTGCGTATGGACGATGCGCTGATGCAGATCCCCAGATCTTCGTCGAGTTTGTCGTGGACTTGTCTCGCTACCAGCTCGTCATTCTCGTCTGTGATGTTGTCAATGGCAACTAGCACATTGCTGAAGAACAGAAAAGATAACAAAATTAATGCAATGAACCGATAATAATTTCACAAGATTCAAATGTGTTAAAGTGTTATAGTTCCCTATAGCAACATAAACTGTATATAGGCTACTTACTCAAACATTTTCCGCTTCCGTGGACGCGAAGGTGCCTTGACTATGAAATGGCGTATTATTGTCTGGCGGCTTACATTGACTCCAACCGCAGCAAGATGTTGCCGTATCTGGGCTGTGGTTTTTCCTGACGCACGAAGATAGCGGATGTCCACGCTATGCTGCTTACAAACCCTCATTGTATTTTGGTTTTGGTTTTGGATAGGATCAGTGTAGTAGTAGTAGTAATCTTGGTACCAGTGAATCATTTTACCCCTGCTATATACTGTAGGCCTACTGTCTGAAACCACGCCCCACTCCATATGGTCGGTTACGCCTCCAACACAACCCACCATCATCAAGCAAGGCCGCTCTATCTGCCTGTTTGTCTCTCTGCCAGTGCCCGCATGTCTGTTTAGTGTGCGTGTGTGTGTGGCATGTCATTTTTAACGCTGTTCATAACGAGCAGAGCGTGTTTAGGCTATCGTACGGCTCCGTCCCCAAATTAATTTTCATCGTCCCTGACGCTACTGTGCGCCCACACTGCGGAGTGGATAGGAGCTGACTGACTCTGACTGATAAGCTATCAAAGTTTTGTGGGGAGAAATACATTTCAAACTAGTCAGATATGACTTGAATGTCATAAAATAAATCACCCACAGTGATTGACGACAGTCCGACCACTATTTTGACTGCGCGGCTTTATGTAGCTTAACAAAGGCATTTTTGGCACATTGCCACCCCTCGTTGTCAATGGACTCCGTTAAAACATGTTTTTTGAAGTCTCCAGATTTGTCGCTAACATGATGCAGCCAATTCTATTGTGTGACTGTGCATCCACACTGTGGAGAGGATAGGAGCTGACTGACTGATAGGCTATCAAAGTTTTGTGGGGAGAAATAAATTTAAAACTAGTCAGATATGACTTGATTTGTTTTTGTTTGGTTACAAATTCGCTAAAGCTGTTTTTGATAGATGCTACTGCGAAAAAACGGCTCATATCCAGTTGTTTCTTAACAAAGACCCCTCATGTTTAGAGAGGCAAAACCTGAAAATATCCTGTTCTCTCTAGCAGGACATGATCCAGAATTCATGATTAAAAGGCACTTAAGATGTTGGCTTTCTTATTATATCTAACAGCCAATCTACAGTAACAGCCAATGTCATTTTTATGGAAACTTGTACAGTAGCCTATGACTCCTGTCTCCTTAGTGTGAGGTGGCTATTTGCTGTGAATAAAGCTTGACTTTTGAACTTGATTTGCTGATCCTTTCTTGATGATGAAACAACTGTAAAAAAATAAATAAATGAATGTGGGTTTAGAGAAAACTTTATTTCAGATTACAACATTATTTCCCAGGGGGCCATACTGACTTACATCAAGTAAGTGAAGGGCCACACGGAATGTACGGAATGTACACTCGTCAGCCCCACCCAGCCAGGTGTTTTCCTTCTCAAAGGCCATGATTGTCCATGTAAATTAACCACTCAACAGTCAATGTCTCAATGTCCTTCCATGAGTGCCTGCTACATTTCACTTTTGTGGGGAGAAAATTAAATAAATTTAAAACTAGTCAGATATGACTTGATTTGTTTTTGTTTGGTTACAAATTCGCTAAAGCTGTTTTTGATAGATGCTACTGCGAAAAAACGGCTCATATCCAGTTGTTTCTTAACAAAGACCCCTCATGTTTAGAGAACTGAGCTTCTGTCACCTGTGAGAGACACTTTCCATTTGGCACTGTCGCCGACGCCGACGCCCACGCCCACGAGGAGAAACACTCGACATGCGGCTATTGAAACAATGCCTGACATCACGTTGCAGAGTATTACAGTGGATGAGGAGTCGGCATTGTTCAATCAGTACCCACAGAACCCGGACGCATATGCAGCAAACATATTCATGCTACTGGTCGACTTCAACGTGTACCATCAGGATTTCGTTCACAAAGTGAACTGGAAGGGAGGTCACGGCAAACACGCATTGCCGAAGAACCTCAAGGCAAAGGTGCTTGACATGGTGAAGGCGAAATACGCGACTTATGTTGTAAAACATATTCGTGATCGGATCAATGAACGTCTCCGTAACCCGAGAAACGTAGATCCGAGGGCACGTCACGACCCCCTCCGCTAAACAGACTGACTGTTTTACTGTTGCCTATACTGTACAGCCTGATACTTTTCTGATAGCCTTTTCACATGGCATTTTTTTTTTAGGCCTAAACAGGTACAGAGAGACATTTTTTTTGTGATAGGCCTACTGTACTCAATTGTACTGTACTGTACTACATTTTTTTTTCTCTTACGTTTTAATAAAACTTTAGTAACATAGCAAATGTGTTCCTCGTTATTTATTCTAACTGCATAATGTGTATTAATGTCTAGTAGTGTGTACGAGCAATGTACATACAGATTTGTATTAACTGCACACACACACACACACACATATCATAATAACTACATAATACAATGACACAATAGGCTATTAGCCTTTTGAAAATGGGACTTTTATGTTCATTTTATATCATGCTTGTCAAATGCAAGAGATCACTGCATGGCATGCTATCAAAACGATTTTGATTCCCTACTGAAAAATCCAGCTAGAACCAGCTTCAAATTGTAGCTGGTCATTAGCTGGTCTTGCTGGATTTAGCTGGTGGGCCAGCTTGCTCATGCTGGTTTAACTGGTGATTAGCTGGTTGACCAGCATGACTATGCTGGTGAGATGGCTTCAGACCAGCATGACCATGCTGGTCATGCTGGTGAGATGGCTTCAGACCAGCATGACCATGCTGGTCTGACTGGTGAGATGGCTTCAGACCAGCATGACCATGCTGGTCTAACTGGTGAGATGGCTTCAGACCAGCATGACCATGTTGGCCTAACTGGTGAGATGGCTTCAGACCAGCATGACCATGCTGGTCTAACTGGTGAGATGGCTTCAGACCAGCATGGCCATGTTGGTCTAACTGGTGAGATGGCTGGTCTAACTGGTGAGATGGCTTCAGACCAGCATGACCATGTTGGCCTAACTGGTGAACTGGGTTCAGACCAGTATGACTATGTTGGTCTAACTGGTGAGATGGCTTCAGACCAGCATGCCCATGCTGGTGTAACTGGTGAGATGGCTTCAGACCAGCATGACTGCTCACTTTTAATACAATATGATTGCTTTTACTATAGTATTACTTAAGTGTATTTTGTTGTTGTTGCTTTAGACACAAACATGGTTGGACTTGGACTTCAATCCAAATTTATTTAACAAAATACTGTAGGTTCATCAGGTACAAAGAGGACTACAGTGTCATGTGTTCTATTAGGGGGTCTACAGAATGAATAATCTCAGTATTTGCAACAAGTCTCTGTAAAATGTTTTTAAAAGCAGAGATATTTTGGACATCTTAAACATCTGTACTGTAAAACCATCCTCATCCTGACCATCCTCATCGCTGTGCTGTGGACCATCCTCATCCCAACCATCCTCATCGCCATGCTGTGGACCATCCTCATCCTCAGTGTCTGATGTGTTGATTGACGTGTCAGGCAGGCTGGTTTGGTTCTGTGCTGCAAGTCTAATGCGCGCTCCTCTTGACAGAGAGGTAGCAGGAACTGGTTCGAGGAATTCCTTGTAGCACCTCTTCCGTGAATTGTCATCCTCGGTATTGTTCTGTGAATCGTCATTGTTGTCCTGTGAATCATCCACAATGCTGTGCTGTGGCCTATCCTCAATGCTGTGCTGTGGACCATCCTCATCTTGACCATCCTTAGTGCTGTGCTGTGGACCATCCTGTGCTGCAAGTCTGTTGCACGCTCTTCTTGACAGAGAGGTAGCAGGAACTGGTCCGAGGAATTCCTTGTAGCACCTCTTCATTTTGAATCCACCCTTTACATAGGAAAGTAGTAGAATTGATCACTGAGTATTATAATGAATGATATTTTTGCATTTAAAAAAAGCATCAAGTAGAACTACTAAGTAAGATTTTCTTTTTTAAACTTCTAATGAAATATTTTGTGGTATGGAAACTAGAACGATCGCACTGCGAATATATGCCTCCACCAACAAGTGAGCAGTCGACATCCATGTCTGTCCAGACTTTGACGTTTGAGCCAAATGTGAAGAAATTCTGTCAAGGCGTTACTGAAATTTTCAAGCTGTTAACGAGCTTGAAAATGGCATATGTGAGGTCACAGTGACCTTGACCTTTGACCACCAAAATGTAATCAGTTCATCTTTGACTCCAAGTGGACGTTTGTTACAAATTTGGCGTAATTCCGTCAAGGTGTTCCTGATATATCGCGTTAACGGTGTTCCTCTGCCTTTCCGACATGCTGCCACTCCGAACGTTAACTTCGATTATTCGGACTGGCGGTCGTTCACCTTAGAAGCCGCAATGCCGACCTTAGGTTTAGGCGTGGGGGTGGGAGAGGTTAGGTTTTGGGTTAGGGTCTGGGGGAGGTTAGGTTTAGGCATGGGGGGAGGTTAGGTTTGGCGTGGGGGCTGGGAGAGGTTAGTGAAAAACGGGGAATATAGACCCCCTTTCTGAGTGCCGATATTTCGGAGTGGCAGCACGTCGGAGTGGCAGCATGTAACCCGCGTTAACGAACTTCGGACGGACAGACAGACAAACCGGGCAGAAACCATAATGCCTCCGGCCTGGCTATCGCCGGTGGAGGCATAAAAATGAATGGAATCATAGAATTTCGTAAACCAAATGGAATCTACTGTAAAATGTGGTATACATCCATCCAGGCTAGGGATGGCCATTTCTAGCAAAAACACTATTCGAAATTCGCTGGCCAAAGTCGACTTTTAATCGAAAAAAATAAATAAATAAAAAATAGTAAAAAAAAAAAAAAAAAAGTTTTTGTTTTTTTTGTGAGTGAAATGTTGCATTGTCTCCCCTGATTCTAAGTCTAAGGCTTTATTAATTAATAGAAAAAGCTTCTGCTGTGGATTTTTAGCTCAAACAAGCATTGCACCACTGAAGTAAAGAACATGTTACATGACATTGACATTTTCAAAAATAAAAAACAGTTTTGACAATCATGAGTCGTTCATTAAATATTTAGTAGGCACAGGTCTGAGTGCCAAAGGGGTGCCAAAGTCACCCCCTCTCCCTCTTCATGGGATTTCATCCGCCATTCATTTTTCCATAAACCTTGCTTAAAATGCTTATAAAAATTGTTTTACTTGCTCAAACCAAGCGATTCGACTATACTTAGAATCAGGGGAGACAATGCAACATTTCACTCACACAAAAAAAATATATATATATACTTTTTTTTTTTTGAATTTCGACTTTCAATAATAAAAGTCGACCTTGATAATAACGATTATTCGAAAATTCGAAATTCGATGCCCATCCGTAATCCAGGCAATGTCTCATCATAGACGTGTTAGAGCTTGGGGGTGGGGGTCAGCATGGGGGAAACCACCACATGTCAGTGAAACTATCATTGCATGAATTCATGTATTTGCAGAGGTGGAAATTCTGTAAGCATATGAGTTTCTTAATTTATATGGTGTATGCAGGAATCATAGTTAAATTCAGTACCTTTTAAGACCTTTCTAAGACCCTTTAAATATATTTTAAGACCCCAACACCACTTTCATCACATCAGCAATAGAGTTTCATCACAATACCATATTATATCGATTATTTTTGGACAATGATACGTTTGTTGATATCACAGTCTGCCACGATATGATTTTGATTCAATTCAGGGGTCTGCGATCGATGATCGACAAGATCATATGCTCATTGACCAATTGCACAATAGCTACAAAATGTAATTCATCATTAAATGGCTATTAAGACATTTTAATAGGGATGCACCGATTGCGATTTTGTTGGCCGATTCCGATTTCCGATTTTTGAATAGTCTGACTTGCCGATACCGATTTTTGCCGATTCCGATTTTCTTTCTAAGAACAATAATTGACGGGTTATTTTTTGACGTTTTTTTTTTTTTTTTACTTTGCTTTAATAGAAAATTAACATTCATGTCACATTTCTTATCATTTGCATGAGGTAGGACGATCTCACTCAAAAACATCTCAAAATAAAAGTGTTCCAGGTTACTGGACAGAGCTGTTCTTTTTTGTGTAAATACAATGAATATAAAACAATTAATTCCAGTATATCCCACAGCTAACATGCATTTACTTTTCCAAAAGAAAAAACGTGCAACAGAACAGGGGCTTCAGATGAAAAGTAGCCTATGGCTAAATCTGTTACAAAGCATATCTTCCCCTATGGGGTTTAATGTTTTTTTTGTATATGCCCCTGCCAAATAAACTAATAAAATAAAATAAATAAACGTCAAAATGTTATCCATGGACAAGGAGTTTATAGCCTATGTGGAGCCCAGAGACCTTCGAAGCCATGCCCACTCTACAGTTGTGGATTTGGCTGTTATTGAGTAGCCTAGATGAGGAAATGAGTTTGAGTTGACTCAGTTTGAATATCGTAGTTTACACACAGTCCGTTTTTTTTAATCCGCCATTCGAAAAAAAATCATCTCGCACAGTAAACCTTGCACACTGGTCCGATGCGTTTTATTATTATGTTCGTCGTTCTATTCACAATACGAAACAAAAGTCCTCTCCTGCATGCACGTTACAACGTGACTGGCAGATAGCAGCAGCAGCAGGCAGCGGTGATGTGGAGTGCAGCTGGTCGCGGAAGAGGGGTGAGGTGAAGCGAGCCGCTCAGACTGCAGTGGACTCCAAACAACCTACCCGGCCCCTCCAGTCCGCGACTCCACACTGACGAAGACATGCTGTGGCATGTGTGTAGTGGGGTTCCTCTGCCTTTCCGACATGCTGCCACTCCGAACGTTAACTTCCATTATTCGGACTGGCGGTCGTTCACCTTAGAAGCCGCAATGCCGACCTTAGGTTTAGGCGTGGGGGTGGGAGAGGTTAGGTTTTGGGTTAGGGTCTGGGGGAGGTTAGGTTTAGGCATGGGGGGAGGTTAGGTTTGGCGTGGGGGCTGGGAGAGGTTAGTGAAAAACGGGGAATATAGACCCCCTTTCTGAGTGCCGATATTTCGGAGTGGCAGAACGTCGGAGTGGCAGCACGTCGGAGTGGCAGCATGTAACCGTGTGTAGTGGCAGCTTTCGTTTTGGCAGCAACTCATCCGTCTCGGTCTCGCTGCTTTTGGGTGCGCGCACGTCACTTTGAAAATCGGCTCACAGAATCGGCATTTTAGAGTGACCGGCGCAGATCACCGATCGAGGCCGATCACGTGGAAATCGGCCATTTCCGGTCACGTGCCGATCGATCGGTGCATCCCTACATTTTAATACTTTTGAGCGCCTTAATTTTCCTCAATTGATTTATCAACTTTTAATAGCCAACTTTTCAAGACCCCGTGGACACCCTGATTTACGATTTTTAGAATAGGATTTGTGCACCTGTACAGTACATGAAGAAATTGAGAAAGTGTACGGTTGTGTTTGTGGGAGAGAGAATAAAATCTATAAATCGTCAAATCCTATATCGTTGTCTCTGTGACCTCAAACTCCTACAGTATGTTGTTTTCTCTGACTTCAAATTTGCTGTTACACATGTGTGACTATTTTCTACAACTACAAATTCCACAGTCACAGGTACTCAGATGTTTTCTAGATGTGATTAGATATTTTAAATGTAGGTTGTTTACCCTGCAGTTTTCCTCTGCTCTGGAGGGGCTCGGTGTATGTCTGTCTGTCTCTCCGGCTGGCGATCTCCTCTGTGCTCCGTTCCGTTCCTCTCCTGTACTGGCTATAAAAAAGGATAAAAACAGCATAGGTCAACTAAACTCTTTCCCAAATGTGCATTTTGTGATGTGATTAGATATTTACCAGCCTACAAGCCAGCAAGCATTACCAGCAACGACAACGTTGGCTGATATTGTTTTCACCTTGTGAGTCGGTGTGTGTCCAGTCAAGTTTATTTGTATAGCCCTAATTCACAAGCATGTCTCAGAGGTCTTTACAGAGAATATGTCTAGCTAAGCACTATCAATAAACAGGATTGAACAATCCTATATTAGAGAGAAGGAGGGAGGGGAGAGGGAGAGATTGGGGGGCGCAAGAATGGAGAGAACATGGGGGTGAGGGGAGAAGAGGGCAGAAGGGGCTTGGCCTGGGCAATACGGTTGAAATCAGTATCACAATAATACATTTTTCGAAACAATGAATATCACAATAAGCAACCTTTAGTAATCCAATTATCAACAACACCATGTGTGTGTGTGTGTGTGTGTGTGTCTGTCATCGTGGCAAAATGTGGTCCTTGAGACACTTAGTCAGAGTTTGTGAACGTGATAGTGTCAAAGCCGTGCAAGATGCAGTCCAAAACTGTACAGGTGTGTAGGGTTATAGGTATAGTTGTAGTATATAAAATGAAGGCAGAGTTTGAAAAAATGGACGTGATCTGAGCAAGACCTCCCCACACACACTGCGGCTGGTGTGATCCCATCACAGGATGGTCTCTAGTTTAAATTTAAGTCTAACCTGCACAACTGTCTTCAGCAGCTCCCTCTCTCTCTGTGTCTGTCTGTCTCTCTGGCTGCAGGATGGTCTCTAGTTTAAATTTCAGTTTAACCTGCATGACTGTCTTCAGCAGCTCTCTCTCTCTGTGTCTGTCTGTCTCTCTGGCTGCAGGATGGCAATCTCCTCTCTTGCTTTCCTCTCCTACTCTCTCCTGTTGTGGTTATTACAAAAATTAGACAAGGTCAACTAAAACCTAACCAAAATCTGCATTGTGTGATGTGATTAGATATTTTAAATGTAGGTTGTTTACCCTGCAGTTTTCCTCTGCTCTGGAGGGGCTAGTGTATGTCTGTCTGTCTCTCCGGCTGGCGATCTCCTCTGTGCTCCGTTCCACTCGGCTCCTCTCCTGTACTGGCTATAAAAAAGGATAAAAACAACATAGGTCAACTAAAACCTAACCCAAAGTTGCATTTTGTGATGTGATTAGATATTTTCAAATATAAATATAACCTGTGTGAGTGTCTCCTCTGCTGTTCTCCAGGGGCTGTGTGTGTGTGCTTTTGTCTCTCCAGCTAGCGATATCTGTGCTCCACTTCTTTCCTGTCTGGATTAGAAAATAGGATACAGACAGCATAGATCAGAGGTTCCCAAACTCAAACCAAGTACCACGATGTACCAGACCAAATTACCACTTTCCACTGCAGATATCCCCCCTTAAAAAAAATCACTGATTTAACCATGTAATAGCATCAGAAAGGCTAAGTTGACATGGTAGGCTAAGGCTACTAATTGCGAGCCAGACCCTAAATAACCAACACAACATTTAGCATGTACAATGTAATAGGCTATGTGTCTCTATAGGCGGGTGCACAACGCACACACCCTGCTTAGAGAGCAGCGCACACACATGCTGACACGCCTGCGGGAACATAGCCTAATTCTGTTGTCCCTCCATGTGCCCTGCAGCTGTGTAAAATGTCATACGAAATAATTATGAATTCCAATAGGATAAGCTTGCCTGATTAACTGAAAACAATTAAACAATAACGAAAAAAATAATATCCTAACGAAAATAGAAGTCTAATCAAGTAAATAGCCTTCAGAAAGCATCAGTAAAAGCCCTGTTCTAATACTGCTGCGCTGCTGAGACGCACAGTGTGCGACTGAAATGTCTGCACTTTTGTGCCATATTCCACAATATCCAAACTTCGGAATGGCGGATCCTTTAGAAAAAAGATAGTTACCCTATCTGCCAAATTGATTAGCTTCGCACTGTTCAATAGGTTGCAGAAACTGAGTGTGTTTTCTGCCTGTGGCCTATGGTGCATGCGGCCTGTGCTAGCATCAATTTGCTAGTAGAGCTCGCATACAGACAAAACAAACGTTAATTTGACGCGTACACAAACAAAATACAATGTTAACCTGCATGCCTACATAATATATCCCTTGAAAATAAGCAATAAAGTTACTTACAAAATTCCAGAAAATCGTGTCTCCGGCAGGGTGGTTGCATCCTGCAGGTTTCCGTCTGTCTAGAGAGAGGCGTGTACAGCTTTTGGTTTGATCCAGCCAAAGGGAGTTTATCGCGCTTTATATTAGAAATCCACTAGACGTCAACGTCAAGAGCACCCCCCTTCTTATGTGATGGTGGACTAGTCAAAAAAACACTGATCTGATTGGCTGCAGGGCATAGGCTGCATACCGCGCGCAGTGTCCTGACCTGGCTGCAATGAACCGAGGAGACGGCTTTATTTTCTGATTTGACCAAAATGTACGCTTATGTAAACTTTGTAGACGATGGCGAGAGGGATACTGTCAATATCGGGGACATCAAAGGCTTGGATACAGCGGACTTCAATCCTCATGGAGTTTATTGGGTTCGCTGGAAAAGTGAAGATTTCTTCAAGGGACAAATTCTCATTATGAAAGGTAGGTACCTGTTGCCTGATTTGCATCAACTCTGACAGACTGCTGCATGATATAATTCAATTTTTTAACGTTATATCAGGATGAAGACGAACGTTAAGATTTAAATTGGGATATAATTTGCCTGCACAGGATTGTATGGCTTAGTTATTACGTTATGACTCCTCCCGCGTAAAATAGAAGTTGCGCGCGGGATATCAGTCTCTTTGTATGACGTTACCGCGTAAAATAGGAATCATCCTGTATTGGGAAAGTAAAGATGTTCCTGATAAGGCCATTTTGTAGAAGTAGAAAAAAGAACGCTGCTTGGCTTCAGGAGATGTCAGACATGATAAGGCCATTTGTTCCATATTAGGAATCCTAAAATAGGCTTTCTCTTTCAAGTGGTAATTGGTCCGACTGGTAATTGGTCCGACCTCCCATTAGTCCGACCATTAGCGTTAAGGTTAGGGTTAGGGACAGCTGATCAATGAAGAAATATAATAAATATGCTATTATACTATTCTAACTATTTATACTTTGTATTTGTTTATTCAATCTATGAAAGAATCAACAGAATGTACAGGCTGTAAACATGCATCTGACTGAATTTCATTTATTCAATAACAAATAAAGATTTACAAATTAAATGTACTGATTATATATATATATATTTATATATATATATATATTTAAGCAATATAGCATGAGAGCTAGTGTGTTGTGGCAAATTTATAAAACGGCTCTCTCAAATCAAGCAATCTGATTGGTTCACAGCCATTGTATAAATCCAATAACCGAGTCCAATAACCCATGGCCATGGGTTATTGGACTCGGTTATTGGTTGCCATGGCAACTCTCTTACTAAAAGCCTTTGGTTTAAAAAAAAACAAATGGCGGAGACAGCTGTCAGATCCTTGTGAATCGATCTTCGCTTATAACTTTACTAATACTTCACAGAAAATGATGTTTTGTACAAGAATAGACGCGGGCTAATGTCTTAACCCCTCTCTCGCGCGCCCTCACTCTTAACCCCGCATTTCTAAATAAGACGTAACGTTACTTGGTGTCAGCATACGGCTCTGGTGTCGGGCTTTGCAAAAAGCTCTCATGCTATATTGCTTAAATATCCCGCTGATCAGTTGTTATCCCACGAGGCTGCAGGCCGAGTGGGATAACAACTGATCAGCGGGATATATGCCACAACACACGCTGCTCGAGTGCTATATTTCTTTTATAAAACGGTTTCCAAGTATGATAATATAAATATAATAATAATACTATAAGTCCGACTGGCATGGTATTCTGATAGAGTCAGTTGAAACACTACTGTAAGGCGGGACCTCTAGCAAGAAGATAGACGTGCGGGTGATTTGATTGGATCGTTCTGGAGACTGAAGTTGACATTGGCCAATCCTGGCGCTTGCTGAGAAGCTGAGAGCTTTCTGGAAAGCCCGACAGGCAGCTCGAGCGCAGCGCTGCATTCTCAGCGCTTGCTGAGAAGCTGAGTGCTTTCTGCAAAGCCCGACACCAACTAACGTTACGGGGTTAAATGCGGGGTTAACATCCTTTTTTTTGCAAAGAAGACATTAGCCCGCATCTATTCTTGTACAAAACATAATTTTCTGCGAAGTATTAGTAAAGTTATAAGCGAAGATCGATTCACAAGGATCTGACAGCTGTCTCCGCCATTTGTTTTTTTTGAGGTAACCAAAGGCTTTTAGTAAGAGAGTTGCCATGGCAACCAATAAGGTTATTGGAGTGGGTTATTGGATTTATACAATGGCTGTGAACCAATCAGATTGCTTGATTTGAGAGAGCCGTTTTATAAATATATATATATATATATATATATATATATATATATATATATATATATATATATTTATATATATATATATATATATTTATTTATATATATATAGAGAGAGAGTATTTTACATAATGTGCGGGGTTTCTATCTGATGTGTGTTTACTGTCCCTGTTTAAGAAATGTGTTATACAATTATAAAATCTTCTTGCTGTGTCGTAGAAACTGCTGAGGAGATAAGTCAACTTGTCAAAAGCACAAAACGTTGGAGGATTCCGAAGATCCTGGACCCGAACCCCCCTGAGGAGGGAAAAATCGCACCAGTCGAAAAGGAGAAGAAGGAAGCAAAAGCTAAGATGGTAAGTGCATTTGAAAAGTAAATCTAAAATTGGATAGCATAACACAACTTTTGGAGAAGGCACAATTTTCATGGAGCACACGTCCATAGCCTCTAAAAATAATATAACTATCTAATTATCTATCAATCTACTAATGTCTATGTGTGGGGTGTGTGTGTGTGTGTGTGTGTGTGTGTGTGTGTGTGTGTGTGTGTGTGTGTATAGATGCACCAAAAGTCAAGTGTCGCTGGAGGCAAGGAAATTAACCTGCATGCCATCCTTGAAGAAAGGAAGCAACAAATGCAGGCGGACCACCGCACTCTCCCAAGGGAGCGTGTCCTAAGGGATGACGAGGCGACAGATTCAGGCACAAGTGAAGATGAGGTGGTGCCAAAAAAGTTACTGACTGCAGCCCAAACAGAAAATAAATCCCTGAAGAGAAAAATTGACAAAATGCAGGGGAAGGTGAATGATCTCAAGGAAGAGAATGACAACTACCGGAGCATGAACATGAAGCTCCAAAAATGCCTGATGTCAAACCTTAACCCCACATGTAAGTAGGCCTTTTTCTGTCTTTGAAAAACATCAGTAGAGTGTGGCCTACTTAAAAGAAAAATGGGGAAGGCTCTATGATATTGAGAAATTATGTAAATATTATATATTTGTCTGTGTGTTTTGAGATATAACGAAAAAAACGGTTGCAAAATCCCAACAGCTTTTATTATTTGTGTATGTATGTGTATGTATATGTATGTATACAGTACATTGTCATTGTGATAGCTTGGATTCTTGCCTATCTAGCCCTGCTGTATGAGTGAATCAGCTTTCGTTTAAGTCCTTCCCTGTCACAAGGAGAGCTTCACCAGGAGTTCAAGTGTCAACATGCATTCCAGTGGCTTGGAATTATTTTCTAACATAGCAAGACCCTGTGTATCCTGTAGGTTGATATGGGATATGCGTGCTAGTGCTATGCACTGTGTTGACACAGGACAGTGTTTTGGCAGGAAAGAGCTCCACCATTTTGAATCTTAGTGGCTGCATTGCACTCACCTGAAACAGTAAAATGTGAAAAGAGAGAAGGTCTGCACACTGAACGAGCTCCTATTTACCTTTTATTTAGCCATCCAGCAAAACAGAGTAGTGACGTTTCGAGCACACACGCTCTTCCTCAGTCAGGTCTGAGGAAGAGCGTGTGTGCTCGTTCTCTTTTCACATTTTACTGTTTTTGGTTCCTGCACCTGCCTTATTGTTTGGGATGTGCGCGACTACCTTTTTTCTAACTCACCTGAAACAGCAAATACGGCTATATAGGGAAACATTTGAACTATCACTATAAATTCTATAGCTGACTTCCATTGTGCAATAATTGTGTTTTCTTTTTTGTCCCTCACATGTCAACTTCAGCATCTTCGGATGACAATTGGTCTCTTAAGAGTCCAACTCGGACATCTGCAGTGCAAGGTGTGTTCCTTTGAAAGTTGTGCATATTGGCTTATCCTATCACTTGCAGGCATGACACCTTTGTTTCCAGATGTTTGATATGGTTAATATATGTGACAATGTCTATCTCACTGTAACAAGTTTGCAACCACAGTAGGCTAAAACCCCATAACGTAACTATCCCCTACCACCCATCCCATCAGGTTCTTTGGATAGCACCCCACGGGCCGTTCCTGAGCCAGAGTCCAGTCAGGGGGCATCTGCAGTGCAAGGTGCGTTCCTTCGAAAGTTGTGCATATTGGCTTATCCTATCACTTGCCGGCATGATCACCTTTTGTTTCCAGATGTTCGATATGGTTAAAGGAACACTTTGTCCATTTCCAACCAGCTTTCTATCATTACACCATCAGTAGTATCAGAAAACTGTTAACGGTTGTGAAGTCATTCATTTAGTTTGACAGTTATTGAGAGTTGATTTGAGTTAAGGTGTGCACCAGTGACATCACTAGTCCACAACTTTAACTCAAATAAACCCTCAATAACTGTCAAACTAAATGAATGACATCACAACCGTTTTCTGATATACTACTGAGGTTGTAATGATACAAAGCTGGTTGGAAATGGGCAAAGTGTTCCTTTAATATATGTGACAATGTCTATCTCACTGTAACACGTTTGCAACCACAGTAGGCTAAAACATAACGCAACTATCCCCTACCACCCATCCAGCATCATCATGTTCTTTGGATGGCACCCCACGGGCTGTTCCTGAGCCAGAGTGCAGGCAGGAGACCTCTGCAGTGCAAGGTGTGTTGTAAAAATTCTACCTGTGCAAAATGTAGTCTTGAGAATTTATGGAAAACATTATTATTATCACATCATTGATGGATTTTCTTTGCGTTCTTTAGTTGTCAAAATTCTCGACATTGAGAAACGGCTATGTCGAAACGTTAAATAAACTGACCTGGGAGCTAAACTACTTTTCAGTGTGCGGACTCTATTTAATTTTGTAAGTTTATCAGATTTTTGTCCTGCACCTTACCTGTCTGAGTTGATGTGCGCGCTTTACTTCCTTCTTCTTTAGTTGTCAACACTGGATTCCATGGATCTGAAGTACTCGAGAGCAAGTACGTCATCAAAAACAACAAGGTGAGAGATTCTATGACTACAGTTACAAATAGTTTTGCCCTGCTGGCATGTGGGAGCCTGGTGTTTTTGAAGTTAGCCTGTATTTCTGACTTCTCTAACTTGGTGTCTCTTATTTACAACCGATTGCAGTATATTTAAACTTGGGGCAGGGTTGGACAATCAGGCTAATCACGGTGCTTAAACATGGCCAGCCCTGCCCAACCGGTAAGCTGGACGAATGACGCCAAACACACCTCCACACTGCAACATGCCAGACAGTAGGCTGATCTCTTAGCCACAGCTGCAGACACAGAGCAGGAAATTCTTTGCTTTGCAGATTATTTAATACAAAAAAAAAATTGTGCAAAAGTAGAGAAATGTCTCATTGAACAAAACATTTGCCTAGCCCTACACACAAATTACACTGCTTCATGTAACCATTACTCTTGCTTTGTGTGTCTCTTTATTTTTTAACAGATCCATATTGGTGAAGGGGTCTGGCTCCTGACTGATCAGTGGCAGGTGGTGAAGCGAAACACGAAGGACTCACTGTTCGTTAAGGAGCTTGCTGTTGCCATCTGGGGGACGTCAACACTGGCAGGGAGTTCCTTGGAGGGGAAAATCTGCCCAACAACCAAGCAAACGCCAAAGCCGCCTCTTTCACCTAGCAAGGTGATGGCATTGAAGGGTAAATAGAAATCTCCCTCCTTTTTCTTTTTTTTTACTAAAAGGTTCAGCAGCCAATTACGGCATATGTTTATGTCTCGTGACTGCAGTTTGAGTCAACCCTTCCATTGAGTTTTGTTTGGTTAAGTAATTACCTCTCAGCCAACATGGAGTTTGAGCAAAGGACCTTATTTAATATTTTAAAGATTAGTCAGTTTCATGTAATTAATTAGGGCAGGAGTGTCACACATGGCCCGAGGGCCAGAACCAGCCCATCAAAGGGACAAATCCGGCTCACAGGATAACTTTGCAAAGTGTAAAAATTTTGCTGAGTCCTTCCTGCAAAGTCCTTCAATCAAATGTGGTGAAAAGAGGTACCAGGTTTCAGGAGCAAGTTAAATATTCAGTAGGCTATTCATGTTTTCTGTATTCATTACTAAATGGTAAACTATTTGTATTAACCTTGACTATAAAGAACTGACAGTTGCCATCAATTGTAATGCACAGTTGCAATGGTAGATTTGATCATTTGTTTGATGGTAGCTGAGATAACCCTATACGAAAACGTGTTTGTAAAATGGACCTACAATTCTTTACAGTAAAAGGAACAGGACATTTTGAGGTTTTGGCATTTATACGTTATTACGGTAGATTTTCTTTGTCTGGCCCACTTGAGACCAAATTGGGTCGTATGTGGACCATGAACTACTATGAGTTTGACACCCCTGGGATATACATGTATATCCATAACAACCATACTGGTATCATATCTTAATTAAGCCTATAGCTAATTGAAAGTTAAAGGAACACTGCCCATTTTCAACAAGCTTTGTATCATTAGAACATCAGTAGTATATCAGAAAACTGTAAACTGTTTTGAAGTCTGTCATTTAATTTGACAGTTATTGAGTCTTAAAGTGTGGACCAGTGACATCACTGGTCCACACTAACTCAAATTAATAACTCATTAACTCAAATCAACTCTCAATAACTGTCAAACTAGATGAATGACTTCAAAACCGTTTACAGTTTTCTGATATACTACTGATGTTCTAATGATACAAAGCTGGTTGAAAATGGGCGGAGTGTTCCTTTAAGTGATAGGTTTGAGTTTTTTTATTCCCTTTTAATCCAGTAACGGTACAGCAAACTGGATGTGTATATATAATGTACACATAATTTGTAAATTCGCTCTCGCTCTCTCTCTCAGGGTCTTTCAAGGATTGGCTGCAGGCCCAAAACCTGCCAGAGGAGGAACTGAGGAAGAGACTTTCAAGGGCGGGCCGATACATAACAGAGAAGATAATGGACATTAACAGAAAGAAGAAAAAGCCCCCAGCCACAGGTTCCACAGATTTCTAATCTAACTGAACCTACATCAGGGTGCAACATAATTAAACTACATTACATTGTGAACTGTAGTGTAATTGTGTTGCACCCTGACTCAGTGTTCACAAGCTAGTACACAAGCTCAGTTCGGTTTCACTGTGTGAATAGTGTTTTTCATATTGTTGTTTATAATTTATTATTTTTCCACATTAAGACCCCAGAGCCACTTTTAGAAGTGATGATTGGCGTCATCTTGTTCATGTACAGCCTTTTTTTATGCTTGCTCTGCTCATCATTTGTTCTGTTTATTGAATAATTAAACGATATAATAGAGATTGATAAATAAAGATTTTCAAAGACATTTTAATAGTTTCTGTTCTTTATTTAAATTTTCTAAATGGCATTATCTGGTATATAGTAGATAAACATGCATCTTGTTGCAAATGTTGGAGAATGTTTTAATTTACACTTTTAAAGACATTTGAGAAGATATACTTCCTTTGTAAACCACTGTAAACAAAATGTTAGCAGGTGCTGGTCTCACCGATAGGAGCTTGTAACAATAGGAGGTGGTAACTGGTAGGAATCATGCCTGGTACAGTAATAAGAGCTGGTGATAATCTGAGATGGTAATTCAATAGGAGCTGGTAGCTGGTGTCAACAGCTACCAGGTCAGGGCAGGTAGCTGGTTTGAGCTATTTTTTTTTTTACAGCTGGTAGACCAGTTACCAGCAGCTACTGGTGACCCCAGCTAAAGTAGCTGGTGTCACCAGTAGCTGCTGGTAACTGGTCTACCAGCTGTAAAAAAAAAAACTAGCTCAAACCAGCTACCTGCCCTGACCTGGTAGCTGGTGTCACCAAGTAGCTGGTAGCTGGTCTACCAGCTGTCACCAAGTAGCTGGTAGCTGGTCGACCAGCTGTCACCAGTAGTAGCTGGTAGCTGGCCTATACCAGCTACCAGCTCAAACCAGCTGTACAAAACCGACCTTAAACCAGCTGTCCAAAACCGACCCCAAACCAGCTATACAACCTAGCTGGAACTGGTCAGCTGGTTCCAGCTACCAGCTCAAGCTGGATTTTTCAGTAGGGTGTAGCCTACTGTGTGTGCGTGTCCTTTGTGCGGGGGGGGGGAGGGGGGGTGAGTGATGCATCTAATTAGCTGATCACTGTATGCTGTGTGCTGTGTGCAGAATAGCAGTCAAACCGGTTCTGAAAGGTAACAGTAACACGTTCCTGCTTCCCCCCACAAATTTCATTCTTGAGGCTGCGGTTACATGAGGCCTTTTAATTCGAAATGAAATCATTCGAATGAAATCATTCGCATTGATCGTTATTTCCTGCGAGTTTACAAGAGAAAATAGTATCCAATCTCAATCCTCTAACTCACTGCAGTCTTTCTGCGCATGCCCGTTTCACTTTTGACTGAAAAATGATGCCTCTAGATTAAAGAAAAGACACTGTGATGTTGACTTTTATGTAGCCTAAATGTGCGCATGTACTGTATAGAAAAATACTTCAATCGCATTGAGAAACGAACTACACCACCCCCTTACATCGAATTTGACTTCACATCGAATTGGCCGTTTTCATTCTGCTTTAGGTGTTTACAAGATAAATTTGAAGAGGATTGGGATCGAATTCTGAGTTAAAGAGGATTGAAACTGTCCATGTGTCCATGTAACCACTTGTCACTTGTCAACCCAGTTGATGTCACAATGTGCATGCACGTGGTCTAAATACGCTGCGCTGATTTGCTCAATGGATTTTTCGGCTTCCGCAAACAAACAGCTGTGGTGCTTGTTGCTTGTTGTCTTGGAAACATGAACTTTGAGCGCTTCCTGAATGGGTCAACCAAGGAGCAGGCAAAAGTGGCTTTGCATCCCAGCAAACATTTTCACGTATAACGACCGTGTGCTGTACGTCAAACCAATGTCCATCTGTTTAAATGAATTGTGTATGATTTTTTTTTGCAGGAACACTGACAATATCAGATGGTAGTGGGCAGGAAATCAACCCACAGATCCTTTTGATTGTACAAATGTGACCGTTTTGACAGAACTTGGTGTGATGATGCATGTTTTAGCACTGTGTGTGTGAATTTATGGCACTTTTTCTGGGTTTAGAAAGCTTCTTCTGTGACAAAGCATTTGATATACAGATGTCATAAGAGTTGTGACGATTCAAGCTCATTTATTGTTCCATATTAACTAAGGGTTAAGTAACAATGACAGAGCTTTAAAGACATTGGAATATCTATCAATGGCTGATGTTAGATAATCTATAATCCTCTAACAGCCTGGAAATATATTTGGCAGATAACATACAACAGCGTAGTCACTATAATGTACATGTAAGAGTGACCCGATACAGTAAGCTGGTCATTCTGAAGACACCTCAAAACCTACTTCGATACTTGATATCTGAAAGTCTATGAACCTAGATCAGGGGTGGGAAACATTTTTTTCCAGAGGGCCATACTGACTTACATATAAAGTAAGCAAAGCACATTGGACTGATAACTGCCAACACTCCTGATTTTTGTGCGGGTCTCTCTCTCTCCCGCTGTGATTGGTAATTTCTCCTGTTAATCTCCTGATATCATAGTGATACAAATCAAATGGATGTAGCAGATTAGATTTATTAATGTGATGCTGTCTTTTATTGACTTTTTGTGGGTGGTTCTGTTTTCCTTTGAGGACGTTGGATGCCGCATTTTGCCCACGTGTGTTATATACCTGCATATAAAACAGAATAAGTCACTTTTTAATCTCATACACTGCAGTGTTTAGCAGAGCCCTGCCCAGTGCCCACAGAAGTTTACTTAAACTCTATAATTATTTTATCTTCATTTATCTACAGACCAACATTTACAGTATAGATTCTCTTTCACATTTGACCTATTTCCCTGAGTTGGATTAATAAAGTTGTTGATCAATTGATTGACTGACTGAATGATGGTGGTTCATGTACTGTATGCATAGGCTAGTGACAATGAATAGATACCAGGGGAGAAATCAAACTAGGCTACTCATACAGTAAATCCTCCTATTTCAGGGTGAAAAGTTTGGCTGTCAGCTAAAGGTGACTAGTCGGTATTAATACAGTATTGTGACTAGCTTTTCGGATGTTAGGTAGTAAAGATCTGAATGTATATCAACCTAAAAGCTAACATCTCCCCACTGTCATAACGAGATGGGTCCATGCTACTGTACTGTAACGTTATATCAATTCGAGAAAAACTAGCTACTGTACAGTAGTTAGAAATGGCTGCAGGCCAATTCTAGATTCTATTCACAGATCGTAGTGTTTGCTAGCTAGCTAGCGCTAAGCTAACACTGATTCAATGTCACCATACAATATGCTTGAACCAAATTAACCAAATTAAAACTTAACGCCCACACGTATAGTGACGCAGCTGCAGCTATCATGTTGTTTTGTTTAGTGTACTGTACAATAACGTACTGTAACGAACTCTGATAGGGCACATACTGTAGGTTGGCGTTAACCAGACAGTATATAACGCATCCGAGATATAAACGTTATGAATATAGCCACGTTATAAACAAACTAACGCTGGTGATCCGTATGGAAACATTGTTACTCGAAATGGTTAAAAGTTATATCAATTTGGTCATTCTGTAGCATTTTACTGCCATATAACATAACTAGCAGCTATGTTAGTAAGCCACATAGGACAACTAGCGCTGAACCGGAAGAACAAATACGTTTGCGTGGACTGTGACCCCGCAGCTTGAAACTGCTGCAACAGTGAGAGACACATTATGGACTATGAGGGCCCCCTAGTGGTTGAATGCCATTATTCACATCTCAAACCATCTCAAAAATGTCACCGCATCGTCAAGCACAAAGTAATGAAAAAAATCTGTCACGACGGGAGTGGCTGCATCTGTAGCGTTAGCCGAGTAAACTACATGAGGGCAAGTGGTGGACTGGACATAATACATCATGGACGTTTATTTGGAGTCTTGGACTGCAGCGAGCGCACGGCAGCAGAAACCGTAAGTTCGCTCCTTTTATAGCGTTTTATAGCGTTTATAGCGTCGGGTGCATGGCGGGCGCGGATCTATAAATAGTATGAAATAATTTGCACAGATTTATGGCGGGCGGACGGTTCATGCATACACGCGGATTAGGATGGCATAGAAGCTCATCCGCGCATCTCTACTGTGCGGTGTGTGCCTTTCACCCCCTCATCTTGCTGCTGTGCCAATTGCGCACACACACAGGCAGCCTGTCACCATGGATTCTCTACTTAATTCTAACCGATTCCTGCCAATTAAAAATTCTCTGTAATCTCTGTCATCTGCTTGCTAATTATGTATGTCAATTATGTTCTTATCACCATTCAATCAAACTTGAAGTGTAAATGTCGCATTTTGGCACTCACATCCCATCGCGATCGTGTCCATAACACCAACATGTTATGATAGCCTATTGTAGCCTAGATTTTTTCTTTTCATTCCATTGACATTATTATGCAGTTTTGAAGATAAAGCAAGGTACAATGAAAACAATATAGCCTATGATGGGTATGTTTATCTTGCCTTTTATTGGGCCTATATGATTTTATTTAATTTATATATTTGTATCGTATTTAATTTTTAATATTTGTTCTTATTGTAGATCATAATTAGGTCTACAACTTTCACCTACTCATTTTCACTTTGATAGGCTATGGCGTATCAGCATGTGTTGTCTATTGGGCTGTTTTTGCCAATGAACTATGCTTATAGAAATAAATAAATAAATACCGTAAATGACCATTAACAGCTCATTCATGACCACATTTAAATAATTAATCACAGACATTAAAATTCCAATGTTGGCTGGTAGACTATGATTTTTCCGATGTTCTAAACATTTCCAATGACTTGAGGCAGGGAGGTGCATGGGGAAAAACAGACTTTATTGACACAGGAGAGATCATTAAAAAAAATGTTTTACAACGAAATACAGGCCCATAGGTTAGAGGCCTACATATCTTTTCCAAACTCATTCATGGCAAACAACCATTATCTCCTGATGGAAAGGATTTTTCTGTGCCTCGCTCAACCTAGATAAAACTGCCCACTCCAATCAGAAAGTGTGACATATGTTAATACCTTTCCAATGTGTCCAATTATTCCAGATATATGAAAAACCAATACAACAAGCAATTGTGATCTTTAGAACATTATTTTATATAGAGAATATTGCATAGTGGTACAAAGCAGATCAAGTTATATATTACCCCATTCAGAGATCTCCGAGGTGAATTTTCAGTGGTCCTTCCCAACAGCAAAATATGTAGCAGGTCAAAAAAGACCCCTGAAAACCGACCCTTTCATTTTCTTTTGGCTGGGCTTTTAAGGTGCCTTTCCTTGGGGGCGTTTGTCTTCCGGTGAGGGCTGGTCTCTCCCTGAAGGTTCCTCCTCCATCTAGTGACACCCTTCACTGCTTGGCTGACATTGGTGGTCATACGATCTCTCCTTCTGTCACTTCTATTTGGCAGGCGTGTTTTCTCCTCCTCCTCTTGGTCCGCATCATGTGACCTGGCTCTTCCACTGGAGGTCACAGCACTAGCCCTCACTTGAAATAGTCATCTATAAACTTCCCTGTCTACCAAAGCAACTGTCAATATATTTACTTTAAATTCCTATTTTCAACTCCTATAATTTGGTCAGCTAATTTAGCTATTTACCTATTAGAAATCCTATAGCACTTTATCTATGGTTTACTCTTAGACTAGATAAACTAATTCTATATCCTGGATAAGATCAAATCCAACTAATGATGGGTTAATCCCAGTCTGAACTGGAAACAACATCATACAGTCCAGACCACTACCTCTCGGTCTAAAACCACCCTATGGGTGTAAAAAGAGTAAGATGGTAGTTTCTTATGTTAAATTCAACAAACCAGAGAAAACCTCACCCTTCCTTTTTAACCAGGATGAGGAAACTCTTATCAATTACCAATTATCAACTAATTTGACGACCACCTGCCAATTTGGTAGGCAGATTCAACTTTAATATGACCACTATTTTGACTATACATTTATTTTCCATTCTATAGTTGCAGTAATAACAATAGGCTATTATTTATCTAAATATTATAGCACTCTCCTTGTGTATCAAGTGGGACAAATTGAAGTTGTTCACAACATCAGACTCTCCTCTCATTGGTGCTGTGTCCTTGTGCATATCTTCTCTTCTCTGGGGAAAAATCAGCGCATCCAATGTATGCTCTTAAACTTTATTTCATAAGATAACCAGTCATCTCTCTATTACCACTTCACATTACACTGAGCCTCTATTTTCCCAGAGACCAAAAAGCCTATTCGAACCCGGGCCCCTCTTCTCTGCTCTGTGCTGCGTCTCCAGAACAGGTCCTGTCCTCTCTTCTGGGGGAAAAGTCAACTCATAGTAAAAGCATCACTCATTACTTTCCCGAATATATGGTGCTAAACTTTATTTCATATCAGGTATCAAAACCCACTCAGTCAATCAGTAGGATATATATGAATACAATGTTATGATCCTTCTCCCAAAGACTTTGCATCATGCGGGCCCCGTGGAATGTCCCCCCACCCCTATTGATGTTCTGTAGCCATTTGTCTTAGAGAAACGCTATAAACCTGTAATGTTTTCCAGACTTGTCCCCAAAGTGACAAAGTGACTGAGCAGAGACATATATCCATTAAAAGAATGCCCTTATGTGGCCGATCTCCGTGACCTCTGCCCCGACCATATCCTAAATGACCGTCCTTGTGCAGCTTATCCACTCGGCCATCCGTTCACTAACCAGTCGGCCACGCTACCCTGTGTAATGTTCTCCAGACCTTCCTTAAACAGGGCTTAAAATAACAACTTGTCACACACAAAGCATTGTTCAATTTCCACTAAACCCTCTAATGGTTAATCCCCAAAGCCACCATGTCTCCTGTCAGAAAGGGAGAAAGTTTATCTTTACACAAACTCACAGCAGCTCACTCAGGGACCTAGAACAGAACATTTAAAACATAATTAATTTGAATTAACAAATTTTCATATCAGCATGCAGGGCCATGCTGAAGTATCCGCCTCCTGTTGAGTCCAATTGGGCCTAATGAGGAAATGTTTGATCAAAAAACCAAAGATCTGAGGAGAGAAATCCTATCAATCCCCCTTTCACACCTATTCAATAGGTGTGAACCTTACTCCATTATTTCGTCCCAATGCGGCACCGGACGGTCCAATTACATATTTTCCTGAAACATAGCATATAATTCATTAGCACTGTGATTTAAGTTATTTTAAACATATTCTTCAACTTGGCTCGGTACTGAATCTAACATAAGCCCCATTGAAACCCTCTACTGACAACATTCAGTCTGACCTTGATGGTCACAAGTTCATTCAGTAACACAACTGTTCCCATAACTTTCCTGGAACCCACTTCCTGTGTACACACATAGACAACATTAAACCTCAGCACCAACACAATCTGAACCATGGTGCATCTAATCATTTTCCTAATTTGTCATATTATTTACTTCCCCCCTTGTCCCATGCTAAACCCATACCCCTAGACCCAGATTCTACCCCCTTGTTCTATTTGCACCCAAATAAGTGCATAAGACTATTTGCTTAGATCGTACTATGCAAAAATGAAACCCACATACTCAAGATTGGACCTGTGCTGCAAACATTTGATTTCACAATGTGCCTGTATTTTAGACAAAATAATTTCTTGTATTTTTATTAGTACAACAAGTACGCACGTATGGCAGATAATGTTTGAGATACTCTGTGAGTACCTATTCAATTGTTCACTTTATAATTTGTTTGCAATGAATCCTCATAAACAAGATGACTCCTGAGTGGGCATGCAACCACTGACCGTCAACGACAGTCAGGTTTTTCCTAGCCACGATGCCGGCACTACTAGTAGTGACCTCAATCAATGTTGAGGGATACACTAGAACGAAGGCTGATGTGCTAGCGGCTAGCTGCAATGGAAGCGACATCGTCTGTATGCAGGAGACCCACCTGGGTCAGACGAGCAACCGGCCAACACTACCAGGGATGAAACTGGTAGCTGAGATCCAACATCCCAAGTATGGATCAGCCATGTTTGTGAAGCCCCTGCTGGACGTCAAGTCAAGTCAAGTCAAATTTTATTTATATAGCACCTTTCATACACAAGGCAATTCAAGGTGCCTTACAAAAAATAATCGAAAAAACAAGCAGCAAAGCAATGCACATATAAAAAACACATAAAAAACACAGCCGACAGTTTTAGTTAAAATATATACTCAAATTAACAAACATGAAACATTATTTCTGTTTTAAATAAGTTACAAGGCACTCTTCGGTATTATTATTACATGTACAGTCCATTTGTTGGAAATGTACAGGAATCTTTTTTTTAAATTACAGGCCGAGAGAGGCAGTAGTTTAGTAGCAGTTAAAAGCAAGAGTAAACATAAAGGTCTTTAGCTTGGATTTAAAAATGGGCAGAGTAGGGGCAGATCTAATGTGTTCAGGGAGTTTGTTCCAGTTATGAGAGGCATAGTGGGAGAACGCGGCTTCACCATGTTTTGATTTGGTCCTCGGGACAATTAGTAGACCAGTGCCTGAAGATCTCAGGGATCTGGATGGTTCATAGTGTAGAAGCATTTCAGAGATGTAGTGTGGGCCTGACCCGTTGAGAGATTTGTAAACTATTAGCAGAATTTTAAAGTCTATTCTAAGATTTACTGGCAGCCAATGCAGGGATTTGAGAACTGGTGTAATGTGTTCCGCTTTCTTGGTTCTTGTTAGAACTCTAGCAGCCGCATTCTGAATGAGCTGTAGTTGTTTAATAGCTTTTTTGGGAAGACCATTGAAAAGACTGTTGCAGTAGTCTAGCCTGCTAGAAATGAAAGCATGAATTAGTTTTTCAAGATCTTGTTTGGACATGTAGCCTCTAATCCTTGCTATATTTTTTAGATGATAGAAGGCAGATTTTCTTATAAGCTTGATGTGGGAGTTGAAATTTAGATCAGAGTCAATAATAATGCCAAGATTTTTTACCTGGTCCTTTGGCTTCAAAGATAGGGATTCGAGGTGAGCAGTAACTTTGAGCCTATCTTCTTTTTTGCCGAAGACAATTATCTCTGTTTTGTCTTTATTAAGTTGGAGAAAATTCTGGCACATCCAATCATTAATTTGCGCAAGGCACTGACGTCAGGGACTTCCACACTAACAGCTCAGATACCAACATAGAGACTGTTACTATATGCCTGCCAGAGATCTCCATTACCTCACTGTACAAACCACCTGCCAGCCCCTTTGAATGGCCTGAACTACCACCTAAATGCAGGAAGAAGCATGCCATAGTGATTGGGGATTTTAATTCCCACCACACAATGTGGGGATACGACTCAACCAACAACGATGGCGAACTAGTTGAAAGCTGGATGGAAAACACAGGCATGCAGCTGGAGCTTATTCACAACTCTAAACTCCCCAAGTCCTTCAACAGCTGCCGCTGGAGAAGAGGTTACAACCCTGACCTGTGCTTCGCCAGCCAGAGACTAGCACATCTGACTGAGAAAACGGTGCTGAAACCGCTCCCCAAGTCCCAACATCGACCAATCTCAGTCACGATCAAACCTGCCATCACAAAGTCTGAAGTACCCTTCCGACGCCGCTTCAACCTCATGAAGGCCAAATGGGATGAGTACAGCGAAGGAATGGAAAAAGCTTTAACAGACACTGAACCCACACCTGACAACTACTCCATGTTTGTTCAGGCTGTAAAGAAGACTGCTTGTGCACACATCCCACGCGGATGCCGAAAAGAATACATCGCAGGCCTCACAGAGGAGTCATCACAACTGCTGGAGAGCTATGAAACAGAGTTCCAAAAGGACCCGTTTTCAGACACCACCAGCGACCTCAGTGATGCACTCATGGAATCCCTAGGGAAGGAGAGGCGGAAAGCCTGGAAGGATCTTGTAGAGAACATCAACATGACTCAGAACAGCAAAAAAGCCTGGTCCACTATCCGGAAACTAAACGGTGATAAGATCACACCACCTGCTATATCCGATGTTACACCAAACCAGGTCGGGAGCCAACTGGTGGCCAACGGGAGACGAGCAGAAAAGCGTAGGGCCAAAGGACAACACCATCTCACCACCATCCCAGGCAGTCAGCAGAACATGTCCATCCTAACCAAGCCCTTCACCTTTGAGGAGTTTGAAGCAGGACTAAACACCATGAAGCTGGGCAAAGCTGCAGGTCCTGACGACATACTGTCTGAGATGATAACCCACCTAGGCCCAGTCGCCAAACAATGGCTCATGGACATGTACAACACGTGCCTCCAAACCCAGCATATACCAACGATCTGGAGGAAAGCCATCATCATTGCTCTTCTAAAACCTGGAAAAGACCCCAACCTCCCCAAAAGCTACCGGCCCATCTCCCTACTCTGCACCACCTACAAGCTGTTCGAGCGACTACTCCTCTGCCGACTATCCCCCCAGATAGACGCTGAGCTAATCAAGGACCAAGCTGGATTTAGACCGGGAAAATCATGCACAGGCCAACTGCTAAACCTCACCCAGTACATCGAGGACGGCTACCAGAAGAAGCTGATAACAGGCGTTGCCTTTGTAGATCTTTCGGCAGCTTATGACAACGTCCAACACAGGCTGCTGACCAAAAAACTTTTCGACATGACAGCGGATGCCAAACTGTGCAACATAATAAGATGTCTTCTGAGCAACCGGATGTTCTATGTCACACTCAACAATAAAAAAAGCAGATGGTTCCACCAGAACAACGGGCTGCCGCAGGGCAGTGTCTTGGCACCTCTCCTCTTCAATGTCTATACCAACGACCAGCCCCTACCAGAAGGATGCAGCAGGTTTATCTACGCAGATGACCTAGCCATGACAACGCAGCAGCATACCTTCCCAGAAGTCGAGTCAACCCTGGAACAAGGACTGACAGATATGTCCTCATACTATCTGGAAAACCAGCTACGTCCAAACCCTGGGAAGACCCAAATCTGTAGCTTCCACCTCAAAAACAAGGAGGCTAAACGGGAGCTCAATGTAACCTGGGACGGAACAAGGCTTGAAAACCACCAGCACCCAGTCTACCTGGGAGTAACCTTAGACCGTACCCTCAGCTACAAGGAACACATCCAGAAGACGAGGGCTAAGGTGTCCACCAGGAACAGCCTTCTGCGTCAACTTACCAACTCAAAGTGGGGAGCTCACCCAAGTACGCTGCGCACAACGGCACTAGCCCTGTGCTTTTCCACCGCCGAATATGCCTGCCCAGCATGGTATAAATCAAGCCACGCACGCAAAATAGACCCTATCCTCAACGAGACCTGCAGGATAGTGACTGGGTGCATTAAAACAACCCCCGTACCCTGCCTTTACGCCCTCTCTGGCATCGCCCCCCCTGACATCCGCAGAGCAGTCACCGCCAAAGCCGAGCGCAAAAAGCAGGCCCATGACAACCGGCACTCACTCCACCAACACTCTGCCCCCCAGAAACGGCTCAGGTCCAGAAGCAGCTTCCTGGATGCCACTGCAGAACTGGAGACCACACCATCTGCTGCCAGGATTACAGAGTGGCACAACCAGTGGAACAGCCTGGGCAGCCAGACAACCCAATGGACAGAGAGAGGCATCACCCCAGACGAATGCCTAGCGACTGGCCATGACCAACCTTGGGCCGTCTGGAAAACATTGAACCGTCTGCGGGTCGGCGAAGGACGCTGCAAGGCAGCCATGAAAAAATGGACACTAACATGTTCTGATGCATGTGTGTGTGGCGAACCACAAACAATGGAACACATCATGAGATGTAGCTATGCTCCAAAATGCACTGGAGATGATCTGGCCGAGCCGAATGCCGCTGCACTCGCCTGCGCCAACCACTGGAAAGACGTGATATAGAGGACGGCCGGACACGAGGAAGAAGAAAGTGGGCATTCACAGCTTACAGAGTGACAGTGAATTGACTTTGTGTACCTGTGACATGTCTATTAGTGAGGGCTTAACACAGAGGCTGGCTAGACCTCCCAGTTTACTTGGATTGGGGTTGGCTAGGCCCCTAAATAAAACAGTGACAGCTAACATTGTTCACAATACTCCAAACGCAAACTCAGGACTGTCTGTCCTAGAGGGCATTGTCTTACTTATAAATACTTTTAAAAACATCTCCAGCGTACTTAAGTGTAAATTTCGCTATGTGTAGCTTTTCTCAAACGGAAAAATGTTGGTGTATCTTACCTGGGTTTGAGCTAGTTCTTTTATAGAGACGACAGAGGGATTTTTCAAGTTAATCAACAAACCCTCCATTCATGCAAATTTGTCAACTAAGGAAACTCATCATATGACTGTTGTTCTTTTATGTGTTTCTGCAAACTTCCTACTCAGTGAGTATTACTATATAATGTGCAGTATTCAGTGTTCCCCACTGCTGTACTTTCCCAGTCCAATCTATTTTATTATTCATAACTTATTATATCTGAGTCAGTGTGTTTTTGCTGAGATTTAACCCTCCATCTGGGTCCATTCTATATTCTACGCATTCATTCACCATGCACCTCACAATGTATGGGGACCCCCCTTTGGTCTAAATTAATCAAACAACTATCAATAATCATCAGATCAATTGATACCTCATTCATTCTCCATAGAAACAATTCCCACTCATTCCCCACTCATTATATAACAAGACACACTCTTTTGTACTATAGTTCAAAATAACTCTACATTTGCACACCATATGTTCCCCAACTATCAACCTTGTATTCCCAACCATCCACATAACAAACCACAATCCACAAACTTCATCACACATACCAACCCACTCAAATCCTATCTGTCTCCTTTCACCACTAAATGCATTCACAACATCAAATTTCACTACCGGCATCTAACCATCACTCATGCAGTAACATAAAATCCTATCTATCTCAAATTATCACACTCAAATCAACTCAAACATACTGGAACTTATAGCCTACATAATCAGCCACTTACAGCAGCGCTGCCCTGATGTAATGCCTTGCTCAAGGAGCCTACTCAACCCGAGCAGCCCCCTTTTGATCTCCTCTGTCCGGATCTTGAAGTCCACTCCGATCGTGGTGATATAGCTACCTGAAAATGTGTTGTCTGGAAATCGCAGGAGGAGACTGCTCTTCTCCACTCCGCTGTCTCCGCTGATGAGCAGCTTGAAGAGGTAATCGTACCCCTGGCCATGCCGGTAGCTGCTGGCTCGCCGCCGCCTGATGCAAGCCGCGTCTGGTGCTCTGCTCGCTGTCAGGCCCTCCTTGGCCCGTAGATGTACCAGCCCTGAAAGAAAACCACCTCTGCCTGATGTACAGCTGCCTAGCCCCCCCGAGCCGGACCCGCCAGCGGCGTTTTTCTCTGAGTTTTGCAGCGTCAGCAATCCTCTCCCTCCGCTGGAAACAGCCAGAAACTCCGCTTCCTTCTCTAGCATGGCACGCACACAAACACACACACACTCATGCTCTCCCCTTTTGCGCATACACACAAACACACACATTCTCTGCCCAATGACATGCGAAGTTTGCACTGCGAGCGACCAATAGATAAAAAGACAAACAAACAGACAGACAGACAGACTGACAGACATACAAAAACTAAATAAAGGTTGTCGATGTTTGTTTTGATTTAACAGTCAATCGTTTACTACATACAGACATTGTTCCATTAGGCTACTGTGGAACCGCACACCTCACAGGTTCAAACCCGAGCGCTTTACCAACTGAGCTATATTTATTTGAATGCGTAAAGAGCCGGTCATGCTTATATAATCTACCCCGGCTCCCGCACACATCATGTCTACTAGTTGGGAGGACAATTTATTTATGTGACGCCTATTATATCTATTTGTATAATCTATAGGCCATTAAATAACATTCCATATCTATACCTCTATCGGATCCACCACCCTCTTAAAATATCTATTTTATTGTCTCGCATTTTGGTCACAAAAGCTAATTTTACTTTGAAAATCAGTTCAGTTAAAAACGGAAACAGTTGCATTCTTAGTACTGGCTAACTTCACCCCGCAAACTAAAAACATGCTGCTGCATGCATCCTGCTGGACATCAATCGGAGCCAGGAACGGAATATGATTATCCAGCAACAATTTGAAACACATTCGGGACATATTTTACATCGGAAGACGTTAATCAGAGGAACCGCGACAGAAACAGCATATCATTTAACCGAGCGCTCTCACTCTATCCAACTCTTTTCCTCCGACTTGGGTTGATGGGTTCATATGGTAAAGCCGTCTCCATTTCCGCGTCGCAGATTATCTCTTAACAAGTCAATCACTACTATTATTACCACCATATCACAGTGATGATGTTCAGACTCGCTTTCATGCATAGCGTGACGTATCTCATGCAATATTAATCCCGGCTTCATGGTCGTTTTACTGTAAGTGTGAGCTGACTTTACAACGGCCTATTGACTTGTCGCCCGTTGAGGCAGCCCCAGATGGGACGCTTCTCGACAGGCATATCCGCAAATTTAGGGTACGGGGCGGAAGCCCATTAATGTCATCTCCTTTTGTCCACAGGAGTTGTTGCTACCAAAGCCTTTGCCGTGTGGTCCATCATCTGTGATTATCACCCGTCCCAAGATACAATGGGGAGAAAGATTAACCACTCCAGGAAGAACTTCAACGTGAAGCCGATCACCTGTAAAATGAAGTTCCCGGAAGGAGAAAGGAACGCCATCCTCTTCCAGGCCACCAGAGACATCAGTGTCAGTGAAGAGATCCGGTTCAGCTGTCTATACAGGAAGTCTTTCCGGGGGGAAGGACTGGACCTGGAGTGGTTGGATTGTCCCAAAGCCCCCTGCACGCCCTGGAGGCCATGGTGATTTATGGACTGCAACCTTTAAAGTACCTTCTTACCAGACCTGTCAAACCCAATGTTTTGTCTGGCCTACCACAGTAATGCCCTTATCTCTGCACTTAACAAAGACTAAGGCCCAGGCTTTATACTGTGGACACAGATGAGGAGGAAAATGACGTCATTCTTTTCCTTGCAAACAGGAACATTGATGTAAACAAAGAACTGTTGTTTGATTACGGAGTGGAGAGGAAGTCTTTTAGAGCAGAGGGTTTAGAACTCCATTGGCTCTCTAGACCTTTTGCCACCAGCAGCCTGCCCTGCATTGGCCTTGAGACATTTAGCCTTGACCGTGACCCAGGAACCAGTTCGCCGAAAACCTCTCCATTTTGTAAATGTACTTTATTTTTTGCATTTTTGTAAATAAACAGAAAATCACATTTGAAAAAGTGACTGGTTCACCTTATTTATCTAGAAGGCTAACCCTAATTTCAAACATATCAAATTTGAAAGGAAAAAAGTGTATAATATTGTGTTTGGCTTACTATCAGGTCAGGGATACTCAACTTGCTTTACCCGTGGGCCACTTGTGCAAAATGACAGGAGGCCAGGCGCCAGTTGATAAGCAAACATTAATATTATTATTTTTTCTCTAGCGACATGTACGTTTTTGGTGTGTCAGCCAGAGTTTAATCTGACAATTCAGAGCAATCAGTGCTCCATACACTGCCATAAACCCACAGAGCATAAATCCCAACCACCAAGCAGAATGCAAACGAATAATCAAAGCAGTAAATAAAGCGACAATCATGGGCGTAGTGACTTGTAGGTTAAAGGTGAGAATTACCCCTCTGTTCTGCAGCCTACCATTATTGAAGTGCATTATGGAAACAAACATGCCCACTTGAAACAAACTGCCCACTTGCTCCCTTTTATATAATTCAATTGGTAAATGGCCTGCATTTATATAGCGCTTTTATCCAGAGCACTTTACAATCAGTAGGTACATTCACCGATTTAGGCAAGCTGTCACGCAGGGTGCTGGCACACCATCAGGAGCAATTTGGGGTTCAGTATCTTGCCCAAGGACACTTCGACATGCAGACTGGAGGAGCCAGGAATCAAACCACCGACCTCTTTCATCCAAAGCGATTAGTGACGACCCGCTCTATACCTGAGCTACAGCCGCTCTGCTAATTACTAGGCTCAGCCGCTGCACCGCCTCACCTGCCCTGCAGCTCGACCGCTGTGCGGGCTCACATGCTCTTATGACATCACTGATGATGTCACAACTTTGCATCACTGGTGATGTCACAACTTTGCATCACTGATGACATCACAATTGCTCTTATGACGTCACAAGTGTCATCACTTCCAGTTGAGTGACATCACTTCCGGGACAAAAATTTAAACAGATATTTGTCCCACATGCTCCCTGGCTGGCACATTGACTGTAGGAGGCTCACACAGCCAGGCAGGCGGACAAAGCAAGATGGCAAAAATTAGATGACAAATGGCAAGATGACAAATTACCCCTACTCTTAACAATGTGAGCATCTAAAAGCTGATCATATTCAACACAAACGCTGACTCAGTTTCACACAAAGAATGAAATCTAAACATAAAACACTCACACTGTATTAACCTATAAGTGATCCTGTATTTTTACACTTGAAAATGCACAAATACAACATACACATACAATTTTGTTTAATTAATATATTTGTCTGGCTATTGTTGGTAATTCAGTTAAAATAGTCGGTCTGGGAGCCAGCCAGTATAGGATAAGTTATGAAAAAGTAAATCCAACTCTATGACTTGATCAGCAGGAATGAGAACAATACATTGTTGTTTTTAGGTAGCCTCATTAAGATAGCAATATTGGAAGTGGAGTGGAGACTTGGTACTCCCCATCTAGTGTTTGACATATTGATGAGTTAGTCACCTCTGAATAGATTAATTAGCACTCATTCACAGGTTGGCCACATTGTGGGGGAAGCCCCATCCACACTTGACCCTGCCCTGTTTTCAGAAAAGATGTTAGCACACCCTCCATGTGAAAAACAAAATCAGAGGAGTGCTTCCAAAATTGATTAGGAGAACTTCACAGGAAAAAACAATGATGATTTATTTTGTACATGATCTCACAAATATATTCATATGTTTTGAGTTAAGTTGTGGACCAGTGATGTCACTTATGCATGAATGACAGCACTGGTCCACGACTTACATTAAATCAACTCTCAATAACTGTCAAACTAAATGAATGCATGTCTGCAAAACTCTTTACAGTTTTTGGATATGTGTGAGATCATGTGCAAAATAAAGCAGCATTGTTTTTCGGTATAGTTCTTTTTAAATACTTTTTTTTAGAGCACATGTTGATAATTTGGGAGGAAAGCACATTGTTGCATGGAGGTGACAAGGGGTACCATCCATGTTAAAAACAAAATCAGAGCGGTTTCACTCTGATGTTACAAATGGTATACTTGAAAAGTTCAAATGTGATCAAGTTCTTTTTTTAGATCAAATGTTGAGAATCTGGGAGGAAAGCACATATATTGTGACTGATGTCCCTCCACCACTGCCTAAAGCCAACATGAAGCCACTTGAGACTGCAGCTCCTGAGACTGCTAATATAATACTTTGGTGTTCTTAGCTACATGACATGTTTAGGCATTCTACCAATATGTTTATTTTATTTTAACTTGATTAGATTGTTTCCCCTCAACATTCTACATTCTGCCACACCCTTCCTCCATCTAGCCTTCAAAACTGACGGTGCTCCCAGCTTTTTGTTTTGCTTAATTGCCCTCTTCTGCTTAATTGCCCTCTTCTGCTGGTGCTGCTGCTTCTACCCTCAGGTGTGCAGATAATGCTAATGCTATGCTAATAATGCAGGACTGTGGGTGGGACTGTCAGCATGTTTTAGCCTTATAAGCAGAGTCCACCAGACCACCAGTTACCCATCTTCTTCTTCTAGAGAAGGGTTCCCATCCATCTTCATTGAAGATTTCTCCAACTCCAAGAGAGTTTAATCAACCTGAAGACTTTTCTGAAGAAAACCTTTTTAAGCTTCTTGCTTTTTGAAAGGATTTTCCTCTTTTCTTGCTCTCAAGACCTTTGTGCTTTTGTTTTCTTTGTGAAGAATATTTTCCAGAGGAAATGGCAGGACAGACTGCAAAGTAAGTACTGCTGCATATTAGAAATGAGCTGAAATGCATTTCCTCTCGGAGAGAGAAACTCCAAAACCACGCTGTATATAGAACTATGTTTATTGTTGCTGCTTTCACTGTACAAATGTGATTCTCCCATGTGTCTAATGGACAATCCAGCCACACATTAAGGAAAATAGCCTTTAGTCTTAATATTTTCACTGTTATTACTCTTATTTACATTTATGTAAACAGTCTACTTTCTCTCCTTTCTCACAGCGAGAAGGATCGCCGCATCATCCATTGCCTGCTGTGCGAGAAACCCCAGGACCAGCTGCCTACCCACCTGAAGAAGGTCTGCATGAAGAACAACACAGATGTGGAGAGGCAGGCAGAGGTGCAGAGGGCCAAGGATTTGATGAAAGCTTGGACCCGCCAAGGCAGAACCTGGGACTACGCTGACATGTGCGGGCGGTACCCCCACAAGCCTTCCAGACTGGCTCTTCTGGAAGATCTTCGTAGAAGGAACTTTTTCATCATCAATGCTCCCATGGACGCAGACATTGAACCCAGTGACGAACCACCAGCCACTTCAGAGATCCCTGGCTCTGTTTCCAGTGGTGATGATGATGCTCCATGTGACTCAACGTTGCAAAAGTAAGTTCATCGCCTCACTCAACACACAATTTCAATCAATGATATTTGACTGTCAACATCTGTAATTTCCATTCAGCTAATTGTCTCTATATTTTCTCAGGGACAGGGCCCAGTCCCACTGCTCAGTGAGGGTCAATATGCAACAGAGTGGACTTTATGAAAAGTTCCCACATACAGCTACAATTCTTCTTAATTTTAAGAAGTACCTGACTACCTCCCTGCAAGGCCCACACTGCCAACAGGAGGTAAGTTCTAAGCTACACTAAAGCAGCTTTGTGTGTCTTTTTGCCTGATTACTGTGGCTCATAACTGATTTTTCATACTTGTTGTCTCCCTCCTTTTCACAGGTAGACAATGTTTCCAGGATGTTGAGGTACCTCCAGCCCAGTGGGGATGAAGTCAGCATGGACTTTCTCCTGAAGCGTAATGAAACCCAAGACTTCCTGAACAAACTGAAGGCATCGAAGATGGGTCCAGCCACTATCTTGAACTATATAAAGAACATGCACCGGTTTGTCCAGTTTCTCAAAACAAATCTGGATTTGGCTGACCCGGACTTCCATGAGAAGTGTCAAGCATACGTGGACCTGCTCAACACCTTGAGGAGGCCAGTGACAAAGTCCCTCAGCAGAGCCACATGCCAAAAAAAGTGAGTTATTAACACTCGTTCTTTCGTTTAATGATTTTGGTAATACTTGTCAGGATTGTGTGATACAGAAAAATATCTAAATCTCCTCCTCATTGGTGTTTTGTTTGATCTTATTCTAGGTCTGGCTATCTGACTCTCCATGACTGCCAGAGAGTCCTCTGTGAGTCAAAGCGGGACATGCAGGCCATCTACAGGAAGCTCCTGCAGCACCAGCGTGTAGAAGAAGATGAAAAGACGCTGTTCCGCTACTACTGCCAAGCCATCCTGATCCTGAAACACTTCCAGAAACCTGGAGCAGTGGAGGCATTGACAGTAAGTATCCCACAGTGGTACAAAGTCAGTAGAATATATTTGCATGTCCAGATTCATGTCATTAATTCACATTGTGTCCTTCATTGTTTTTCAGGCGTCAGAGTGGGTCAACCAGAAGCCCGTCGATGGACGAGTCTGTGTGGGGGTCAGCTGTCATAAAACGGCCACAGTGCAGATTGCGACATTAGCCCTCACCCAGGAGGAGACTGCAGTAAGTTTTGTAACGGGCTGAAAAAACTCACAATTAATAATTACAACACCACACTCATGTCCTGTTTTAACCAAAAGCTCCATCATTTTAACTTCATTCATATCTTCTCTCCACAGATGCTGGCTGCATACTACCTTGAGATCCGCCAAGAATATATGCAGGATGGTGTAGATGATGAGGGCAAGTTTTTCTTGTCCAAATCCGGCGGACCAATTGCGAGCTCCACCAACGATCTCAGGCGTCTGCATGAACAGTAAGTATTAGCAGGATCCCATGGACTATATATTAATGTGTATTGTACAAAGAAGACATGGATTAAATTGATAGACTTGTTTTTTAGTCCCTATATGTATATGATATTATTCAAATAAAATGTTCTGTGTAAAAGGGGGGGAGAGTAGGATTGTAATGTGAGTTTTCTTCTTCACTGCAGCTACAAATTGCCAAACCTCACCAGCCAAGAGATCAGAAAAATTGCAGAGATAGAGGTGAATGCACACTTTTCAAATGAGCAGAAAATTGCAGTGGCACACTACTGTAACATGGCCCACTCTACACTCTACATTGGTACCCTGGAGGGTATCGTGGCCACCGCCAACCTGCTCAACAGTTTGGGACGGTATGTGTCATCATTCAAAACACATTCCACTATTGTCTCTCACAGTTCCAAGGTCAGTCCAGCTGTTTGTCAGTCTTTAACCATGAAATGTTCTCCTTCTTACAGCTCTTCTTCTGATGAGTCAGGGGAGGAGAAGCGTGATCAGGGACAGAAGAGAAGCAGAGACACTGCTGAACAGGTTGACAGGGACTTTGGAGCATTCCTCCAGCACTTCCCGGTGACAGCAACTGGTCATCCGCCCAGTAAGAAGCAACGGACTGGCGCTGGGTTTCCGCCAGACCGAGTATTTTATGACAGGTGGAGGGCTGTGCAGTATGGCAAGCGGGAGGAATTCCTCTTGTGTAAGTGTAAATACTTTATTATGCAACCATTTACTTAAATGATTAACATTTCAAGCAACATAATTCACAATTGTGGACAAGAATTTAAATTAAAATGTTCTCTCTTTGACAGCCCAATGTTCAAAAAGTGCACCAACTGTTCAGAAGGTGGCAAAGTTCATCAGTGAGGAGGGGTGGACTGCCAATCATCCCCGGCCAGAGTACATAGTGTCTAAGTGGAGACCAGCCAAGAAGACCCAGGTGGAAAGTGACCCGGGCATCATCAGCATGGTCACAAGTCAGAAGTGGCCAGGTCTGGCCATCAGAGATTTTGGGGGCAACAAAGGGCAAGGTATGTACAAATGTCTTGTGAGCACAGTCAAATCCTAACATGAATATGATCATATCATGGACAAGCCCATTAATGTCATCTCCTTTTGTCCACAGGAGTTGTTGCTACCAAAGCCTTTGCCGTGGGGTCCATCATCTGTGATTATCACCCGTCCCAAGATACAATGGGGAGAAAGATTAACCACTCCAGGAAGAACTTCAACGTGAAGCCGATCACCTGTAAAATGAAGTTCCCGGAAGGAGAAAGGAACGCCATCCTCTTCCAGGCCACCAGAGACATCAGTGTCAGTGAAGAGATCCGGTTCAGCTGTCTATACAGGAAGTATTTCCGGGGGGAAGGACTGGACCTGGAGTGGTTGGATTGTCCCAAAGCCCCCTGCACGCCCTGGAGGCCATGGTGATTTATGGACTGCAACCTTTAAAGTACCTTCTTACCAGACCTGTCAAACCCAATGTTTTGTCTGGCCTACCACAGTAATGCCCTTATCTCTGCACTTAACAAAGACTAAGGCCCAGGCTTTATACTGTGGACACAGATGAGGAGGAAAATGACGTCATTCTTTTCCTTGCAAACAGGAACATTGATGTAAACAAAGAACTGTTGTTTGATTACGGAGTGGAGAGGAAGTCTTTTAGAGCAGAGGGTTTAGAACTCCATTGGCTCTCTAGACCTTTTGCCACCAGCAGCCTGCCCTGCATTGGCCTTGAGACATTTAGCCTTGACCGTGACCCAGGAACCAGTTCGCCGAAAACCTCTCCATTTTGTAAATGTACTTTATTTTTTGCATTTTTGTAAATAAACAGAAAATCACATTTGAAAAAGTGACTGGTTCACCTTATTTATCTAGAAGGCTAACCCTAATTTCAAACATATCAAATTTGAAAGGAAAAAAGTGTATAATATTGTGTTTGGCTTACTATCAGGTCAGGGATACTCAACTTGCTTTACCCGTGGGCCACTTGTGCAAAATGACAGGAGGCCAGGCGCCAGTTGATAAGCAAACATTAATATTATTATTTTTTCTCTAGCGACATGTACGTTTTTGGTGTGTCAGCCAGAGTTTAATCTGACAATTCAGAGCAATCAGTGCTCCATACACTGCCATAAACCCACAGAGCATAAATCCCAACCACCAAGCAGAATGCAAACGAATAATCAAAGCAGTAAATAAAGCGACAATCATGGGCGTAGTGACTTGTAGGTTAAAGGTGAGAATTACCCCTCTGTTCTGCAGCCTACCATTATTGAAGTGCATTATGGAAACAAACATGCCCACTTGAAACAAACTGCCCACTTGCTCCCCTTTATATAATTCCTAGGCTAATTGGTAAATGGCCTGCATTTATATAGCGCTTTTATCCAGAGCACTTTACAATCAGTAGGTACATTCACCGATTTAGGCAAGCTGTCACGCAGGGTGCTGGCACACCATCAGGAGCAATTTGGGGTTCAGTATCTTGCCCAAGGACACTTCGACATGCAGACTGGAGGAGCCAGGAATCAAACCACCGACCTCTTTCATCCAAAGCGATTAGTGACGACCCGCTCTATACCTGAGCTACAGCCGCTCTGCTAATTACTAGGCTCGGCCGCTGCACCGCCTCACCTGCCCTGCAGCTCGACCGCTGTGCGGGCTCACATGCTCTTATGACATCACTGATGATGTCACAACTTTGCATCACTGGTGATGTCACAACTTTGCATCACTGATGACATCACAATTGCTCTTATGACGTCACAAGTGTCATCACTTCCAGTTGAGTGACATCACTTCCGGGACAAAAATTTAAACAGATATTTGTCCCACATGCTCCCTGGCTGGCACATTGACTGTAGGAGGCTCACACAGCCAGGCAGGCGGACAAAGCAAGATGGCAAAAATTAGATGACAAATGGCAAGATGACAAATTACCCCTACTCTCAACAATGTGAGCATCTAAAAGCTGATCATATTCAACACAAACGCTGACTCAGTTTCACACAAAGAATGAAATCTAAACATAAAACACTCACACTGTATTAACCTATAAGTGATCCTGTATTTTTACACTTGAAAATGCACAAATACAACATACACATACAATTTTGTTTAATTAATATATTTGTCTGGCTATTGTTGGTAATTCAGTTAAAATAGTCGGTCTGGGAGCCAGCCAGTATAGGATAAGTTATGAAAAAGTAAATCCAACTCTATGACTTGATCAGCAGGAATGAGAACAATACATTGTTGTTTTTAGGTAGCCTCATTAAGATAGCAATATTGGAAGTGGAGTGGAGACTTGGTACTCCCCATCTAGTGTTTGACATATTGATGAGTTAGTCACCTCTGAATAGATTAATTAGCACTCATTCACAGGTTGGCCACATTGTGGGGGAAGCCCCATCCACACTTGACCCTGCCCTGTTTTCAGAAAAGATGTTAGAACACCCTCCATGTGAAAAACAAAATCAGAGGAGTGCTTCCAAAATTGATTATAGGAGAACTTCACAGGAAAAAACAATGATGATTTATTTTGTACATGATCTCACAAATATATTCATATGTTTTGAGTTAAGTTGTGGACCAGTGATGTCACTTATGCATGAATGACAGCACTGGTCCACGACTTACATTAAATCAACTCTCAATAACTGTCAAACTAAATGAATGCATGTCTGCAAAACTCTTTACAGTTTTTGGATATGTGTGAGATCATGTGCAAAATAAAGCAGCATTGTTTTTCGGTATAGTTCTTTTTAAATACTTTTTTTTAGAGCACATGTTGATAATTTGGGAGGAAAGCACATTGTTGCATGGAGGTGACAAGGGGTACCCTCCATGTTAAAAACAAAATCAGAGCGGTTTCACTCTGATGTTACAAATGGTATACTTGAAAAGTTCAAATGTGATCAAGTTCTTTTTTTAGATCAAATGTTGAGAATCTGGGAGGAAAGCACATATATTGTGACTGATGTCCCTCCACCACTGCCTAAAGCCAACATGAAGCCACTTGAGACTGCAGCTCCTGAGACTGCTAATATAATACTTTGGTGTTCTTAGCTACATGACATGTTTAGGCATTCTACCAATATGTTTATTTTATTTTAACTTGATTAGATTGTTTCCCCTCAACATTCTACATTCTGCCACACCCTTCCTCCATCTAGCCTTCAAAACTGACGGTGCTCCCAGCTTTTTGTTTTGCTTAATTGCCCTCTTCTGCTTAATTGCCCTCTTCTGCTGGTGCTGCTGCTTCTACCCTCAGGTGTGCAGATAATGCTAATGCTATGCTAATAATGCAGGACTGTGGGTGGGACTGTCAGCATGTTTTAGCCTTATAAGCAGAGTCCACCAGACCACCAGTTACCCATCTTCTTCTTCTAGAGAAGGGTTCCCATCCATCTTCATTGAAGATTTCTCCAACTCCAAGAGAGTTTAATCAACCTGAAGACTTTTCTGAAGAAAACCTTTTTAAGCTTCTTGCTTTTTGAAAGGATTTTCCTCTTTTCTTGCTCTCAAGACCTTTGTGCTTTTGTTTTCTTTGTGAAGAATATTTTCCAGAGGAAATGGCAGGACAGACTGCAAAGTAAGTACTGCTGCATATTAGAAATTAGCTGAAATGCATTTCCTCTCGGAGAGAGAAACTCCAAAATCACGCTGTATATAGAACTATGTTTATTGTTGCTGCTTTCACTGTACAAATGTGATTCTCCCATGTGTCTAATGGACAATCCAGCCACACATTAAGGAAAATAGCCTTTAGTCTTAATATTTTCACTGTTATTACTCTTATTTACATTTATGTAAACAGTCTACTTTCTCTCCTTTCTCACAGCGAGAAGGATCGCCGCATCATCCATTGCCTGCTGTGCGAGAAACCCCAGGACCAGCTGCCTACCCACCTGAAGAAGGTCTGCATGAAGAACAACACAGATGTGGAGAGGCAGGCAGAGGTGCAGAGGGCCAAGGATTTGATGAAGGCTTGGACCCGCCAAGGCAGAACCTGGGACTACGCTGACATGTGCAGGCGGTACCCCCACAAGCCTTCCAGACTGGCTCTTCTGGAAGATCTTCGTAGAAGGAACTTTTTCATCATCAATGCTCCCATGGACGCAGACATTGAACCCAGTGACGAACCACCAGCCACTTCAGAGATCCCTGGCTCTGTTTCCAGTGGTGATGATGATGCTCCATGTGACTCAACGTTGCAAAAGTAAGTTCATCGCCTCACTCAACACACAATTTCAATCAATGATATTTGACTGTCAACATCTGTAATTTCCATTCAGCTAATTGTCTCTATATTTTCTCAGGGACAGGGCCCAGTCCCACTGCTCAGTGAGGGTCAATATGCAACAGAGTGGACTTTATGAAAAGTTCCCACATACAGCTACAATTCTTCTTAATTTTAAGAAGTACCTGACTACCTCCCTGCAAGGCCCACACTGCCAACAGGAGGTAAGTTCTAAGCTACACTAAAGCAGCTTTGTGTGTCTTTTTGCCTGATTACTGTGGCTCATAACTGATTTTTCATACTTGTTGTCTCCCTCCTTTTCACAGGTAGACAATGTTTCCAGGATGTTGAGGTACCTCCAGCCCAGTGGGGATGAAGTCAGCATGGACTTTCTCCTGAAGCGTAATGAAACCCAAGACTTCCTGAACAAACTGAAGGCATCGAAGATGGGTCCAGCCACTATCTTGAACTATATAAAGAACATGCACCGGTTTGTCCAGTTTCTCAAAACAAATCTGGATTTGGCTGACCCGGACTTCCATGGGAAGTGTCAGGCATACGTGGACCTGCTCAACACCTTGAGGAGGTTAGCTCCAGCCAGTCCCCCGACACGCTGCACACCACCTCGCTCAGCTGGTTCTGCTTGCGGGCTATCGGCATTGCGGACTGTCGGCACATAGATGCGGCACCGTGATGTCACTCGAGCAACTGTGATTGAAGGGTCAATGGTGCGTGTGCTGGAGCACTGAATCCATTCAGCGGGGGAGAGCAAGCATAATCAGTGACAAAGCAGCCTAAAGGTCCTTACACACCGGGAGAGATTTGTTTTTGTGCGATTAATTTGCACGTCAATCATATTTTTCGAACCTCAGTGAACGTTTACTTTTTTCGGACCACAGTCGACTTTTCAGAAATTTGCGTGCGACAGCAAAGGTAACCGGGAATCATTTCGACCAAGTGAGCAACATTGACAAGAAAACTGCATAACATGTTTAAAGAACCCTAAATGAGATAGACTTATGCCTCCCCCACACCTAAAGATTTTCTAATACCTGAAGATTATAAAAAATCTTGAGAGTCCACACACCTCACGACAGATTAAAAAAAATACATTTAAATCTTGGAACGCACACACAATCCCTACCGTTCAGACGCAACGGGGTCATCCCTATGTTCCCCGGGTTCTATATTCCCCGGGTTCTATATTCCCCGTTTTTCAGCAAAAGGGTTCTTTGTTCCCCAGGTTCTATGTTCCCCGTTTTTCAGAAAAAGGGCTCTATGTTCCCCGCTTTCAGAAAAAGGGCTCTATGTTCCCCGCTTTTCACTAAGAGGGTTCTATGTAGGGATGGGAATTGATAAGATTTTAGCGATTCCGATTCCATTTTCGATTCTGCTTATCGATCCGATTCCTTATCGATTCTCTTATCGATTCTCATTGGGCAAGGAAAAAAAAAAAGAGTACAAACGGGTTTATTAACATTAATTTTCTTTTAGATTATTATTATTATAATTATGTATTATTATTCAGCTCTGATATCAGATTGCTCTTTTCAATCCCATACCAAGCAGGGATCAGTGTGTCTGTTAAACTGGCTTTGTTTGGGGGTTTGTATTTTGGGTTGAGCATCTTTGTCATCTCCCTATAGAAAATATATAGTGGGAATGAATGAAACAGAACTAGTGGTTAAAATGACAACATGCAACTTTGGACATTTTACTTTAGCTGGCATGTCAGACAAACTTGGTCACTGCTCGGGGACATTCGTTTTTACCCTCGCCTCGGTCATTTTACTCTTCCCTGCCTGGGTCTGGGTGAATGGAGGGGCTAGAGCTGCACAAGAAGTACTCGCTGCAGCCTCTGTCAGAGTCTGACCCAAAGCGACTACCAGCCCCTGAACCAGTCTGACTCTGAACGTCATCATCCTCTAAATTAAATGGATGGAAATGGAGTATTGGTGAAATCTGGTTTACACAATAGACAGGGTCTGGAGGAGTTTACTCTCCATATTAACAGATGACGCGCTAACGTTAGCCGTGCTGCTGTTACAGTAGCTGTTATTATCGTCACTCCGTAGCACATCAAAAACGTGACATTCCTCCAAAATTATTGCATGCTGTGTGGACAAATGTTTCTGCATATTGCTAGTATTTCCCCCCTTTGACGAAATAGAGGTTTTGCAAGCATTGCAAGTGGCACTGTGGTCATCGTTTTGCTTCTGCCTAGACGCCATGGTGGCTGGAAACAAAACAAGGCTGCGTTGCGTGCGTGTCGCAGCGTGTGACGTCATCGCGCATGGAATCGATAGTGGAATCGTTCAGGACGTTGGCTAACGATTCCAAGGAATCGATCCACTGGGACCCGGTTCTCAACAAGAACCGGTTCTCGATTCCCATCCCTAGTTCTATGTTCCCCGCTTTTCACTAAGAGGGTTCTATGTTCCCCGCTTTTCACTAAGAGGGTTCTATGTTCCCCGCTATGTTCCCAGGTCTGATCAATTTCAATATATTAGTTAAAATTTTAACTCTATCCATCTATATTGGGGGTTTTTACGTTTCGATAATCCACCCAGGTTGTGAACCTTGAAGGTCCTAGATATCGTTTTGAAAAACTGTCCATCAGAGTCAGGCTTAAGATTATAATTAGTCTTATCATTAGCCTATTATGATGATGATGATGATGATGATTATTATTAGCCTATTATTATCATTATTATTATTATCAGCATATTATTGTTGTTGTTGTTGTTGTAGTTGTTACTAGGCTACTACAATTATTAATATTTGGCTATTATAGGCCTATAGCCTACTTCATTATGAGACTATAAAACAAGAAAACCAACACCATTTTATGACTTGAAACATTTATTTGTGAGGAGAGTAGCCTACATTTCTAACATTCAGAAAATAGCTGTCTGGTGAGCGTCGGAGTTTTGGAGCGGACGCGCGCAGCAGAGGTGGCTGTGAGCAGACGGGGAGAGGAGAAATAAGGAGGGAGGAGAGCGTCTGCTGTCCGCGGTTCAGAGACAGAGACTGATAACTTTTGGTTACTGTGTGCATGCGTCCCTGAGACATGTAAGTTGAAGTATTTAAGTTAATTTGTGTTGCACTCATTAAAACGTGTATAGTTTATATTAGGCTAGTTCATTTAGTGATTTGGGTAATAGACTCTGCTGCAAATACATGTGGCTGCTAATTGGATAATAATAAGGGGAAGCCGATCGTCACCGAAGGCATTTCGGGGGAAACATCGGACCCGGGAACATAGCGGGGAACATAGAGGGGAACATAGAACCCTCTTAGTGAAAAGCGGGGAACATAGAACCCTCTTAGTGAAAAGCGTGGAACATAGAACCTGGGGAACATAGAACCCTCTTAGTGAAAAGTGGGGAACATAGAACCTGGGGAACATAGAACCCTCTTAGTGAAAAACGGGGAATATAGAACCCGGGGAACATAGAACCCGGGGAACATAGACATGATCCCGACGCAACCCCACACATTTGACGATAGAGAGCCAAAGTGATATGTCACTTCCTGCTTTCTCCCTGTACCAGCCCGAAAAATGCAAAAAATATGAATGGCGGTGGAGGGAGAATAAGGTTACTTTTTGTTATCCCGTTTGAATTGTGCCACGGGGTGCCAACGCTAATTTTGTCAATTTAAAACGTGACTTTGCATGTCAAGAAAGTCACAGTTTGTTGTCAAACTGAAACGTAGGGGTTAGTTTCGTATAAAAACTACATAGCTCGTGGAAGCTCGTGGCATGTCGCCGGTCTTCAGCTTTGCTGGTAGAGAAAGTGACGTCACTTAGTGTAGAAACGGCCTGTAATGGCCCACCGCCAGGCCTGTTCTTGGGGCAATCAATGCCCATGGATCGACGCGCTGACGACGTGATGATGATGACATCATCGGCGATGACAGTGATGTCATAGCTCCCTTGAACGTTGCGACATCATCAATGATGTGATGTCATACACCAAGTGTTGGGATTATGCAAGCTTCTTCCTTCCTCTACCAGATCAACCCTAATAATGTCAACCATTAGCACAACTAAATCCGGCTCGAAGGACCAAATTGTAGCGAAGCTTGTTGGCTCGCTGGGGGCAAAGCTTTGGGGCTTGCCTCGTGAAGTTGGTCCCAACGTTCGCCATGCCTCCCTGAGTCTGGTGTATCTCGGTGGCAGGCTTGGCCGCCCCGTTGCACTCTATCGCATGCTCAGGGTCGGCAACCTTGGTCGGCGGACGTGTCCTGGGTGCGGGTGTTGGTGGCATTGGCAATGGCCATTGCCTTTGTCTGGGCAGTGGAAGGAAGAAGCTTGTATATATCCCAACACTTGGTGTATGACATCACATCATTGATGATGTCGCAACGTTCAAGGGAGCTATGACATCACTGTCATCGCCGATGATGTCATCATCATCACGTCGTCAGCGCGTCGATCCATGGGCATCGATTGCCCCAAGAACAGGCCTGGCGGTGGGCCATTACAGGCCGTTTCTACACTTAGGCAACAGTGTATGTAGTGTTTCTGATTTATAACTTCTAGTGCGACAGTTTGGCGACAAACTGCGACTTTCTTGACATGCAAAGTTACGTTTTAAATGGACAAAATTAGCGTTGGCACCCCGTGGCACAATTACAACGGGATCAAAAAAGTAACCTTATTCTCCGTCCACCGCCATTCATATTTTTCGCAGCGCTGGTACAGGGAGAAAGCAGGAAGTGACGTTCCATTTTGGCTTTCTGTTACACTGAAGACTGTCACCTCTGCGGACTTGGGATCTCGCAGAAACTTGCGTGATTAAATGTGACTTCAGAACAAAACAAACATGGAGGTAGACCGCACTCACCGCAGGCGTTCTTTGCTTGCTCTCGTCTGTGTTACTTTTTGCACAGAGAAGCAGAAAGACAAAAATAAGAAGCTGTGGGCCAAGTCATGGCTGAGAAGACGGGGTCAGAAAGGCTTATTAATTTGCAGCTGGAGCTTGAGGTGAGTGGAATAATAATGTTTTTGAGTGACTCTCAACTAGCTAGCTAGTGCTTTAACGTTATTGACCCATCAACTAGCTAGCTAGTGCTTTAACGTTATTGACCCATCAACTAGCTAGCTAGTGCTTTAACGTTATTGACCCATCGACATCTGTGAATCACAGGTGAGTGATGTAGAATGGATGATGTGGAATATGTAGAGACGGACAGCGTTTATTTAAAATGTATTTGTCCCCATTTTATTTGTCCCCCACAACAAAATGCACAGTTACCTCGGAGGACTTGGGATCTCGCAGAAAAAAAACGCACACACTTTGGCTGCCTTGAACAGCTGCTAACCGTTTAAATCACACAAACTACACGACAACACAGAGCTAGCCTCGTATCCGGAATGCTTTGGGGCTAGTAGTTTCAAGGTGAATGTTGGAATAAAGTTGTCCACTACAATAACATCATCATCACTGTCAACATCATGCGTTTGTTCAGTGCCATGACTTTAATTTCCTTGCTTGTTTGTGTGACAGATGGAGGACAGAATGGGATTCAGGGAACTCTTAAGGATGACTGCAGATGGAGGAATTTGAGGTGCTGCTCAATAGAGTTTCACCCCTTATTGTGAAGCAGGACACCAGGATGAGGCTGGCCATCAGTGCCAAGGAGAGGCTTGCTGTTACTTTGATTCACTGTATATTTACTTCATTCAGGATCACTTGAATACTGATGTAATAGGCTTTGATGGCGATAGTTTGTTTTTTATTTGTTCGCTGTCTCATGCATAGTCTTTGTTCAGCAGTAACATAATCCCCCAATGATACATGAAGGTAGCTGCAACAGCGCCCCAGCTTGCTAGCGTATATTTAGCCAACTTGGGATGCTGTTGCACCTACCTACCTGCAATGAGCAATGCTCATTTGTGCTGATTTGTAATATGTTTTTTGTTCTGGTTGTTCTTTTCAGGAGAATCGTTAGCGTCCTTTCATTTCCAATACAGGATTGGAGAATCCACCATCTCCATGATTGTGAGTGAAACGTGTGAAGCCCTGCACCAGACCCTTAAAGAGGATGTTCTGATGGTAAGCTTGATAATGACCATAGTGGAATGCTCCCCCTAGGCCTCACACCAAGTCAGGCAGAATAACAAAACGCAGCACTCGTATTCAATTTGAATGGGAAAGTGCAGAGCTGCGGTGCCCCGCCACGCAGCTCTGCCACTAGCATTTACATACAAGAAATGTATAACGTCTTTCTCTTCGCCTCTCCCCTCTCCTTGTCACCTTTCCTCAGCTTCCTCTCCTCCCGCTCTCTTTCTACTCTCCTCTCCTTGTCACCTTTCCTCAGCTTCCTCTCCTCCCCCTCTCTTTCTACTCTCCTCTCCTTGTTACCTTTCCTCAGCTTCCTCTCCTCCCCCTCTCTTTCTACTCTCCTCTCCTTGTTACCTTTCCTCAGCTTCCTCTCCTCCCCCTCTCTTTCTACTCTCCTCTCCTTGTGACCTTTCCTCAGCTTCCTCTCCTCCCCCTCTCTTTCTACTCCCCTCTCCTTGTCACCTTTCCTCAGCTTCCTCTCCTCCCCCTCTCTTTCTACTCTCCTCTCCTTGTCACCTTTCCTCAGCTTCCTCTCCTCCCCCTCTCTTTCTACTCTCCTCTCCTTGTCACCTTTCCTCAGCTTCCTCTCCTCCCCCTCTCTTTCTACTCTCCTCTCCTTGTTACCTTTCCTCAGCTTCCTCTCCTCCCCCTCTCTTTCTACTCTCCTCTCCTTGTTACCTTTCCTCAGCTTCCTCTCCTCCCCCTCTCTTTCTACTCTCCTCTCCTTGTCACCTTTCCTCAGCTTCCTCTCCTCCCCCTCTCTTTCTACTCTCCTCTCCTTGTCACCTTTCCTCAGCTTCCTCTCCTCCCCCTCTCTTTCTACTCTCCTCTCCTTGTCACCTTTCCTCAGCTTCCTCTCCTCCCCCTCTCTTTCTACTCTCCTCTCCTTGTTACCTTTCTTCACCTTCCTCTCCTCCCCCTCTCTTTCTACTCTCCTCTCCTTGTTACCTTTCCTCAGCTTCCTCTCCTCCCCCTCTCTTTCTACTCTCCTCTCCTTGTCACCTTTCCTCAGCTTCCTCTCCTCCCCCTCTCTTTCTACTCTCCTCTCCTTGTCACCTTTCCTCAGCTTCCTCTCCTCCCCCTCTCTTTCTATTCCCCTCTCCTTGTCACCTTTCCTCAGCTTCCTCTCCTCCCGCTCTCTTTCTAATCTCCTCTCCTTGTCACCTTTCCTCAGCTTCCTCTCTCTTTCTACTCTCCTCTCCTTGGCATTGACGATACTAATTTGCATTGATTTTTTCAGACCCCAAAAACAGGTGGAGTGGCTCCACATTGCAGAGGAGTTCAAATCCGAGTGGCAGTTTCCTCATTGCCTCGGTGCTATTGATGGAAAACACATCAACATCCAGCCACCACAACCCAGCGGAAGCACCAACCGCAACTACAAACGGGCTCTCTGTGTAGATGATGGCTGTGGTTGATGCAGATTCTGCTGGTCAACACCGCCCAGATCCCGTTTGTGCCGTGCATAAATGACTTGGCACTCCTCCGCCTGCACCCGTTGTTGGGCTGAGCTACGCACCCCTGCCGAGAATTGCATCCCCACCATATTTCGGGGCTGTTTTAACTTAAACATGGGCAAATTCGGCCCAGGACCACGTGTGGCATGTAGCAACCGCGGGGGCAGGCGTACGTGTGACTTGGGCACATTATCAAGATAAAGCTGTGGATTGTACTTTTAAAACTCAACAACTGACCACAGTAAAAAAATATATAATAAAGAGGGTTTCCCTCATCTTACACTTGACACTAACCTCGCGTCACCTCCAGGCTCTCTGTCAGAGGAGAATAGTGTACCGTAGGGTTGATGTATTTTTGTAGGCTTAACCAGAAATCGCAGCCATTTTGGTTCTTCAGTGGAAAAGTCTATCGGGATTTCACTTGCATCACATAAGGTCTGTGGTTACAAAAGTAGATGCGAGCGCAAATTTTGGTTCAGCAGCATCACAAACATGAATCACTATTATGCCTTTTGAAGCATTTTCTAAAAATCGCATAAAAAAACGCATTATGTCCCAAAATTCACGTTTGTGAAGATGCGCAAGCTACATCAGAAATATGACTTTGACCCATCTAAAATCATGTGACTCATGACGCGTCTGTGACCTCGTTCTGGTGTCCACCTGTTTCTAATTTAGCCTTCCTACATTAAATGCTGTTGTAGTGGAGCCCAGCGTCGTCGTAGTAGACTGCTTGGCTCAGGCTAGACTGCCGTAACATGTGACATGAGTCACATGATTTTAGATGGGTCAAAGTCATATTTCCGGTGGGGTCATCCCTATGTTCCCCGGGTCCTATGTTCCCCGCTTTTCCCAAATAGGCTCCTATGTTCCCCGCTATGTTCCCTGGGAGAGGTTAGGTTTTGGGTTAGGGTCTGGGGGAGGTTAGGTTTAGGCGTGGGGGGTGGGAGAGGTTAGGTTTTGGGTTAGGGTCTGGGGGAGGTTAGGTTTAGGGTTAGTGAAAAACGGGGAATATAGAACCCGGGGAACATAGACATGATCCCTTTCCGGTGTATCTTGCACATTCTATGGCCAGATGAGTTGAAATATATTCTCATGTCATGGTGTCTTTGTGTCATTAATAAACCAGAATCACAATTATTTTATTCTGCCATAGTATGTGTGCACATACACGGACATTGTCTTGGTGTAGAAGGCGCACACGTTACATAAGATATATAAACAAGATATATAAACCAATACAAAGAAAAATACAATAACAACAATAAATATGCACAAGTTTAAATATTATACAAGATATGGACAGAGTATTGGACGAATCAGCGTGACGTCACTTGCCAGCCAGAAATGCGGAACCCGCGGCAGTTAATAGTATGAGTTGTGCCAAACAAACGTTAATATCTTAAAAACTATACATCACATCGCTTATATTTTGACATTCTGAGTGAGAGCAGAATTAGCTCAAGAGTTTGATGTATAATATATGCGTCTCGTGTTAAAGTTGTGTGAACTGTCGCAGTTTTTAAAATGTAAAAAGAGTTAGCCGGCTACAGTTAAGCCTACACAAGCCTCGCGCCACTTGGGCTCCATAGGGTTCCATTGCCGTTGCCACCCAGTGACGCGGTTTGTTTACCAAAATGCTGCTCGGCTGATCCCTCGTATTGAGACTAATAAAGTAGTGCTCCACTACTTTGTGACGTAACTGCCCAACAACAACAACAGTGGTAAACTCAGCTAAGTTGGAGTTGCACAGGCACCAACGTTACTCAAAGATATATTATGCTATCACTACACAAATAAGCTGCTGTATTATCTTGTTATCGTTATCACTGCTACAAAGTGCATCCGCGCATTTGCACTGTGCCTGGATACGCCTCGACACACGGGCCCTAACACCTGGGGCTATATGTTCCGACAGGCGCTATCCCCTAATAGCGCTTGCGCACCAGTTTGCGCGTGCCTTAAGGCATGGGAAGATATTAATAATTTATACAGAAATGTAACTGTTTAAAAGTGATATAATCGTCTGGTAGACGTGACCTCCCTGATTTCTAAGTTAAAACAGCGCCGAAATATGTTGGGGATGCAATTCTCGGCCGGGATGCGGGAACGTTCATGGCACCTGTCGCAGACGCATATTAGAGCCGTGCCAAAATCATCTGCGCCCCAAAATGCCTGCGCAAACGGGATTTGGGCGGTCTTAACTACCAGAATTATTCACAGGCGTGGCCAGGCAAGGCTGGGCATTACGTCAATCAAAACCAATCACATTCCCGTCTCACAATGGCTGTTTGCGCGAGGTTGCCTCGCCAAGGCATGCAATATGATGTAATTCTCTCCATGCGTAATAGAGTGTACTCACTCGTGCGAGGACAGAGAGAGCTTATTGACAGATCGACCCTCTGGTCAGGAAGGTAAATAGCCTATGTCCATTGTCCAACACGTTTTCTCAATTAATTTCCCTCTTTGCGATGTAATAAAAGTTTCTCAGTGAGTTATAGTTGATTGCCTCACTGAACTATCTGCTAATACCCAATTTTAGCAGCATAATTTGATGTCCTGGCGTGGCAAGGCTGTGCGTAATGACATATCCAAAAGGGATTTTACTTGCACTGCTCTGTGCTGCACTGAGATTATGGTGCGCTTCAGCGCCGCGAGGTATTTGCGCCTATAAGAGGTCCTTTTCAAAGCTCTTAGTGCAAAGTAATTGCACGCTGCTGACGATAGCATAATGCCATCTATCACCACATTTTAACGCTGAAACGCCTGCTTTGGCTTGTGGCAGCCAATGCCCAGTTGTGTCCGCCCCCAATTTTGCATTGCGCACGGCGTTAAAATGCTTTTGGGAAGATAGAGTCCCTGGACACTTGCGCCTGGCGGACTGCTATCGTGCCTGCAGGGAGGATAGCATAAATCAGGCGCTAAAGCACGCAAACAGGTGTGCAAAAAGCGGATAGCGCCTGTACCAAGATAGGGCCCCACATTACCGTTTGGTCCTGCCGCACATGAGGAAGACTGCTGAAGGGACACAGGTGCGCTAAGCACATGAGTTGGCATGAGTTTGATCACACACAAAAAACACGCTGTGTGACCAGATTTCCCACTTTGTGTGGGACATCTGCATGCCTTTTTTTCCCACTTCCCACATATTGAGACAATGCCCCACATTTTGATTGGCTCTAGTTTTCAAAAGTCAAAACCTGTGAGCGAGCGAGAAACCCACTAATTAAAATAAAAAAAGATCTCTGTCACTCCTTAAAGTCCTCCTCCTGCCAGTTTTCCACCTGTGTACATCCTGGGTTTGCAGTGGAAACGCAAAGCTGTGCGCGCCGTAATGAACTATATATAATCATTTGCGCCAAAGTTAGTATATTGCAGTGTGTCCCCTACCAGCGGTACGTGTCCCCCGCCAGTGTCAAATGAGCAGGAATTTCTTACTTCCGGTCAGGATTTTTCAGAATAAAAGCGATCATTCAAACTCGATAAAATACACAAATTTAAGTTATATCACACAAATTGAATAACAATACACATGGAAAAGGTTATATTCCATTTAGATCTATATATCCTTTGGTATTGTAGTACTAACTACTTCTATATTATTATATTAAGCTTGCTCCAATCAGTCAGAACACCATGAAAACGCTCCGATTTCGAATAAAGATAAAAAATCTAAAGTCAATTGTTCCAGGGCAAACTCACTTGATACATGTAGAGACATAGCCCAGCTATCATAGGGAAGTCATCTTGAGGCTGGGTGGGTGTCAATTTTTGTGTTTTGGACATGTATGTACAGTGTCAAGTGAGCAGGAATTTTATAGCTGCCCGCTCCCATTCAGAACACCATGAAAACGCTCCGATTCCAAATAAAGATTAAAAATCTAAAGTCAATTGTTCCAGGGCAAACTCACTTGATACATGTAGAGACATAGCCCAGCTATCATAGGGAAGTCATCTTGAGGCTGGGTGGGTGTCAATTTTTGTGTTTTGGACATGTATGTACAGTGTCAAGTGAGCAGGAATTTTATAGCTGCCCGCTCCCATTCAGAACACCATGAAAACGCTCCGATTTCGAATAAAGATAAAAAATCTAAAGTCAATTGTTCCAGGGCAAACTCACTTGATACATGTAGAGACATAGCCCAGCTATCATAGGGAAGTCATCTTGAGGCTGGGTGGGTGTCAATTTTTGTGTTTTGGACATGTATGTACAGTGTCAAGTGAGCAGGAATTTTATAGCTGCCCGCTCCCATTCAGAACACCATGAAAACGCTCCGATTCCAAATAAAGATTAAAAATCTAAAGTCAATTGTTCCAGGGCAAACTCACTTGATACATGTAGAGACATAGCCCAGCTATCATAGGGAAGTCATCTTGAGGCTGGGTGGGTGTCAATTTTTGTGTTTTGGACATGTATGTACAGTGTCAAGTGAGCAGGAATTTTATAGCTGCCCGCTCCCATTCAGAACACCATGAAAACGCTCCGATTCCAAATAAAGATTAAAAATCTAAAGTCAATTGTTCCAGGGCAAACTCACTTGATACATGTAGAGACATAGCCCAGCTATCATAGGGAAGTCATCTTGAGGCTGGGTGGGTGTCAATTTTTGTGTTTTGGACATGTATGTACAGTGTCAAGTGAGCAGGAATTTTATAGCTGCCCGCTCCCATTCAGAACACCATGAAAACGCTCCGATTCCAAATAAAGATTAAAAATCTAAAGTCAATTGTTCCAGGGCAAACTCACTTGATACATGTAGAGACATAGCCCAGCTAACATAAAAGTTACACAGTGTCAAGTGAGCAGGAATTTTATAGCTGCCCGCTCCCATTCAAAACCCCATGAAAACGCTCCGATTTCAAATAAAGATTAAAAATCTAAAGTCAATTGTTCCAGGGCAAACTCACTTGATACATGTAGAGACATAGCCCAGCTATCATAGGGAAGTCATCTTGAGGCTGGGTGGGTGTCAATTTTTGTGTTTTGGACATGTATGTACAGTGTCAAGTGAGCAGGAATTTTATAGCTGCCCGCTCCCATTCAGAACACCATGAAAACGCTCCGATTCCAAATAAAGATTAAAAATCTAAAGTCAATTGTTCCAGGGCAAACTCACTTGATACATTTTTTTTTTTTTTTTTTTTTTTTTTAAACCTTTATTTAACCAGGAAGTCACATTGAGGTTGAAACCTCTTTTACAAGTGAGACCTAGCCAAGACAGGGTCAGCAACGTGAAAAAAAACGTAACATGACAACATCAAGTTACAGACACACAGCAACATAGATGGGACTAAAACAAAACATTAACAGGACTGCATAAATCACAAGACAGCTACAATAATTACAACGAAAGCACCTAAAAGCAACAACATTATGTTACAATGTAGACAAAACAACTAAAATTACAATGGCTACAGTGAAAATAAAAATGAAATAAAAGGGCAGCAATATTTAATTGTATTTAATATTGACATATTAGTTGAAACAATTGCAACCAAAAGTAGCCACTTCCTTAATTCTAAGTTTAAAATCATGCAAGGAGATAAGGGTCTCGAGTTTGAGTTTGGCTTGCAGATCATTCCAGGACCAAGGACCATAGTAGAACAGACTTGCTTTACCAGCCTCTGTTCTGACAGGAGGCACTTTGTATTGAAACCAACGATGTGACCTAAGGTTATGGGTGGTTTCCAAGGGTGTAAACTTACGGTTTAAATAAGAGGGTAATTTACCTGAAATAATCTTGTAAACTAAAATGTACCAGTGTTGAAGCCTGCGCAAAGTAAGAGATGTCCATCCTACCATGCTGTACAGGGTGCAATGATGGGTCCTGAAACCAGAGTTAGTTACATACCTCAATGCTGAATGATACAGTGGATCAAGTTTGGACAAGATGGAGGCTGAGGCAAACCTGTATATATTATCACCAAAATCAATCTGAGAAAGGAAAAGTGCAGTAACTAAGCGTTTTCTCGAAACCATGGAGAAACAGGACTTAAGCCTGTACAGAAAACCTAAAGTGAATTTTAATTTCTTCACAAGGTGGTCAATATGGAATTTGAAGTCTAGGCTTTTGTCCAACCAAATACCCAGGTATTTATAAGTATCGACAGATTGGATAGCGACACCGCCTAAGGTACATACATGTAGAGACATAGCCCAGCTATCATAGGGAAGTCATCTTGAGGCTGGGTGGGTGTCAATTTTTGTGTTTTGGACATGTATGTACAGTGTCAAGTGAGCAGGAATTTTATAGCTGCCCGCTCCCATTCAGAACACCATGAAAACGCTCCGATTCCAAATAAAGATTAAAAATCTAAAGTCAATTGTTCCAGGGCAAACTCACTTGATACATGTAGAGACATAGCCCAGCTATCATAGGGAAGTCATCTTGAGGCTGGGTGGGTGTCAATTTTTGTGTTTTGGACATGTATGTACAGTGTCAAGTGAGCAGGAATTTTATAGCTGCCCGCTCCCATTCAGAACACCATGAAAACGCTCCGATTCCAAATAAAGATTAAAAATCTAAAGTCAATTGTTCCAGGGCAAACTCACTTGATACATGTAGAGACATAGCCCAGCTATCATAGGGAAGTCATCTTGAGGCTGGGTGGGTGTCAATTTTTGTGTTTTGGACATGTATGTACAGTGTCAAGTGAGCAGGAATTTTATAGCTGCCCGCTCCCATTCAGAAGACAATTAAAACGCTCCGATTTCGAATAAAGATTAAAAATCTAAAGTCAATTGTTGCACACACACTCAGACCAGTGAAGATCCAAGATTTTTATTGTCACTCTGTAGTATCACGTCTGAAATTCTTGTGCTGTGGACTCCATTTACAACATAGTACACAATATAACAGGGCATATGTGTGCAGGAAAACAACAAGAGACACAACAAGTAAGCCAAATAAAAAAAAATTAATTTAAAAACAATGAAGAATCCAATTTGCATAGGTAGCGGCTCTAATCATCATCATCAACCTTTATTTAAACAGGCAAGTTAATTAAGTACAAATTCTTATTTTCAAAAGAGGAAAAAAAAACTCCTGAGGGGAAGGGGGTTGGGGAGAAAATAAAAGCATAAAAGTTACACAGAGATAGGACAAGAAACAATTAGATTCAACAGAGACCACAAGATATCAAGATAATATTAAGTATAGGTAATAATACCCAATATTTAAATTGTATGGTGTGGTCTTGTGGAAATTATTTCTGCACATATGATTATGGCTTCAATAGGAAGTAGGTCATTGCCATTATGCATCCCCCAGTCTTCTGGTTTTGCAAAAATGACAGGAAACATGCCCTGTAGGAGAACAAATGAAAGAGTAGCAATCAGTAGTATGTCCTTCAAAAGGATAAATACTTCTTCAAATAGTGTCACAGCATCACTGTAAAATAGCACATCAAAGATACAAAGTACACATTGCCAATAAGGGAAGAGTAGATCTGAATGCGAACAAAAATGGAGAGGAAAAAATACACACACAAGCGTTTGCAAGATGACATTTTTTATTGACGCAGATGCTGTAAAAGCATATATGCCAAATTCTCCATATGACATCGTGGTCCCAAGTGCTGATGACAAGTAATGCCATTCATGCTATTCAAATGAAGTTATACTAAGCCATTAGCCATTGTATCCAATAGGCCCTTCTTGTCATAAAATTAACTTTTGCTCTGCCAACTCATATGCGATGCATTTTGCCTTGTCACACTCTTTGAATTTGATCATTGTGACACCAAAAATGAATGACTTGGAGTGCAAGCAAGCAAAGATCCCACAGCTGCTACCATCAGTCTGTTGCAGGAAATTAGGGCAGCTATGATAGGATTCATAATTGATTGTAATATCCACAACCGAGCCATACAAAGCCAAGTACTGAAGGGTTAAGTATCGCTGCACTAGGCGAAGAACAGTTTTCATCTGGCTTTCACACTGCTTGAGAGAATCCATCAGTTCAGCTGCCACAGTTACAGTTCCTTCTGTCATTTTTCTCTGCTTCATGTCTATTGCAATGGATACCCAATGGGAACCTAGATGGACAGGAATGATCACTTTATCATACTGCCACCAGTTTTCTGAAACTTTAGGAATCTTTGGAAAAATGTCAATATCACAGTATAGACTTTTCAACTGTTGACTTACAAAAGTTGCATTGCAGGCAAAGACAGACATGTTTCCTGCTTTGGCTTTGAGAAGTGTGTGGTAGCTATCAATAGTGCCATCATTAAGCCACCGCCCGCTTAGGATGTCAGAACTGTCATGACTTCGAGATGACATGAAGCCTGCTAGTGTGGAAGGAACTGATACATTGCTCTCCTCGTGTTCTTTGCATCTGTCTGAGCAACTGTGCTGTGTTTCGATCAGTCTATGGTGAAGTGTGTTGTCACTGTTTGTTTTTTCATAAGCAATCAGGTAAACGTTTGCTCCCGCCAACATTTTTAGAGCAAGGTCATAACTATACCCAACTGTCCCTGCAGAAGTGATCCACCTACTCTTGTACCACAACAGATGTTCTTCTCTGGTAAAGGACTTCACTGGGGAATTCTCTGAAAAAGCAATGATGCTGCCTATATCATAACTGTTAGTAGAGTATATGCAAGGTAGTGTGATTGTAGGTTGCAAATCGGTCAAGTTTCTCCTATAAACTAATAAGGTCTGTGGGGTGTGAATGACTTGGCTTCTCTGAAGTTTAAGGTTATGTCTATTTTTACATTTGTTGCATGCCCTTTTGATGTTATCTGCCGACAGTTTCAGATGCATTTCAATCCCTCTTTCTGACACTAGCTCTGCGGATATCATGAGCTGTTTGAAATCATGCTGACTGGAGTCATGGCACTCATTGCAAACATAGTCACAAAGAGTGTGCAGGTACAGCAAATCATTGGCCAGAAAATTGGCCAACAATACATCATTCACAAACCCTTCTATATTTTTTTCCAAAGCTTTAAAATCCAGCTTTTCATTTACATTCAACTGGCTTTGCTGTACCACTACTTTGTCTATTTGGTTCAGTTGGTTGAGTGCCTCATTGAACTTTTTAGTGGGCAGCAGTGTGTGCTGCAATTTATCTGCGCTCTCTAGCCTTTCATAGCATTCCTTGATTGCAGATGTTTTGACCAAAAAGCAAAGTAACGGTACAGCACTGTCAACGGGGTCTTTGGTCACACTGTTGGCTACATGTGTAATATCAGCGGCTAAAGTGTTTGTGTGGCAGAGTTGTATTGACTGCTCATTGGAAAGCTCATAGAGGTGTATTACGCCAGCCCTGTCTACATCATTAGTGAAGTCAATTGAAATGTCAAGATCATCTGCCGTCATAGCAGTTTTGTCATAGACCAACCGTGACCAGTAGTGGCCCCTTTTTGCTTTGTTTCCAGAATGACAAATGCTTGCCCTCAGCTTGCACTTACATGTAGTGTCCTTCACAGGAACCTCAATGAAGTCAGATGGAGTCACCCGAGTTCTGCTTACGGAGGAATCTGTGTGTACTCGATTCACATAAAGAGCAATCATAGCAGGAGAGCTGTCCCAAACAGTTTGTCTGACACAGTTCAAACCACATGTGCTGCAACTGTGTGTACTTTCCCCCTCTGTGATCACATGATGAAATGCATATGAAAGTGTCACCCCACCTTTAGGTAACGGCAAACTCCACAAAGTATGGTCTGACTCTTTCTCTTGCAAAACAGTTGTATTGCACTTGACACATTTGTGTGTGTGTGTTACTAACCCCCCAGTGTTCATGCCACAATCAGTTAACCAGGCCAATAATGGATAAATCAGGTCAAGTGGATCATTATGTGCACGCAATTTCAAATCTGGGATCTCTTGTGCAATAGCAACCAAGACAGGAAATATTTCCTTGCGACTAAATCTGTGACCTGGAGTGTTAACTGCAGTCTTCAACATGGTTGCAAGATTTGCAGATATTTGTGCACTCTGTATTGCATGTTGTGATAATGTCTGCAATGTATTCCTAACTATATCTAGCTGTAGAAAGGCCTGCACAGTTGCGTTAAGCCAACAATTGGAGTATGTATTTTCAAAACGCCAAAACGAAGTTGTCTGCTTCACTGCTGCTTGGCTCGGCCGCCTCACATTCTTGTCTTGCAGGGTTTTGCTATTATCTCCCCTGTTCTTCTGTTGTGTGCTCTCATTTAGAGAGAATACCTTTGTATTTGCATGAGGTGGATCGGACTAAGATAACTTAAGATGTTTTGGTAGCTTCCTCTTCTTGTTCCACGTTTCCACAGGTTCGGGGGTGATGGATGTGCTTCTGACCTGTCTCTTTTTACCTCCTTGAGACATTTTGCCCAAAAAGTTGAGTTCTTCAGCTTTATACACCTCATACATCATCTCTACATATTCATCAATTCTGTGTTTTTTGTCATTTTTAATGTGGACCTTGCTGATTTTGAACCTTGCCTCACTTACTGCAGTGCTGTTCTGGCTTGGGTTTGGTCTCGATGGATATTTTGGATCAAATCTCTTGAAATCACCTGTTAGAAGGTCTGACCAGATCGGAGCAGTCGGCAGGAAATTGGCGAAGAGTTTGTCGAGGAGCCCGTGTCCAAAATAATTGTTTGCTTCCTCAGAACACTCTGCTTTTTCAATGTCTTGGTCTGCCTCTGCCTTGGCCAATGCAAAGTACGTTGTGAAGGGAGAAGATGCTTCCTTCATCTCCGACTCCCAAATTTTTGCTTCTTCACCTGCGTCCTCACCAGCGTCTGCCACTGTACATTTTGTTTCTATGACATATTGCAATTCTGCCAGACTCTTAACCACAAGTGACGTTTTATTCTTGCTGCCAAGTAAAACGCAAACATGGTAAACAATTTCTTTCATTCTCTTAATGTCAGTGGTATTCAACAAGCGGCTGAATATATACATACCAAACTGGTGCTTTTCATCTTTTCTGTCACTGTAGTGCTTCTTGCAGACTTGACTAGCTTGTCGCATCAAATGGCTTTTACAGGCTCTTATGAGACAGAATTCCAAATCCCTTTTGTCTGCTTCTCCATGAATTATTCGCCAGCAGCGCTTCAGGTATGAATGCATAGTGTCTCTGTTGAATATGTTCATGCCTGCTTTCAAAAGCACTATGGATCGATCACTGTTCAGTTGTATTGGGATTGTGTTTGTGGGGGTGAGATGGCTAAACAACTCCCTTTCTTTTGCTCTTATGCAAGAGAGTAGCTTTTCAACTGCTCCTTGCGTATGTGAGTCACTAATCATGAATGCAACTGGTACTGAAATGGGTGTTTCAGTCGGAGCTGTTACTGTAATCTCATACACAAGAATGCGTTTTTGAGTGACTTTACATTTCACTACACCGCCAGTTGCATCCCAAGAAACAGCACTGTGTTTGGTTAAATCGTGCCAGTATCTGATCCCTAGTTCTGTAAAACAAATAACAGCAAAAGGCTCAAGCTCTATACTCTGCACAAAGCCAGAAACTATTGGATCAGGTTTGCCCTCATGTTTGCCCTCACGTTCGTATTTTTGCTTAAGTAACCTCAAAGCAGTTATCTCATTATCATCCAAATGTGACCGTTTGCGTGTTTCATAATTGATTTGTCTGAGTACATGTGTGTCAACACCCACTGCAGTTCTGTTCCCAGATTCTATAGAGCTGTGGTTTGCATATGCCAATTTAGAGCAGAAAACTTTATAGGCCGAATGGGCTTTAAGCTCCTTACCGAGTTGTCTGCGCTCCTTGCCTCTGACTGGTCTGGCATACTGTGAACCTATTTTGTGAAATATCTCATTCTTATAGTAAATGGTGAACATGTCCCCCTGTTTTTCTGGGAGAACAATTTTAAATGTCAATGGACATTCCTTAAATTGACATTTGCCATTGACAGTGAGATAAGGTGTATTGGTTTTGTTTTTACATGCAATGGAAAAGTGGTTGTTTGTGGAAGCTGCAGAACAATATGGATTGGACTCACTGACTTTATTAGCAAAAAGCTGTTGCCACTCATATTTTAGAAATATTTTGTTATCTGGTGTTCTTTGTAATGAGTGGAAAACCTTCCATTCTACTGCAGTGAACATAAAACTAGTGTTACTGGGAGCGGCACGTTTGAAGTCTCCAAATGTTGCCGTAGATGTCGTTGCGGCCTTTAGAGTACTGTCGGTTATCAAATGCTGTCTTGGATCAATGTCTCTATCAAGTTCGACTTTAGCTGAGTCTGTGACATCATTTACACTGTTGTCAGCATTGTCAGGTATGAACGTGCTTTCAATTATATGTGTGTCATTGCTGCAATGCAATTCTAGTGCATCATTTATGTCAGACATAGGGTCTGAGACGACATTGCTGCGGTCAGATAAGAGGCTTTGATTTAACATATTTGAAAGTGTAATCTGCCCTTGACACACATCACCAATTAGAGTGCCAGGTGGGCTATCCCTAACATCAATGCTCTGTGCAGGACTTGAAGATAACAACTCTGATGTCTGTGATGTCACATCAGTGCTCTGGCCAGCACTTGATTCTCTCTCAGAAGTCTTACACTGATTAACCTTTTTTCCATTTGATATACTTTTTAGTGGCAGATCTAATGGTGCAGTGTGACTAGAATGCACATCTAAATTAATATCTTGTGTAGCTCGGCAAGTGTTGCCAGTCTGTCGTTCTTTTTCATTCTCATTATCTGAAAATGGACCATGTTTTGACAAATCCAAAGGTATATCAGCAGCAACATCATAAATATCAGAGTTGTTATCTTCAAATGCACCACATGATTCGCAGCGATGCCTCTTTTTATCACAGAGGTACCCATGATTTAGATGTTCAATAGTGCAGTTTTTGGTCATGCACACAAATTCCTTATATGCCATCTCCTGCTTTCGACTTAAAGGTATGCCCAAGCAATCAAAATGAAACCACTGATCGCACTTATCACACTGAACCATAGCTCGTTTTGGATCATTCAGACTACTACAGACACAGAAAAGGGCTTTCTTAGCTGGCCTTACCCACTCATCTCCATATGGATCTCTCTGTCGCCTTTTACCAACCCGTTGTTTCATAGGGGTCATATTAGGTACATCTATTTTATCCTGATTGAGCCCTACATTATCATTACTGGTTAGGTCTGCACTGTCATTTAGTTGTTCTCTTTGTTTGTCATTCTCAAGCTCTTCTACTTTCTCATGGACACGTCCATCATTCCGTGACCAAATGGTGTTCAAATGAGCTCTGCTGCGATTTATTCGTCTGGCATTGGAATTTGGCCATTTTAGATATTTTGCAACCTTCTTCCAAAATGCTCTATCCATAGTTGGATTAAGCTGCCGCACAGAATGTATGACTCTTGCAATCTCTTGGTAGTCCAAGTTTTTACACCTCTGTTCAGCAACCATCGGTACCTCCACATAATTTCCCTCCCTCTCTCGCCTTCCTCACTCTCTGCCTATTGTGTCTGCCCGCTCGTTGCTGTGTCAGTTCTCCCTCTATCTCTTCATCTACATCCCTCAGCCCTTCTACAACAACCATAGGCCTGCGACAACGCTCCCCAGGACAAGCAGTACTTAACTTATGTGCGCGTCTGGTTGTCGTCCTCCACCTCTTACGTTGACGCTGAGGTTTTGGCTCGCAGGCAGGTTCTGTTGGTGGGGGCACTCTGTAGGATGAGGGCGAACAGACGACAGCGACAGACTTCACTAGAACAATCTGATGCCCGGTAGCACCACCCTAAGGAGAAGGTTAATTAGTTTTCTTGTAATCCTACAAGCACTGCTTGTCGATCGATGTTGATGTGTGGGCGGGTCAATCTTACCTGCATGATGCCCATGTACGTCTTGTCAGGCTTCGTTGTTCGATCTTGATACACGATCCGTGTGTCTGCTACCAGAGAAAATAGCACAATGAAGTCAATAAGCCAATTAGAAGCGTATTAGCAAAATGTAAGCAAATTAATTTGGGCATTAATACCTTGGTAACGCTGACGTGGAGGTGTAGCAGGATGCGGAGATGGACAAGTTGGCTGCGGTAGGGTGGCAGTATGGCGGCGACGGCGGCGTGCAGGTGCAGGACGTACTTGAAGTCCGACAGGAGTGACTGGCACATGTAGTACACGGTACGAGGCATTCCAGATCAAATCGGCAAGAAGTGGCATACCATGGTCATCACTTAGATGCACCCTGTCATGACACCAGAGGAGCCTATTAATGGGAGAGAAAAAACATCACTTTTAAATATAAATATTCTGCATTTTCATCCAAAGTACAGTAGGCTACTATCAATCAAAGCACAATTGTAATTAAAGCTGCTGTGTGGCCAGTAGGGGGTGCTCTGCCTATCACTCCAAATGGTCATGTAGATGTGTTAAGGCCGGGATGGTGGTGAAACATGTGAAGTTTGGTGCACGTGTTAGCATGTAGGGGGGAGTTACAAACTACTTTCTGTGTTGCCAGTAGGGGGCGCTATGACTATAAATGGATATTGACATACGGTATACTAGATGTCTACAGGCATGGACACTTATCATGCATGACACCTTCGCAAACCGGCCTTGCCGGTGCTCGGGCCCTAATATTAATCCTTTGGAATACAATAGGGCCTTCGCCAACCGGCCTCGGGCCCTAATTGTCACAATATTCATTTTTACCTGTTCCACACAGGGAAGTGTTCGTTCGTTGAAAAGTAGCGAACTCCAATGCCTGCCGCAACTCGATGATACTCCTGTTGAAGGTGAACCTGGTAGTCCAAAGGGGTATCCCCATGACGTTGATCAGGAAAGCGCATTGGGAATTCTAGCACGAAGAGCTATGCAAATGGTTGAAGAGAAAAAGAAAAGAGAAAATTTGTTGTAAGCTACTGTACAGTGAAATGCTTGCAATCAGATATCATTACCTCTGGATTTAAACTGTCAGTCAAAATAGGAAACAATAATTTACAATAATTTTATAATAATATACCTTTGGCCACCGATAAGCAGCCTCTTTCAGGAGACTTTCGAACTCCTTCGAAGCCATGTCAATTGTCGGACTTGATGCCACGTTGTTCCCTGGTGCCAGAAGACAAACGACCTCCGGGTCGAGTGGAAGCTGGTCTGCACGGCATAGCTCTTTCTGTAGGTCATGTGCAGTAGCTCCTGGTGTGCTCATGAACCCAAAGCAGAACTTCCCTGATGGCATGGCAGTGTAGCCATCAACAAACGAGCGGAGATGTGAATCCCCAATGACAAGGACAAACTGAAAGAGAGAGAAAAAAAACACGGCTACATGTTAATTTTGCCCTTTTATGATTTATGACCCTATTTACAGTCCCTCCTTAGCCCGAAGCTGAGTTGAGAAGGGAGGGAGACTGGCTGCGCTGCATGGAAAGCACTCAGACCTCTCTGGATATAACATAGCCAAGCAAGTAGCTGTACATTTTGGGAACACAATGCCTCACACACATATAGTTAAAACCCTTGGCTAAGACTGGGTGGGTCATGTTGTAACTGCGTAACATCTCTAACAAATGTGAATATGTTTTAAGACAGTTCAATGTCAGCTACATATATGATGCTGCAGGACACTGAACTGCTGCATTGAGAGGTAAACTGTTTATAATTAGTGTAAATTTTGTTGTCTATTGTTGAATTTAGTCATAGTTTTACTCCTATGCCAAATGTCCTTGTTCATTTTTTATCGGCACATAGACCTAAACCTTTCGTTTAGTCAAGTTTTAGTCGACTAAAAGTTTGACTACTTTAGTCTCGTCTTAGTCAGATAAACTAAAAGCCTGAACATTTTAGTCTCTTGTCTTTAGTCTCTAGTCTTGGGGAGAAAGGTAGTCAACATTTTTCGGCATAGATTACGTAGACAAAATTAACACTACTACAACGCTTAGATAATCTTTTGTTTTCACTTATGGAGAGCACGTGATCATGTTGTTGGTTTAAATGGGAAAATTGACGATGCTCACCTCTTTATGATCAGATCCACCCATAGATGGAAGAACAGTCCGATGAGACCGCCCAGAGTGGGGTGACGACAGCCATGCTTGAGGTGTATGTCGTTTTCCATGACGTGGCTGTTCAAAAAGAAAAACAAATCAGTATAGTAGGCTACCGCCACAAAACACAGTGCAAACAGTGCAGATAAACCAGAACATTTTGTGTGCATTGAATTCCAACTAATTAAGGGGTCTTGCTTTGCCCCAGGGCCACTTTTGTAAAATGACAAGAGGCCAGGGGCCAGTGAATAAACAATCAATCTTATTCTTTTTTCTGTCACGGATTGCATTTATTTTTTATTAGGTTCCCTGAATAGATCTGTATACAAGTAATTATTCTCTCTGATTATCCATAAATCCAGAAAACTGAGGTGTTTGTGATCATAATCCATGTATCCATGGGATACATGTCTAACAAGAAATAAAAGACCAAAACCAAGATCAATGTCAAACTCACTTTTTCCATGAAGAGTCAGTGGAGAGATGACCTCTGGTTTCCAAGTGTTTTCCTTGTTTCCAGTTAGTCTGTGGGGTCTCAGGTGAGGCTTTATGCTCAGAGATGACCAGGCCTCCTCAATACAGGCGGCCAATCAGAGGAAAGATATAAAATTGCCCATTCACACACGTGAAGTACCTACCTTTCACAAGATCACATCATTTTGCATAATGAGCAGTGTTGGGGAAACTACTTTAAAAGCATAGCTTAGGAAGCTACCAACTACTTCACTAGAGTGAGCAAGTTATTATTTGAGAGACATCTCCTTTGTCTATTTTCATTCAAACATTAAACTAGAGGTTTATCTTAGTGTTCTTATGTTCATACTACATGTTATATATAGTGTAAAAAAAATGAAACGTGCGCTCACATATTTGACTGTTCAGACTCTGTGTGGTCGTAGGCTTTAAAATGTGTCTTTGCAAATGTCAGCAGGAGTGAATTTTACACCTCTTTGGGTTAGCCACGAGTTAGGCATGATAGAGGGACTACTGATGTACATGACTGCAGTGAAAATTCCCCAACGCACCAACATTTGAATTTTTGAACAATATTTCAAAATGGGCATATTTGACTGTTCAGACTCTGTGTGGCCGTAGGCTTTAAAATGTGTCTTTGCAAATGTCAGCAAAGGTGAATTTTACACCTCTTTGGGTTAGCCACGAGTTAGGCATGATAAAGGGACTACTGATGATTTTTAATCTTTATTTGAAATCGGAGCGTTTTCATGGTGTTTTGAATGGGAGCCGGCAGCTATAAAATTCCTGCTCACTTGACACTGTACATACATGTCCAAAACACAAAAATTGACACCCACCCAGCCTCAAGATGACTTCCCTATGATAGCTGGGCTATGTCTCTACATGTATCAAGTGAGTTTGCCCTGGAACAATTGACTTTAGATTTTTAATCTTTATTTGGAATCGGAGCGTTTTCATGGTGTTCTGAATGGGAGCGGGCAGCTATAAAATTCCTGCTCACTTGACACTGTACATACATGTCCAAAACACAAAAATTGACACCCACCCAGCCTCAAGATGACTTCCCTATGATAGCTGGGCTATGTCTGTCTCTACATGTATCAAGTGAGTTTGCCCTGGAACAATTGACTTTAGATTTTTAATCTTTATTTGGAATCGGAGCGTTTTCATGGTGTTCTGAATGGGAGCGGGCAGCTATAAAATTCCTGCTCACTTGACACTGTACATACATGTCCAAAACACAAACATTGACACCCATCCAGCCTCAAGATGACTTCCCTATGATAGATTGATTGATTGATTTATATTTAGTACAATAGTATTACATAAAGTATGTGACAAAAAGTAGTACAAGGATAAAGAACACAGACAGTTGTTCAACTGATTTCCACTGTGGTCCCAAGAAGGATACAAAGAACATTTAATAGGCTACCTACTTCTCACAAGACCACATTGTTCATGCTTTGCATAATGGGTCACCTAGCCTAGCCTATAGCTTGATAATCTTTTCTATTGATGTCTTCCCTATAGAGGCCATAATCAGGTGAGAGGTAGGCCTAGCCTCTATTGACCAGTGTGAGCTAGCGACACACCCTGTTAAGCCTTTCAAGAAATAACACACGGTCTCCTTTGTACGTATGTCTATTTTCATTCAAACATTAAACTAGAGGTTTATCTTAGTGTTCTTATGTTCATACTACATGTTATATATAGTGTAAAAAAATGAAACGTGCGCTCACATATTTGACTGTTCAGACTCTGTGTGGCCGTAGGCTTTAAAATGTGTCTTTGCAAATGTCAGCAGGAGTGAATTTTACACCTCGTTGGGTTAGCCACGAGTTAGGCATGATAGAGGGACTACTGATGTACATGACTGCAGTGAAAATTCCCCAACGCACCAACATTTGAATTTTTGAACCATATTTCAAAATGGGCATATTTGACTGTTCAGACTCTGTGTGGCCGTAGGCTTTAAAATGTGTCTTTGCAAATGTCAGCAGGAGTGAATTTTACACCTCTTTGGGTTAGCCACGAGTTAGGCATGATAAAGGGACTACTGATGATTTTTAATCTTTATTTGAAATCGGAGCGTTTTCATGGTGTTTTGAATGGGAGTGGGCAGCTATAAAATTCCTGCTCACTTGACACTGTACATACATGTCCAAAACACAAAAATTGACACCCACCCAGCCTCAAGATGACTTCCCTATGATAGCTGGGCTATGTCTCTACATGTATCAAATGAGTTTGCCCTGGAACAATTGACTTTAGGGTTAGGGTCTGGGAGAGGTTAGTTCCTCCAGACCCTAATGGGGGAGCACTTGACTAACGGGGGAGCAGTTAGGCTAATGGGAGAGCAGTTAGGCTAATGGGGGAGCAGTTGCCATAAGCGTCAAAGATTACTTCCATGGGTTTGCATTGAGTTTAGTCGGAAAGCCCAAGTCGTTTCATGTGTCGCTCAAGGGTACCATGTTAGTAACAAGCGACGCACAAGGGACGGGACAAAGCGTCAATATGCTACGCGCTCGGAGTGAGAACGGGTTGTCAGGTGAGAGGTAGGCCTAGCCTCTATTGACCAGTGTGAGCTAGCAACACACCCTGTTAAGCCTTTCAAGAAATAACACACGGTCTCCTTTGTAGCCTATGTCTATTTTCATTCCAACATTAAACTAGAGGTTTATCTTAGTGTTCGTATGTTCATTATATTGGACATAGTTACATTTCTACTTCAATTTTTATGGTAAAAAAAAACGAACTTTATCATGCTTTTACTTTGAAGGCAAAATCATTAAACCCGAGTGAAATTCCTGCTGGCCGGAAGTGAAATTCCTGCTCATTTGACGCTCGTGTGTCCCCCTATGCCTAGGGGTACTTGAGCAGCTTGCAGGGGGTACACGGAAAGATTGTGGAGTACAATTTATTTCCAAAGTTATTTAAAAAATATACAGTATATATTACTAGTAATTTCATAAGCCTATTCCTAAAATAGTATGTGCAACTAGTTCCTCTCTGGCAGGTGTCAACTGTTGCACTACTCTGTGAAGAGGTCACCCTTCATGCATGCCAAAACTGTGCATACCAGCTAGCTCCCAAACATGAATAAATCAATCATAAACTGTCAGAATTGTTAATTAATTTAATTCATTCGTCAACACGCATTATTGAGGGGGTACCATTGGCATGGCACAACAGCTGAAGGGGTACAAGGTTGGGAACCACTGGGTTAGTTCATCATTTTAGCCGATAAGTCTAAAGATGCAAAATACCTAAACTATACTGTAACACTGTAAAGGGAATAACATAACAACACATTTGGAGTTAAATGTCTCCTTATTTAATATCAGATCCTTGCATCAACATGGCACAAAAGATAAAAAAAAAAAAAGAAGAAGAAAGAACACAGCATGTACAAGGCAGGGCATATACCAAAACAAATTCAAATAAAAACCAGTGTAGTAAAAGAGGTCCACCTTGGAACAAGCATTGCACATGGCTACTGTATGCAGCACATATTCAAATAAAAATAAAAGAGTGTATAGATTGTGGGGGATTTGGTGTGAGAATGTCATGTGTATTATAACATTACACCTGAAACATGTATTACTCACTGTATTCACTTCAGTCAGCAGCACCGAGGCACACCGCTGTGCTGCGCGCTGTGTGCCTTTCATCCCCTCATCTCGCCGCTGTGCCAAATGCGCACACACACAGGCAGCCTGTCACCATGGATTCTCCACTTAATTCTAACCCATTTCTGCCATTAGAAATAATCTGTAATCTCTGTCATCTGCTTGCTTATTATGTGTGTCAATTATTTTCTTATCACCATTCAATCAAAGAGTACAACTTGAAGTGTAAATGTCGCATTTTGGCACTCACATCCCATCGCGATCGTGTCCATAACAGCAACATGTTATGATAGCCTATTGTAGCCTAGATTTTTTCTTTTCATACCATTGACATTATTATGCATCTCCCTATAGCAGGGGTGGGCAATTATTTTTCATGGGGGGCCACATGAGAAACCCAGATTGTTGCCGGGGGCCGAACAAATATTGTCATGCCGTAACCCATGGATGGGTAACTTTGATGATAGAGAGGGCCACAAAAAATGTATTCGCTACCAGGTTTTGCTGAGGGCCGAACGGGGCCAGCGTGAAAGATTTGGTGCATTTGAAGCCACGTTTAGAGGAATAACTCATTTTAAATTAACAGTTGTGATGTCATTATTCAGTCTTAACGACCAATATTTCATCCTTTTCTCACTCACTCCTATGTCACCACCTGCTCTCAGGGCTTGAAATTAAGTTTTTTGACCACCTGCCAATATGGCTGCTAGATTTTAAAGTTACCAGCCAATTAGAATTTCCACTAGCCAAAATGTTTTTCTTGAAATAAATCAGAATATGAGTGTGTTAATTTAAGCATAAGTATCAGTAAGTGGCCCAGGATAATCAAAGCCTGTGTTGAGGGTCACACAAACAAAAATGCAGTCTTGAAGCTAAATCACTAAAATAGCTTTCTTTCATCTTCGCAATATCTCAAAGATCCGTCCCTTGCTAAATGCAACGGATGCCGAAACCTTAATACACGCCTTTGTTTCATCTAGACTCGATTACTGTAATGTCTTATTCTCTGGCCTTCCACTTTGTAGCACAAATAAATTACAACTCGTGCAAAACGCCGCTGCTAGAATTCTAACTAGAACTAAGAAGTTTGATCATATAACTCCGGTCTTGGTAAATGGTAAATGGTCTGCATTTATATAGCGCTTTTATCCAAAGCGCTTTACAATGAGTAGATAGTCTACATTCACCCATTCATACACCGATGGCGGCAGGCTGCCACGCAGGGTGCCTACACACCATTGGGAGCAAGGAGGGTTAAGTGTCTTGCCCAAGGACACAACGACAGCAGCTGGGAGGGAGCGGGGATCGAACCGCCAACCCTTGCATCATTGGCCGACCCGCTCTACCTCCTGAGCTAAAGCTCCTGAGCTAAAGCCGCCCCCTCCTGAGCTAAAGCCGGTCTTAATCTCCCTCCACTGGCTCCCAATTCAGGCCAGATCAGACTTTAAGGTGCTTCTGTTAACCTATAAATCTTTGCACGGGCTCGCACCTCCGTACTTATCTGAGCTAATCATTCCTTATGTTCCCACGCGTACTCTCCGCTCACAGGACGGTAATTATCTTACCGTCCCTAAAATTAAGAAAAAATCAGCAGGTAGCAGAGCATTTTCTTACCGTGCTCCACATCTCTGGAACCAGCTTCCTCTGTCAGTTAGGGAAGCTGGCTCAATTGAAATCTTCAAAACTAGACTCAAAACCCATTTATTCTCCCAATCATTTGGTTGTGCTTGATGGTTATGTTTGATGATGTCATTCTCTAGAAATATTTATTAGCTCTTGAGTACATACAATCCTGAATTGCTGAGCGGGCTGTCTCAAGCCAGCAATATCAGTATAAACTTAGACTTGACCTAATTTAAATAATATGGCATCAGTCGACCCAGTAGCCTAGATAGAAAATCAAATAGTTGGTGAATAAACTTAGTCCTGAACTGCTGAGCGGGCTATCTCAAGCCAGCAGTATCAGTATAAATTTAGACTGGACCTAATTTAATAATATGGCATCAGCCGATCCAGTAGCTCAGATATAAAATAAAATAGCTGGTGAATAAACTTAGTCCTGAACTGCTGAGCGGGCTATCTCAAGCCAGCAGTATCAGTATAAACTTAGACTTGACCTAATTTAATTTAATAATATGGCATCAGCCGATCCAATAGCTCAGATATAAATTCAAATAGCTGGTGAATAAACTTAGTCCTGAACTGCTGAGCGGGCTATCACAAGCCAGCAGTATCAATATAAACTTAGACTTGACCTAATTTAATAATATGGCATCAGCCGATCCAGTAGCTCGGATATAAAATCAAATAGCTGATGAATAAACTTAGTCCTGAACTGCTGAGCGGGCTATCTCAAGCCAGCAGTATCAGTATAAACTTAGACTTGACCTAATTTAATAATATGGCATCAGCCGACCCAGTAGCTCAGATATAAAATCAAATAGCTGGTGAATAAGGTCCGGCCGTCATCGCCCTAGCCACCTGTCGTCACTCTAGGCCATCTACCCACTACTCCTTCTACTGTCTGACACCCCGGGCTCATCACCATCACCGACCCCTATCCTCATCATCCTGGTCACCTGCTTGCCTAAGGGAAGGGGGGGGCGCCCCCCCAGCCCCCCCCCCGCAGCCTCATCATCACCTCCAACTCCTATCCTCCCCTCCTCTTAATCATCACCTCCGACTCCTATCCTCCCCTCCCCTCCTCTTAATCCATGTCACCAACGCGGACTCATGGATTCCTCAGATCATCCTCATGGAACTCCCAATCTTGTTACCCCTTTTTTCACCTAGCTAATTAACTAGTATTCTCTAAACCTACGAACACTTAAAGACTGCATTTTCTATTTCTTTTTGGACTCTACTTTTTAGATTTTCAACTCCCTTCCCTGATCTTAGGATAATTTAAAAATTACATTTTTATATCCCTTCTGTTGGACTCTTTTTTTACATTTTCAATTTTCTGTTCTCTTGTACATTTTATTTCCATAATAAACCATTCACAGAGTTTCATTATCGGAAACTCTGTGCATGGTTTAGCCCGGCATCTCTCGGCCTGTCTCGGAGGGGAGTCCCCAGATGGGGGTCCGCTGCTGTGGCCTGGGTGGGCCCGTCCCCCGCGTGGCCTGCTCTCACGCTCTCAGTCACTATGCTGGTGGCTGGGGGCTGGGGGGGCGGGTCGCGTGGGGGCTGGGTCTGCCCGGGCCGCAGCAATTGGCCCCTAGCACAACGACCTCACAAGGTTCCTCCTCAGCCAAGTCACTGGGGCAATCCATGTGGCGATCCATGTGTGGATTGCCACCATATGGTGGAAAGGTTTTCTTGCGTTCACTGGGGGTGAGGGGGTGCCGCTGTGTCCCGGCCTGGCCTTCCCTCCCACGCCTTATGTGGGCGGGGGCCGGGTCGGGGGGCATCGGTGCTCTTCATCACTGGTCGAGGGCTGCCGGTTGGTTTAGAACAGCTTAGGTAGGCGATAGATTAGCTACAGCCTAAGGCTGACCTGTTAGTGTTCAGGCTAAAATCAGACTAGAGCAGGGTAGGATAGGCCAGATTAGGCTGTAGATTAGCTAGATACTATGTCCCAGTTAGCTCTGGTTAATGCTTAGAGTAGTCAGTTGTCTGATCTTCTCCCCCCCCCCTCTCTTTCCCCCTTCCCCCGCTTCTTCCCTTCTCCCCCCTTCTTGTTCTCCTCTCTTTCCATGCTCTTTCCTCCCCCACATCCCACCGCCCCCCCCTCCCTTCTCCTGCTCTCTCCTCATTCTCCCCCCCTCTGCTCCTTCTCCTCTTCTCCCCTATTTTCCTGAATCCCTGCCACTTCCTGCTCTACCTTCTCTCACATTCCCCCTGCTCTCCTTCCCCTGCACCCTCCCACCTCTCCTTCTCTGCCTCTCTGTCCTCCCCCCTCTCTCACATTCCCCCTGCTCTCCTTCCCCTGCACCCTCCCACCTCTCCTTCTCTGTTCTCTCCTCCTCCACATTTCCCATTTTCTCCCCACCCTCGCCCTAATCCGGGCCCGTATCCTACTCCCTCCCTCCACCCTAGACCCTACCTCTACTCTCTGTCCTCCCCCCTCTCTCACATTCCCCCTGCTCTCCTTCCCCTGCACCCTCCCACCTCTCCTTCTCTGTTCTCTCCTCCTCCACATTTCCCATTTTCTCCCCACCCTCGCCCTAATCCGGGCCCGTATCCTACTCCCTCCCTCCACCCTAGACCCTACCTCTACTCTACCTCCCCTGTACCCTTCCACCTCTCCTTCTCTGTTCTCTCCTCCTCTGTCCTCTCCCCTCTCTCACATTCCCGCTGCTCTCCTTCCCCTGCGCCCTCCCACCTCTCCTTCTCTGTTCTCTCCTCCTCTCTGCCCTCTCCTCCCTCTCACATTCCCCCTGCTCTCCCTCCCCTGCACCCTCTCCTTCTCTGTTCTCTCCTCCTCCACATTTCCCATTTCTCCCCACCCTCGCCCTAATCCGGGCCCGTATCCTACTCCCTCCCCTCCCCCAACCCTAGACCCTACCCCTACCCTGGCTCTCCCTCCCCTGCACCCTCATCTCTCCTCCTCTGTTCTCTCCTCCTCCACATTTCCTATTTTCTCCCCACCTCCCCCCTCTCCTCCCTCCTCCCTCTCCCTCCCTCCTCCACTCTCCTGCTTTCTTCAAATGTTCAAATGTTATCTTTATTCTGTATATTCTTGTTACTGTGTGTTAGCTAGAATCAGCTAGACATACTTTCTGTGAAGCCCTCTGAGACATGCTTGTGAATTAGGGCTATATAAATAAACTTGACTTGAAACTTGACTAACTTTTCAGAAGATCGACATTTCTATTTTGAAAATAGTTTGTTGTGTGTGATATTTAATTTGTTGAAATACTGTCTTGGGGGGTTTTATTAGCCTAATAATATAAATATATAGTATATATATTTTTAAATACAGTATATAGGCTGTAGTGTAACATTCAGGTCAAACAGATTTAAACCAAAACAAAACAAAACAATGTCACAAGCCATTACAACAGAAAATAATTAGCCTAGTATGATGATGATGATGATTATTATTAGCCTATTATTATCATTATTATTATCATCAGCATATTATTGTTGTTGTTGTTGTTGTTACTAGGCTAGCCTACTACAATTATTAATATTTGGCTATTATAGGCCTATAGCCTACTTCATTATGAGACTATAAAACAAGAAAACCAACACCATTTTACGACTTGAAACATTTATTTGTGAGGAGAGTAGCCTACATTTCTGACGTTCAGAAAATAACTGTCTGGTGAGCGTCAGAGTTTTGGAGCGGACGCGCGGAGCAGACGGGGACAGGAGGGAGGAGAGCGTCTGCTGTCCGCGGTTCAGAGACAGAGACTGATAACTTTTGGTTACTGTGTGGATGTAAGTTGAAGTATTTAAGTTAATTTGTGTTGCACTCATTAAAACGTGTATAGTTTATATTAGGCTAGTTCATTTAGTGATTTGGGTATAAGCCGATCGTCACCGAAGGCATTTCGGGGGAAACATCGGAGCCGGGAACATAGTGGGGAACATAGAGGGGAACATAGAACCCTCTTAGTGAAAAGTGGGGAACATAGAACCCTCTTAGTGAAAAGCGGGGAACATAGAACCTGGGGAACATAGAACCCTCTTAGTGAAAAGCGGGGAACATAGAACCTGGGGAACATAGAACCCTCTTAGTGAAAAACAGGGAATATAGAACCCGGGGAACATAGAACCCGGGGAACATAGACATGATCCCTTCCACTTCTATAGACCAAATCACCGGGGATGTTTACATTTACTTCCAGTTACCCCCGGGGTCCACACATCATAATGGCGGTGAACGGCACAAACTGACGTGTTGAAGACAAAAACAGACAAAGAAGACAAAAATGGTTAGTTCGTGTTGTGTTGTTGGGTGTCCAGTGACCATAAAGAGCGGGTCAAGATTTGGATTATTCAGAATTCCCTCTGCAAAGGGAAATCATGAGCAAAGAGAACTCTGGATTCGGCGTATTCGGTGGCAGAGGCTTACTACAGCTAACGTTACCAGTAAGAAGAAAGACAAGCTGGCTGCGAAGACCTGGGAGCCAAGTATCAATACCAGAATTTGTGGGAGGCATTTTGTGACACGTAAGCTTTTTTGTCTCATTTCTTAATTTTCATGATCAAAGACACAAAGTTATTTTGAGAGTGTTGGTGTTGTGCTAGGCTAAGTAGCAACACAACAACTAACCTAGGCTAGCGCTTTAGCTAGAGAGAGAGAGAGAGAGAGTGTGTGTGTGTGTGAATAAATAAATAAAAATACATTGATTGAGTCTTCAGTCGAGGACGTCAGAAGTTAGTTGATGTTGATAATGCCATAGGACCCCTCACAGAAGAGAATATTACACAAATTCCAGACTCCACCTTCCTGATGGCTGTCATAATTTCTTATTTGGCAACTGGCAAGTTGCTTCTTCTTTTATGGTGTTTTATCGCCGTTGGCATCTATGATTGGCATGTATGACATCACTGATGACATCACAACTTCAGTTATGACATCATTGATGACCTCATAGTTGCAGTGACATTGTGTACATTATTTGGCATGCAAGGGCCTTTTACTACAAGAAATGAATTAAGACAAAACATCTTGTTTCTCTGAACATCTATTTAAATTTAGATATATTGTGCAGTGAGTCGCATTCTGGTTATTATGGTAATATTGCAGTGTTCCTTTTTTCATTATGTTCAATTAAGAGAGGCCAAATGCTGATCCAGACTATGTTCCATCACTTTCCTTGGGCCCAGAAGAACAGAGCAACACCAGCTCAGCAAAATCACTGCCAACAGATACAAGAGGGCGCGTGAAAGGAGAAGCCTCCATGCTGCAGCTGGACAAGGATCTGTGCCTCAGAATCCTCCAGAACCAGAGAATCCAGAGGTACAGAGTCTACTGGTGGAACCAGAGAATCCAGAGGTACAGAGTCTACTGGTGGAACCAGATAATCCAGAGGTACAGAGTCTACTGGTGGAACCAGATAATCCAGAGGTACAGAGTCTACGGGTGGAACCAGATAATCCAGAGGTACAGAGACTACGGGTGGAACCAGATAATCCAGAGGTACAGAGTCTACGGGTGGAACCAGAGAATCCAGAGGTACAGAGTCTATGGGTGGAAAATGAAGAGCTTAGAGCCCGGTGTGAAAGCCTGCAGAAAGAAGTAGACAGTTTAAGGGCTGAGAGGAACTATTATAAGGATAAGGCATCAAGTTTATTATTTTCTATTTCAGCCCTTACTGAAGTGGAGGGAAGCACAGATACAGAACAGAAGAAAAAACAAAAGACATTTTCCTTTTACACAGGACTGCCAAGTATTGCTGTTTTCATGTGGATCTTTAACCTATGTTCGCCGTTCATCACAGCGAGAAAGGTGATTTTGAAGACTGACCAGCTGTTTTTAACTCTACTCAAAATAAGACATGGACTGAACAACATAGATTTGGGGTTCCGTTTCGGTGTGTCAGCTGCTTGTGTTTCAGCTGTTTTCAATGAGATGGTGCCTGTGCTTGCTGAGCGTCTACGTCTTCTGATCTCATGGCCAACTCCACACATATTGCATAGAAACATGCCTTTGGCATTTAAGAAAAGATTCAATAACTGTGTTGTGATTATTGACTGGACTGAATTATTTCTTGACAGACCTTTTAACCTTAGGGCAAGAGCACAAACATGGGCTGTGTTCGAATACCTCTACTAAGCCTACTTTTTGTACTCAAATTGAGTAGGTAGTGTGTTCACACTGTACAGTACATACATTTTGTGTAGGCGAGATTTTCCCGCCAATGGTAGATGTTCACATATGAATGCTTATCTAAACTGTACAGGAGTACAGCCTTGAAGGGAAGGTCGAGGCTGGCTGGGTGAAAAAGAAGTGGGAGAACCTGAAGCAGAAATACAAGGTGAGCTGAAGTATCAAAAGCACTACAGTCTTGATGTTTAGCACAAAAGAAACATGTGATGATGATGATTGCCTTATTCACAATCTGGGAACCCAGAGTCTATTTTTGCCCTCGCGTTTTTCCCAGCTTTCTGTACAGCGCACCTCCCCTGCCACCGTCACTTCCTTTTCCGTGTCCGTGCTTTACTGTTTACAGTCTAAGTAGCAACTTGCACCGTGACTTTCCAGTAATTTTCCACTGTTGTTGTGAGACGAGTTGATGTCTTCTATGCAGTGTGTTATGCTATGACTCCATTTCCTGCGGCAGCTCAAAAAGTTCAGGGTCAGTCAAACTGCAATGACCCACTTCTACAGGTCTGTACTCTCTATTGAGAGTGTTCTTACTTTCTCTATGCTTGTCTGGTTTGGTCACACAACCACTGCCGAGCATCTAAAATCATCGGCTGTAGTCTCCCCTCACTTACATCACTGTAGTCTCCCCTCACTTACATCACTGTAGTCTCCCCTCACTTACATCACTCTTTTCCACAAGAATAATCAGGAAGGCTAAACAAAATCATAGCAGACAACTCTCATCCGGCACACTGCCTCTTCAATCTCCTCCCATCAGGCAGGAGATACAGGAGCATTAAAAGCCAAACATCTGGCTTCAGAGATAGCACCTACCTCCAAGCCATTAGACATCTGAACTTGCACTGATTCAGTGAGTATGTTTGACCTATAGCACTTTAAACTGTATGCACTACTGCTGACTACGATGCTGCTGGATACTGTTCCTGAATGTTATTTTGTTCTTGCGTTATTGTTTGTATATGGTGTGCTGCTGCACTGTCTTGTCTTTTTTGTCTGAGAGCGAACCAAGACAAATTCCTATCCACTTTGTTGACATGGCAATACATTGATTGAATCTTGAATCTTGAATCTTATGCGTTCACGTTATTAGTGAATAGCCGAAACAGACGCGGAAAAGGAAAGCAGAAGTGATGGAAAAGCCACGTCACTTCCTTTTCAACCATCACGTGACCATTCCACTGAGGCAGGTGCATCACTGGACACAAAAGACATTGCAGAGAGCGGAACATAGCTGCCCTAAATTCAAGCACTTTCAATGAGCCATTTTTACAAACCTTTATGGCATTGATTATTTTTTTTTCACAAACTTTCAAGGACCAGTGGGAACCCTGTTGTTAAAGCGGTGCATTATGTTTATCCTAATATCCAACCCCCCACCCCGTGTCTTGTTTTGTAGGAATTGAAGGCACCGCGCACGGGTGTGAGCACGGAGGGAGGAGAGGCCACTGCTGCAAGCTGGAAGTGGTTCGATGTGATGGACGAGGTGATGGGGCACAGACCATCCATAGCCCCATCAAACCTCATCGCATCAGCTACAACAGCTGTAGCAGTGGTCTCTCCTCCACAGGAAGAGAGCTGCACTCCAGCCAGGAGGAGGCGTGATCTGGAGTTGGGCTCGATCCTTCAGGAGTTCCAGGAGAGGGAAGATGCTAAAGAACAGAGAGCAGAAGAAAGGGACGAGAGGAGAGAGAGGGAGTTCCAGGAGAGAGCAGAAGAAAGGGAGAGAGAAAGAAGAGAAGAAGAGAGAAGATACAATGAGAGGAGGGAGAGTGGAGAGAGTGGGTTGAAAGGAGAGAGCAAGCGGAACGGCGCGATAGAGAGGAGAGGCTGAGAGAGAGTCAAGCTAGGGAGGAGAGACTGCTCATGTTTATGCAGTCATTTCTGCAGAAAAAATAATATGAATAATAATATAATATTTTTTCTGCAGAAATGACTTGTACTGATTTTGTTCATTTGTTAAGTTATGTTAAAGCAGCTACGAGCAAGATTTTCCATTGTTATTAAACAGTCTAAATTTAATATCAATGCATCACATCTTACCTCTAATAGTAGACGAGACCAACGCAGAGTAGTCTCCTTGAACCCCGAGTGAATCGGCCAGTGTTAGTCTCTCTGTGGCCAGGGCAGATCAGGAAGTGAAATGAAACGGTTTGCAGCAGCCACTTCGGCCATAACCACAAAATAACTTCCAAAAAACCTGTTAGAATATAACGAGAGATGTTCGCGAGAGTATGCATTGCGTTCTCCTTGTTTATGGTATGTTGCTAGGCAGCGCGAACGGGGGAATGCAGGCAGCTGCGTTTCACTTCCGGGTTTAGCCGGTCCGGCGGTAAGGAGAGAGAGAGAGAGAGAGCCCCCTGTTGACGCGAGTTTAGACAGACACAGACTTAAGAGAGCAATCTCCGATTCACACGGCTTTGGTCTCAGCTACTATTAGCTAGGTAAGATGTGATTAGATTATTAGATAGGTAAGATGTGATGCATCAATATTGTAATTATACTGTTTAATAGGGGTGTCACAATATATCGTCCCACGAAATTTCGCGATAGTAAAACGTCACGATATGTATCGTTGAGATGAAATCTCATATCGCAAAAAAAAAAAAAAAAACTTTTTTTTTTTTCTTTTTTTTTTCAAAAAATAGACTAAGAAACGTCTTTGTTTGTTGAAGTTCAATGTGTGGAAAGTAGTTCAGTTGAACAAGTCTCTGAAGAGACACATGAGAAGTTATACAGGAGAGAAACCATTCAATTGAGTTTCTGGCAAAACTGTTTACTTGACAGGAAAAACTGAAGATGCATAAAAAATAGATTAAGAAAAGTCTTGTTGTTTGAGTTTGAAGAAAAACTGAAGATGCATAATGAGAATTTATACTGCTGAGAAACCTTTTAGTTCAAAGTAAATCTAAGTGACGGTGTAACTCATTCTATTTCAAGATAAGCCTTATCTCCAATCTCATGTTTTTTCTAGTTGTTATTGTAATAACAATTTCCCACAACAGCATGTTTTGTGCATTTCAAATAAAATACTACTTTTCCAGTCATATATTGTCATTATTCAAGTTTAAAAAAATATTGTTAAAATCGTATCGTATCGTATCGTTATCGTGAACCCAGTATCGTGATACGTATCGTATCGTGAACTGAGTGTATCGTGACACCCCTACTGTTTAATAACAATCGAAAATCTTGCTCGTAGCTGCTTTAAGTTAATTTGTTAAGTTATGTTCATATTTTATATTTTTGCAGAAAAAGGAAAAGAAAAAAATCTAGTTTTATAAGTTTATAGCTCTACTGTTACTGTTAATTGAGAATTACAGTTCTAAATAAATGAAACAAACAAAATATTATAGCTTTGTCAGTGCTTTCTCTCTCTTTTTAAACAATGTTCAGGTTTCGCTTTCGTTTCCAAAAGAATATACTCCTGAAAAGTGCTTGATTTTCAACATGATCAGGTCTTTCAAATGGAATTTTGAAAATAATTACACACTAAAGAAGGCTAGATAAGTCCTGTTGATCTGTTACTCTGGAAAAGAGCAAGTAGGTTTAGGTAGGATCCACTGGAGGTCACAGGTGCACTGTGCAGTGAGGAATTTAACACATGAAGACAACGTTGTAAAAATCCTTCAATCCAATGTGCACTTGTGAAGGCTAAGGGGTCCCAGGTTTCAGCAGCAAGTTAATTTAAGTAGCCTATTCATGTTTTCTGTATTCATCACTAAAATGGTAACTATATAAATTACCCATGACTCATATAGAGAATTCAGAATCAGCTTTATTGTTATTATGTAGTATGTAGTGTTAGTCTGTAATCATACAAGGGATTTGACTTGCACAGTTACAGACAGTACATTTGATAATTTATTTGATGTTAGCTAATGTGTTCTTAAAATGTGCCTATAATTGATAACACTTTTCCCTCCTCTTTTCTCATCCGGGCTGGGGACCGGCTATGGCAGAGTTAAAAAGTGCTTCACATACAGTATCCCGAGGATTAGACTGTAGTGGCAAAAAAAAGCAGTATTCCCTATGGATGTAGACTGGAAAAATAAATAAAAATACATCAGTAATCCCTAGGATGTAGACTGGAAGATTTTTTTTTTTTTTTTTTTTACATAAGCAACACATTGCTGTCCACCAGATGCCTTCCGCTGCCCTTCCTCCTCCATCTTCCTCTGCCCTCAAAGGTAGTCATGTTCCTGCAGGACAGGGATCTGCTCCACCGGCGCAGACACCGCAGCTGCAAGCCTGCCTCTCAGTGTGTCCCCAGACCTCTGGACTGGCTCATCCGCCTCTTCACCATCATCACCACCATCCTCATCATCACCATTTTCTCCTGGCTCCAAAATGTCCCCATTGCTGATGCAGAGGTTGTGGAGGAACAGACAGGCAATGATCACCTCTGAGGCAAAATCCACCTTCACCTCCAGCGCCTTCAGGAAGATGGAGCGCCACCTGGTCTTCAGGACGCCAAACGCCCTCTCCACCACACACCTTGCCCTGGACAGGCTTCTGTTGTATCTTGCCTCAACAGCATTCCGGACAGGTTCACGGAATAGAGTCATAAGGGGGATTGGTTGCGCCAAGCATGGGTACCCTCCATCACCGATGAGCTACCATCCAGGAGGTGGGAAGAGCTGGTGGACATACAGAGGGCTGTTCTTGAGGACCCTGGCGTCATGCACACAGCCAGGGAAGCCCACAAAGGCATCGAGGGAAACGCCCCTTGTGGTCACACACCGCCTGAAACTGGATGGAGTGGAACAGTTTCCTATGAAAATAATCCGCTGCGAACTGTGCAGGTGGGACGATGCGCACGTGGCACCCATCAATGCTCCCTGCCACGCGGCTGAATGCTGGGGAACCAGACAGCCTTTGGAATCCAGCCCCACTCTCCTCCAGCTCATCCAAGGTGGGGAAGCGGATGACCCTCCTAAATATGGCCTGGATGCCCCTGCTGACCCGGTGTACCATGTCATGGACAGTGGTGCAGGGGACATCAAACGCCTCTGACACAACCCTGTACGAGGTGGCACTAGCTAGCCAGTATGAGAAGACCAGGACCTCCATTGCCTTCCCCCATCCATGGTCGGTCACAGTCTCCCCCTGCAGTAGGTGGATTAGGTTATGCAGGGTTGGCCTGGACAGTCGGAAGTCCTTCCGAAGGTCTCCCTCCCCAAAATACAGCCGCAACAGGGGAACATGGGGCCTGTTGTATGGCCCTCGTGCAACCTGCAATGATATTTATGAAATTATTTGACTGTTTATTCTTGTTTTTATCAAATTACTATTCACTGACTATTATTATGATTATTATTAGGATTTAGGATGACTTTATTGTTTAATTATACATATATCACATCACATATCTATCCATGATCAAACATACTGAGTATGAGGTTGCCTTAAATATGACTTAGCTAATGTAGTCATGAGTCTGTCAGTGTTCTGATGGTAGAGATTTCTCCCCAACTTAACATCACATTATTATGCTGTCTGAGCTAGTGAGCTGAACAAAACTAACATTAGCTGAAGTAACATTAGTTAGATAATATCCCACTTACTTCTGGGGGGTATCCAAACAGCATAGTGTACAACTGAATATACCGCAGACGACGTGATGAGACCATCATTAATCCGAGGCATGGCTTGGCGATAGGAGTCTGACCTTCTGCACACAGGCTACTGTACAGAAGAGGAACGCAGCTTGTTTTGTTTCAAAATGCTTTCAAGTCTCTGAAAACCAATGGTCGCGCAACAGACAGAAGGAGGCGTCATTTTTGATCAATTGACCAATGAATTAAGTCAATTCACCCGTTGTTAGGCGTTTTTTTTATGCGATATGTGTACAGAGTGAGGTAGCGCTGTTCTGCCCAGTAACAGCTCGAAACGTCACTTTAATATGTATCACCATGATGTGTTGTCCACCGGCTGAGGTGCTCCCGTCGGAGTAGTGAGGGTAGCTGTGGGTCCCCTGGTGCTGAGTTAACGTTAAAAAACCAGGCGTTATTTTTGATAAACTGACATTACGCGACTCTACATTGAATAGGTTTGTCCACTTGTAATTTTTAAACGTTCATTAACGTGCCATATTAACATTTGTAGAGCTAAAGAATAACAGCTTTCATCCTGAATTTCAGCCCTGGTCAGCGGCCATGTTGCTGAATTCTACTCTCCCGAGCTGGTGCGAAATGCATTCTGGGACCATGCTGTATACTGTAGTGTAAACAGCTTGCATACATAATTTCATATTTAGTAGTTAGTATACAGTAGATACTCGTTGAGAAAGAGTAGACAGTAGGCTAGTAGAGGTATTCGAACACAGCCATGGTCAAACTATAAACACCACAACACCCACAAGGCTCTAATTGGTATTACACCCTATGGGTCCATCTCCTTTATCTCTAAAATGTGGGGTGGAAGAATATCTGATAAGGAGATTACAGCAAAATCTGGTTTTTATTCTAACATCAAACAAGGTGACCAGGTAATGGCTGACAGAGGTTTCCTTATAAGTGAAGAATTAGCAAAACCTGGTGCCACTTTGGTCATGCCCCCATTCATTAGAGGCAGGAAACAACTCCCACGACATGCAGTTCAGAGGGCTCGTCAGTTGTCTGCCTTGCGCATACATGTTGAGAGAGCAATAGAGCAAATCAAAATATTTGCCATTCTGAAAAACACCCTACCTCTTACTCTTGTCCCACTAGCCAGTGATATTTTGATCGTCTGTGCTGCCCTGTCCAATTTGAGGCCAAATCTTATAAAAAAAAAATTAGGGCTGTGTTCTAAAACAACACAAACAACAACAGACACAACTAACACCAACAGAGAACTCTGTGATAATCCAAATTGAGTAAACCTGCTACCACCCTCAGCTACTTAACATAGTAGAAAAGGCTTAGGTCCCCAGATAGCCACAAGCTTTCGGAACATGCCCTTAGCAGTGTCTCACTTGTAATCATTTTGATGATGGGCTCAGTCTATGCCAGTGATTCCCAACCTGTGGGCCGCGGCCCCCTGGTGGGCCGCGAAGGTATTGCAAGTGGGCCGCCAAATCATTTCCAAAAAAGTATGATTTTTGAAAGAAAAAAAAAAAAAAAAAATTTTTTTTTGAAAGATTTTGAAAAATCATACTTGAAAAAGTATGATTTTTGTTTCTTTGATGTTATTGCTTTTGCTTGAATTGAAGTTTCATCTTTACATCATCTTTATATTGGGTTTGTGTTTATTTGTAACCCTATCGATTTAATGGGCTTTCTTCTGATATTTGGATTTTGTTTGGATCTGATATTGGATGTCAAATTGTTATGAGAATGCATTTTTCCATTGTTGAAGGATACCGTTATTTATTAATCATTTGTTAATTAGCCTGTTACAGACTTGCTTGCTTGTCATTTCTGACATCTGTGTGGTGCTGATGGACAGCTCCTTGAATGATTGGTGTGTGTGTGCGTGTGTGTGTGTGTGTGTGTGTGTGTGTGTGTCTGTGTGTCTGTGTGTGTGTGTGCGTGTGTGTGGACAGCTCCTTGAAAACTGTAATACTGAAGGTGTTGCAACATGTTACAGGTGCTGTGTTAGTGACTGTGGAGCTTCCAACATGTTTCTCCTGTATTCAGTTCAGTCCTTTATGTTCAATTTTCAATAAAAAAGTGCTCTGAGAACGCATTATATGGCCTTTGTATTTATGGGGTCGGAGGTGGGCTGCGAACATTTTTGAGACATAAAAGTGGGCCCTGAGTTGGAAAAGGTTGGGAACCACTGGTCTATGCACATACTGCCCCGTGCTCTGTTTCAGACTGGTCACATACATGTAAGCAGCTGTCATGTCAGAAGCATGCAGCACAAGCCACATGGGCCCATAAAACCCAACCCTATAGCTGTCTGTGAGAAGACTGTTCACTTGCCAAATGTTTCAAATCAAAATGTTGAATTGTCACTGCCTGCATTATTACCATAATCAGTCGTACGTTCTCGTACCATTATTAGTGGCTTGTACAGATAAGAAAGGTACGCAATGTAACGGTTTATGGTCTCACTTATTGAATGATTGAATTCTGCGTTTTTTTACTTGCAACCACCAGACTGAGATTTCCTCCCGGGCTGTTCCCTGGAGTCTCCCAGGGATCAAATTACCTCATTCGTGATCTCGGTCACCAAGTCTCGTTAAGTCCCGCGATACTTTCCTGCCGGCTGGCCAGTGTATCGTTCAAATTTTAGTAAAGCCTACTAAATTGGAATGATACACAACCGCACGCCAGTTTTCTCTGTATCGTTCCAATTTTAGTAATTTTAGTATAGCATACTAAATTGGAACGACGTTGGCCAGCCGGCAGGAAAGTATCGCGGGACTTCACGAGACCTGGTGACCGAGATCACGAATGAGGTAATTTGATCCCTGGGAGACTCCAGGGAACAGCCCGGGAGGAAATATCAGTCTGGTGGTTGTTGAGGGATGAGATTATGACGATATGTGGCGAAAACAGGAATAAAACTGTCTATTTAGATGCAGGAAAGACAGGCTGACACTTGGCCCCCATGGAGCTCTATTTTAGGACTGGCTTGGACGCTATTGATCTCAAAACAACGCTAGGACGGGCAGAAACGCTGCGGAGATCGCTGGGTGAGTCGTCAGATCATAATTAATGTGAGGAGAGGGGTCCAGGTTAAAAAAAAACTAAATTCTCCTTTAATGAACATTTGATATTAACACATTCACTGACAGCCTTTTTTTTTTTTACTGTAGGTAGGTTCTGCCAGAGGGTTTTTTTGAGGATTCTGGCTCATTTTACAAGAGCCGAGGATTATTTTCTGCTTGGACTTTGTGAACACAAAGTTCACAAAAGTACTAATAGAATGTGTGCTTTCTCTGTCTAAAAGAGTTAGTTTGTAGAGTTAGTAGTTATGTAGATATTAGCCGTTGAGTACAGCATGGTTTCAGCGTCTGAGACTGAAAGCTGAGATAATCGCAGTTTTGTGAAATTCAATCAAACAGGCAGAACAGTCACTTTAACCATTTATTTTTGGCATCAGTGAGAGATCAGACATCTAAACAATATAGTTCTGAACGCCCTCTCCTTCAAACTCCTCCCTCCGTGGGCGTGTCTGGTGGCTTTCAGCAGCGTTTGTCACAAGCGAGTTTTCTGCTGCTGCTGCTGCTGCTGCGAGTTTGAGCAGCCTCCCTCCCTGGCAGCGAGTGTGGATGGGGCTCACTCGTTTCTTGGGTTTGAGAGCTTTGATGAAGCTTTGTGCGATTCTAGGCTTTATGCTGCGTGTTTCAAAGTGTGTTTTCCACCCAGTCTATTTTTGGAACCCCCCACCGCCAGCTCCCAGCGCGATAATGCGCGAAAGTGAAAGCGTTTTCGCCAATCCATTTTACAGAGAGAATGGTTTCCTCGCGCGTTCCCCTGCAGTTTTGGCTCCCTCTTTTTCTAGTTTGGAGAGCACTGTCGCCAGTTAGTGGGTCGGTAAAATAGATTATACACATTCAATACCTCCAATATTGGTATAGGAGACGTAAAAGGGTTAGATCAACGTCCCACCGTCAAAAAAAAAATCGATTTTTTTTTTTACGTAAAAACACGTCATTGGCAGTCAACCGTTGGATTTTGTTTGACGTAAAAACACGTCATTGGCAGTGAACGTGTTAATAACTATTTTACAACCAACAGAGTTGCAGTTGATTTAACTACACTAAAGGTCTTTGCACACACAGTCCGAATTGTTTGCTGCGTTTTTTTAATCCGTCATCCGGGAAAAAAATGTCACGCACAGATACCTTGCAGACTGAGTCCGATGCGTTAATTATCCAATATAGATTTGCAACGAAAAGAAAACTACCGCGATCCTATTGATCCACAACTGGCTGTCTGTGTGGCTCTCTGTCTCTCTCTCCCCCCCCCCCCCCCCCCTTCCCCATACACACACACACCAACCCGTTCTCACTCACACTCACACACACACACCGCGTCCCGCATTCCAAGCTGGTCTGCAATCACCCGGCACATTCTGTTTTTTAATTCCGAATCTCTGATATTCCTGCTTTGTCATAAAATGCTTTGTGCTGCAGGGAGACAAAGTGAATTAACTCCTCAGACGCCATTTTTCATTGTGAATAGCAACACTACGGCGGCTCTGGGTGGTCAAACACCTGTCAAAACGATTTCATGGATGCGGAAAAATGCAGAAAATCGAACCTCGTCCGAAAACTTAAATGACGGACGGACTCGGTGTGTCGATGATTGACACAAATTAGGTCGTTTTCTTTTTTTTTTTCGTGCGTCAATTTCGGATGAAAAAACGGACTCTGTGTGCAAAGTCTTTAAGTTAGACTATTCATATATTATCTTTAGAGACTCATTTTTCAACACTTAGTGGTGCGCAGTTAGCACAGAGCCAGTTGGATATTTTTCGTTTGAGCCCCACGCAGCTATAATGGAACTCCTTCACTGAGCAGGTTTCACTGGAACAGATTATGGTCTTTCCAAATCTTGGTCTGTTGCAGGAACACATTGCTGCACCTTCACTCTGCTCAGTCTGAGTCCCGCTGGCCAACATTTCTGGGATCAGTTGAGTCTCCACAAACCTAAACAAATTGGGAGTTTAAAGTGCGTACAAACTCTGCCAGCCTCATGCAATAACATTCAGTACTATGGAACACCTTGCCTGATAGAGCAACTATGCAACTGTCCTACCTAAAAGTGAACTCTTATCTTCATCTCATCCAAGAACTTAAAGCACATACCGTTTAGTCTCAGCTAAGATCCGAGCAACACACTCTTCATCACGAGAGATATTTAAGACCAAAAGTCCTGGCTTGGTCCAGACAACAAAATGGCACTCCTGTGTTTGAATACATAAAGCATGTTTGGGTTATCTTAGTATATATAATGAGGCTGACTGGGTTCAGGAGTGATTAGCTGACCTGTTTTCATATTAGGCTTTGATTTCTGACTGATCAGACTGACACTTTAGATTGTTACTAGCTGTAACTAACATATCACCTGTGTTCCTGTGACCAGCATTTGTGTCTGCACTTGTTCGTAATACTGGTGAGTCTTTTTCAGCCCTTGTCCTTCGTTGTCCATAAAAAATCCTGGATCTCTAACTTCAAGGATCTCTGCTGGATTCAGTTCCCTGTACTTATAGGGACACTTAATCTCCACCACAACATCTCCATGGCAATCACAGGTTGAGATCCCATCAGGTGAGGCTGCTAAAAATGGATATGGTTCATAGACCACAAGCCCTACATTTTTCAAAACAAAATTAGCATGCAGTTTCCCTACGTTGGTGTAAAATTCCTCTCGTGCAGTATCTTCGTGGTCTATCCCCCACTTTACAGATGGCACGTGTGAAATGTCATAGAAATCATACTGCAGGATAGCCTTCAGAGCAGTAGCACCATTACCGTGTAACACTTTGTGAATGTTACTTGCTGTTACTCGTCCCTTCCTGTGCTTATGCCACAATGTGGAGCTTGACTGGCCAACAGTAGCTTCAGAAAGGTTGTTCACCTGCTGGCTGTTTGTCACTGCATCTTTTATGATGTCCTGTATTACATCCTGTGCACAAGTTGCATCCCCTATCTGTATCAGTCTGAGAGGTGCTAGTGGGTAAAGGTCCTCTGTCTCTGATGCTGTGTCAGTGTCACTGTCACCCCTGACTACGGCTGCTGCTGAAGGGAGAATGCGTTTGAGTTCAGCTAGGGCTTTCTGCTGTTCCTCGTCTGTTAGCGCTGGTGGCCTTTTCACTGCCTTTCTTCTGCGGTGGGTAAGAGGGGTACCGTGTTTTGGATGGGATAAGTCCAGGTATTCTGCAGGGCAACTAGGGGTGCTTCTATCATACACCTTCCATGTACATTTTACATCTGTGCAAGATATGTCCTTGTTTGCTACATGTGTCCCTTCAACAGCGAACAGAAGAGCTGCAATGTGGCTGCAAGCCTCTCCTAAACCTGCCACGCATGTACAATGACCAGCTACAATATAACCGTGTTTACTGTCTAAACACAGCCAGGGGTGGTATGGGGGGCCAGATACTCGCTGCCCAGGGGTCACAGCTGCAGTGATGAATGTAACTGTGCTGTCTGCTGAGATGTTGTGCTGCTTTATAGTGTTCACATGGCCAGAAATATAATAATTGTATGCGTCTAGTGACTTATAAGCACGCAATGCCTCTCCAGTAAAGGGACCTGGGGACTCTATTAGATAGTTATAAATGTCCACATAGTGCATAGGGGGCAGCTTGACCGGGTCTGTGTACCATCCATCATTCAGATTGTAGGGGTCAGGAAGATTAATGATCGTATCACCTAAATGGAGCTTCAATTTTTCTAAATATCGTCCATCATCTGTTGAATTTAGAGTGACAGCATAATTGGACAACTCGTATGCCTGTCCACTCATATTGCCTGTTTTGTCTACTGTAGGTCTTGTTCTTCTCTGTTCTTTATCTCTGCTCCTTCTCCTTTGTGTCCTTTCTCTGACTTTCTCTCTCCTCTCTCGCCTGCCCTGGTTGACTCACTGCTTCATGCACTGTTGAATGAAATGAAACCGAATAAATTTAATTCAATATCTGGCAGCATGTCAAATATTTTTTCATGGTTATTTCAAAGTGGATATATCTCATAGAAACACAGGTTTAATGTTACATTTTCATTGTGTTATTTCAAAGTGTATATTGCATTCATATAAAATGCACATGTTTAATATCATTCATAACAACACTTTCACTAACGTTAGTGGAGACCAGACTAGCTAATTTACCTGTTGGACCAGACCAGAGTAGACTTGAAGCTAAATTAAATTAACGTGGCGTCAGTCGCTCTGTCTGTAACGTTAATGAGTCTGCAAAAAAACTGCGAGTTTGACAGTAAACAAACGTCATTAGCTAGCTAACACTACATAAAACAAACACAGAAGAAAGGCTAGATACGTCGGACAAGCATGTTTACCAACCGTTTGAACATTTAAATTGAAAGTAGTCGTACGAAAACAACGAGAGGGTTTGACAGCATTTATGACAACACGTAAATTTAAACCTACCGCCTTCCCGATCGGGTACCCGGAAGTAAATGGTGTTTACATGGTGACGTCACAGTGATTTGGTCTATACAGTTATCTATTTGTGGAGGTACACCACAATAGATTTGGAGCACCACAAATAGATTTTGACTGCCACATAATTTCAAGTAGTTGACTGCAAACACCTGCTTTGGGAGCCCACTAGATGGTGCTCTGAGGCCCACCAGTGGGCCACGGTTCAGTGGTTGGGAAACACTATCATGCAGATAGAATAGGCTATATAAGGAGACAATTATTTTTTCATCACTGTAAAGCCACAGCATAGTGAAGAGGATATTAATGTGATGTGTGTAGTTCTTCATATCTACTAGCCTCTTTATTTTGCTCTCAGAGTGCCCCAGATTAACTCATTCATGGCCAGTTTAGGACTGCCAATATTTAGCACAGGCCAAAGATTTTCATAATTGTTGGTCATCTTTCAAGACCCACAGTAAATTATCTATTAGCACCAAAGTGATTTGCAATACCTCAAAATGAAGATGTACGTCTCTGGGTTCACCAGAGAAAAAAAAGTGAGCTTTTAGCATGTTCTGTACTCTACTTATAGCCATTTATATACACCCTGTTTTCACCCAAAAGGTCTCTCTGAGAAGAAAAACAGGAGAAAAGGCGATTTTTGTAAAGCACACATTCTCAGGCAGAACTCGCTCTCAATTCTTTTATTTTGAACTGTATTGACATCAGACATGTAAATATTATTCGTTATGACACAAATGACATATATATATATATATATATATATATATATATACATGTACATACATATACAAGTGCTTTTTTTACATTCAACAATACAGTTTACTCAGTGTGAGTGAGTGTACAGACAGACAGACAGACAGACAGACAGACACACACACACACAGACAGACAGACACACACACACACACACACACGATCCCCCTTTTATCTTCGTTACGTTGTTTCCGGGTCTGAGTACTGCTGGCGTCTGCTGCTGTGACTGCCGCTTCTGCCTTGTTAGTTGTTCGTGTGTTTATTTTGTTTTGTTCTGGTCCACCCGTCCTCGTCCATGTCTCCCTGTCCTATACTCCCTGCTGTTTGATCGTTCCCATTTTCCCCTCGGCTATTCAACACGTCCTCACCACCCTCTGGATTACCCGTCAAACTGATCGATCATTTCCTCATTCCTCCGATGATCAAACACATCTCTGGATTTCTTTCTCCCGTTTTCTCCCGGCTGGCACACAGGAAGGCGACCAGCTCGTGCAGCGCGCCGAGGGGCGTTTCAATGGCGCTTCTCCTCTCTGCACAAAGAAGCGTTTATCCGTTTTCTGTTTTTCCTCCTGCTCAATTTCAAAACAACAGCTGCGGTATGTGTTTGTTCACGTGTTGTAGGCTTGTCTTAGATGCTAAGGACCTGATAACATGTCACAGGCTGGGGAAGTTTTTGAACTACGCGCTGTACTAATAAAAACAAAAACACGTCAAACACGTCATTGGCTGGGAGGGCTATTCCTGATAACACGTCAAAGACGTCTTTGGCCATGAATGAGATAATGCATTTTATTTTAAAATTGGCAAAATGTCTTTATCCGGGGGGGCCCCTGGAGACCCCCTACCGGAGTAATATTGACTTCTGGGTTGTGCAACCCCTGTTTGGAAGGTCTAGAATCGCCTATGCCTGCATGACACATGACGTTGGTTCCGTTACATTTTAAAAAGTGAATTAAGGACAGGTTTACGAGGGATCAGCCGAGCAGCATTTTGGTCACCAAACTGCGTCACTGGGTGGCAACGGCAATGGAACCCTATGTTGCCCAAGTGGAGCGAGGCTTGAGTGGCTGACTCTAGCCAGTTAACAGTTTACATTTTTGAGATATTAACGTTTGTTTGCCACAACTCATACTATTAGCTGCAAATTTAACGCTGGCCAATATGAACATTTGGGTGTTAGAATTAACAGGGATTCGTGAAAAAATGTGTTGCTAGCTTTCGCCTCGTCCAAGCTAATTAGCGTAGCTAGGCCGATATCGCTATCACCGCCAGTTAGGCTAAAGCTGCTGGTTAAATCATGACGAAAACTTAATTTATCACAAATCTGATTTTTCGAATTACAATTGTCTTTCAGAGGTTGTACCCACCTTCTGCTTCATCAATTAGCGAATAAATCCGTATCGCAGGGGCATTGCAGAGTTGAAAAAAAGTCTCTGCTTTGAGCTCATGAGCTAACTTCCGGGTATGATTCTTCTTCTATCCCATTTCCGGCAGTGTAGACACTACTGGGCATATTACTGCCCTCCGCAGGACAAGGAATAGACTAACTATAGTCTCACTAATACTTCATATTATCGGGTACAGCTTTGAATGTTCCCAAAACTGCAACACTGCTTTTGTGATCAGCTGGTAGTTCTTATTATTGCTAAAAAAAACTTTAAGAGAAATCTATCTTCTTCCTCTGTGGCGTTTTATGGCGGTTGGCATCCTTAAAGTTACATTACCGCCGACTACTGGATTTAAACGGAACTGAAGTTAAATATAATTACACCCATTTCACATTACACAAAGGCCTACTCCAGAGGTTAGATAGACTAGTAACAGCCTCTCTCAACAACCTCTGCAGACCATATCCAGGATTCCCCTTGCTGCATCCACCGTTAGGTCAACATTATATATTCCACTACATCAGTACAATTAATTCCCATAGACAAATTCAACAGCATCACCGCCTTCTGCTGCCCATTCAATGACCTAGCAGCACAGACAGTACAGGCCCTACTAACGGCATACATAAGAAGTCCTGAAGTGGGGACAACAGCTTTACCCATTATGTTTTTGTTGTTCAAATAGGCTTCTGGGGTATATTCTCTATTTTAACCCCTTAAGGACCATACTGGTTAATTGTCCCCAATTTACCAAACAATAAAAAAAAAAAATTTTTGAAGCAGATTGAGAAAATCTTTAAGTGATAGTTCAATTGTTTTAAAGTGTACCTCTAATTTGCTACTTACCTATGTTGATTGGATAGTTTCTCATCACAATCCATCTTTGTCCTAAGCTCGGGCAAATTCAGCCAAAGCACATGCAAGGTTAATGGGGTCACGCCTGTCGGTCTGCTCATGAAAATGCCCTCAACAGCACACCTACATTTCACTTCAGTGAGGCTCACTCAGCTTGATCCCATAGACCTAGCATTTAATTTCTCCCAATTTAGCAGAAGTATTGCGTTACGGAGAACGGCATGGAGTAGTGCTGAGAATAAACTTTATCAATCACATTATCCAAGTAACAAATAGTGCTACACTTTAACACAGGGGCACATACTATTTTATTTGGATACATCTACCTCCTCCCTGGCAAACCTCTTTTAGTTGTAGGTGGATTACAATCACTTTGAAGGTGCACAGGTATGAAAAGTTATTGAAATAGGGGACTTAACAGGGAAGGGAAGACTCGAACCCAGCCGGAAACCTTTTAGCTATGTGCACTATTTTAGGATGTAAATGTTGACTGTCAACCACATAATCTTGCATCCCTGTTCCAAATACCACCACTCTGCTGTAAACAGCATAGCTTTTTATGTAGGTCCATGCTGTTTTTTGCAGCATGGCACAGTTCTCTGATCTCTATAAATCCCCCGTGAACAAGGCAGCCCAATGCCATACTGGCTCCAAGTAATTAAGAACTACAGCAGCTTGGAGTTTAACTCTTTGTTTATTACCAACGAATGAGTATAAAAATAAAAAACATCTCCAACAAAATTCTAAAACACAAATTTAAGCCACATAAAAATAATTTACAGAAATCGAGAACGCACCAACACGTGCTATAAGTGCTCAAAGTGAAAAATAAATACATTTGATCAACTAAACAGCAATTTCTCTTTCAAGAAATCATGATCTGTTAGTCAGGATAATCCACAGACCTTGCCATGAGCACTTTCATGTAGGAACTCTTCTTTTGACCGAATTACACCCGCTAGCTGCTAGCTAGTTCCTACAAAAGAAAATCGTTCCTACATGACGCTGCTCATAAATAGGTCTGTGGATTATCTATAGGGTAACCAGGGCATTATTTCTGGAAAGAGACATTGCTGAAGAAAAATGTGGCTCTATCGGTAAAGGACATTGTAGTGTTCAACTTCCGTATATCTATCTATGATCTTTGTGTGCAACACACGACCATGCACGCAACATAGGAGAATGGCAGGATTGGTAGGGTGGGGTCGTTTTCCCCCCGTTTGAAAATAATTAACATCTCAACAAATGGACATTCGAAAACACAAATTTAAGCCACAGAAGAAGAAAAAAAATCCGAAATCTACGACGCACCAATGCGTGCTATCAGTGCGAAATATTTACATTTGAACTAAACCGCAATGTCTCTTTCCAGAAATCATGATCCTGTTAGTCAAGATAATCCACAGACCTTGCTATGAGCAGTTTCATGTAGGAACTCTCTTCTTTTGACCGAATTCCAAAGGCTAGCTACTTCCTACAAAAGAAAAGAGTTCCTACATGAAGCTGCTCATAAATAGGTATGTGGATAATCTAGGGTAACCGGGCCCTTATTTCTGCAAAGAGACATTGCTGTTGTCCATTCAGCAAAATAAGGAAGCCATTGAGAAATGGCGAGAAGAAAAATCTGGGTCTGAAGCTGCGTTCACACCAACCTATTAACACATTGAGTGCCAGCCATTTTTTCAATCCTGTAGGTAAGTTGTGCCAGGTTTTTTTTTGAGGATTCTGGCTCATTTTACAAGAGCCGAGGATTATTTTCTGTTAAGAATTTGTGAACACCAATCATCTGGATTTTTAGAACCACCTCACGTGCCTGTGATTATGGGTGCCCTTGTCTCCCACTCTGTGCTCTCTCTCTCTCTCTCTCTCTCTCTCTCTCTCTCTCTCTCTCTCTCTCTCCTCTCTCTCTCTCTCTCTCTCTTCTCTCTCTCTCTCTCTCTCTCTCTCTCTCTCTCTCTCTCTCTCTCTAAAACAAAGAGAGAGAGAGAGAGAGAGAGAGAGAGAGTGTGTGTGTGTCTCCAAACTCCTCCCTCCGTCTGTGCTGCGGAGTGCTCTGCTGCTGGGAGTTTGAGCAGCGAGTTGAGCAGCCTCTCTCCCTGGCAGCGAGTGTGGATAGGTCTCACTGTCTCTTGGGTTTGAGAGCCCCGATTAAGCCCCGTGCGACTCTAGGCTTTATGCTGCTCACCCAGTCCATTTCTGGAACCCCCCACCGCAGCAGCGCGAAGCGTCCCCGCCTACAGTATGAGAATGAGGCTCGTTCGTTTCTGACTGTAAAATCGCCAAGCCATTTCCGCGGGAGGCGGCTGCTTTTGGTCCACGGGTCCCGTGGCTGTGGCTTTCTCTCTGTCTCTGTCTGGAGAGAACTGTCGCCACTTAGTGGTCGGTAAAATAGATTATACACATTCTCTTGCTCCAATAGTGATATAGAAGACGTAAAAGGAGTTGATTGATGTCCCACCGTCAAAAAAAAAAAATGTTTATGTAAGACGAGATAGCTCGTCTATGGCACTTAACCGTTGGATTATGTAAGACGAGATATCTCGGCTATGGCACTCAACGTGTTAAAGTGTTTCGCTGCCATCGAGTTTACATACAAAGTCAATGCAAACGAGCGATTTAGCGTATATTCGCCCGGGAGAAAAATCGCTGGGCGTCCGAGCGACAGAGACAGAGCGATAGGGAGAAAAGACGCTCGTCGCTCAAGATGAAATATCCCAACTCGAGCGAAATTACGCTGGCATCACTCGCTCGCTGTTCAACGCTGATTGGCTGCTGTGTGAGAGTGAGTCCAGGATCACACTGGCTTGGAACAAACCGCTGGTTTATTGTGTGTCAACAAACCGCATTGACAGGCTGACATGAAGTGAAGTCTGTACTACCGGTATGGAGCTCGCATTAGGAGCACGCTGATAGGCTTAGCTTGCAAACTATGACGGTGGCTCGTAGTGGACAAATATCATGACATTGCGTAACGTTATAGCCCCCACATGTCCGTCAATTCGTGTGCCTGTTGATGAGCGATTTAAACAGAGCGACAGAGCGATTCCAAAGGGTTGAATCAAGCGACAGAGCGAAAAATAAATATCTCTGTGTGAACACAGCTTAACTGTCAAGGACGTCCGTATCTATATGATCTGTGTGCAACACACGACCATGCACGCGACGCATGGGGTTGTTTTCCCCCTTTTTGTAACAAAGTGGCGATTTTTTTTTTTGGTTTAAACTAATGTCACCTACTTTCTGAGGCATACAATTACTCACATAAGACCCGAAATGTAATAGTTAGGTTTTTGTGGATTTTTTTCCCCAGGGACTTAAAGGAAATGGAAAAGGGGCGGCAACTGAGGACGAGAAGCACAGTCTGAAAATCATGAGTTGGACCACCGGCAAGATTTCTCTAGCCGTGACGTGCAGAGACTAACTTCATGGTTCTCCAAAGGAGGCAGAGGACAAAATCCCCATCTCCATTTTGTCCTTGAACTCCTCGTAATCGTAAAGGACAGGGATGGACAACTGAAAGCCGCAGGTGTTGGCCTTCGGGTAATTCGACATTTCACCTCCTGGGTGAGTGAACTTGAGTTTTGGCTCGATGTCGAAACCCATAGCTGGTATTTTGGAGAGGCCAGTGGCGAAAGACAGCACGCGTCCCAATGTTAATGGCCCCTCCTCATCCACCAGGGCACGCTGCTCATCATTGAGCTGAGGGGCGGGAAGTCCACCTGTATACACAAAGAAAACATTGTTTAGAAATCTCCCAGTTAGCAGCCATACTCCTCCCCCTTTCTGCTTACTTGTTGTGCCCGTGAATGCATGTCAGAAGAATGTTTTCTATGAATTGACCGAATGGCTTGCATCAAAAGGACAAAAACATTAAGAGGACTCCAACACCATGGGATTACTCTCAAAATTATGAATGATTTAAGTATCCAGAAATACCCCCAGGCTAGTAGTTTTCTTTACTAATTGCCGGTGCTAGACAGCTACATTCCACTGTATTGCTAGGAACACGCAGAGTGGCATATCTTCCTGCTAGTCCATTCTTCTATACCTTCCACCTCGTTCAGCCAATCCTTCCAGTACGCAAAGGTTGTCAGCTCCTGTGCGAGTCTGTTGGACCCTGCAACCCGGGAGGAGAAGATGGGAACGAACAATTCCTGTAGAGTTGTGGCCTGGAGGGGGCGATGGTCTTCCAGGAAGATCTCCTGGAAGATGTCTGGGTGTGATGTCACCTCCGCCAATAACCCAATGGCACACAGGCCTTCCTTGAACCTTAAATGAATCGAAAAAAGAAATGTATGTTGTGTGGTTTTGGACCACTAATGACATCAACATGTTTAAGTCAAAGATAAAAGTTTATATGTTTCGATTATGTCTGCTTAGGTGCGGTTAATAACTGTTCTGCTTGTGGTGCCAGCATCAACAACTTACTGGTCAAGGCAGGACTTTGTCCGTCCCTCCAGGTGGTACTCCATGACCGCCTGCAGGACTACATCCCTGTCTGCCAGGGAGCGTATAGGCCGGCAGACACCCACGGACACCAGCTCTTCAATAGCCTCCGCCACTGCATCCTGAGCTTCCGGCAGTGTCTGTGCAGCCTTGATCTATAAATAGAAATATCAGTGTGACACACACAGACACAGCAGTCCATACATAGGAAACACAGCAGTCCATAGGCTACATAGGAAATTACCAACTACACCGATTTTAATCTCTAAAGAAACTGTTTTTTTATTTTGTGGTCCTGATGTCTGTGGAACTTTAGCTAAAGTTTAAAGAGTAACAATTCTTTTGTGGATTCTTTCCTATGGGTAAGGGTTATTTGTTGTAGGGCTTGAGTTCCTTTGGTTTAAGTGACCCCAATGTGTGATTCACATAGGTTGAGATGTAGGTATTTTCTTATTTTCCTACAACACAGATGCGCTCCGATTTTAATGAAAAATTAATGTCTTCCTCTAGTTAAACTCTGACTCCAGCTGACAGGGGAGAGCGCCTGTTGTAGAATGGATTTCAGATCAATAACAACATTCTTCATCCGCATTAACCGGATAGTATCTCAAGCCAAATGATGACACCGGTGACCAGACTTAAAATCATGAATCCAGGAATCTGGAGGAAAGTTGTCTCACAGAATTGTATTCAGCAAAACGCATCTTTTCAAGTAGAATAACTCTATTTGCAGAGAGACTGGCTCCGTGGAGAAGCTTGCTTGTTTCCAGATCAGGAGCTCAGTGCATAATGACAGGTTTTATACTGTATTCTCACATATCTCAAATAGTATTCTCACATATCTTACATCTCTTCACAAGCTATGTTTTGACCAGCTCACAGAAGCAAGGACAGGAGTTGAGAGAAGGGGAAGCTGTACCCAAGACAGAAGTCCAGCAAGGCCACATCTAGAGTGCGCTTGTCACTGTGCTCCGCTCACGGCCAAACTGACATAAGCTGTCTGTCTATGTGGACTGGAATTTAAGAATGGAATGAAATATATAACTGAACCTGCGTCTGTCTTGTCGCGGGTTTTGAAGGCAACTCTGAGCCCTGCAATGGCACCATGACAGTGCACACTTAGATAGAAAGAGCTGCTAATGTGCCTTATAGGTTATCAGAGTATAGCGTCTGTCTTATGTGACATGCATTTACAACTCAGAACAATAGCTACTGACATGCATTTACTGCTTATCGATTATCAAATGGCCAATGGTACTTAAATTTGCTACAACAGAGCACTAACAAACTCTCCAAGTTTAGACAGGTGCGTTTGCGGTCTGTCCCTGAATGTACACTGATGCTGCCTCTGATTGAATAAACAGTTAATTTAACATTATTTATTAAGTAGCTGTGCAAGCAGGAGTCTAAACGGGCCAGGTCCAACAGTCGTTAGGCAGCATGATGAAAAGTGCCCGAAATCTTGAACTACGGTTGTTAGCTGTTCCCACGGGAGTGTACACCCACAGGTGCGCGTATGTGCGCTCATGTATGCATTTAGGGATGGGGATTTCTGCAAAAGCGGTGACAATTGCTAGCACTAACAATCTAAAGATTGTGGAAAAGATTAGGCTGTTTGATTGGCATCTCTTTTTTTAATAAATTGGGTTGTCAGGATCTGAGATCAAATATAACATCAACGCACACCACCTTGCATGTTGAGAAGTTCGGCAGTCCTACTTGTAGTCTAAGTTAAAGTAAATTTTTTGTCTTGCCTTTTCCAGCTTTGCCCTGAAGGCCAGGTCTGCCACCTCCTCAATGGTGGCTGGACCTGGTGGAATCCCGGCCACCTGGCAGAAAAGCCTTGGTGAAAAGAAATGGGGCGAGACCCCCCCCTGCACCAGGCACACCGCGAGCATTTGGCCCATCAGCCGATAGGTCTGCTTGTGGAGTGCTAAGGAAAAGAGAATAGACAAGCGAATAATGAAACAACAAAAAAGATTACAATTTGTCAATTTGTAGATGGTATATGAAAACAAAGTGGTGTTAGGTTGCTTTCGCATATAAGCCGTTTGGGCCGCTTTAAACACGCCAGAGTTTGTTTCCTCGGATAGTCCGCTTTGCTTGGGGTGGTGTGAAAGTGCAAACTAACTCTGGGCTGGAACAAACAAGCTAACTCAGCTAACTTCAGCTCTCTCTCATATCCAGGCATGGCTAACTAAATCTTGTCTCGTGCTGAATGCAAAAAAAACTGTTTGTATGTTCTTTTCTAAAAGAAACATTGCACCTCCGCGCTCCAATGTCTTCTTGGGGTCAGAGGAATTATCTGTAGTTAACGAGTTTAAATACGGTACTTAGGCGTGATGTTAGACTCCAACCTAACGTTCAGCAACCATATTAAAATGATCTCCAAAAAAATTAAATTCCACCTGTATAATTTCAGACAAATAAGGAGCTGTCTGTCCACAGACGCTGCGTTTTTATTTTTACACTCGATGATCCTTTCGCATCTGAATTATTGTATAACTAGCTGGTCGCTGACAGGAGTAACCATTCTCAAACCAGCCGAACTACTTTATAAAAAAGCCCTGAAAATACTAGATAAAAAACCCTTTTCTCATCACCACTGTCATGTCCTACGTAAATATGGCATGCTAAGTTTTGAGAACTTTAGAAATTTCACCTCTGCCTGTCTAATATACAAAGTTCTACATGGACTGGCGCCGCCTCCTCTTGCTGACTTTATCAAATATCGTTCGACCGCCAACTCGACCCGTGTCACTCGGGCCATCACGAACAAGGTCTGTGAGGTCCCCTTTAGAAAAACTTCCTTTAGCCAGAAGACCTTATCCTACATGGGAAGCACTCTCTGGAATAATCTACCTCCCTCGATTAGAGAATGCCCTAGTCTCGCCACCTTCAAAGGCCAGTTGAAAATAGGACACTCAGATCAAACCAACAATGTGATCACAATTAACATACTTAACATATCATTTGCCATGTTTTGCAGCATGCTCTGGGTGTTTTATTTATTTTAGGTTTTACTAACCTTTTATACTATTAATTTTTTTGGTACTATTAATTGTGTGTGTTTTAATCATTTTTGGTTTTACTAACCTTCTGTACTTTTAATCTTTTTTGTACTATTAATTTTTCTTTCGCTTTCATGATTACATCAACCTGCCATGGGACTACAGGTGGAAACTAGCCCTTGGGCTATAACCTGGCATATTTACTGTACGGCTGTACTGTTCATTAATGTGTAAAGTCCCATTCTCTAAATAAATGAATCTGAATCTGAAACTCTGATCCGCTTGAAAATGTAGGTCTCCAGCGGGGGCATGGTGGCTCAGTCGTAAGCGCAGTGGCCTCACAGCTAGAAGGTGGGCTGGGTTCGATTCACACCTGAGCGCTCAAGGAGTGCGTGCCCCTCCGTGAGTGCCCGTCAAAAGGGCCTTTCTGTGTGGAGTTTGCATGTTCTCCCCGTGCCCCCTGGGGGTTCCCTTCATATAGGAACCCCACCCCAAAACATGCAATATCCTGGTCACTGAAGTGGTGCCTCCTCTGGTCGTTCGGGGGGCCTGTTCGGAGGGAGGGGAACTCGTTGGAATAGCGTGATCCTCCCACGTCCTATGTCCTACCGCTGGAGCTTCCCCTGTCAGGTGAAAAGAGGCGACTGGCTACTGCCCATGTCTCGGAGGAAGCATGGAGCCAGTTTCGGCTCTCCTTAGATCGGCAGAGGCGTGAAGCAGCAACCAGGATATATAAAATTAAAATCAGCACTAATGTGGGATAAAAATGGGCGATTTCTTTTTTGTAAAAACCAAAGAAAATGAAATTTAGGTATCGGTTTGCTTCCAAGTGAACCCTGGCTGGTTTGTTTGTTGTGTTAAAGCAAACTGGACTACACACAAGAGCAAATAGGAAGCGCCTGGGTGTATCTGATGCATCTGATGCACTCATGAGTAGAAGATGGTAGAAGGGAGCAAAACAAACACTGCAGCTTTTTTGGTTTGGTGCTCTTGACAAATTGGATGTGTGACAGCGAACCGTAAGAAATGAAAATTGCAACAATATTGCTACTTCACCCCCGCGAATAGCCCCGAGCCCACCAGCTTATATGTGAAAGGGGACCGTCTTCCATTCCGAAACACCACCGTTCCGACACACCCCCATTCAGAAACACCCCCATTCAGAAACACCCCCACTCCGAAATTGAAATTGATTTAACCCCCCCACTCCGAAACCCCCCCACTCCGAAATTGATTTTCAAGTCCATATTTCTCAGAGTTTCCTGCATTCCTGCAGCTTGAAATAAACATTTCAACTCATTGTTTTTTTCTTAGGCTATATGTCACTGTCTTCATATACGACCTATGCAGCAAGGGAATAGCTCGCACAGCTCCAGGTCTTAAGCAGCTCAATCGGTGCAGGTTGCAGGGAGATCACAGTAACAGAGGTATAGGCAACAGCACTCGTTGCCTACCTCTGTTCATATACGACCTCCCACTAGTCCAACCTACACTGCCATAAATTCGGCTGTGTCAACCAAGCTTTAATCACATGTAAATCAATGCCATGAAGCGCACAGAAACAGCGGACAATTCTGTTTAGGCGCTGTTTCGCACAACACACACGCATGCATGCACACACACGTACGTTCGTTCATTCATTCATTCATTCATTCTCACACACACACACACACACACACACACACACAGCCCAGCCCAGCCCAGCCGACATGTAGGCTACCTTTTGAGTGAACTCTGTCCCTAAAAATAAAAAAATATGTTATTATTATTAGGCTATCATTATGATTATGATTATGATTATTATTATTGATGTTTTTATTCTAAGTTGTTATTATTATTATTACTACTATTAGTGTTTATTATTATTATTATTATTATTATATTATTGGTAGTGTTATGTTATTGTTGTTACTATTATGATTATGATTATTATCATCATCATTGTTATTATTTGTATGTTATTATTATTATTATTATTACTATTACTATTATTATGATTATGATTATTATGATTGTTTACTATGTCGCGGGTGCACGTGTGTGTGTGTGTGTGTGTGTGTGTGTGTGTGTGTGTGTGTGTGTGTGTGTGGTTAATACAAATCTGTATGTACATTGCGACCGTGACATTGTGTCGGATGCAGTAGCCTACAACAGATTTTACCATCTAGTGGAGCAATGAATAAACATCCAAGAATGTTACCAGAATGGTCCAATTATAGTACTATACCCTATGTTTATATATAAACATAGCTCTGTTGTTTCAGAATTGGCAGGGAAGCCTGTTTGCTGTGCTTTGGTTGTTACAAGGTGTCAGAGATCTATAGTTTTGAACCTCATAGGCCTATGTGGAGTGTTTCGTGAAAAAAGGAAAAATCTAGCCAACGGTGTCTCTTTAACTGTAGTCCGCCATTCACCATATGCACAGAGCAGCAGCATCCCGATTCCCGCGGACAGCCAACACGAGATCAAAATGGCAAAGCAGACCATAGCTGGGCAAGTTATTTTTTAAACATAATGATGGTGCAAGTACTTCAGCCGAGGCCAGAAAGATGACAGAAAAGCATCAAGCTCCTGCTACTCCTGAGAAGAGGTCGGGCTGCCCTTATATCGATAAAACACATTTCTTGGATGATTGCATGATAGCCTTTGTTTTTGTGTGTTTTATTGCTGTTTAAATTTTATTTCTGAAGGTAAATTCAAACCTGAACTGAATTAATTAATTAACGAGTGGTGAGGCTCTCCTTAGTGCATAGATAATTATTTTGAAATAAACGTCAACAAAAATGATTTTAAAATGAAAATTTTGTTTGCTAAAAATATGTTATCTATGTAAAAAATTAGTAAATCGATCTTTTTTCAATAGCTACATTTTGACTGGGTTGGTAAATATTCTATAAGGCCGGAATTTTGGAAGATACTGGTTGCATTGGCCGCGGCCAGTAAAAATCCTAGCCGAATCCCTGCTGTCCATGGTGCTGAAATTGAATGGAGCTAGGAGAGATAGACACACATCACTTTGATTCAAACAGTCTACTTTTCGTGGTGAATTGAACTTTCGGCCCTAATTCTAGGCTATTTTTTTCTCAATTGTAGCAATCCACAGAATGGAAACCACGGAGAAGTGAAATTTGCAGTGACGTCAATGAGAGAGGGAGAGAGAGAGAGCTGCACCCACATGAGCAGACAACGCGATCTGATCACTTATTTAGTGATCAGATTATTTAGTTATTTACTGTTGGCTATTATTTTTTTTAGGTTTTGTTTATTTTTGTAGTCAACTAGCCTACATTCTATCTTTCGTGATTGTGCATAGACATACTGTATATTCAGACTCAGAGTGCAGACAGTTCCTGACATTTTGCATTGTGCAAGGACACTCAGGTTTAATACTGCCTTCATTTCACCACTGCTGTGAAATAAATATTTTACTTGATTTCGAAACAGTAGTCTTTAGTTTCTTGTGTTGTTATTTAGCTTTTCAGAGGCTATTGCATGGTTAAAAAGTGCAGAAATAGGCATGGCGGGTATATAACCTAATGTTTTACTACAAAAAAAATAGCCCCCTCCCCATAACTGCACCCTCAGTCATGTCATCCTCCCGCCAGCCCGTATAGGCTACTCCCGAGTGGAGGCATAATGTTAGATTGCGTGGACAGCTGTGTAGTGCATGGAGAGAGAGAGAGAGAGAGAGAGAGAGAGAGAGAGAGAGAGAAAGAGAGAGAGAAGAGGAAACTAGTTAAAGTATCCTAAAGCAGTACAATAAAATATTAGTTTTTACAGTCGGTTTAGGCTACATTTCAGCACCCCTGCCGATGGACAGCGACATCAGCCTGCCTGGGAAAGGATGTTCTTGAGTGCGACTCAGACATTGGTGAGAAATAGCCTTTATTTAGATGTCGGCTGCCTTTATTTAGCCTAGATGTTGGCTGCCACGGATTTTTTTTTTTTTTTTTTTTTACAGTGTGACTATTTTATTAGATAATATGTATTTCTGATTGAATAAAAACTACATGAAATTGATTGTGACAGACAAAGCACTACTCGGGGCGATTGTTTGCACTCTGTGTTGTTCAGAATCGCGCGAGCTGCTGCTCAGGGACTGGGCACAGCTGTCCCACTTGCTTTCTCCCCCACTCCGCTGTGGGAGATCTACCACAAAGCAAAATAAATAGGCTACACCTTGAGAACGCACACTCTAGTCTAAAGCGCGTATCGGCCCGGAGCAGTGTTTTTTTTTTTTTGGCACACAGACTTTCCACTCTGCTGGTCTAAATACCAGGTGTGGTCTTGCACATTCCTGGCTCGCAGTTTTCTGGAGGCTCACAGAGATATCTCTACAATCACTAAACATTGCTCATTTATGTTGTCTTGCCACACAGTTTGTTAAGTTTGTCAAATGCGTAATCCGAGAGCGCGAGGATCTGTTCCACAGCAGCATATTCAACTGATTATTTAGGCTATATCTCCTGACACACCGACAGGATCTAATCATAAATTATGTTTTCTACACATCTAAAGGTGAGCTGTTACACACGCCCACATTCATACCGTGAAAAGTGTTTGAAAAAAATTAATTGTAACTTTGAGTCAAATGCTCACAGTTGAATAAGGACCATTGAGTCATATTAACAAGATGAGGACGTTCTTATTTGTGAATGCCAGTCGGGTTGAACTGATTTTGTCTTATGAAAAGCTGAGGAAATTTAGCTTCCCCATTCCCGATGGTCTAGCGCCGCCTATGCATATTTTCAATAAAAAACAATGAGTTGAACGTTAATTTCAGCTTTTGTAATTGGCTGCAGCTTTATTTCCGAATTGTGCGGAGAGCTGGCTGCAGTGTTTGATGCAGGAAACTCGGAGAAATATGGACTTGAAAATCAATTTCGGAGTGGGGGGGTTTCGAAATGGAGGGAATGTCCCCATTCGGAATAGCGGTGTCTTTAAAAAAAATGGGAAACTCCTCCATTACGAAGAATGGAGGTTGATCTTCGGAGTGGGGGGGTTTCGAAAAGGCAGGGTGTAACCATGTGAAAGCGACCTTGGAGAACCAATAGACAAAAAAACGTTGTACAGATACACATACCGACACTGTCAAGAGCCAGCATTCGGGCGGAGTCGGGCCCTTCAAAAAGGTGTCCCGGCAGGTTCCTCAATAGGAGCCGGCAGAACTCCCTCGTGCGCCCGCCCTCATCGATTGCCCCCTCGCTGACACTCTCCAGCAGGGCCGATTTTACACTTCATGGGCCCTGGGGCTATTCATCTCTGCAGGGCCCCCACCCTCAAGCGGAAGGGAGTGTCGAAAAAAGTTTGAGTGTTTTTTTTTACCTTTTTTAGCCGTATTTAAAGGAATATCTCATTTTAAATCAACATTAGGATTATACTGTTGTGATGTCATTATTCACTATCTTCTCCTTTTCTCACTAACTTTCATGTCACCACCTGCTCTCCTGTCAGCATAAAAAAAAAAAAAAACTCGTAACGGACAAGCCCGTCTTTTATTGTCACACGAACACCACAATACATGCATGCGGCCACAACACACTCATGCTGACGGTGGCCGGTGAAAAGTGTCCTCTGCATTTAACCCATCCAGGCATGTCCTTTCCTCCCAGGGGCAGGCCAGGAGCAGTGGTCGCTTTCTCGTACAGCGCCCGGGGACCAACTTCGGGTGTTGTCGTCACTGGTCGGATGACGATGACGATCTGATCTTCTGCATGTTTTTAGTGGGGGGGTTATATACGGAGGAACCCCCTGGGGGGTACGGGGAGAACATGCAAACTCCACACAGAGAGAAAGGCCCTTACGACGAGATACCCCACCTGGGCAGTAGGCACTGAAGATATGGGGGGGAACACAACCACAGCGCTCACAGTGTCCCAGGCGAGAATCGAACTCAGGACCTTCTAACTGTGAGGCGACAGCGCTACCGACTGCGCCACCGTACCCCCATTCTAACTTACAAACACAAACTGTAGGTTTAGCCATCATGTTCTTTCATAAACAGCCTGATTGGAAAGAAAACATTGCCACTGAGATGTAACAACAAGCACTTTTATTATTATTATTTAGTATTATTATTATTTAGTAAAAAAAAAAAAATTTTTTTTTTTTTTTTTTTTGGGCCCCTTGATGTCCCGGGCCCCGGGGCTCCAGCCCCGGTAAGCCCGTTGGTAAAATCGGCCCTGCTCTCCAGGTCCATGAAGGTCACATCGATGCGACACTGGGGGTCAAATAGGCGGCGCTGGAACGCTCGCTGAGCACAGGAGAAGACAGCGGTGCGGATCACGTTGATCTGATTGGCTGGGATCTTTGGCTTCAGCTGTGTGGACAGCGTCTTGAGCAGATCACTCAGGTTGGTGTGGCTGTTTGATAGATTAGAAAACTAGTAAGAACCTCACAACAATACCCACAAGTAAAACAATCTAGATCAAATATATGCTTGTTGATTTCACAACACTTGACACAATAAAGAAAAATCTTTTCGTATTTTGAATCAAAACGCCATATTTGGACAGGAACAGCAATAAAGTAATCTGTAAGAGTTTCACATAGTATCACATAGTTACTAGTCTCACTGGCCAGCCTCCTCTCCCTTCCGTCCAAGGAGTCTGGAGCCGCAGGCCTCCATAGTGGGATTGCGATGGCGGGCGCTTAGCAGCAGTGCCCTTGGAAAATACTTTCCAACAATCCAATTTTCCGTTTGCAGTGTGTAGCAACGAGCTACCGTGTAGTTTTCTGCCATTAGCTTGCTATCTAGTCCGCATTGTTTTCACTGAGGCAGCAGGGCACTATTTACAGCGACACACAGGAAGGAGTGAGCGGAAGCCGCTCTGATTGACATGGTCGGGGCCAATGACAGAGCTTGTAATAAGCCAGGAGCGGACATCCGGCAATGACTGAAACAGTCGTTTCAATGGGAGAGCAGAGTAGAGCAGGGGAGGGTTTATCCCAGTTCTGGAGACCTGCGGCGCCAGACTCCTCTCACGGTAGGGAGGGGAGGCTGGCCAGCGAGACTACATAGTTACAGACATACCTACACACACACATACAAATATATATGTCTGTAGATATAGGTCACAAATGAGCAGGATTTTAAATTTGCTTTGCATGGCGCTAGATAGCTGTGATCATTCTAAAATGCTTTTTCTACCCCAAATCAGTTGGTTATATTAAAGTCAATACATCTCGAGTACCAGCCAGGTCTCAGTTACCTGAGACCGAGATTCACTGAACAAGAGCGCCCTGAATATACTTGTAGGTGGAAACCATGTGCCTTCCATCGCACAATTTTTAATAATGTGACAGGTAATAGACCAATTATACGCCTACGTCACAATGACAACAAAGCAAGCTGCGCGCGCATCGTGTAGGCAGAAAGCCGTCAGCCCAGCATTCACAGACAGTGAAAAAGCCCCGCTGTCAGGACTGCTCTATGCCCATCTGCAACACACAGTTATATTTTAGTTTTAAAATGCAGTTCTCGGCTTACTACCACAGCTTATCGCCTAGTGATAAGCAATGTTATGCATCGAAATTAACGTTGTTTAATGGGATATGTCTTACAGACCCATACGCACTGGCGCTGTCAATTGGCCAAGCCTAGTCATACATATCGTGCATTCCTTTATAACTGGGGATAGCGTAGATAATTATTCTGTAACTTGCAAAGATATATTGTTATGTTGATAATGCACACAACTCAATAATGACATTATGTAACGTTACTTGGTCGTTAAGTTAACTAACCGAGCGATGTGGCTGAGCAGCCTACAGTTTCAGGCAGCTTACCTGATTATGAAATGAGCACTACAAAGTCGGGCATTTTTAATGATGTCCTCGTTCCAATCAGTTCAACTCAATAATGACATTATTTAACGTTACTTGGTTGTTAACTAACCGAGCGATGTGGCTGTTACTAGCAGCCTACTACAGTTTACCTGATATGAAATGAGCGAGCACTGCAAAGTCGGGCATTTTTAACGATTTCCTCTTTCGGCTTGCAACCAAAGACACCTACGGTTAGCATTAAAAGCAAGGACTAAAGTTTTACCGAATCCCGTCAACTCATACTGCTTTTAATGCAGTAGGTGTAGGTGTCTTTGGTTGCAAGCCGAAAGAGGAAATCGTTAAGAATGCCCGACTTTGCAGTGCTCGCTCATTTCATATCAGGTAAACTGTAGTAGGCTGCTAGTAACAGCCACATCGCTCGGTTAGTTAACAACCAAGTAACGTTAAATAATGTCATTATTGAGTTGAACTGATTGGAACGAGGACATCATTAAAAATGCCCGACTTTGTAGTGCTCTTCATAATCAGGTAAGCTGCCTGAAGCTGTAGGCTGCTCAGCCACATCGCTCGGTTAGTTAACGACCAAGTAACGTTACATAATGTCATTATTGAGTTGTGTGCATTATCAACATAACAATATATCTTTGCAAGTTACAGAATAATTATCTATGCTATCCCCAGTTATAAAGGAATGCACGATATGTATGACTAGGCTTGGCCAATTGACAGCGCCAGTGCGTATGGGTCTGTAAGACATATCCCATTAAACAACGTTAATTTCGATGCATAACATTGCTTATCACTAGGCGATAAGCTGTGGTAGTAAGCCGAGAACTGCATTTTAAAACTAAAATATAACTGTGTGTTGCAGATGGGCATAGAGCAGTCCTGACAGCGGGGCTTTTTCACTGTCTGTGAATGCTGGGCTGATGGCTTTTTGCCTACACGATGCGCGCGCAGCTCAATGTTGACAAGCTGTATAAGGGGTCTATAGAGCCATCAATGTTTTCCTGTTCCTTGTTGATATGTGTATGCATTTGCTCTCTTTTCCTTTCCTGTGACAGCTTATTTGTCTTAGTTTTTTGTCCTTGTGTGTCTTTGTTGGATATAAAAAAATGGGAAAAAATGATTGCCTACTACACAGCTTACTAAATCTAAACTAAACAGTCTGTATCAATTAACAAGTCTGAGTCTCCAAAATCAGAGTCTGATAGCTGCTAAGCTCAAGTCCAACTAGTCTTCAGTGCTCAAGTCCTATTCGAATAAAGGTTTTAAAATGAGTCCAGGAATTGGACGTGTGTCCGGGTTCTAACTCAGGACTGGTGTACCTTTACTAAATTATTGCTTTGGTTTACTTTATCCATCACTGATGAACATTTGAAGAAACTACAGAAAGGAGACGTAATGGCTTATTCAGATTAGAGAGATAGCTAGAGGAGAAATATTGTCCTGTGAAATGGGTGCAGAAACGTACTCATGGGGTCGAGAAGCAGGCGGGCTTGAGGGGCTTGAGTCACTTGATATATTGTAAAAGTCTGATGCTCCTGGGGACTGAGGGAGGGGCTCCACTCCATCCACATGGGTCGAAGACTGTAACAGAATACTCTTAATGATGACACCACAGACTTTGAATCGATAATTATGTTCATACATCACTGTGATGGCAATGTCTATTTCTGCCACATAGAATCAACACCTGCCCCTCTAAACACCTCCACCTGATTTCCTGAGTCAGAGCTATCCTTCTATGTACTGCACACATTAGGGTTTAATTCCGGGAAAAGGGATTGCCGGGAAATGCCAGCCAAGACGGACAATTAATGACGGGAAACCGGGGAGAAAATGTAGCAGGACATATTGGAATAGGCCTATATTTATAAATATGCTGACAGTTTAGTTTCTTGAATGATGTAGTCTATATTTTAAAACAACATGGAATATATTAGGCTACTGTAAGCATTGTAAAGTCATTAAATGATCACGATGTGGGCCTGTATGCATTTCGGAGACATCAAAGTGAATCAATCAACCAACAATCAATCAATTTTCTATTTATATAGCGCCGAAAAACGAGGTCTTGCAGGCAGATTTTAATACTAGCTTATCTGGCAATAATGCTATAGCCAGTAATTTCAAATTGGATATCCTTTGCAGAGTGGAATTAATTTCAGATTTTATTTCTGCGTGTTTTGGCCATGCGCCTTTGTCAAGTCAAGTCAAGTCAAGTTTATTTATATAGCCCTAATTCACAAGCATGTCTCAGAGGGCTTCACAGAAAGTATGTCTAGCTGATTCTAGCTAACACACAGTAACAAGAATATACAGAATAAAGATAACATTTGAACATTTGAAGAAAGCAGGAGAGTGGAGGAGGGAGGGAGAGGGAGGAGGGAGGAGAGGGGGGAGGTGGGGAGAAAATAGGAAATGTGGAGGAGGAGAGAACAGAGGAGGAGAGATGAGGGTGCAGGGGAGGGAGAGCCAGGGTAGGGGTAGGGTCTAGGGTTGGGGGAGGGGAGGGAGTAGGATACGGGCCCGGATTAGGGCGAGGGTGGGGAGAAATGGGAAATGTGGAGGAGGAGAGAACAGAGAAGGAGAGGTGGGAGGGTGCAGGGGAGGGAGAGCAGGGGGAATGTGAGAGGGAGGAGAGGGCAGAGAGGAGGAGAGAACAGAGAAGGAGAGGTGGGAGGGCGCAGGGGAAGGAGAGCAGCGGGAATGTGAGAGAGGGGAGAGGACAGAGAGGAGGAGAGAACAGAGAAGGAGAGGTGGAAGGGTACAGGGGAGGTAGAGTAGAGGTAGGGTCTAGGGTGGAGGGAGGGAGTAGGATACGGGCCCGGATTAGGGCGAGGGTGGGGAGAAAATGGGAAATGTGGAGGAGGAGAGAACAGAGAAGGAGAGGTGGGAGGGTGCAGGGGAAGGAGAGCAGGGGGAATGTGAGAGAGGGGGGAGGACAGAGAGGAGGAGAGAGGCAGAGAAGGAGAGGTGGGAGGGTGCAGGGGAAGGAGAGCAGGGGGAATGTGAGAGAAGGGAGAGCAGGAAGTGGCAGGGATTCAGGAAAATAGGGGAGAAGAGGAGAAGGAGCAGAGGGGGGGAGAAGGAGGAGAGAGCAGGAGAAGGGAGGGGGGGCGGTGGGATGTGGGGGAGGAAAGAGCATGGAAAGAGAGGAGAACAAGGAGGGGGAAGAAGGGAAGAAGCGGGGGAAGGGGGAAAGAGAGAGGGGGGGGGGGGAGAAGATCAGACAACTGACTACTCTAAGCATTAACCAGAGCTAACTGGGACATAGTATCTAGCTAATCTACAGCCTAATCTGGCCTATCCTACCCTGCTCTAGTCTGATTTTAGCCTGAACACTAACAGGTCAGCCTTAGGCTGTAGCTAATCTATCGCCTACCTAAGCTGTTCTAAACCAACCGGCAGCCCTCGACCAGTGATGAAGAGCACCGATGCCCCCCGACCCGGCCCCCGCCCACATAAGGCGTGGGAGGGAAGGCCAGGCCGGGACACAGCGGCACCCCCTCACCCCCAGTGAACGCAAGAAAACCTTTCCACCATATGGTGGCAATCCACACATGGATCGCCACATGGATTGCCCCAGTGACTTGGCTGAGGAGGAACCTTGTAAGGTCGTTGTGCTAGGGGCCCATTGCTGCGGCCCGGGCGGACCCAGCCCCCACGCGACCCGCCCCCCCAGCCCCCAGCCACCAGCATAGTGACTGAGAGCGTGAGAGCAGGCCACGCGGGGGACGGGCCCACCCAGGCCACAGCAGCGGACCCCCATCTGGGGACTCCCCTCCGAGACAGGCCGAGAGATGCCGGGCTAAACCATGCACAGAGTTTCCGATAATGAAACTCTGTGAATGGTTTATTATGGAAATAAAATTTACAAGAGAACAGAAAATTGAAAATGTAAAAAAGAGTCCAACAGAGGGGATATAAAAATGTAATTTTTAAATTATCCTAAGATCAGGGAAGGGAGTTGAAAATCTAAAAAGTAGAGTCCAAAAAGAAATAGAAAATGCAGTCTTTAAGTGTTCGTAGGTTTAGAGAATACTAGTTAATTAGCTAGGTGAAAAAAGGGGTAACAAGATTGGGAGTTCCATGAGGATGATCTGAGGAATCCATGAGTACGCGTTGGTGACATGGATTAAGAGGAGGGGAGGGGAGGATAGGAGTCGGAGGTGATGATTAAGAGGAGGGGAGGATAGGAGTTGGAGGTGATGATGAGGCGGCGGGGGGGGGGGGGGGGGGGGCTGGGGGGGCGCCCCCCCCTTCCCTTAGGCAAGCAGGTGACCAGGATGATGAGGATAGGGGTCGGTGATGGTGATGAGCCCGGGGTGTCAGACAGTAGAAGGAGTAGTGGGTAGATGGCCTAGAGTGACGACAGGTGGCTAGGGCGATGACGGCCGGACCTAGGGCTGCAGCGGTGGGGTGTACGTCAGGCCAATGAAGGACACCTGAGGGGGAGAGAGAGAAGAGAGCGGGGGAATCTGCGCAGAGGTGGAACTAACTCTATAGACAACAATAAAATTAGGTCAAATCAAAATTTATTAGGATTATTTAGGATGACTAATATTATACTGCTAATTCAGGTCTAGGTAGTCTAGGTCTAAGTTTAGACTGATACTGCTGGCTTGTGATAGCCCGCTCAGCAGTTCAGGACTAGGTTTATTCACCAGCTAAAATCTATCTGAGCTACTGGATCGGCTGATGCCATATTATTAAATTAGGTCAAGTCTAAGTTTATACTGATACTGCTGGCTTGAGATAGCCCGCTCAGCAGTTCAGGACTAAGTTTATTCACCAGCTATTTGATTTTATATCTGAGCTACTGGGTCGGCTGATGCCATATTATTAAATTAGGTCAAGTCTAAGTTTATACTGATACTGCTGGCTTGAGATAGCCCGCTCAGCAGTTCAGGACTAAGTTTATTCATCAGCTATTTGAATTTATATCCGAGCTACTGGATCGGCTGATGCCATATTATTAAATTAGGTCAAGTCTAAGTTTATATTGATACTGCTGGCTTGTGATAGCCCGCTCAGCAGTTCAGGACTAAGTTTATTCACCAGCTATTTGAATTTATATCTGAGCTATTGGATCGGCTGATGCCATATTATTAAATTAAATTAGGTCAAGTCTAAGTTTATACTGATACTGCTGGCTTGAGATAGCCCGCTCAGCAGTTCAGGACTAAGTTTATTCACCAACTATTTGATTTTCTATCTAGGCTACTGGGTCGACTGATGCCATATTATTTAAATTAGGTCAAGTCTAAGTTTATACTGATATTGCTGGCTTGAGACAGCCCGCTCAGCAATTCAGGATTGTATGTACTCAAGAGCTAATAAATATTTCTAGAGAATGACATCATCAAACATAACCATCAAGCACAACCAAATGATTGGGAGAATAAATGGGTTTTGAGTCTAGTTTTGAAGATTTCAATGGAGCCAGCTTCCCTAACTGACAGAGGAAGCTGGTTCCAGAGATGTGGAGCACGGTAAGAAAATGCTCTGCTACCTGCTGATTTTTTCTTAATTTTAGGGACGGTAAGATAATTACCGTCCTGTGAGCGGAGAGTACGCGTGGGAACATAAGGAATGATTAGCTCAGATAAGTACGGAGGTGCGAGCCCGTGCAAAGATTTATAGGTTAACAGAAGCACCTTAAAGTCTGATCTGGCCTGAATTGGGAGCCAGTGGAGGGAGATTAAGACCGGAGTTATATGATCAAACTTCTTAGTTCTAGTTAGAATTCTAGCAGCGGCGTTTTGCACGAGTTGTAATTTATTTGTGCTACAAAGTGGAAGGCCAGAGAATAAGACATTACAGTAATCGAGTCTAGATGAAACAAAGGCGTGTATTAAGGTTTCGGCATCCGTTGCATTTAGCAAGGGACGGATCTTTGAGATATTGCGAAGATGAAAGAAAGCTATTTTAGTGATGTCCTTAATGTGAGCATCGAATGACAGAGTAGGATCAAAGGTAACACCTAGGTTTTTCACCTTTGAGTTTGGAGTAATTACGCAGTTCTCAATGTTCAGACTAAGATCAGTGAGAAATGGAAGTTGGGTTTTTGGGCCAACAACTAGTAGTTCAGTTTTGTTGGCGTTTAGTCGTAAGAAATTATTTGACATCCAATCTGTAACAGCGATTAAGCAGGATTCAAGATTAGCGAGTTTAGAGCGATCGTCTGGTCTAATTGGTATATAAATTTGGGTATCGTCGGCATAACAGTGGAAGTTAATGCCATATCTACGGAAAATTTCGCCAAGAGGCAGTAAGTAAACTCCAAAGAGTAAGGGACCCAGGACTGATCCCTGCGGTACACCAAACTTCACTGAGGAGAATGTGGACATAATATTTTTATATGAGACACAGTGTGTCCTATCAGACAAATATGACTTTAGCCAGGATAGGGCAGTGCCCCGGATACCTACGTAGTTAGATAAGCGGTCTAGGAGGATCTTATGATCGATTGTATCGAAGGCTGCGCTTAAGTCTAATAAAATGAGAAGAGAGGAGAAATTAGAGTCGGACGCGAGGAGAAGGTCATTGGTTACTTTTGTAAGAGCAGTTTCAGTACTATGGAGTGATCTAAAACCAGATTGAAAGGGATCGAGAAGTTTATTATGCGAGAGGTAGTCAGTTAATTGTGTCGAGACTACTTTTTCAAGAACTTTAGAGAGGAAGGGGAGATTTGAGATTGGCCTGAAGTTGTTAAGAACCTCAGAATCAAGGTTTGGCTTTTTAAGTAGAGGTTTGATTACAGCAGATTTGAAGGAGGCAGGGACAATGCCAGAGGAGAGGGAGCTATTGATAATGTTAAGTAAGGGGGGGCCTAGTATTGGAAGGAGTTCCTTAATCAACTTTGCAGGGAGAGGGTCGAATAAACAGGTTGTGGGTTTAGATGAAAGTACAATTTTTGAAAGTGCATTTAGGGAGATAGTCTCAAAATTCGAGAGTATAGTACTCTCGTCTAAGGTTCTAAGGACAGGGCTAGGAGAGGGGTTAGCACCCTTTGTGAGTAATAGAGAGTTGCTAATTTCATCTCTAATACAGATAATTTTACGGTTAAAGAAGTCAAGGAAGTCATTAGCTGTAAATGGAGAGTTTGTATTTGGGGATGGTTTGCGAGTAAGATTTGCGACCGTGTCAAATAAAAATTTAGGATTATTTTTATTAGTGTTAATAAGATCTGATAGGTAGGAGGCTCTTGCAGCGGAGAGCATACATTTGTATTTTAATAGGCTATCACTCCAAGCTAGTCGATAGACTTCAAGCTTGGATGATCGCCATTTACGTTCTAGTTTTCTGCATATTAGTTTTTGTGCGCGTGTATCGTCAGTATACCAAGGCGAGGGTTTTTTAGGGCGACGGATTTTAGTACGTAGAGGTGTGATAGAATCAAGCGAGGCGAGTAGGATTGAATTAAATTGATTTGTGAATTCATTAATGGAGTCGATCCGCTCTGGGAGAGAGGAAAGCGGCCCCGATAACAAATCAGCGAGTTCAGTGGGAGTAGAACTATCGATACGCCGGGCGGTATAGGTATCGGCTAGGTTTGATTGCCGGAGGGGCAGGTCTATTTTAAATTGAATGAGATAATGATCTGACAGTGCTGGAGGGTAAATCATGACTGACAGATCTGAGACGTTAATCCCACGAGCGAGGACGAGATCAAGCGTGTTGCCGTTAGAATGCGTTTGTTCATGAACCAACTGAGCAAAGCCAAGGGTGTCGACTAAAGATAGAAAGGCTTTGCAGAGTGGGTCAGCTTTACGGTTAACATGAATATTGAAATCGCCAATGATAAGGATATTATCCGTGCGGGTTACGAGGTCAGAGAGAAAATTGGAAAATTCATCAAGAAAAGATGAATAGGGCCCAGGTGGGCGGTAGAGCATAACTAGGTAGAAGGCTCCGAGGCCAGCTATATTAGAGTGTCTCATAGTAAGTATCTCACAAGATAGGGGCTTATACTTTTGATCCTGCAGAAGACCTAGATTTGAGTTATAAATTAGGCCAACGCCCCCACCATTTCTTGACATTCTGGCAACATGCGAATTGTCAAAGTTAGGGGGGGAGGCTTCAATGAGTGGAAGAACAACGTCCGGTTTTAGCCAGGTTTCGCATAATCCCATAACGTCAATATTATGTTCAATGATTAAGTCATTGACCAGGAGGGCTTTATTGGTGATTGATCTGATATTAATGAATCCAAATCGAATAGATTTATCATCAATGTTAGTTAATTTAGAGCATTCGATACCAAGAGTAGATTTAATCTCAATGAGGTTGGTGTTTGACGTTTTGAGGGGTGGACGAGAGCGGCGTGAGGGGACGGAGCGACGAAGAGAAACTGTGCTAATTTGAGAGATCGTGGTATGATACGGAGACAGAGCGGCGGTGGTAACAGTCGGATTAATAACAATAAGGTTTGGGTTAGGATATTGCAGAGCGTTTATGGGTCGGTTACTAGTAATAGTGCGGCGCGGACGGAGCACAGTCTGTATTGGATAGACTAAGTTAATTGAACTAGCAGACTCCATAACCGCACAAGTAGAACTAACAGGCTGTCTAGCAGCCTGTGGCCCTGCATGTTGTGGGTGAAACTGTCATTCAAGGATAGTAGTCTGGGTTTGCCGTAGGCAACTATCCAGGTTTTTTGATAAGGTGCTAGCGCCCAATGGGGTAGGGTGGATGCCATCCATCTTAAGCATGCCAGTCATGCCTCTAAAAGAGGGCCAGTTATCTAAGAATAGGTAGCCCTTATCAGCACAGTGTTTGGCCAGCCAGTTGTTGAGCCAAAACAGCCTGCTAAAAATGTCAGAGTTAAGTGTGACAGGGAGGGGACCAGAGACAATTAATGGATGCCGACTCATCTTGCTAGCAAAAGCACAGGTCCTAGTTATGCTGTGCTTTGTGATCTCCGATTGTTTAAACCTGGCATTGTTGGTGCCAACGTGTAGTATGATGTTATCATGGGTAGCCTGGGTAATTGTCTGTTTATGGCTGTTTGTTAGCACCCTAAGAGTAGCTTCAATGTCGGGTACTCTGGCCCCGGGCAGACAAACTATCTCGGCTGGTGTCTTAAGCTTGATATTGCGGGTTATAGAGTCTCCAATCAATAGAATAGAGGGTTTAATATTGTCGGGCGGAGCGGACGACGCAGCATGCTGAACAGGAGAGTTAGCAAGCGGCGTGAATCTATTCCGGATCTCAACCGAAGTGGTTTGTTGGGAAACGGGCTGCACAGCGGCGGGCTGTGCACGTTTAACGCCACGGCAGCGTGAGACAACTGTAAACCCATCATCCACAGACTGTGGGGCCAACGAGACATTGGCCGGGTTGTTCTGCTCGTGCTGCGGAGTAGCATTAACGGGGGCACCAGCTGGACCGCAGCTAGCATCCTCGCTTAATTCACAATACACATCAGCTACTGAGGTACATTGTAAATGATCAGGGAAGCCAGTCTGGTTAAGTGTAACAAGACTATCATTAGGTGACTGGCGTTTATCGTTCTCTAGTTGGGAAACACGGTTTTCTAATAGATTAATCATATCTAAGAGAGAGTGGATAGTAAGAATTGGATCGATCTTACCCGATTCGGGAGGGGGATGGCTGGCGTTAGCCATGTCAGGAGCGTGTCGTAATGCTGCGGCCAGAAGCAGCTCACGCCGTTGCGGTGCCCGGGGACCTGGGGCCTTGGGAGCAGAGGCTGGTAGCCTAGGTTGACGCCGGACCAGTCCGGGCCAGTCCGGGGACCTGAGGCCATTGGGAGCAGAGGCTGGTAGCCTAGGTTGACGCCGGACCAGTCGCTCGGATGTTGTGGCTAGTTGTTGTGCGATGAGGACCCGAGATACTGAGGGAGCTGGTGTTGAAGTAGTATCAGGCAGCAGCTTGAAAAAAACTTCATCATCCGAAGGAAATGAGCGTGATTCCACGGATCCACTAAGCGTAGTCGTATTGAATAGTCCCGTAGCATGGTGATTATCCGGGGGGGAGAGCGAGGGCATTGTAAACAGTTTAGCGTTAGCTGTTAGCTGGTGGCTAGCAGCTCTTGTTTACGTTAGCCTAGCAGGCGGCTAGGCTAACGTTTAGCGATAGAACGGTTGTTTCAGATGTCCGCGGATTGAGAGAGAAGAGTTATTGAGTAGCGATGTGATATCGCAGGCAGAGAAAAGATAAGATAGCAAAAGGTAGGCGAGGAATTGGCAAAATAAGTCGTAATAGGCAGAGCTGAAAACACCGGTATCACGCAGCGTCGCAGCGTTGTGCGCCGGTGGAACACACACGGAAAGCCTATTGCACATAGCCTAATAAACACAAACATAGCCTAATAAACACAATGCCCACGATGTTTCTTTTCTCTACACTTCTGACTTGCTTGAGGGGATTGTGCCATGACCGTTAATGCAGTTGCCGACGAGACGGCGAGTGAGCACCATGCAAACTTCACCAGCGGTGAAAACTACAATCAGCCCAGCCGTGCTTACTCTGTTCGTGTGCCCCAGGTTGGGCAATGGGCATGATGGTCTGGTTGTAGGCGATGTCCGTGCACAGAGGGGTGGAGATAGTCTGATCCAGCCATGCTCCGGTATGGAGATGTCTGGGCATGGCTGGAAGACGAGCGGTGCAGCCGCCAGAGCGTAGTGCAGCACCCCATATAAAAGCACACGGTGCCAGGTTATCAGACAGCATTGATCTTGTGCGTAAAAGCACGCGAAAACGGGTTTACGTCTACGGCTCCATTCCTTCCACGGCATTTTCCACAACTCTAAGAAAATCTTTAGCCCAGGGTACTACATGATGTATTCATACGCCAATCCAGGCGATTGGTGAATTACATAAACCCTAACGGCGCTATATAGCCTAATACATTTCGGTACAGCCTACATCCAGCCCAAAAACTTGTTAAAATTGAGATGTTTTGGACAAATATTAAACCCTACTGCACATGTACATTTACCTGTGAAGTCACTGGTTGGCTTTCGGCCAGAGTCCCTGCTCCACCCACAGCTTCTGCAATCTGTAACACAAGACTCTGTAATGACACAGCTGAGATGAAATGAACAAAAACACTAATTTGAGTGTACAGCCTACAAACTTTGTTAAATTGCGATGTTTTGCCTTAATTAATAAATATGAAGGCACCAAATAATAAATTCCTCATGTTGGGAACTAATATTTCTCCTTGAAGCAGAAAAAAAAAAATATATATATAAACAATTTCCCGGGAGTTCTTGGAAAGAGGGCATGATGTCCCGTTTTCCGGTATGCGTCATTTTGAGGACTAATATTAAACCCTACTGCACATGTACATTTACCTGTGAAGTTGATGGTCGGTTTAGGACCAGAGTCCCTGCTCCACCCACAGCTTCTGCAATCTGTAACACAAGACTCTGTAATGACACAGCTGAGATGAAATGAACAAAAACACTAATTTGACCCATTCCATGCATATAGGTACAGCCTACATACAGCCTAAAAACTTTGTTAAATTGCGATGTTTTGCCTTAATTAATAAATATGAAGGCACCAAATAATAAATTCCTCATGTTGGGAACTAATATTTCTCCTTGAAGCAGAAAAAAATATATATATATATAAACAATTTCCCGGGAGTTCTTGGAAAGAGGGCATAATGTCCCGTTTTCCGGTATGCGTCATTTTGAGGACTAATATTAAACCCTACTGCACATGTACATTTACCTGTGAAGTTGATGGTCGGTTTAGGACCAGAGTCCCTGCTCCACCCACAGCTTCTGCAATCTGTAACACAAGACTCTGTAATGACACAGCTGAGATGAAATGAACAAAAACACTAATTTGACCCATTCCATGCATATAGGTACAGCCTACCAACTTTGTTAAATTGCGATGTTTTGCCTTAATTAATAAATATGAAGGCACCAAATAATAAATTCCTCATGTTGGGAACTAATATTTCTCCTTGAAGCATAAAAAAAAAAAACAATTTCCCGGGAGTTCTTGGAAAGAGGGCATAATGTCTCGTTTCCCGGTATGCGTCATTTTGAGGACAAATATTAACCCCTACTGCACATGTACATTTACCTGTGAAGTTGATGGTTGCCTTTCGGCCGGAGTCCTTGCTCCACCCACAGCTTCAGAAGGCTGTAACACAAGACTATTTAATGACACAGCTGAGATGAAATAAACAAAAACACTAATTTGACCCATCCCATGCATCTAAGTACAGCCTACATACAGCCTAAAAACTTTGTTAAATTAAGGCAGAACTCGCCATCTTTGGGTGTTGGGCGTCCTCTATCTGTATTTCCCTCCAGCTGTGCAGCTCTATCTAACACTGGGGCAAACTGTCGCCAATACTAATTCAGAAGGAATTAAATCCTCATCTTCACCTTTTTTAAGGTGTGGCTGATGGGGATGTGAGACACAGGGTCCTGAGAACAGACTAGCTTAAAAGGTTTTCTAATATCAGGGACCCATTTTTTGACTACTTTGGATGAGGTTAAGAATGACAAGTGACTGAGGTTAGGGGTGACTGATGGCTCGCCCGGGGACTCACAGGCCCCTTGTGTGTTGCCCCATGCACACAGTATCTAGCAAGTACTTATGCACCTTATGCGGCTGTTGCTAACATTTTATTTTGGAATGTCGATGTCTTGTTTCTCGCTTTCTTCCATTATTTTCGATTCTGAGCTTGTTTGTGTTATTGGTTTGTTCTACGAAATACTATCTACTATGAACATGGCTCCCCATGCATCTGAAAAATATATATATATATATTTTGGACTTCTGAGGACAAAATCATAGAGAAAAGTGGTGTCATTTGTCTGTGTGATCCCAAGTTCAAAAGTTATGACCCTTATCCATTTTTGTCCGACATTGCAATATGCCTGCATAGATGTCTGCCAAACGGAACCATGGAACACTATTTCAACGGGCTTACATTTGTTTATTGGACACCTTGAGTACAAACATCTGTAAGCCCCGTTCCTAGACTAAAAGTGAAAATGGAATATTAAAAAAAAGAAAATTGTCCGTGGTACCTTCGGCAAGATATAGAGGTTGGAGCGACCCAACACACCCTCCCTGATCGCCCTCGGGGTCAGGTCATCCAGTCTGTACAAGCGCCGCCCCTCACCACCGCTGAGCCTGTACAGTTCAAACTCCTCCGGGAGATCTGGGAGCTTTTCCCGGAGGGCCGCCTTTAACTCCAAAGCCTGCAGGGCCCTGTCCACCACGACCCTGCAGGTGGAATTAATGTCTGACAACACATAAAGACATGCTTACTAATACGTGGATATATCCTCTGTAGAAAATGCAAATAAATAATCATCATGCATGTAGTGGCAATGTAAAAATAAAGCAGGGACTGGGGAATCTGCAGTGATTTCAGAATGCGGCTGTTACAGGCACAGAGTGGAACGAGGAGTCCAAACTGGTGCAACACATTTAATTTATTTTTGTGATCCAAGATCTGTATAAACATAAACGCATCCGTCAGTTATCAGTTAGCTTTTGTCACTCATTTTCCATACAGTGTAAGCACTTTGACTTCCGGTGTCTTACTTCCGGTCTGGTTCTAATCAGAAACTCATAATCCTATTCCGTTCAGGTATTTCAATCACAGTCATTATATTTCCTTGTTTAACCTGCACCTTGTATTCTTCTCTAAACTACATATTCTATAACATTTTCTATTGGCCATACACATTCAGTAATAAACAAATACCCATTTTCTTATCTCCCATAAACATATCTTATTTAGTTCAATCCAATTATTCAAACCCATATTATCCACTCTTATATCTTAAACTATCTTTTCCAGCTAAACCACTTCCTTAACTCATTGAGTGCCAATGACGACTTTAGTCGTCAATTGCTTTAGTAACGTTGAGTGCCAAAGACGACTAAAGTCGTCAATTGCATTTTTTGACGGTGGGACGTGGATCAAAGCCAGATCCATCTCCTGTAAAATTTTGGGGCATGTTGAATGTGTAAAAGCTATTTTACCGACCCATTAGGTGGCGACAGTGCTCTCCAGATTAGAGGAAGGTCCGGAAAACTGCAGGAAAAACCCCCGTGATCAAAGAGAAACCGCTCATGCTGCAGCCAGAGACATATAGATGGCTCTGACTGCACTCTGACTGCAGCTGATGTTGGCTGCCAACAGCAGTCAATCCGCGCACACAACTGAGCTCCTCTGCCTCTGTCTGTATGCATAGTTTCTTCACACGATTAGCCGCCAGAAAGGCAGCACCCGACGCCGAAGGGCCAAACCTTTCCCTCCAGTCCGGTTTGGCATTTCCTTGTCGCGCTGGGAGCCGGCGCAAAAAAACGGAGCGCTCCGAAAATAGACTGGGTGCGTGTGGGGAGGAGTTTGCAGCTGAGGGGGGGAGAGGGGGGTGGGGCACGCATGCACCACACAACTACACCACGTCACTACATCAGAAAATATTATCTTCAGACTCAGAATGTGCTTGAAATGCTGCATTTCACAAAAGGCGGAATAACTCAGCTTCTAATTTGAAAAGTGTATTTTTGCTCAAAACAGCCTATCTTCTCCGGCTCATAACTAAAGAACGGAAAATGGGATCAATAAACTTTTTTTTGCAGATGATAGAAGAGAGTCTCATCGTTCTTTGTCCATGTTCGGTGTTTACATAGTAATATCACACAATATTCTGTGGGCCTCGAGAAATCACTGAAAACGCTCTGAAACTCTGGCACTGGGAGCGTCCGTTCTCCAAAAGTGGCTGGCACTCAATGAGTTAAATAAAGCCGTGTTGTCTACTATACTTGCTGTCTGGGATATAACCCACTTCCTCGACATTTCCACCTGCAGGCTAAACCCAGTGTTATCCATAACCGTTCAGTTAGCATTATGGCTTTTACTTAAAGCTTTAACACAAATAGCATTACTCAACAGACACAGTAACATAATCATGACGAAACACATTAATATCACGGACTCAAAACAATTGTGGAACTAATATTCATAGCTCCTACACTACATTTACCTTGGCTAACCAGTCGTTATGCTAACGTTAGCTTCCCGGCTCGTCATGCTAATGGCTAGCGCGCTAGCAAGAAATGGTAATAATACTACCATGAACTCATTCTTTCACACTCTCGGATATCCTGGTTCCAAATTCACACTAACACTGTATAATTCTATGTTCTGGTTAATCCTAACAGCTCTCCTTACCTGTATAAACATAAAAGCATTCGTCAGATCTCAGTTAGCTTCTGTCACTCGAGCCAGTAAGCACTTTGACTTCCGGGATGACGTGAAAAGGATGTAGAAACTGCTAAACCCAAGGGCGCCAGCACCCTCTACTGGCCGTTTGCTAACCTAGCAGACGTTATTATTTCTGGAAACCTAAATTCTAGACGTATTCTCCCTGTCTCTTCTGGCTGTGGGTTGAGTGAATCGGGCTACAGTTACTGATAAGTATCAAATTAAAGTGCATTAATAATTACTAGACCTAAAACGGTACAAAATAAATTAAACACAATAACATAGATTACATTTCCATAGATTTGATAGGCTGCTGCAGGCACAAATAACAACAAATCTCTACAGTTTCTAAATTTAGAACTGGGGGGTAAATTTTTATGCTTGTATTATTATAGTTAAATTTAAATGGGGGGGTATCATCATTAGCTTAGCGTTGTGGGTCTATCAGTAGGCCTATATACTGTACACCTTTTGACCATGTAACCCCTTAAGGGCCACATGTATAAGATGAACACATAACTGAAGACACATAATTACCTCTGTGAGACCTGTACTCTGTTGTGCCCACATTGAGGACGGAGACAGAGATTGTAAGGAGGTTCCTCCTGCCCACTAAGGCCCGGCGCCGGGGTCCTTGGCCCCCTCTCGTCTGCTGGAAAAGATTGAACCTATGGAAAGACTTGGTATGTTAAGGAATGCACAATGGGGGCAAGCTAAGCAATGTCTCAACAACTTTTGGTGAGGTGTTGCTCAAGGACCCTGAATAAACTGGATGAGGAGACGGCTGTATCAAAAATATAGGTTTTTATTAACCATATCGGAGATTTGAAAAAAATATCCAACTGAAAGGAATTCAATTAGGCCCACAATAAGGCAATGATATAGACAATTCCAATATTTATTGACTGTAAACTGTAAATACAAAACGACAAGCAAACAAGCAATGTGGGGCAAGGCTGCACTATCTGGGTGATTGGAAGCAAGCATGAAGTATCTCGGTATCAAAAATAGAATTCTGTAGGTGAGTTCCAGCTAAACCACTACACACAGCTCGAACCAATTCAAAACTGTTATGCAGCACTCAACCTACTCACAGCAAACTAAGGCGATTAAAACCTAATCTTAAAGCACCTGTAGAAAATGGCCGCTCTACCACCCAACCACCCCTCTAACAGCTGAAAGGGCCCCATGGAAAATACCATTAAATGGCTCAGTCACTGAATTTGTTAACACATTGACTGCCAGCCCTTTTTTCAATGCTGTAGGTAGGTTCTGCCAGTTTTTTTTTTGAGGATTCTGGCTCATTTTACAAGAGCCGAGGATTCTTTTCTGCTAAGATTTTGTGAACACACAATATCTCAAAACAACTAATAGAATGTGTGCTTTCTCTGTCTAAAAGAGTTAGTTTGTAGAGTTAGTAGTTATGTAAGCATTAGCAGTTGAATACAGCATGGTTTCAGCGTCAGAAAAATTATTCAGAGATAAACGGCTTTTTGTGAAATTCGATAGAACAGTCACTTTAACCATTCATTTTTGGCATCAGTAAGACCTAAACAATAGTTTTGAACAGTAATTTCCTCCATAACAGCAGGAAACTCCCCTCTGCTTCCAACTCCTCCCTCCGTGGGCGTTCCTCTTGGCTGCAGCCAGCGGCCGTGTCACAAGCTTGTCACCAGTCTCACTGCTTTGCAGCTGCTGTGCGGCTGTGCCTGTCTGAGCGGCCGCTCTTTGAGGAAGTCTGGTTGGACTCGCTCGCTTCTTGGAGTTTTGGTTGAGAGCTTTGATCAAGCTTTTGCGATTCTGGTCATATTTATGCTGCGTGTTTCAAAGTGTGTTCCATCCGTGATCTATTATGCAAATTTGCAATCCCGCACTGCCAGCAATCAGCGCGAAAACGAAAGCGTTTTCGCCAATCCATTTTCATGAGAATGGCTTCGTCACACTGCTTTTTGCTTGCCTTCCTCCTTCCTTGTCGCCACTTAGTGGGTCGGTGGAATGGGTTGTACATGTTGTACACGTCCAATACTTATATAAGAGATGTAAAAGGGTTAGATGCACATCCCACAGTCAAAAAAAAAAAAAAAAAAATTTTGACGTGTTAACACGTTCACTGCCAACGACGTATTGATACGTCAAGCAGAATCCAACCGTTGACTGCCAGCGACGTATTGATACGTCAAAAAAAATCGTTTTTTTTTTTTTGACGGTGGGGCGTTGATCAATCCCTTTTACGTCTCCTATACAATTATTGGAGGTATTGAATGTGTATAATCTATTTTACCGACCCACTAAGTGTTGACAGTGCTCCCCCAGACGAGCGAAATCAAAGAAAAAACTGCCGCGGGAGCAAGCCATTCAAGGAAATGGCGAGGCGATTTTACAGTAATCCAGACTTGTCTTGCCCGAGAGCGGCCGCGCAGGCAGCAGCACACAGAGAGCAGAGAGCGATTTGCAAAATAGATTATAGGTGAAACACACTTTGAAACACCTCAGAAAGGCCAGAATCAACATCTGCCCATCGCCCACGCATTCCCCGGCCCATCTTGACTCGCACAAGGAGCGTCCGCACGCAGGCAAGCAGGCAGGCAGGCACGCAGGCAGGCAGGCAGCAGCAACGCGCTTCTGACACGCCCGCTGTAGAGCCAGGAGGAAGGAGGAGAAGACACACGGAGGGAGGAGTTTGAATGAGAGGGGTGTTTCCTGCTGTTATGGAGGAAATTACTGTTCAAAACTATTGTTTAGAATGTCTGACGGTCTTACTGATGCCAAAAATGAATGGTTAAAGTGACTGTTCTATCGAATTTCACAAAAAGCCATTTATCTCTGAATAAATTTCCAGACGCTGAAACCATGCTGTACTCAACGGCTAATATCTACATAACTACTAACTCTACAAACTAACTCTTTTAGACAGAGAAAGCACACATTCTATTAGTACTTTTCTGAACTTTGTGTTCACAAAGTCCAACCAGAAAATTATGCTCGGCTCTTGTAAAATGAGCCAGAATCCTCAAAAAAAGGCCTGGCAGAAGCTACCTACAGTAAAAAAAAAACGGCTGGCAGTCAATGTGTTAACACGTCGTTGGCAGTCAACAGCTGGATTCTGAAAATGTGTTAACACGTCGTTGGCAGTGAACGTGTTAACAGCACAATAAAAACTATGGAGTGTGATAGAAAAGTGTGGTAGCCCCTTGGTTGTGTCTTTGTTTGACGCTTGTTACAACTGAAACAAAGTTCCCTCCACCAGTCAGGTGCAGGTGACTAGAATCTAGATAAAACTGCAACAACGTTCAGTCCAGCAGTCTGGAACATGCAGGTGACTGGAGTCTTGGTTTCTTGCCTGATGGTTGTGCTCACTGCAATTTATAGTCCCTTACCAAACATGAATGATGACTCAAATGTACCTCCAAACAAATGATGGCCTCAGATGCTCTCACCTGGTTGTCAGTGCAGACTGAAAGACACAGGTAAGCGTTCCACCCCTATTTATAGACTCTATGTGTGATGTTACCCTCCCTTACATTTTCGACATTGGACCTTTTGATATAGCAGCTGGTACGAGTTAACACAATATTGTAGATAGGTGACGTTTCACTAGATTTTAGAGCTTCAATATATATTGCGATATGAAATAGTACATGGACTTTACACCAAATGTCTTGGATAGCTCTTCATGTCTTGCCCCTTTAAGAAGGTTGTGGCTAACCTGCATGGGTGACAGCAGCAGGTGCATGTAGCTTCAGCCTGTGATTTCTAGTGTGCAGCTTTGTATCAATCAGCAAATTAAGTTACAACATGATGTGTTTGAGTTAATTTGTGTCATTACTTGTCATTGCACGTCCCGCAATGTGACCAGTGCTTGCGCACATTGAGATGACGATGCAGAAACGATATTTTGTTAAGACATAGCAAGTTGGGTCATTTTCCAAAATTTAAAAGGCTGCATATCAAAATTGCGATGTAATATAAACATAAAGTATTTTTATAGCCATTTCATGATTTGCCTTTCCAGATAGACCTGTCTAATTTTCGATATGTAGTCTTTATTTATGCACAAAGTAATCCATAGAAATAACGCCTTTTTAGTTAATTTATGCTTTGAATAAACACCTATTACCTGCCTTTACGGGACATCTGATGTTAAAAATGAAACCACAGGAGATGAACTGGACATTTTCTTTCAAAAGAACAACTTACATGCACACTAACACACCGATCATTGTCCGTTTTCTGTAGTTAATGTTAATAATGAGGCATGTTGTAAAATTCACCTATCGCTAATGTCAAAGAACTAGTTGGCACAGCCTCAGTAAAGCATTTTATAAATCAGTTCACTGGCTTTTTGATAGTCACAGCAGACAGCCAATCAACTTACAGACTGAAATCCTATAAAGCAAATGCATCACGATTGTAAATCCACTGTGTGGAGAGCAGCAAATACGGCTGTATGGATAAATGTGGACTATTACTGTAGGTAGGCAACATTTAATATTGTTCATTAATGATGGGGAGTTAGGAAGAATGGATCTCCACATTGCCTCTGCTGATGCGTCGTTATGTGGGTTGCTTCGGTTCGACGATGGAAGGAAACCCCTGCCATTCACTATTTTAACTAGTATTCATTATGTGTCGAAAAGGCAGGAAGTAACAGAGGAGCAAGCAAAGGCTACATTAACTAGCGTTTCCAAATTCTAATCCATTTAGGTGCTGTTGTGCTATGGCCCTATTTGAGGTTTCACCTGTGTTCCTTCATGCTAGGCGGAAAAAATGCTGAGGTGAAAAAGGCGAAAAGAACTGTATATGTAACTGACCTCCTGCCTCGTATTGTTGTTTGATTTTGTTTACTTTTGGTGATTTGTAGATTCCCTTTCTAAACAGTGATTTTGTCACTTAAGTGGTTTTATTTGGACCAATGGTTGAACTATGAACAACTCTTCTGCATATTTATCTGTGGTTTCCCCAAGATGGCCGACATTGTGTGTCTATTGTCCATGCAGAGAGGACAAGGAAACCCCATTTTCTATAGGCCTACATCACCACCTGTTTTGGGTGGCCTCATTAGCGTGGTGATGGCAAAGAGAGCACATTAGTTTGAGAGACCAATGGACTAGATTTTATCCATTTAGGAAATTTGATAATGGTGTAGTTGGGCTAACTTTGTAGATAATTTATGGAATTATGTCAATATGTAAACCTAGCTATGCACAATTGGATGCTTGCACTTTAAATTGGATAAAGTATCTTATTTGTTAATTTGTTAAAAAAAATTGTGTATTTTGATAGTTATTTTAACTAGTTTAATAAATTGTTGGACAGTTTTAATTCGATGTGGAAACTATGGATAGATTTTTCTATTATGTTTTAGAGTTTTCACTGTCTACTACTTTTTCTGTAAATACGATATTCCTGGAATGCCCGTTTGAACGAGCCAGTTACATTTCTTTGCATTCTTCGAGATTATATTTTTGTTTTTTTGTTCACGTTTCATACAATTGGCCAAGTTAGTAGTTACTTTATGGGATAGGAATTCTGTCAGATGACAGGCACTAGGCGCCATTTTCTACTTCATTTGGAAGAGAAAATTATCCTGAAATGAAGATTTGATTGACAGCTGCCATGTCGTGATATGATTGGTTGAAATGGGGTAGAAATTTGGCAGTACTAGGTGACGTCAGCAAACTGTAGACTACTGTTATCAATGAAATCTTGTGTGAAAAAGTGTGAAAACGAAAGTAATTAGATTGTTGTGAATTTTTTTGCCGAGATTATTAAAGTCCCTGGAAACCAGAAATATTTTTTTATTATTTAGCATTTTGAGTTCATCACAGGAACCTATGTTAATACAAATTTGAATGACGATGAACGTCGCAAAGTACATAAATTTTGGTTTGACAGTCATGACAAAAGTCAGGAGAATCAATTAGATTTTAGAGTTGATTTTCTCCCGGACTGTGGGCGTGTCCCGTCTGCAGCAGGTCTCCTCTCTCTCTCTCGGAGGAGACCTGCTGGAGGAAACCTGCTCGGAGGAGACCTCTCTCTCCGTTAACGGAGAGAAGGAGAGAGAGAGCGAAGTAAAGACAGATGGAGTGTGTGTGTGTGTGTGTGTGTGTCAGTGTGTGTGTGCGCGCGTGCGTGCATGCGAGTGTGTGATTCGATTAAATCTTATGACGTGATAAGATCATGCATTTTAGCACCGCGCGCACCACTCTCTTCAATGGGGAGATGGAAATCCTGACCTAGTTGAAAAGTGTCGATTTTTTGGGTTAGGGTTGAAAGTAATGTCAACTACTTTCTGAGGCACACAATTACTCACATAAGACCCTCAATTTAATAGTTAGAAGGTTTTGGTGGGTTTTGGTTTCCAGGGACTTTAAATGGGTGCAGTGCATACCCAGGTAGGCTATTTGAACTAAAAGAAAAAAGTCATTTTTTGGTTCTGCTCGACTTTAAGGGTCATTAAGGAACTACCCATTAACTACTCATGAACTAGCGAAATAAAGAAAAGAGAAAATATTTTGAAGGAAGTAATCATTACTTACTGGTTCGTTAACATGGTGTTAGGATGACGTCATCATTCCTACTTTGATGTCGTCATTCCTACTATGATGTCATCAATCACTGATGATGTCATGATTCATAAGCGTCTTTCATGCCTTTCGCTGGTGATGTCATAACACAGGTGATGTCATATTCACATCTATAAGGGCCTGTTCCTGCAGGTCCTCGCCAGTGATTCATAATCTAAATCCACGTCAAGGATCATACCCATCTCTGCAACTTCTGCAACCAGCAACTTCTGCAATCCCTGCAACCGTTCCCAAAACCTCGAACAGTGCAGCCCCAGCCATCAAGTTCCACAACACCCCAGCGTCATCAACTACCCGCGAATAGACCCACATGTCTAACTCCGATCCTGACACATGGTAACTAATGATCAGTTCTTAAGTAACTCCCATAAAGGAACTACCTAATTATTAACTAATGGTTAGTTGCTGACTCGTTCGTCAGTAACTACCCAATGTTTGTGTTCCAGTGTTTAGTAGGGTCATCTGTGGCACTTCCGTGACCGTGGAGAGCGAAGGTCCGTTTCTCAATGGATTTGTCATCTAGGAGGGTTAATAAACAAATTTAGCCGGGGTGTATTTTTAAAAAAGGCGGGGAAAATATTTGAGAGACCAAAATCCAAAATGGCTGCTGTGGAAATGAACTTTTTAATGCTTTGACCTACAATGATGCACAATACATGGTTTCAGAGCTTATTCGGTCAAGGAATACATATTTGGTGTTTATATAATGATTTGACCTATTTCTGACCTTCAAATCCAAGATGGCTGCCAATTTTGAGGCAGTTTTTTCAAAATCGTCATAGAGCCTTCATATTAGGCTTGAATGACAGGTCTTCTCATGATGAGTTGAATAATATACAGTATAAGTACACAGAAGTAATCTCTGAGGTCAATAAAGTCAATGTTTGTGTGTAAACAACAGTTGCTGATTTGCGGTTTCCCATTAAATAGGGTAGGCTACTGAGGATATGGTGTCCAGTTCATCCCATCACATTTTCATAATGAACCAAAAACAATTTTGCACTATAGCCTAACATAAAATAGTATTCTGTATGCAAAGCTAGCAAGGTTAGTTGCTTGAGCTGAATTTAAAGGTCAACTCAAAACAAACAATGAAATTAACTTTGAAATTAAAACTGAATCCTAGACTACTAGATTTCATCAGCACACAGTAAAGGAAACTTGTCTTTGAACTCAGCTGACTGTCTAGTCCTAATCCCTGTTGTGCAATGTCCCTTTTCAGTGAAGTTTTAGTTTTTGTTAAGAGTATGGATTTTTAATCTTGACCTTGTTGGTAGGCAACGGCCCTTTTTCAGTCAAGCATTCTCAGATTAGCTCAGTCAGTCTGTGAAGCAGTCAGTGTCAGCACTTGCGCGAGCTCGCTTTTTCTCTAACTAATGTTAACATTACACACTTTAAGACACTTTGTTTGAGGATATCAACGTTATTCACTAGTCTAAAGATAGTTCTACCATCAAGAACATATAAAACAAAAGCAAAAACAATTTTTATTTGCAGAAGTCATCATTGATATTTGGTGTTAGCTAACGTTAGGTAACGTTATTATTTTTAGCTAAAGTTAATGTTATCTGTCTCCACACTTCTGTCAACTGACATATGCATTTGCTTTTGAAAATAAACAGCCTGGCTTGCTTAAGCATAACTGAAGATTAAATAGAAATATAACATGACGAATGCATGTACCGATTGGTTGGCCCATCTTCCCAGGAGGTGGTGGTGTAAACATCATCAAATTTATCAAGTCCTGACCACTCTTGGGCTTTTAATTGTAAGCTGTCCCATTTGCCTTGATTTATTGTATCGGTGGGCTTGCAAGGCTTGTCACATTTTAGGACACATTCATAGGACATTGTGTGCTTTGTCTTTCATTGGGAGGGAAAGCAACTCGCTATTATATTACTGTTATATTATATTGCTGTTATACGCTGTTTATTTTCAAAAGCAAATGCATATGTCAGTTGACAGAAGTGTGGAGACAGATAACATTAACTTTAGCTAAAAATAATAACGTTACCTAACGTTAGCTAACACCAAATATCAATGATGACTTCTGCAAATAAAAATTGTTTTTGCTATTGTTTTATATGTTCTTGATGGTAGAACTATCTTTAGACTAGTGAATAACGTTGATATCCTCAAACAAAGTTTTTATTTTATTTTATTTTTATTATTTATTTATTTATTTATTTTTAAATGCCCCTCCGAGACATGGGCAGTTAGCCAGCCGCTTCTTTTCACCTGACAGGGGAAGCTTCACCGGTAGGACATAGCACGTGGGAGGTTCACACTATTCCAACCAGTTCCCCTCCCTCTGAACAGGCGCCCTTAATGACCAGAGGAGGAACCACATTAGCAACCAGGATATTGCATGTTTTTGGTGAAGGGGGTTCCTATATGAAGGAAACCCCCGGGAGGCACGGGGAGAACATGCAAACTCCACACAGAAAGGCCCTTTTGACGACCCCACCCGGGCGGTGGGCACTCGAGGACATGCGGACGGGCACGCATTCCTTCAGCGTTCACATCGTCCCAGGTGGGAATCGAACCCACGACCTTCGAGCTGTGAGGCGATAGTGCTTACCACTACACCACCGTACCTCCTTTTATATCCTCAAACAAAGTGTCTTAAAGTGTGTAATGTTAACATTAGTTAGAGAAAAAGCGAGCTCGCGCAAGTGCTGACACTGACTGCTTCACAGACTGACTGAGCTAATCTGAAAATGCTTGACTGAAAAAGGGCCGTTGCCTACCAACAAGGTCAAGATTAAAAGTCCATACTCTTAACAAAAACTAAAACTTCACTGAAAAGGGACATTGCACAACAGGGATTAGGACTAGACAGTCAGCTGAGTTCAAAGACAAGTTTCCTTTACTGTGTGCTGATGAAATTTAGTAGCCTAGGATTCAGTTTTAATTTCAAAGTTAATTTCATTGTTTGTTTTGAGTTGACCTTTAAATTCAGCTCAAGCAACTAACCTTGCTAGCTTTGCATACAGAATATTATTTTATGTTAGGCTATAGTGCAAAATTGTTTTTGGTTCATTATGAAAATGTGATGGGATGAACTGGACACCATATTCTCAGTAGCCTACCCTATTTAATGGGAAACCGCAAATCAGCAACTGTTGTTTACACACAAACATTGACTTTAATGACCTCAGAGATTACTTCTGTGTACTTTTACTGTATATTATTCAACTCATCATGAGAAGACCTGTCATTCAAGCCTAATATGAAGGCTCTATGACGATTTTGAAAAAACTGCCTTTTAGAGCTCAAAATTGGCAGCCATCTTGGATTTGAAGGTAAAAAATAAGTCAAATCATTATATAAACACCAAATATGTATTCCTTGACCAGAATAAGCTCTGAAACCATGTATTGTGCATCATTGTAGGTCAAACCATTAAAAAGTTCATTTCCACGGCAGACATTTTGGATTTTGGTCTCTCAAATATTTTCCCCGCCTTTTTTAAAAATACACCCCGGCTAAATTTGTTTATTAACCCTCCTAGATGACAAATCCATTGAGAAACGGACCTTCGCTCTCCACGGTCACGGAAGTGCCACAGATGACCCTACTATGGTACCCTATCTTGTAGTTCCACTTTTAGCCAGAGGGTGGTGGCGTGATGTCCAATATAGTTTCTATTCCGCGGAAATCGAAACCATCCCACACACAATCTTTCCAGCTACTCAGTGGAACAAAAAGCGTGTTTTTCAATGGATACACCCCAGCGACCTGAGCCAACTATAGGGCTTACCTTGGAGAGTAAACTTATTTACAGAGCTTTGCTGGTTGTTGCAGAATAACCGTGACATTTACAGACATCCCCAACGAAAATACTCGTTGAAGGCCCTGCTCTAGTTGGATATATCTTGCAGTTTAACTAATACTTCGCTACTTAAAAGAGGAAGTTAGTAGCCTAGTCATTGGTGATCACCACCCCTACTTTCATTCAAGGCATTTACTTATATGACAGAAGGTCAGTGAAACGATGTAGGCCTATCAGAATTATAACAATAGCCTACCTTTCCACGACATTCGCTGGGTCAGCCTCTTCTTCTTCCATAGCTGCAAAACGGTCGATATTGGTAGTTATTCGCTCCCGCAGCTCAGACAGTCTCCTTCGCCTGCTCATGGTTGTCTCTATGGCTATGCTATGTGAAAAGTCGCACATGCGAGGTGCGTCAGGGAGGATTGTGTTGTGGGTTGGGTTTGGACATGGAGAATGTTGATTGGTTGGCGGGCATCAAAGGACTGGGATCAAAGCTTCCGACTAGTGAAGTTTAGGCATGAGAAGTGACGATTGGTCACCGCTCACCAAAGGGACTGTCCCCTTCTTCCTGAATTTTGTCAAAGATAGTATATGAGGACAAGCTTACTCCGTCCCCCTGCTTAATTCGTCCCGGACCTCCCCTAGGCTACAATTTTCACAGCTAAGATCGATCAGGCAGCCCTCGTCGGTGCCACATGAGCCTGATGGAGGCCACAGCCTGGTATATGAAGTGATCTTACAAATTGGCATTTACAGCCCCGCGGTCAAACGGCGTAGGCCTAATAGAACACATGACCAACACCCAAACAGGTGCATCAAAATCATAAAATAACAAATGTGAGAACAATTAATGTTAAACAATATCACTTCCATTCAATGTTCCTCACATGAAATCATTTTGAGTCCAGTTGGGGAGGCCCTTCTCCCAATTTAAACACCTCTGATCTAGGGCTTGCCTATCTTCATGACAGCGCAACCCACATGGAGAACTCTATAGCAATGTATTTCACTTGGAAATATGGTTTAATGGATCTTTATTGCAATATTCACACTTTAGAAGTCATTCAGTGGTCCAGAGTGACCCTTTGAGGGGCAGTTTCTGGACCATGGGCCGTATGTTTAACCCCACTGTCCTATAACAACCTATAGCCTCCATTAAATTTGAACGTGTCACTGTGGCACTGTCATAGGTTCAGTTTAGATATAACATATCAGAAAATAACTGAATTCTCACTGCTACATGGAAAACAGTTTAGTTTGGAGCATTGATAAAAATCTGTTTATAAGTCAAATTCTAATATGTTCAGTTTGCAACTTGTAGGCTACCTCCTTTCCTGTGCCCTTGCGTCCTTTATCCCTAATATGCCTGGGAATTGCGACCTTGGGAAATGCCTTCACTTAATCGGCTGACATATTTATATCATCGATGTCCCTGTTCCAGTCTGTATCATTTGTGTTCCCCTCTAGTAGGCCTAGTCGTCAAATCGTCCAGTGTTGATGTCTTGATTGTTGTTCCACCCCAGATTCCTGAGTCTCTATTCTCTTCACATGCCATTTAGATGATCAGCTTGTTGACTTAACCTACATTTTGTCAAGTCTATAACGGCCGCAACACTGCAAAGTGTTTTTATTTATTTTTTATTTATTTTTTTGCTTCAGCCCACTCTTTCTGCTGGTGTTTGCTTTTGGCTCCATATTCTCTCCTATTTTTTGAAGTTGGACATTGTATTGTAAACCTGTGCAGGTTACCTGTGTACCAACACTTCTGCATTAAATTGTTCTCTAAAAAGAAAGACGCTCCTTTTTCCACTATTGGCTCCATATTGGCTCCAGTTTCTCTCTGTGAGCTACTTGTTTTGATAAAAGCTCTGTCCTCCTGCTGAATGATGGATGCTAGTTGGATCATTGAATAAATATGTTTTTCATGGCATAATTTGGCTAGCTAATAGTGTTGTCATACATATTCCTACATTGCATAATTGGAAGGCGACCAATATCTTGTTGACGATTGAGAGAAAAGAGGATTATCTTGGATGTCAGTGTCCTCCGGCTCAGATATTGATTCAGGCTCAGTTGGCTCTAACATGGAGACCTATGGCTGCACAACTCCAAATGAGATAGTGTGACCCACAAGAAATATATGGCCACATTGTATCCAGATCAAAGGGGTAGTGCACCTGTTTTAAAGTGTACCAATATTTGCTACTTATAAATAATCTTGATATGCTCAGTATTAATCTATGCTGTTCCTCAAAGCAAAATTACTTAGTAAGTGATGAAAAAAAAACAATTGGGTCAAGCTGACTGAGGCTCACTGAAATGTCATTCAGGTGTGCTGTGGAGGACATTTTCATGAACCTCATTCAGACAAGACGTGACCCCATGGACCTTGCATGTGCTTTGACTGAATTAACCGGACCTATAAGGATAATTATGGATTCTGCTGAGAAATAACGCCATCCAACCACCATCACCATATACTTACCAATGGTGAATAGAGTTTGGTTATTTGTTGTCTCACTTTGAGCAACACTTTTGAACAGTTTAACTATCGCTGAAAGGTTTTATCGAAATGCTTTAAATGTAGGCTATTTTTATTGTTGTTGAAATAGATAATTCATGAGTATGGTCCTTAAGGGGTTAAAATAGAGAATATACCCAAGCAGAAAGCTATTCAAACCTAAATAGCATAATGGGTTAAGCTGTTGCCCCCATTTAAGAACTTATTTTGACAAGTTAGCAGCGTCTGTGTCTGTGCTGCTAGGTCGGTTAATGGGCAGCAGAGGGCGGTGACGCTCTTGATTTTGGCTAACTACTGATGGATTGGCAAACATTGAAACGTAACGTGGAGGAAGCAAGGGGATTCCTGAGTGTTGTTGGGTGTGCTGTGTTGTGTGTGTTGTTGTTTTTAGATGGTGTGCAGAGGTTGTTGAGAGAAGCTCTTAGGCTCTGTAAACCTTCGGATCATGGAGTTGCTTTGTAAAATGGGAAATGTTTGATTATATTTAACTGCACTTCAGTTTGAATCCGGTAGTTGGCGGTAATGCAACATTGAGTATGCCAAACGTCATAAAACACCACAGAAGAAGAAGAAGAAGAGGACGATGAACTACACCCCGGAAGAAAAAAATGAACAGGAACTCAAACAGCCGAAATCTGGTCACGTTATGTTGCTAGCTGAGTGATGAATGTTTTGCACAGGTAAGAACTGCTATTGCCACATAAGTAAATTCTAGACGATATGAACATGACAAAATTAAGATGTGATTGGTAGTCCCGGGATATGAAAATGTGCTGAAAGTATAAGTAAATGGTGTAAGTGTTACCATCTCTTGCTAGCGCGATAGCAGCTAGCATATATATATATAGCTTATATATGTTTTAGCATAACAAAATTACGCTTTTAGTAACTAACAGTGCAACGCTGAGCCTGGACAAATCGCAAACGGGGTATTGACAGGTATCTTATCTGCCATTTGTGAAACTGTGAAATGAATGCGTTTTGTTAATGCTACGTTATTCAGAGCTGCTCAAAAGTCATTTTTTGCCAGTCTCAAGTCTTTGAGCTAAAGTCTTTGAGCTAGAGTCCAAGTCAAGTCTCAACTCTTTGGTCACAAGTCCAAGTCAAGTCTCAAGTCAAGTCTCTTATGGATGAGGGTTCTATCATTGCTGCATGCCATCCTGTCTGCTTAGAACACTGCAGAGCTCAAACTAAGGGATTCAAAGCATGTAGGCCAGTGGTTCTCTAATGGGGATCCGCGGACCCCCAGACATGTTCAAGTAGAAATGCATCAATGCTAGATTATCCATAAATTAAAATTAGGCCAATTATGAGTAATTTTGCAGGGGAAAAAAGTGATCTGTTGTCTCCACATCTGTATTGCAAAATTCATACAGATTCACATTCTACTCCTAAAATGATTTTTTCCCCTTTGTGTACACACACACACACACACACACACACACACACACACACACACACACACACACACACACACACACACACACACATATACAGATCCTTTAAAAAAATTGAATATCATGGAAATAACATGGATAACCGTGGACTTCAGCGGATTGTCAAGCAAAGACGATTCAAAAAATTTGGCAGAGATTCAGAGGGAGTGGACTGAGGCTGGAGTCAGTCATAACTGAGAAGTACCGTAACTGCTGATTTTCTTCACACTATAATACTTTCTTGAAATACTGTATTGGGGGTCTTCTGGAGCTGTAGGCCAAAATTATGAAAAATGAAACAAATAAAGGCCAGAAATATTTCACTTTGTGTGTAATGAATCTATAATCTATGAAAGTTTCACTTTTTGAAAGGAATTATGGAAGAAAACTTTCCATGATATTCAAATTTTTGGGAAAGGATCTGTGTGTGTGTATATATATATATATATATATATACATACTTATAGTGATCAACTGCTTATATTGATCAAAAACCTTGGTCCTGAATTATTCCATGCTGTTATGAATAATTTGCTTATAGTGATCAATACTCCGCTTACAGTGATCATTTTGGGCCTTGTCCCACCTGAGAACAATGGATTTTTTTTTTAATTACAGTAATTTCATTTATTTATTTATTTACTTACAAACTGCCAGAAATGAGCTTTTTGATAAAAAAAAATCTACAGAGGTTCTCAAAGTGGGGTCCAGGTACCCCCAGGGGTCCTTGAGGGGCTTCCAGGGGGTACCCAGCAAAAAAAGTAATTCATTTTCAGAAGAATTCCAAAGATAAGTAACACAATGACAGAATGCATGAGTATTTTGGTCATGGGTTTCATACACTTTATATTATAAAACATTGTGACGACCACACATGGGAGGGTAGTCACAAAAGCTAAAAATCATATCAGTTGGGACAAAATATTATCAAATGAGGCTCCGTTGTCTAATTTGTGTCAGTTTAAAGTTTGAGAACCACTGCACTAGACATCAAGTCAAGTGGCTAGGCCATGGATGCACTATCAAGCACATAAGCTATAGACCAGTATATATAAATACAAATACAAAGTATAAAACGACTCTTTTAATTATCAAATATTTTTTTATGGGGCATTTTTTCTTTAGAAGCCACTAAGAGCCGGGTACGGGTGTATTTTCCGAGGCTTCATGAACGTGCATTTCATGACTGCTCATCGGGAAGCGATATTTTTTTGGGGATGATGGCGAAGGCTATGCAAAGGCATAACCCGCCCCTCTCTGCCTCGTATTGGCCTAGCGTCAAACTTCCATCCAAACACATTCGAAAAAATGTTTTTTAACACAACATGCATATTATATATTAAACTCTTCAGCTACATTAAGCTACATTATGTAACTTGTTACGTAAAATTTTTGTGGAAAAAAAGCCCGCTTATATCGGTATCGGTTGATATCGGTATCGGAAATTAAGAGTTGGACATTATCGGATATCGGTAAAAAAGCCAATATCGAACATCCCTAGCCAATATGGCTGCTAGATTTTAAAGTTACCAGCCAATTAGAATTTCCACTAGCCAAAATGTTTTTCTTGAAATAAATCAGAATATGAGTGGGTTATTTAAGCATAAGTATCAGTAAGTGGCCCGGGATGTTCAAAGCCTGTGTTGAGGGTCACACGAACAAAAATGCAGTTTTGAAGCTAAATAAATCCAAACCAGTGAGTTAATTATTTAAATTTCTAATTCAATGTAGCCTTTTAGTCATAAAGATTAATGAAAGATATTCCATATTCCAGACTGAAATGCTATAACAGAAATGGAGTATTGGCCAGAATAACATGAACATTTGGACACTTATTCAGCGGGTATCTTGCATGTTGCGTTCAGGTGCACTGTGTAAAAAAAACTTTTTTGTTTTTTTTTCAATTCCATCGCGGGCAACACAGGTGGCGCCCGCGGGCCGGATAGTTTGCCCATGCATGATATAACATAATCATCTCAAAACATAAATGAGGACTCTGGACACCAAAGATAGCTTTGTGTCACTTTACTTTTACTTTGCACATACAGACTGGAAGCAACCACATGACAATGGGCCCTATCGTTGCATCGGCGCAGTTTCTAGGCCGAGCGGCAGGCGCAGATCAAAGCAGTGGGCGTGGACAGGCGCACTTGATATCGTCGTGCTGGCGCTAGATGCAGCCCAAAGCATTACAACCACGCCTTTTAGGCGTAAAATTATGCACTGTCATGCTCATTGGATAAGTGCAATAAACGAATGGCACGCTTGCCTTTTTAGCTCCAATTCCACTGGTCCCGCAAAACCAGATGAAACCCAAGCCTCTGATCCCCCCCCCCCCCCCCCCCACCTCCCTTCATCCCGTCTGTCTCCATATATCGGCTATTATTCCATATTATGATGCTTCTCAAACCAATCTAACTGCAGTTTAAATACTGCAAGCATGTAAATACGCTACACTATAGCAATATCAAAGTGAAAATAATGTTCTATGCATCAGCTAGAAAAATATAGCCTATTAGATTGGTGAAAGTTTGTCCAGAAAGATATCATTTTCTCTCGCCTGCTGCAGGAAGGATGATGCACATAAATATAGCCTACATTATGTCAAGTCATTGCATAAATGTGTTTTTATTGTAAAACTAAATGTGAAATAGGGCCAAGTTATTGGAGGGACATCACAGTATAGCAGATGCCATTAGAAGCGCGTTCCGAAGCGCGTTCCGCTGTTACTTCTCTAAATCACGTTAACTCGACAAGGGGTATATATAGGCCCAGGAGGACATATATGTTTCACATAGGGTGGTGTTTTCATTTCGATGTTTTATTTGGTCCAATATTGAAATGTTGACAATGGCAGGCTGTGTTACCATTACACATTAATTTAGAACTACCTTTTATATCTATTTTGGCTCATTTGGTTGCTATTTAGTAGCGAAATGGAGAAACACAATGCATGCTGGGAACTCAGAGAGAGAGAGAGAGAAGGGTGACAGAGAAGAGGCAGTGAAGGCACAGAATAGGCCTGCTTTTCAAAAGCGCAAAGCGCTAAATGTACGCCAGGTCCCAAGATATCACTAGGCTGGTATTTAGCGCCGACACGCCCACTTTGGGACTGCGCCACGCCCATTCGGCCTAAAGCGCATTTGGCAGCCTAAAGCCTATTGCTATCTTGCCGAAACAGGCGCAAGGCACGTTTTTTTGCGGTTAAGGCCCGTAATAGCGCCGATGGCCTGTGGGAGAATAGAGCCCTACGAGTCTTCTTCATATAGGCTTCCTGATAGGTAACACCCAACTGGAGCCTAGAGTTCCATCTAGGTAAATCCGACCATTCTCAGGATAGTACACTTACCCATAGTAAATACTCCTGAAAGTAATTCTAAACTATCGCTGTAGTTCCAGATATGCCAGGACGACAAAATAAAATAACACTTAATTTTTCTACAGATTAATATCATTGTATTTGTATGTGGCAATTTCCTATGTGTTTACATTTATGTGTTTGTGTCACTAATTGTATTTTTATTTACAGATGAAGGCTGCACAGACGCTGCAGGACGCTCACGGAGCTTTTTTCTCCATGAGGTAAACAAGAGAGAGAAGGCAAAACACTGCCCATGTGCTGATATTGCAGAGATTATATATGATATAAAGCCATCCTTTAAACGTGTTGATGTCATTAGTGGTCCAAAAATAATAGTACATACATTTCAGATTGTAATATTGGATGGGCAAACACTTTGCACTGCCTATGCACAAAATATAGCCTGCCTGCAAGCCAAGTCAGAGCTCTCTCCCTTTCTCACACACACCACAGTGTGCACCGTGCGTGTCTATGCATTGGGGAGAGTGGAAATTCACAAATCAAAATAGACTATACGCATACACAGAAGCAATTGACGAAAACTGAAATTATAATACAAATAAAAGGCCAAAGAATAAGAATAATTGAGAGACTGATGCACACAAAAGACGAAGTAAAGATATTCTGCTTGCAGCTACTTCGATTGTGTTTACGTAAACCATGACAATAACAGAGTAACGCCACTGTCTGTTTTGAGTCATGCTGTTTCTTTTTTCGATAAGTGTCATGGAAGGGCTGTGTGCCCTTGGTGTCCTGGCCCAGGTCACCGCCCACCCTCAAGTCTCCCAGGAAATCTTCCTGGAAGACAGAGCTCTCCGCTGGAGGCAACGACATTGCAGGAATTATTTGAACCAATCTTCTCCAGCTTCGTTCCTGGATCCAACAGGAGGCAGTTCAAGATGGAGACACACTTGGACAAGTAAATTTGTTTGCCACTGGCCTGTCGTGCATCCTGGCAATGGGGTTTGACCCTCGGCCGGAGCTCCACTTCTTACAACCAGGAATAGAGCGGCAACATTCTCAAGAGCCAATTCATGTGGGATCGTGATCTACCTACCTGTGTCCACTGATTATGAGGTGTTCAAATCAAATATGGAGATGGGAATTGTGTCTTCAGCATTGTTTTGGAAGCCCTGAATTTCGGGAAGGATGACGTCACTAATGACATCCTCACTGATGATGACATTGCTCGAGTGACATCACACCACATCATTGGGGAATTAGGACAATTCCATAATTATAAACTCTGGCTCTGTCAGGTCATATTTACACTTCCTGAAAGTTTCAAACCAATCTTCTGCTCAAAGACACTTCTCATTCTTAGAGTATAGAGCAGTGGTTCTCAAATCCTTTCACATGAAGGAGCCCTAAACTGACAAAAATGAGACCACGGACCCCAATTGATAGGATTTTGTCCCACGGCCCCCATATGATAAGATTGATGTTTTTATAGATTTTGTTACAGAAAGTGTATAAAACCCATGACGAAAATAGTCATTGTGTTACTTATGAATGGAATTATAGCGAAAATACATTGCCCCCCTTTTGGTTGGGGAACCCCTGGAACCACCTCAAGGTCCGGGGACCCCCATTTGAGAACCACTGGTATAGAGGACCCGTGGGAGTTGGAACCACCCCCACACCGGGAGTTTGACCCACCCAGTCGTCAAATCTGCATCCTCTAGGACAGAGGTTCTCAAATGTTTTTCAGCCAAGGAGCTCTTACAAGATAGAAAATATACCGGGGACCCCCTCATTCTGATTTGTGATTTTGGGCTAAGCTTAATTGTTTCCACGGTAACGTCTCCCACGCCTTATGTGGGGGGGGGGCCGGGGCGGGGGGCATCGGTGCTCTTCATCACTGGTCGAGGGCTGCCGGTTGGTTTAGAACAGTTTAGGTAGGCGATAGATTAGCTACAGCCTAAGGCTGACCTGTTATAGTGTTCAGGCAAAGATCAGACTAGAGCAGAGTAGGATAGGCCAGATTAGGCTGTAGATTAGCTAGATACTATGTCCCAGTTAGCTCTGGTTAATGCTTAGAGTAGTCAGTTGTCTGATCTTCCCCCCCCCCCTCTCTTTCTCTTTCCCCCGCTCCTTTCCCTTCTTCCCCCTCCTGTTCCCCCCTCTCCCACATTTCCCACTCCCCCCTCCCGCCCCCTCTCTTTCCATGCTCTTCCCTCCCCTGCCGCCTCAGTAGTAGTGTAGGGCTATCACCCTAGAAAAAGAAAAAAAAAACAATTTTTTAGAACTTCCTCAAAAAGGGCCACTTCCCTTTTTTGAAAAAAGGGGAAGTGGTTTCTTTTTGGGTAAAAATCAATTTCTCAGTACTTCTGCAAAGTGCACTTCTCCATTTTTGCCTTGTGCTTAAAGCCATTTTGAGCAAAAATGCTTTATTTCAGTACTTCTGCAAAGGCCACTTCTGTTTTTAAATCACTTTCTTGTGAAAAGTGATTATTTCAAAAGGCCTCCAAAGGCCACTTCCCCTTTTTCCCCCATACCACAGCTCACGACAAATACCACCGTTTTTTTTTTTTTATCTCGGGGGGGGAAATACATTTGAGCAATCATTATGCAAACCCAGCTGGACCATTTCCACTGTCTACAGTTTTTTGATCTCGGCCAAATACATTTGGCCCATTTTAGGAGCTACTAAACTAATATGTCTATAACTAATTGTCCCTCCCATCCCATCTCACCCCCAACACCAACGACAGATTCCACTGTCTGTTGATGTTTTCTCTGACTCAACCGGCCCCCAGGTTCCCCTTTCCACCCCATCCCCCACATGACATTGTCTATTACCACGGCCGGTGTTCTGTCGATTTCGCAATCACTTCCGTTTTAAATAAACTTGTTTGTTTTTGACTGTCAGGTGGGCGTTCCCGGCAGCACGTAACGCCCCTTGAAAGCTACGAATAGCGGCGAGATCAGGTGGGCGTTCCCGGCAGCACGTAACGCCCCCTTGAAAGCTATGAATAGCTGCTTGCTCACGTATTTCTCTGACTCACCCATAGAGGCCCCACAGTTTTTTCCTCCCATGCCCCGCTTATATGTATGTACAATACAATGTACAATGTATCCACCATTCAAATATTCCATAATTGCATATTGTGCATGCAAATATTCCATAATTGCATGTTGAGCAGGCTATCTTAGCTAGTATAGCCTACTAATGTATAGCAAAGCATTCTGGGTATTCCCAAGGCTATTCTGTAGATTCCATCCGGGCAACACACACACACACACACACACACCCACCCACCCACCCACCCACCCACCCACTCACACACATATTCACAGCCAGCCACAAACACACGCACCCACAAATTCACAGGTAAACATGACACACTGAAACATTCCAGTCAACTTCATCATTCATGTGTGATATTATGTATTTTCCCATGTTTTTCCCACTCCAGATCCAATTGTGACATCACCATGATAATTTTGATAGGCTATAAGCCTATTAAGCTTTGAATTAAATATGATCAATACAGATTGAGGTTTCAATTTCAGGTTTGAATTGAAAACGATTGAATACAGACTATGGTGTATGACTATGCCGGTTGCCCGTCTCTCAACGAGAGCAGAGTTACCCAGCATGCACTAGTGTGTTTCAACACTGTGTTTTTGGAGATTACTGATGTGCTACGCGATATTAGTTATCTGCAATGTTATGTGATGACTACTAGAGTTTGTACCCGTGTGAACTACATTGCTTTACGTTGTAAAATGTTATATGGCAGTAAAATGCCACTGAATGACCAAATTGATGCATTGATAAAAGTTAGTTTGTTGTTTATGCGTATGCAATAACGGATGCGTTATTATATTTACTGGAATACATACACACGCCAGCCTATGTGTCCTATCAGAGTTTGTTACGTTATTGTACAGCATTTGGTTCAAACACAGCTGCATCACTATACGTGTGAGCGTAAGTATTAATGGTTTGCAACTTGTTTTGTGTTGTACAGCATTTGGTTCAAACATATGGCGACATTGAATCAGTGTTAGCTTAGCGCTAGCTAGCTAGCATACACTACGATCTGTAGAATTGGCCTGGTTTTGGTCGATATGACCAAAAATTGATATACCGTTACAGTAGCATGGACCCCTCTCGTTTTGTATTACAGTTGAAGATTTCACAAATCTCAACCACTCTCAATCTTGGTACAACCCAGACCCCGGATATCCGTGACCTACGGGTATTATTTCAAAATATGGATCGAATATGAATCTTGGAACGTGAACAAACATCTTAGTTTTATGTATCTGTATTTTATATGATTATTTTAATAGTTACTAACTATATTATTATATAACTAACTAGTCCTCCTCACAGAATTGGTTAATTTACTGTGAGACTTTATGTTTTGTAGACAAGCACCAAGTATATATATATATATAATAATAATAATAATAATGGTATATAATAATAATAATCTTTGTAATACAATTGTTATCAAATTAAAATGTATATCACACTTACAATATGTTTTGTTGTATGTATTACAACTTAATTCAACTTTGTCTCTCCCCACCTCTCCTCTTCTCTCCTCTCCACACCTCACCCCTCTCCTCTCCTCCCCCCTCCTCTCCTCTCCTCTCCTCTCCTCACCTCTTCTCTCCTCTCATCAACTCACCTCTACTCCTCCCCCCTCCCCCCTCTTCTCCTTTCCTCCCCTCTCCTCTCCTCTCCTCCCCTCTCGTCTCCTCTCATCTCCTCCCCTCTTCCCTCTCTTCTCCTCTCCTTACAAGCCTATAGATGAGGGATTTCAGACAATGTGTCCATTGTTACAATATGTTTGTTGTATGTATTACAACTTAATTCAACTTTTCTTACTACACATTCCAAACATTAACACACATCAAACACAACAACTCTTTTCTTACTACACATTCCAAACATTAACACACATCAAACACAACAACTCTTTCTTACTACACTTTCCAAACATTAACACACATCAAACACAACAACTCTTTCTTACTACACTTTCCAAACATTAACACACATCAAACACAACAACTCTTTCTTACTACACTTTCCAAACATTAACACACATCAAACACAACAACTCTTTCTTACTACACTTTCCAAACATTAACACACATCAAACACAACAACTCTTTCCCACTACACTTTCCAAATGTTAACACACATCAAACACAACCACTCTTTCTTACTACACTTTCCAAACATTAGCACACATCAAACACAACAACTCTTTCTTACCACACTTTCCAAACATTAACACACATCAAACACAACAACTCTTTCCCACTACACTTTCCAAATGTTAACACACATCAAACACAAGCACTCTTTCTTACTACACTTTCCAAACATTAACACACATCAAACACAACCACTCTTTCTTACTACACTTTCCAAACATTAACACACATCAAACACAACAACTCTTTCCCCACTACACTTTCCAAAACATTAGGCGTTTCTAAGATGTGGGGTCAATATCAATCTAGAATCTAGATTGATTTGATTCACTAATTTGGCGTTCTCTCATGCAAAATATCCAACATCCAATATCCAGAAGTAGTGATTACTACACAGAAGTAACTTTAGTTCCACCATTTGCTCTTTGCTTCAAACATAATTTGGATCAGTTGTAACTTTGACCATTTCTAACAATTTCTAGACAGTGAATTTACACAAGCACTTGAGTGAAATTCATAGTACCTATAGGGACTGTGATTGAATGAACGCAGATTGTCAGATTTGTATACCAAACCCTTATCCTGGTGCCTGCAAGGGTCGTCTGTACCACTAATGTCAGCCACTATGTGTTACAATATTGGGCTGGTTTCATAGACCTGGCCCAAAAGTACATACATCACATATATGTGTGTTGCACATATCCATATATGCCTCTACCGTATGGGTTAGTCATAATAGTCAAACATGGTTTTTCATGTTCTGACTTGGTGAAATGTGTGTTGCATATATACATGTTAGTTTACACATAATAGCCAAACATGGTTTTTCATGTTCTGATGTGCTGAAATGTTTTACACGTCACGTAAAACAGTTTTTAAAACAGTTAATTAGCCTACACAATGTGTTATTTCAGGTTATTGTAAGTTATTGCATAGTTGCAATCTTTCATACTTACATACTTACAAGTGGGTTGTTTTTTAATGGCATGTGATTTGCGGTACTAATTACCCAATGTGTAAGGTGATTGTCAATTGTCAATTGTCAATTGTCAATTGTGTAAGGTGATTGTGATGTCAGGTGATTGTAAGTGTGTCATACATACCTACAAGCCACCATATCAGTTGGCTGTGCCAATGATTTTCTGTACCTCTTGGTGCGTCAGCATTGTCTTTGTCAGGCTTAGAAGCAATGTCTAAACAGTAAACAGTTTATGACAAGTGGTGGCAGCATGCTATGCTACTACACAAGACGTGTTATGGTACATAAATAATATGTAGCGTGTAATAATCTGAAGAACTCTGTCAGAGTTCTACTCTGTCATTATTTTTACATTTGACTTTGAGAACTATGATGAACTGTTAGTCTCTGTACTGATGTACAAAAGTAACAAGATTGAGGTTGTGAAATCTTCAACTGTAATAAAAAAAAACTGGATATAATATAACTGAATCAGTTAGGCCAAACTATTATCAGTCAGGTCGGTAATGACCGGGGGAAATTATATGATTATTGTCCATTGTGTGTATGATACAACTTTGTTTATCATTCTGCCCCTCACACTATACAGTCTGTATTTAACTCAACACACTGTACCTGCCCCTTGACCTCGGAGGGGCTCTTCTGTCAACGGGCCTGAGGCAAGGTGTGGTGATCACAAGCATTGGCATAAATATTGTGGTCAATGAAATTGGTAAATTGGTTAAGCAAAGCAAGTAATGCTTTTGCAATGAAGTTTGTAAGATGTATTTTACAAGATATTTTCTGAGATTTGGTTATATTAACTTATTATTTATATTATTATTCTATTATTATTATTCTAATTATTATTATTCTAATTATTATCTACTATTATTCTATTTATTATATTATTATATTATTATTATTATTATTATTAGGGGTTATTAACTATACATATTAAAGTATAGATGATTGTTTTGCCCACCTTATTTGATTGCCTTATCAAAACAAATGTACAGCCTGTTAAAGTTTTAAATAAAGTCAAGTCAAGTTAAATCCAACAGGTCTTAATGTCAATTAATTTAGCTTTAACGTGTTTTGTGAAACACACACACACACCCACACATTGACCCCGCTCATATATACGTAACTGCCTATAACTGTACATATATTCCTTTCACACACTTTTCAAAATAGACACTCTTTCATATTGTGATTCATAGTGATTCTTGTTTGTTTTATGTGATCCCGGTTTTTAAGCAAACCGGATCCAGTTTCCTTGTATGTGTACATCCTGTACAAGGTACATCCTGTACAAGGCACATCCTGTACAAGGTACATACTACATTGGACTCAATGATTCACAGATGTATCAAACAAATGTATGTTTTACTGATACAAATGACCAAATTACCACAAATTCAACATGTAATGCCATTTTCTCAATAATTTTGGTCAAAACATTTGGTGTGACCCAGATCAGTCCTTGTAACGAGGACCTTCACTGGTGTATATCCAGACTTGGCACATTGGATGTGGCCAAGATCAGACATTGTAATGAGGACCTTGTTATCACTGGTGTATACCCAGACTTGGCACATTTGGTGTGACCCAGATCAGTCCTTGTAATGACTTGATCAAAAATATTACAGACAATATATATATATATATATATATATATATATATATATATATATATATATATATATATATATATATATAGTAAATATAATTGTATAATATATTCAAAGTATTGTTAGTTGTTAATTATTATTATTATTCAAAAACCTGAAAATACTGTAAATAGCCTACTGTAAATAAACTAAAACTAAAACTTGGAACTTGTACTGTGTGTTAATTTAATGTGTTTTTGAAACACACAACCACATATAAAATCTCAAGTGAGATTTTGAGAAAGAAAAAAGAGAAAAGAAAAAAAAGTTTAAAGTTTAAAGTATATAAACCCTTCCCAGCTATGTGATTATGTCTAACACATAGAGGCGAAACATGGTACTGAATTGGCTATCCAAATAGCACGTGGTAAACTAAGTACTTATCAAAGCAACTTATCAAACTCTTCATAACACCCTGACTACTGTAATAGTAGTAATACTGACAGGCTACAATTAGTTCAATTAGTTCAATTAGTTTAATTAAAACCAAGAAGAGAGGTCACATAACTTTACATCACATAAATTTCACTGTTTTTTCCTGATTTTCACTGATTTACCTTTGTTTATTCTTCATGTGTAAAGCGCTTTGGGCTGCATTTTATGTATGAAAGGTGCTATACAAATAAAAGTTTATTATTATTATTATTATTATTATTATTATTATTATTATTATTATTATTATTATAAACAAGCTATTTTGTGCTGGTCTCTATCAAACTTTAACTTTAAAAGTACACTTTTGCGTGGAAAACAACTCTTCTCGAGCAGTTTGTGTAATTGTAATTGCATTTACCCACACTGTCCCACAATCAAACCTCTGAAAAATCCTGTCCCACCCTAAACCCTAAACCCTAAAACCTAACCATGTTTGGTGGAGTCCATTGACGTATATATTAATGGACCAAAAGGAGCTCATTGACTTTGACACAGCAAAATGAAGCTCACTTCCGGATATTGTTTCATTTCGCTTGATGGGTTGAATGAATTAAATTGAATGAAATGCTCCCCCTAGCGGCTGCCGGGTAGTTTCCGAATTTGCCCTGTCTCCCTTATCGCCGTAATGCATTATGGGTAGTCAGATACTACCGGTACTTTGCCTAATGTAGCGACTAACGCTACTTACTTTGCATTACAGCATTGCATTACATTGATTTAACTTGATTTTTGATCTAACCCCAGCGCTGGGTAGTTGTTTATAACGTGACTATATTTATAACGCTATAATGTACTCTGTTTTCTGGGGCTGAATCCAATGGTCTGAATACAGAGTTAAATCTGAATACGTTAAATGGTCCACCATGTTATGGACGTTAGATGTGTGGTATATATATATATAGTGACGTGTGTCTACTAACATAAGATAACATACGATAATTTGCTCGAGTATTACTTGCTACCTGATGCCTTGCGGTGTTCTTACTGTTCTTACTGTTCTTATTATCCGATGTTTGTCGTCAATTTTACTCGAAATGGGGAGGGGCCCGTTGACAGAAGAGGCCCTTTGGCTGATGGGGAGGAGTTTGAGTGTGAATAAGTAGCCGTGCCCCTATACGATTTCTGCACGTTACTAAGCATGGCATGCGTGGAAGGACACGGATGTAACTATGAAAAACGCCACATACATAGCTTCTACGTTAGGAAGCAGAATAACGTCAAAACGTGGGGACATTCGTGCGGAAAACCCTGTACCATCGAGAAATCGATACAGCAGCTGAGAGTCGGCGCCAATCCCTCGGGGTTGTATCCTCTGATTACCAGAGAGGATGGAAGCATGCTAGCACCACATGCTCCTTGTGGTGTAGTCAATGTTGACGAAACGCTCACCATCAAGCTGATTAAGTTCGATGACATACCAAAGCATTCTGACAAGCTGCTGTACCCCGACGAGCCGTTGGATAGTTACGTCACATTCTTTGTGAATGTAACGTGGAAAGACAAGGGGCGCCACATGCTAAACAGCAAGGTGTTGAGGAAGATGTCCCAGCGGGAAAAGCTGACTCTGCAAGTGTATGCGCTAAAGGGAGAAAAGCTTCGAGAGGCATTGAATCGGGATGGCCGGTTCACCGACCAGGTGAACCATACCGGGTGTTATCTGAGGGAGGAGCGAGGAGACTGTTCAATATCCCTTTGGGAGTTGGGATGTTTTGTCGACTTTTCCCAGGACCGGCACTACCAATTCTATTACGAGGAAGAAAATATAAAAATAAAAGAGAAAAAAAGTTACCCCTGACGCAGACTCTGTGGCAACAGCGAACGATGAGCAAGGAGGAGAAGCTCAACGTAACTGTACGATTATGCCCATGTTGTATTTGGTGACGTAGGTTTGCACCTGTGGTGCCAATATTTTTATATGCAATATGTTTATTGTATACGGTCCTTGTTCAAATAAACAATAAAGATAATAAAAATAAATAACTCTTTTCACGTTGTTTTACCGTCGATACCCCAAACCTCTGGAAATCCCTGACCCTGATCCTGACTCTAACCCTAACCCGTGACCAGTTCCCATGGGTAAATGGAGGCTGTGTACGTACAATGTTGAACAATGAGAGTCTGCAACTTATATATTAGAGGAGCAATATTTAGATATTTAGAGGAATATTTAATTTTAAATTAACATTAGGATTATATTGTGTAATAATGTTATTCATTATTTCATTACAACAGACATTTGTACAATATTATTATTATTATTAAGGAAAAACCAGATTATGATGAGAATCAATTTTATTTTTTATTGGCACAGTATACAAGTTACATACAAGGAATTTGTATTTATATTTCCCTCAGTTCATACAGAAAAGCTTCCGAAGCATCCTGCACTCTTGAAGGGGTAGCATGCTGGTGCAGGCTTTTATAATGTTCAGAAAAGTAAAACTGAGCAGTCCATCTGGCTGGTCCAGAGTCAGGGGCGAATTCGGAGGAGAAGGAAGGTCTTCCGGTGAGTTAGGTGGGGTGGGGAAGAACATTGGTGACGACGACGGGGAACATCCGTACATCAGACGGTTCAACTCTTCAAGGTCTACCTGTGAGGAAGGAGGTGAGGTAGGTGGGGTAATGAAGAACAAGGGTGATGACGACGCGGAACATCCGTACATCAGACGGTTCAACTCTTCTTCCTCCGATTCAGAGTGGCTGTGAGTTGTAATGAAGGACAATGGTGACGGCGACGGGGTCTCCATGATGATATCTGTCTTTTTTATTGTGTAAAATGGTATGAGTCTCTTTTGAACCCGTCTCTTTTATCCTTATGTTGTGATGAGGAGGAGGAGCTAGGTCTAGGGGAGGGCGTGGTGTAGGGATATGGGAGGAGATCATCAAAAATGACGCTGACCGGAATTTGTTAGAGAACAAATGTGAACAAATGTGAAGAAAAAGTAAGATGGAGGGCGTGGCTTTTTAAAAATTGGATCCTGTTAAACGTTCGGCTAAATCGCCCCTCCCGATCTTCCGTAAAATGTGTGCGGTTATGTCCATGGTATATTTCTCGCCGTAGGTTTGTTGTATTTGATCTATTGTGGCCAGGATGGCTGCCTTCTTCAAACATCTTCTAGGGATGGTTTGAATTATGTCGATATCATCAGGTAACGTTGCGATAGCAGCTGCCTCATCACAGTCCTCAGGATTCCTTTCTGTATTGCCATCTACAGCTACAGCTGCAGTAGCAGGGCATGGAGGCCTACGAAAACACTGAATGAGTGTCGTTTGAGTCGTTTGCTTTCGCTTCATTGTGTACCTATCAAATACGGCATCTCCTCCCCTGAGCAACTCTTTTGGTTGGCAGCAAGCAACGTCACAGTTACGTCACGCTCGTCATGTTCGAGTCGGCTCGACGGAAGCCGCTAGGGTTCAAAAGTCTGCGCTTTGTAACACCGAGCGCACAGGGTGAATTTTTCTTTTCTCTTTTTTCTTTCTCAAAATCTCACTTGAGATTTTATATGTGGTTGTGTGTTTCAAAAACACATTAAATTAACACACAGTACAAGTTCCAAGTTTTAGTTTTAGTTTATTTACAGTAGGCTATTTACAGTATTTTCAGGTTTTTGAATAATAATAATAATTAACAACTAACAATACTTTGAATATATTATACAATTATATTTACTATATATATATATATATATATATATATATATATATATATATATATATATATATATATATATATATATATATATTGTCTGTAATATTTTTGATCAAGTCATTACAAGGACTGATCTGGGTCACACCAAATGTGCCAAGTCTGGGTATACACCAGTGATAACAAGGTCCTCATTACAATGTCTGATCTTGGCCACATCCAATGTGCCAAGTCTGGATATACACCAGTGAAGGTCCTCGTTACAAGGACTGATCTGGGTCACACCAAATGTTTTGACCAAAATTATTGAGAAAATGGCATTACATGTTGAATTTGTGGTAATTTGGTCATTTGTATCAGTAAAACATACATTTGTTTGATACATCTGTGAATCATTGAGTCCAATGTAGTATGTACCTTGTACAGGATGTGCCTTGTACAGGATGTACCTTGTACAGGATGTACACATACAAGGAAACTGGATCCGGTTTGCTTAAAAACCGGGATCACATAAAACAAACAAGAATCACTATGAATCACAATATGAAAGAGTGTCTATTTTGAAAAGTGTGTGAAAGGAATATATGTACAGTTATAGGCAGTTACGTATATATGAGCGGGGTCAATGTGTGGGTGTGTGTGTGTGTTTCACAAAACACGTTAAAGCTAAATTAATTGACATTAAGACCTGTTGGATTTAACTTGACTTGACTTTATTTAAAACTTTAACAGGCTGTACATTTGTTTTGATAAGGCAATCAAATAAGGTGGGCAAAACAATCATCTATACTTTAATATGTATAGTTAATAACCCCTAATAATAATAATAATAATAATATAATAATATAATAAATAGAATAATAGTAGATAATAATTAGAATAATAATAATTAGAATAATAATAATAGAATAATAATATAAATAATAAGTTAATATAACCAAATCTCAGAAAATATCTTGTAAAATACATCTTACAAACTTCATTGCAAAAGCATTACTTGCTTTGCTTAACCAATTTACCAATTTCATTGACCACAATATTTATGCCAATGCTTGTGATCACCACACCTTGCCTCAGGCCCGTTGACAGAAGAGCCCCTCCGAGGTCAAGGGGCAGGTACAGTGTGTTGAGTTAAATACAGACTGTATAGTGTGAGGGGCAGAATGATAAACAAAGTTGTATCATACACACAATGGACAATAATCATATAATTTCCCCCAGTCATTACCGACCTGACTGATAATAGTTTGGCCTAACTGATTCAGTTATATTATATCCAGTTTTTTTTTATTACAGTTGAAGATTTCACAACCTCAATCTTGTTACTTTTGTACATCAGTACAGAGACTAACAGTTCATCATAGTTCTCAAAGTCAAATGTAAAAATAATGACAGAGTAGAACTCTGACAGAGTTCTTCAGATTATTACACGCTACATATTATTTATGTACCATAACACGTCTTGTGTAGTAGCATAGCATGCTGCCACCACTTGTCATAAACTGTTTACTGTTTAGACATTGCTTCTAAGCCTGACAAAGACAATGCTGACGCACCAAGAGGTACAGAAAATCATTGGCACAGCCAACTGATATGGTGGCTTGTAGGTATGTATGACACACTTACAATCACCTGACATCACAATCACCTTACACAATTGACAATTGACAATTGACAATTGACAATCACCTTACACATTGGGTAATTAGTACCGCAAATCACATGCCATTAAAAAACAACCCACTTGTAAGTATGTAAGTATGAAAGATTGCAACTATGCAATAACTTACAATAACCTGAAATAACACATTGTGTAGGCTAATTAACTGTTTTAAAAACTGTTTTACGTGACGTGTAAAACATTTCAGCACATCAGAACATGAAAAACCATGTTTGGCTATTATGTGTAAACTAACATGTATATATGCAACACACATTTCACCAAGTCAGAACATGAAAAACCATGTTTGACTATTATGACTAACCCATACGGTAGAGGCATATATGGATATGTGCAACACACATATATGTGATGTATGTACTTTTGGGCCAGGTCTATGAAACCAGCCCAATATTGTAACACATAGTGGCTGACATTAGTGGTACAGACGACCCTTGCAGGCACCAGGATAAGGGTTTGGTATACAAATCTGACAATCTGCGTTCATTCAATCACAGTCCCTATAGGTACTATGAATTTCACTCAAGTGCTTGTGTAAATTCACTGTCTAGAAATTGTTAGAAATGGTCAAAGTTACAACTGATCCAAATTATGTTTGAAGCAAAGAGCAAATGGTGGAACTAAAGTTACTTCTGTGTAGTAATCACTACTTCTGGATATTGGATGTTGGATATTTTGCATGAGAGAACGCCAAATTAGTGAATCAAATCAATCTAGATTCTAGATTGATATTGACCCCACATCTTAGAAACGCCTAATGTTTTGGAAAGTGTAGTGGGGAAAGAGTTGTTGTGTTTGATGTGTGTTAATGTTTGGAAAGTGTAGTAAGAAAGAGTGGTTGTGTTTGATGTGTGTTAATGTTTGGAAAGTGTAGTAAGAAAGAGTGCTTGTGTTTGATGTGTGTTAACATTTGGAAAGTGTAGTGGGAAAGAGTTGTTGTGTTTGATGTGTGTTAATGTTTGGAAAGTGTAGTAAGAAAGAGTTGTTGTGTTTGATGTGTGTTAATGTTTGGAAAGTGTAGTAAGAAAGAGTGGTTGTGTTTGATGTGTGTTAACATTTGGAAAGTGTAGTGGGAAAGAGTTGTTGTGTTTGATGTGTGTTAATGTTTGGAAAGTGTAGTAAGAAAGAGTTGTTGTGTTTGATGTGTGTTAATGTTTGGAAAGTGTAGTAAGAAAGAGTTGTTGTGTTTGATGTGTGTTAATGTTTGGAAAGTGTAGTAAGAAAGAGTTGTTGTGTTTGATGTGTGTTAATGTTTGGAAAGTGTAGTAAGAAAGAGTTGTTGTGTTTGATGTGTGTTAATGTTTGGAATGTGTAGTAAGAAAAGAGTTGTTGTGTTTGATGTGTGTTAATGTTTGGAATGTGTAGTAAGAAAAGTTGAATTAAGTTGTAATACATACAACAAACATATTGTAACAATGGACACATTGTCTGAAATCCCTCATCTATAGGCTTGTAAGGAGAGGAGAAGAGAGGGAAGAGGGGAGGAGATGAGAGGAGACGAGAGGGGAGGAGAGGAGAGGAGAGGGGAGGAAAGGAGAAGAGGGGGGAGGGGGGAGGAGTAGAGGTGAGTTGATGAGAGGAGAGAAGAGGTGAGGAGAGGAGAGGAGAGGAGAGGAGGGGGGAGGAGAGGAGAGGGGTGAGGTGTGGAGAGGAGAGAAGAGGAGAGGTGGGGAGAGACAAAGTTGAATTAAGTTGTAATACATACAACAAAACATATTGTAAGTGTGATATACATTTTAATTTTATAACAATTGTATTACAAAGATTATTATTATTATATACCATTATTATTATTATTATTATATATATATATATACTTGGTGCTTGTCTACAAAACATAAAGTCTCACAGTAAATTAACCAATTCTGTGAGGAGGACTAGTTAGTTATATAATAATATAGTTAGTAACTATTAAAATAATCATATAAAATACAGATACATAAAACTAAGATGTTTGTTCACGTTCCAAGATTCATATTCGATCCATATTTTGAAATAATACCCGTAGGTCACGGATATCCGGGGTCTGGGTTGTACCAAGATTGAGAGTGGTTGAGATTTGTGAAATCTTCAACTGTAATACAAAACGAGAGGGGTCCATGCTACTGTAACGTTATATCAATTTTTGGTCATATCGACCAAAACCAGGCCAATTCTACAGATCGTAGTGTATGCTAGCTAGCTAGCGCTAAGCTAACACTGATTCAATGTCGCCATATGTTTGAACCAAATGCTGTACAACACAAAACAAGTTGCAAACCATTAATACTTACGCTCACACGTATAGTGATGCAGCTGTGTTTGAACCAAATGCTGTACAATAACGTAACAAACTCTGATAGGACACATAGGCTGGCGTGTGTATGTATTCCAGTAAATATAATAACGCATCCGTTATTGCATACGCATAAACAACAAACTAACTTTTATCAATGCATCAATTTGGTCATTCAGTGGCATTTTACTGCCATATAACATTTTACAACGTAAAGCAATGTAGTTCACACGGGTACAAACTCTAGTAGTCATCACATAACATTGCAGATAACTAATATCGCGTAGCACATCAGTAATCTCCAAAAACACAGTGTTGAAACACACTAGTGCATGCTGGGTAACTCTGCTCTCGTTGAGAGACGGGCAACCGGCATAGTCATACACCATAGTCTGTATTCAATCGTTTTCAATTCAAACCTGAAATTGAAACCTCAATCTGTATTGATCATATTTAATTCAAAGCTTAATAGGCTTATAGCCTATCAAAATTATCATGGTGATGTCACAATTGGATCTGGAGTGGGAAAAACATGGAAAAATACATAATATCACACATGAATGATGAAGTTGACTGGAATGTTTCAGTGTGTCATGTTTACCTGTGAATTTGTGGGTGCGTGTGTTTGTGGCTGGCTGTGAATATGTGTGTGAGTGGGTGGGTGGGTGGGTGGGTGGGTGGGTGTGTGTGTGTGTGTGTGTGTGTTGCCCGGATGGAATCTACAGAATAGCCTTAGGAATACCCAGAATGCTTTGCTATACATTAGTAGGCTATACTAGCTAAGATAGCCTGCTCAACATGCAATTATGGAATATTTGCATGCACAATATGCAATTATGGAATATTTGAATGGTGGATACATTGTACATTGTATTGTACATACATATAAGCGGGGCATGGGAGGAAAAAACTGTGGGGCCTCTATGGGTGAGTCAGAGAAATACGTGAGCAAGCAGCTATTCATAGCTTTCAAGGGGGCGTTACGTGCTGCCGGGAACGCCCACCTGATCTCGCCGCTATTCGTAGCTTTCAAGGGGCGTTACGTGCTGCCGGGAACGCCCACCTGACAGTCAAAAACAAACAAGTTTATTTAAAACGGAAGTGATTGCGAAATCGACAGAACACCGGCCGTGGTAATAGACAATGTCATGTGGGGGATGGGGTGGAAAGGGGAACCTGGGGGCCGGTTGAGTCAGAGAAAACATCAACAGACAGTGGAATCTGTCGTTGGTGTTGGGGGTGAGATGGGATGGGAGGGACAATTAGTTATAGACATATTAGTTTAGTAGCTCCTAAAATGGGCCAAATGTATTTGGCCGAGATCAAAAAACTGTAGACAGTGGAAATGGTCCAGCTGGGTTTGCATAATGATTGCTCAAATGTATTTCCCCCCCCCGAGATAAAAAAAAAAAAACGGTGGTATTTGTCGTGAGCTGTGGTATGGGGGAAAAAGGGGAAGTGGCCTTTGGAGGCCTTTTGAAATAATCACTTTTCACAAGAAAGTGATTTAAAAACAGAAGTGGCCTTTGCAGAAGTACTGAAATAAAGCATTTTTGCTCAAAATGGCTTTAAGCACAAGGCAAAAATGGAGAAGTGCACTTTGCAGAAGTACTGAGAAATTGATTTTTACCCAAAAAGAAACCACTTCCCCTTTTTTCAAAAAAGGGAAGTGGCCCTTTTTGAGGAAGTTCTAAAAAATTGTTTTTTTTTTCTTTTTCTAGGGTGATAGCCCTACACTACTACTCGCCTCTTCCCACGTTCCCCCTGCTCTCCCTCCCCTGCACCCTCTCACCTCTCCTTCTCTGTCCTCTCCTCCTCTCTGTCCTCTCCCCTCTCTCACATTCCCCCTGCACTCCTTCCCCTGCACCCCCCCACCTCTCCTTCTCTGCTCTCTCCTCCTCTCTGTCCTCTCGGGGGGGGGGGGGGGGGAGGAGGGGGCGGAGAGGTCTGTTCCCTCCGCCGCCTCCTCCTCCCGCGTTCCCCCTGCACCCTCCCACCTCTCCTTCTCTGTTCTCTCCCCATCTCCCCCTGCACTCCTTCCCCTGCCCCCTCCCACCTCTCCTTCTCTGTTCTCTCCTCCTCTCTGTCCTCTCTGGGGGGGGGGGGGATGTGGGACGCTCCCCCTGCTTCTCTACCCTGGCTCTCCCTCCCCTGCACCCCCATCTCTCCTTCTCTCCTCCTCCACATTCCTATTTTCTCCCCACCTCCCCCTCTCCTCCGTCTATATTGCTCATTCTCTCCCCACCTCCTCCCTCCCCCTGCTCTCTTCTCCCCCACACCTCCCCTCCCTTCCCCTCTCCTGCTCTCTCCTCTTGCTCCTTCCCCACCTCCTATACCCTCCCCACCCCATCACTCTCTCACATTCCCCCTGCTATTCTCCCTTCTCCTGCGCTCTCCTCTGCTCTCCCCTCATTCCTATATTTTCTATATTATCAATTGTTCAAATGTTATCTTTATTCTGTATATTCTTGTTACTGTTGTGTCAGCTAGAATTAGCTAGACATACTTTCTGTGAAGCCCTCTGAGACATGCTTGTGAATTAGGGCTATATAAATAAACTTGACTTGACTTAACGTGCTTGATTTTTAATTTGATAGGTTTGTTATTAGAATGTAATCCATGAACCATTTTAGATTTAAAGCATAAACTATTTTCGTTGAACTATGAAGATTTTGCAAAAAAAAATATATCTATATATTTTTTTTTATTACATTACATTTACATTACGTCATTTAGCAGACGCTTTCGTTTTGTCCAAAGCGACTTGCAATATCACAATTTGTCAACAGTACAGAAAACCACTATGCAACACAATCAATGACAGCCAAGATATTTTGATAGACTAGCACCATGTAGGAAGTAGTTTGAGAAGGAATAAGTAACATGTATAATTTTTTTTTTATTAAAAAAAAAAACTTTTTTTTTTTATATATATATTTTTTTTTTACCTGAAAACTTTTCGCGGACCCCCTGGCAAAGTGCCACGGACCCCTGGGGGTCCGCGGACCCCCATTTGAGAACCACTGCTCTAGGAAATTAGGGCAATTTTCAGGCAGATCGCACATAAAACGGCGTAGCTGTGGCCGGACAAATTTAATACTAATGACAATGATCTTACCTTAGAGCAAGAAGATGCAGCCTTTTGTAAAGTGTATGGTTAGTCCCGGCTTACTGCACAGCACTTGTCAATCATCTTGATGAAGTGTCTACTTTGACACAGAATGTAGCACGAGATAACTGGCGTTTCAAAACCTCTCTCCTTCTCTGCCTCTGTCTTCAACCCACAGGGTGAATGTTGGTGGTTTCTCCTGCCTCCAGCCAGTTCCATTTGACACAAGTTGTTCCAGAGCCTGGTGGAGCCTCACGACGCCCTGGCAGACCTCTGATACACACTCCCACACCACCAGAACTGCTGGCCCACCAAGTCCTCCAGAGCTTTGGGGAGAATCTACAGCTGGACAGTGTTGGCATCTGCAAGGGTCCAGTGTTGGAGGGTGTTGTGTGCCACCTTAAATTGCTTTCATACTCTGGGTTTTGTGCAGCCCTTGTTGAAAGGGTGTGACATTAATATTTTCATGGGAAACTGGTTGATTCCATAGACTTGATCAATAAGCTCTCACTAAGAGAAAAATGTGAGTGGTAACTGCATTTTGGTGAAACTTTATGTGGGGGGGGGGGGATGACAGTCCATCTTATAAATGTATTCTTAAATTGGCAGAGTTTGTACTAACTACTTTAAATTTGCTGAGGGCTATCACCTTCAGGTGAGTAGTGGTTCGATGGGCAGTACTTGTAGGTCCCAGCTCTGCCAATCTATAGGTTTGTCTTTTTGAAGAAAATAACATCTACAATCGTACAGAGAATCCATTTATAGATTAAATATCTAAGTGGTTTCGAAACATTGATGACATCTGTTTGAAGGGGACATCACATGTTCTGCTTTGTATATTTATTTCAAATTGGGGCAAGCCTACTATGTGGGTTAAACATTGTCAATTAGAACAAGTGAACACAAGACTCCATAAAGAGACATTACGGATTACTCAATAGCAGTACATTTCAATGACTTGAAAAATTACATCTCATCATTCAGGTTCCAGGGCATTGAGAAAGTGACTCTGCCATGGAGAGGTGGACCTATTGATGAAATTCTTAATAGAAGAGATGTTTAATGGATAAACTTTGCAAACGTTCTCTTCCAAAGGATTGAATGAGATTCCATGGCATGTCATGCTGTAAGGAGTTTTTCTATCAAATTAAAATACCTTTGGAGTATTCAAGATACATTTTGCACACTTGAGTGACTTGTGAAACGTGAGCCAGATGTTTTCATGTATTATGCAATTTCTGTAAATATCATTGTAAATAGTCGTGTTTGTCCACAACCAGTGTCTTATTTTGCTTGTCCTTGTACGGTTATGCCAGGTACATGCATTGTAGGCCTAGTATACATAGCAATAACGGGACACATTCAATCCACAATAAAGCATTTTTATTACACCTTCCTGTGTCCGCTGCACTCGGGACCAGCTTTCATTGGATGGCTCAGAGGTTAAATGACGACATCGGGTTCGCTGGAGACATCACCACACATGATTGCACTGGGTTTCCTGGATATGGAGGCCAGTAGCCACAATGGTAAGTTAAAAATGTGACAGACCACGGCAGACATCAAACTCAGAAATCCTATTTTGGGATAAAAATGGTGACTATCACCCAAAGGTGACTAGTTTGCATCCCTGAAGCAATCATGTTTAAGCACAATTCATAGATTACATCTCACCATCTAACAAATTTAAAATGTGGACAACTCAAATGGTGCTACGCTACTGGTTAATATTACCCTGGTGATTAAGGTCCAGCCGAGCACATTCTGTATAGCTGAGACAATTAGATATGCATTTATTTTGTCAATGTTAATAGCAAAAAAAGGCCACTTACAACTATGCCTAAGATAGCCTATTGGTACATTTGAATGTAACAATACATCTTACATAACAAATCTTATACTTTTACTTGGTAAATTTCACATAGCCTACATAAAGCAAGGTTCTCTAAGCTCTTCAGAAACCATAATAATTTTTGGGTTTCATTCAATATGTACATGGATACCCTTATCCTTACCCTTATGAAATAGTGAAGGCACACTATTATTATGCAAAATTCTTTTCTGCAGCTAGTCCCCAAATAAGGTGTAGCCTACTGACTTTATTGAGTTTATATTGTTTATATTAATTCTTTCTTTCAGGTATTATTTGGTTCGCAAACTGTTACCTTGAATTGTGCCTAAATGGCTATGTTCCCCATGTATGTATGTATCAATCAGATTGATTGTATGTTTATTTTTTTAAAGTGACCAGGGGAATTGTTAACAGAACTGATAAGCAGTAACATGAGATGACAGCTCTGCTGCCTGACACTCTTGTGAATAGAGATTAAATGTTAGTGTAACTGTCAAAACAGTCTATACAGGCTATACAGCACATCCCCCTTTTGAAAAATAGGCTAAACAAATCTACTAGCCTACTACTATAAAGTTATACCAATACTATAAATTTAACACTACTCATACTCTCATAATTGATGAGACAATGTCGATTAAGGTTAGTTTAGCGCAGCCTGACATGGATCAATGTTCAGCCACCTTTCATCCATTAGCCTATTCATCCATTGCTTTGGTCTGGATTGGTCTGGCTATGCAAAACAGAGGGAGGGACCACAGAGGGACTCATTACCCTACTGAGAAGCGCCGTAGAAAGCAGCGTTTTAGATGGGTATTTTACGCCGTAAAAAACGGCGTTCTAATGACACAATTGAACGCCGTAAAAAACACAGTTTTTTCCGGCATTGTACGTCGTAAAATACGGCGTATTTTACGGCGTTTTTTACGTTTTTAACGGCGTAAAGAGCGGCGTTGGGCCGGAAACCATGACGATATTTGACCCTAATGGCCTGCCATAGACTACGGGCAGGTAAGTGTGTTTTAGTAGCTATTAACGCTAGAAAATGTTAGACCAGAACACAGGTAACACATTTTGTAGTCGCTCATAGTCATATTGATAGGATTTCTCTCCTCAGATCTTTGGTTTTTTGATCAAACATTTCCTCATTAGGCCCAATTGGACTCAACAGGAGGCGGATACTTCAGCATGGCCCAGCATGCTGATATGAAAATTTGTTAATTCAAATATATCTTTAATTGTGTTTTAAATGTTCTGTTCTAGGTCCCTGAGTGAGCTGCTGTGAGTTTGTGTAAAGATAAACTTTCTCCCTTTCTGACAGGAGACATGGTGGCTTTGGGGATTAACCATTAGAGGGTTCAGTGGAAATTGAACAATGTTTTGTGTGTGACAAGCTGTTATTTTAAGCCTTGTTTAAGGAAGGTCTGGAGAACATTACACAGGGTCTCCTTGGCCGACTGGTTAGTGAACGGATGGCCGGGTGGATAAGCTGCACAAGGACGGTCATTTAGGATATGGTCGGGGCAGAGGTCACGGAGATTGGCCGACAAAAGGACATTCTTTTAATGGATATATGTCTCTGCTCAGTCACTTAGTCACTGTGGGATAGGACTGGAAAACAACACAGAGTTTATGGCTTTTCTCTAAGACAAATGGCTACAGAACATCAACAGAGGGGGGGGAGCCACATTCCACAAAGCACCACAGGATGCAAAGTCTTGGTGAGAAGGATCATAACATTGTATTCATATATATCCTACTGATTGACTGAGTGGGTTTTGATATCTGATATGAAATAAAGATTAGACTATACATTCGATGTGCTAACCTTTTTTCCCCCAGAAGAGAGGACAGGACCTGTTCTGGAGACGCAGCACAGAGCAGAGAAGAGGGGCCCGGGTTCGAATAGGCTTTTTGGTCTCTGGGAAGATAGAGGCTCAGTGTAATGTGAAGTGGTAATAGAGAGATGACTGGTTATCTTATGAAATAAAGTTTAAGAGCATACATTAGATGCGCTGATTTTTCCCCAGAGAAGAGAAGATATGCACAAGGACACAGCACCAATGAGAGGAGAGTCTGAGGTTGTGAACAACTTCAATTAGTCCCACTTGATACACAAGGAGAGTGCTATAATATTTAGATAAATAATAGCCTATTGTTATTACTGCAACTATAGAATGGAAAATAAATGTATAGTCAAAATAGTGGTCATATTAAAGTTGAATCTGCCGACCGAATTGGCAGGTAGCCGTCAAATTAGTTGATAATTGGTAATTGATAAGAGTTTCCTCATCCTGATTAAACAGGGTGAGGTTTTCTCTGATTTGTTGAATTTAACTTAAGGAACTATCCTCTTCTCTTTTTACACTCATAGAGTGGTTTTAGATTAAGAGATAGTAAGTTTGAGCTGTATGATGTTTTTTCCAGCTTCAGACTGATTAGCTGAATTTGATCTTATTTAGGATGTAGAATTAGATTGTCTAGTCTAAGAGTAAACCATAGATAAAGTGCTATAGGATTTCTAATAGGTAAATAGCTAAATTAGCTGACCAAATTATAGGAGTTGAAAATAGGAATTTAAAGTAAATATATTGACAGTTGCTTTGGTAGACAGGGAAGTTTATGGATGACTATTTCAAGTGAGGGCTAGTGCTGTGACCTCCAGTGGAAGAGCCAGGTCACATGATGCGGACCAAGAGGAGGAGGAGAAAACACGCCTGCCAAGTAGGAGTGACAGAAGGAGAGATTGCCTAACTACCAATACCAGCCCAGCAGTGAAGGGTGTCACTAGATGGAGGAGGAACCTTCGGGGAGAGACCAGCCCACACCAGAAGAGAACGCCCCCAAGGAAATGCACTTTAAAAGCCCACGCAAAATATTAGAATTGGTAGGTTTTCAAGGGTCTTTTTTGACCTGCTACATATTTGCTGTTAGGAAGGACCACTGAAAATTCACCTCGGAGATCTCTGAATGGGGTAATATATAACTTGACCTGCTTTGTACCACTATGCAATATTCTCTATATAAAATAATGTTCTAAATATCAGAATTGCTTGTTGTATTGGTTTTTCATATATCTGGAATAATTGGACATGCTGGAAAGGTATTAACATATGTCAACACCTTCTGATTGGAGTGGGCAGTTTTTATCTAGGTTGAACGAGGCACAGAAAAACCCTTTCCATCAATATGGCAGACTATGGTGGGTTTCTTATGGCGGGGAAGACTGTAGCCTACTACCCTGCTAGCCGGCGCGCTCATGTAATCTCATTAGTCGGCTGCGTCTACAGCATTCATGTACTAAAAGCTATATTTTCGATGTATCTTGCTCATTCAATGGCCGGCCGAGTTGTAATATATTGTCATGTCATGATGTCTTTGGGTAATTTATAAACTAAATTAATTCAGCTTTTTTTTTATATCTATTTGTTTTTGTACTGCTATTTTACATTGAATTCAACGAGTGGCCAGGCGCGCATTGCTGAGAAGCATGACAGGAAGAAAAAAAATCGATAGCCTACAATGTCTACGTCGGATTAGGTGTCCAAAAATCAGCAGAAACGAATATAAAAAGATCAGAACTAAAATGCGCTCATGGGAAACGGATTTACACTTTGAAATGCGCATAACTGGGCCCGTGCAGTGTTTTACTGAGTCTCTCTGCACGCGGCTGCATTCTGCGACAGTCTTGCACGCAGCCTAATAGATTAACTGAGAGGCAGAAGAAAAATACAACGCAACAGCGCTCACATTTTACAATCTGGAAGCATTTCTATAAGAAGAAGGCTATATTGTCGTTCTGGTCTAGGCATTGGGCAGAAGACTGTAGCCTACAATGCAGCCAAAGGCATTATCTCTTCCTCTGGCGTTAATGGCAGTAAGTAGCCTAATCCCAAGCCACACACACAGCTTTTGAGAAAGAGGGGAGCCGCGGCACTCACGGCAGGCTAATTTGAAAAAAGCATTTTATTGGGCAGAGAAAAAAATAGAATGTTTCGGCGTAAAGCCTTTGTCAACACACAGCTTTTCCCTGTGCGTCCAGACGACGTTTTAAGAGCTCATTATATGGCAAGGCTCGTGCGGACATCGCGCTGGGGCAGATACTGTGAAGTGATCAGCTGCATTATTGTACAATGGTAATAGTGACAACAGCCCGTGAAAAGTTGCATTCTACAACAGCATGAGTGAATACTGGATTCTGATTGGCTAGCAACAGTGGTAAATTGGGCAACAATCTACAGTTCGGCTCCAACCGCAATATCACTCCGCTGACTCCGTTCCCTGTGCTGACTCCGCCCACAGAAGATTTGCAGTCTGCAAATCTTCAACAAGGAAATGGCCATCTCTAACACAAGGAAATGTCCGATTTCGTAGTAACGTTTGATTTACTGGGTGGATTGAGTTTTGAGCAGTGGTTAGATGAAGATGAAGGTGAAGTGAACAAAGAACGACATGGTGAAATTGGGGAGAGAGAACTGGCTGAGCTTGAGTTGTCACGAGTTCGGACTAGCGGGAGGTCGGACTAGCGGGAGGTCCGACTAGCGCCCGGACCCCGAACCTGGGACTGTCAAACAAACAAACGCCCTCTGCCGTCACCAGATATCAACACACCACCACCAAAACAGGCTGCTTTAGATAACTGTTTAAATAACTGTACTTTTACAGGCAATGTATCAATAACTGTGAATCCCGTTAAGGAATAGGTTAGTTGTTTTTTGGCTCAAAGGCAACTAAATGTTTAGTGCAATCATTGATCTTGTGTATGGAACTATATTCTGTGGCGGAAGGATAAATGTATTCTGAAACCAGTAATGATTATAAATAAATGAATTGGATGTTACAATTGTGTATTTTTTATATTATTTGGTAGCTGTTGTAGAAAACAAATTTACCACTCGAGGTCGGGGGTTGTTGGCTGATTTACCACTGGTACAGGGTTTATAGCACTCGGCTTCGCCTCGTGCCACAACCCTGTACCAGTGGTAAATCAGCCAACAACCCCCTTCCTCTCGTGGTAAATTTGTTTAATGAAACGCTACAGTATGTGCAGTACTGAGTGCTACATCAGCACACGAATGAACCACCAAACAACTCTGTGCTGCTTTTAATCTCTGTAAAGCATGCTCTCAACACAACACATTTACTTGGTGAAATGACTAAAAATGAACAGTTGCAAATCAAAGTTTAGCCTCCCGCATGCATGCATGCAAGAAGTGAGGTCTCCAGACCATAGTTCAAGCAGAAGGCCACTCACGCGTAATCCGATCTCAACGTGGTCAGTCAAAAATCCTAGTATGACGTCTGCTATGACGTCAAACATGACGTCAGTTAATCCTCATATATATAGCAAGGGTTCTATGTCACCTCTCTCTCTCTGGCCGATCATAGCAGCAGCAGCCCACGGCAGTCCATCTCCCTTGAAGCCGGCCTCCGAAGCGTTGTTTTGCACCAGATCCGCAGACCGAATCAGCACCCACAAGCCTTCTCTACCCGTGGATATTCCCATTCCTGGCATGTTGAGTTCCGAGCCAGGGCAGCCCATGGACTGTGACGGCAGCCTAGACATCGGTCCCCTGTCCGACGAAAACGTTGGCAAAGCGACCGGACCACAGGCTGCCAGCATAGCCCCGACGAGAAGGCCCAGCGCGCGTTCCCGTGGCACGGGGCGCGCCACTGCGACGGCCCGTGTAACAGAAGACGAAGCGCCGCGCCGTGGACGCCCAAGAACGCGTGCGAGCGTGCCGGAGGGAGAGGCCGCTCGGCGCGGACGTGCGAGAGGCCGCGGGCGAAGACCAGTAGAGGCAGCTGCCCCGGGAGCCGGGAGCCGCCGAGGAAATGCAGGCCGCGGGGCCGCCGCGAGACGCCACGTACCTCCTGGTCGCACTGACCTCCAGGCCGCCGCCCCGGAAGCGGAAGCGGCCCCATTCGTAGCTCCGCCGAGCCGACAGGGGTCGTCAAGAGCCATTCTGCTGTCCCTGCTAGATAATAGCAGATCTGTAGAAGCTCGTCTGAGAGCCCTGGAAACCCCCCCCCCCCATTCCCCCCACTCCCCCCACGTTAGCCTCAGCCCAGCAGCAGCCGATCCTGCCCGGGCCATTAAGAGCCATCCTGCTGTCCCTGCTAGATGCTAACAGATCAGTGGAGGCTCGCCTGAGGGTGCTCGAAACCCCCCCCCCCATTTCCCCCACGCTCGCCTCAGCCCAGCCGGCTCAACAGCCGATCCCGCCCCCGCCCGCGCAGCAAGCCGACGTGCTCCCCACCACCACCCAACCCGCCCGGACGAATACCCTGGCATCCGCCACGCCCCCGGAGCACACCAAGCCCTCCCGGCTGGACCGGCTGCTGGACATGCCGCCCGCCGGCCCGGACGTCCAGGAGCAGCATTCCTGGAACAACGACGACCGCTCGCTCAACATCTTCGTCAAGGACGTCAACAAGCTGGTGCTCCACCGCCAACCCGTGGCGCAGAGCACGGACGCCATCCGCGGCCGGGTGGGCTACACGCAGGGACTGCACGTGTGGGAGATCAGCTGGGCCACGCGCCAGAGGGGGTCCCACGCCGTGGTCGGGGTGGCCACGGGCGACGCGCCGATACATTCGGCGGGCTACACGGTCCTGGTGGGAAACAACACCGAGTCCTGGGGCTGGGACCTGGGCCGGTGTAAACTCTACCACGACGGCAAGAACCACGCGGGCAGAACCTACCCCGCCTTCCTGGAGCCCGACGACACCTTCATAATACCAGACTCGCTGTTAGTCGTCCTGGACATGGACGAGGGGACGTTAGGTTTCATAGTGGACGGACATGACCTAGGGGTGGCGTTCGGAGGACTTAAGGGCAGGAAGGTGTACCCCGCAGTGAGCGCCGTGTGGGGACACTGCGAAATACGAATCCGGTACATAAACGGACTCGATCCGGATCCCCTCCCTCTGATGGACCTGTGCAGGCGCTCCGTGCGGGCGGCTCTAGGAAGGGACCGCTTGAGCGGAATCCACGGACTGCCCCTGCCCGCCTCTCTCAAGAGCTACCTGCTCTACCAAGGACGGGGTTGACGACCACAGCACCGAGCATACCCCGGAGGACCAGTCACCCGTGGACGCGAAAGGACCCATGAGGAAAGTATCAGTACTTCAGCATTTAAACGGGCAATCTACCAGTCCAGTCCCACAAAGGGCAATTTAAGGCATGAATACTGCAAACAAGCTGTACGCTGTGTAGACATAAAAATAAAAAATAAAAAAGACAATAAATACAATAAATGACACTGATAAAGCAAGATCCCTGATTACAGTGTATCCAACACCACAAAGGAATATAGGTGTCAGATCAATACAAATTAATTTCAGTCAATACAACCCAAGTACATATTAGACTTGTTCAAGGGTTCAAATCAAAAGGTCAAGGTACAGACCTAGTCTAGATAAACCGACCACTTCTCGTACTGTGGCTGTTCACCAGTCGAATGGCCTCTGGAACTGGCCAGCGGGAGTCACAATAATAATAATAATAATTATAATAATAATAATTACAACAATAATAATAATAACCACGCAAGGGGCCATTCTAACACCCCTGGCCCACGGAGCTTGTCTGAGCATCAGCTAGAATGAGTGTTACTGCATAACTTCGGACCGAAGCCAGACGGCCCAGGGAATGCTGACGTCTTTCCATGTTAAGCTACCCGGTCTTAACACACCACCTCCTGTTCTTAACGAATTTCAAAGTAAAATGCCTCTGGCATTTCTTCAGAAGCAGAATCAGAATGACTTAATGATCCCCGAGGGGAAATCGGGACAGGTTGCAGTAGCTCGCTCACAGTACACACATAGCTTAAAATAAAATGAACAGTAGTAAATGCAACGCAAATGCAATATTAAGCAATATTTTTTTTTTCAAAAACATAGCATAGAATAACTAGTAAATGCGCTAGAAGCAAAAAAAAATAAAAAATAAAAAAAATAAAAATAAATAAAATAAGTGGAATGTCTAAGTAGCAAAATACAAAACACGTCAGGTAAGTATACATTCCGTGTCAATTATCATTATTGCACCCTGGACTATATTAAGTCGGCTTGCCCTATACGCCACACGTGGCTCAGCCAGGCACAGTTAACCTATCGGCTGGCTCAGTCTCAGGGAGACTGAGCGTCTCCGAGGTGCTCTGTAAGAGAGGCATTAAATAGACTAATGGCCACAGGCAGGAATGATTTCCTGTGCCTCTCCGTACTGCATCTAGGTGGAATCAGTCTCTCACTGAACGTACTCCTGCGTTCGACTAGCACGCCGTGGAGTGGGTGCGAGTCATCGTTCACGATGGAGCGTAGCCTGGACAACGTTCTCTTCCCTGACACCGCAGCCAGAGAGCCCCGCCGCCCCAGCACACAATAGCATACAGGAAGGCACTAGCCCCCTTCTGCCCTTTCTCGTTCATGGCTCACTACGTCAAGCTCAGGCCTCGGACCGGCCCCTCGGCTCCCCTGCTCCTCATCGCATCCTGTCACCACACGACAAAATCCCGGTTCACCCTGCACCTCAAGCAGACGCTCCAGCAATGCCACCCCCGACGAAGGACTACTCTAGCCACTCCTTCAGGATCGGAGCGACCACCTCGGCCGCCGAGCAAGGAGCGCCCTCCGCCTCCCTCCAGCAAACGGGCCGCCGGCCCTCATCGGCACATCGTCATCGCCCGGAACAATTCCCCCTTCTGCCCCTTCTCGTCCATGGCTCACTACGTCAGGCTCAGGCCTCGGACCGGCCCCTCGGCCCCCCTGTTCCTCATCGCACCTTGTCACCACATGACAAGATCCTGGCTCACCCTGCACCTCAAGCAAACGCTCCAGCAATGCAACCTCCCGACAAAGAACTACTCCAGCCACTCCTTCAGGATCGGAGCGGCCACCTCGGCCGCCGAGCAAGGAGTGTCCTCCGCCTCCCTCCAGCAAATGGGCCGCTGGTCGTCATCGGCATTCTCCAGCTACATCCGCCCGGAGCAGGCGGCCATACTGGCGGCCCAAAGAACCCTCCTCCCTTAAATCGGTGAGCATGGCAACAAACAATGTCCCGGACTTCCGTGCCGATGAAGAAAATGTCTCGTTGGTGGTGGCTCCCCGAAAGCACGGCGCCAGCAAGGCGCAGTAAACTCCCCGGCTCATTTTTGGGGGGGGAAAGAGAAAGAGAAGAGAAAGAGAGAGCAAAAAAGTCAGGGTAGTCGCGCCAAGGCAGCCAAGTAGGCCAAGCCGGGAAGCGCCAAGCTAAACTCTAATGTACCAAGATCGAAGGCCCGACCGAGTTAGGAGCGCCGGCCGCAAATAGCCGTTAGCCGCTAAAAGGTCGAAGGCCGGAAAAGTACAATCGCGAAGCGCCAAGGCGGCCAGGTAGGCTAAGCTGGGTAGCGCTATCGCGAGGTGCCCGACCGAGTTGGGAGCGCCAGCCGCAAATAGCTGTAAGTCGCTAAAAAGGTCGAAGGCAGGAAAAGTACAATCGTGAAGCGCCAAGGCGGCCAGGTAGGCTAAGCTGGGAAGCGCTATCACGTGCCCGACCGAGTTGGGAGCGCCAGCCGCAAATAGCTGTAAGTCGCTAAAAAGGTCGAAGGCAGGAAAAGTACAATCGTGAAGCGCCAAGGCGGCCAGGTAGGCTAAGCTGGGAAGCGCTATCACGAGGTGCCCGACCGAGTTGGGAGCGCCAGCCGCAAATAGCTGTAAGTCGCTAAAAAGGTCGAAGGCAGGAAAAGCAAGATCGAAGGCCCGACCAAGTTGGGAGCGCCAGCCGCAAATAGCTGTAAGTCGCTAAAAAGGTCGAAGGCCGGAAAGTTCGATCGCGAAGCGCCAAGGCGGCCAGGTAGGCCAAGCTGGGAAGCGCTATCGCAAGGTGCCCGACCGAGTTGGGAGCGCCAGCCGCAAATAGCTGTAAGCCGCTAAAAAGGTTGAAGGCCGGAATAGTGCAATCAACTACTGGCGCCTGCAGATCTCAATTAACCTCCGGTAATCAGATCTTCCTTTTGGGGGATCTCCTAGCCCATGCAGGCGCCCTCCTCTGCCTCAAGAGCAGCGCCACTGGCCAATGGAGTCAAGCGCCAAAGCATTTGCCATGCACGCCGATTGCTAAATAAAGTTTGTCTAATCCTACCAACTGGCCTCTCCTGATTGAAGTGAGGTCTCCAGACCATAGTTCAAGCAGAAGGCCACTCACGCGTAATCCGATCTCAACGTGGTCAGTCAAAAATCCTAGTATGACGTCTGCTATGACGTCAAACATGACGTCAGTTAATCCTCATATATATAGCAAGGGTTCTATGTCACCTCTCTCTCTCTGGCCGATCATAGCAGCAGCAGCCCACGGCAGTCCATCTCCCTTGAAGCCGGCCTCCGAAGCGTTGTTTTGCCCCACCCACCTCCCCAGTCCACCACCAACGAGTCTTGACTCCTGATCCCCCACGGGGGGGGGATCTCCTAGCCCATGCAGGCGCCCTCCTCTGCCTCAAGAGCAGCGCCACTGGCCAATGGAGTCAAGCGCCAAAGCATTTGCCATGCACGCCGATTGCTAAATAAAGTTTGTCTAATCCTACCAACTGGCCTCTCCTGATTGAAATGTGGTGAAAACACAGCTCAGTAAAATTGTATGTGCCTGATAGTTAATACATAAGCTAGGCTACTATAAACTGATGTCCCACTTTTTTCTTTCTTTCTTTTTTTACGTTTGTTTTATTGTTTCTAGCTTGTTGATGTATTGGTGCATGCTCCCTAGTCCGATACCTCACGAGTCCGACACCTCACGAGTCCGAAAAAAGAGGCATTGGACAGGGGATCATGTCTATGTTCCCCGGCTTCTATGTTCCCCGGGTTCTATATTCCCCGTTTTTCACTAACCCTAAAGCTAACCTCCCCCAGACCTTAACCCAAAACCTAACCTCTCCCACCCCCACGCCTAAACCTAACCTCCCCCAGACCCTAACCCAAAACCATGAGGTGTCGTCGGACTCGTGAGGTATCGGACTAGGGAGCAGCCCCCGATGTATTCAGCCCCCACATCTATTGATTCATTTTGTTTTTTATGTAGGATTGTTTTACCCCATAATGGCTATTAGAATTAGTTTTCAGGCAGATGAAAATAATATAGGCTACTGCAAAGTTACTAGAAATTAGCATGTAAAGCAAATATCTTTAAATATTTTGTCCTGGGGAGCATAAATGTTCCTTTTTTTCTTTTTCTTTTTTACCCCTGTACCTGTTTGCACCCCTGAAAATTATTTTTGATGTGGGGTTGTATGATGTACTTGCATACAGTCAGTGTACTACATGCAGTAGAATGCATCCGGTGCTGTCCCAGTTTATAGCTAATGGCCGTGTGATGTGAGTAGAGCTGTTTGCTGAGTGTGAATGGCGCCATGAGGTAAAATGGAAAAAACTGAAAAAATACATAAAATGCTTCCATACTGCTCACCTAGAGTAGTACAAGCCCTGAGATGCCAAGTTGACATGAAACGACATAATTTATTTTACACCCTGTTTTTAGCTGAAATCCATATGCAACTGGACTATTTCTTCTTTGCATAGCTTCTTCTTTGCAAACGCACAAAGAGCAGCAGCAGCCGGGAGGAGGAGCCTCTGCTGAAGGACAACCCGTGCAACTTTGTCATCTTCCGCATCCTGTACCACGACATCTGGCAGATGTAGCTACAAGAAGGCCAAGGCTTCCTTCTGGACCGCCGAGGAGGTAGACCGCTCACGACATGCTTAGCTTTAAATGTTAGGGCTTTAGATGACAGATAAAGGGTTGTCATTTTGTTTAAATTTTAGTAGGGCTGCACGATATTGATTTTTTTTACAACATGCTGATATATGCGCACATTTCCCCCCCCCATCTAATAGACCCTTTTCACAGGGGCCATTTTCTGTAGAAAAGGCAGGATAAACACAGGTGCAAGCAAAACATTAATGAGGGTTTCCAAATTCCAATCATGGAAGTTGGAAACCCTCATTAGTGTTTTGCTTGCACCTGTCTGAGAAGGGTCTATTTCAAGTCTCTACTTTAGTGGAATAAATTAACACATTATTATCATGATGGCCCATAATAAAACTAGAGCCCCTACCGATACTGGATTTTTGAGGCCAATGCCGATATTGGGGAATAAAAAAATTCCGATATCGATATATTGGCCGATATTCTTATATTAATTATACACATTATATTACACAATGTTTTTGCAATGATCCCTCAAATATCAAACACTTGACAAAGATAACTTGACATGACTTGAGATACATGTATGTAATGTAGGCAGGATATTTTACAGCTTATCAATAAACTTTATTGTCCAAAATGACATCAATGCAATGAAACAGTAAACTTAACTGGGGATTTAATAATTATAAATAACTAGAAATACAAAAACACAAATAGAACAAATATAAAATATAACTTGAATTAAGAAAAAAGATCAAATATACACAAATACAAATATAAAAAATACAAAATAAAAAAATATCGGCATATCGTCCGATACCGATATATCGGTTATCAGCCAATATCGGCCGATAATATCGGTGGACCGATATATCGGTCGGGCTCTAAAGAAAACCACTTCAACTTAGGTTATCTGAAACATGCCATATTTTTTATTTATCAAACATTTTCCTTAAAGCTGCATTCAGCGATGTTTTCGTGTTAAAATATGTGTTAAATGGCTCTATATTCTGACAGCAATCACTGAAATAGTGTTTGGTCAGTAACTTGGAACCCCCCACCCTCCACTCTCCTCTATCTCTCTCCTGTAGCCCTGCAGGCTGGGTGGATGTATCGCTACAACCGTAACAAGTCTTATTTCATTGGCCTGTAATATTGACAGAAATTCTCAAACTGCCAACATGTGTGCTTGTGACCGAGCGAGTTCATTCTTCCAAGAACGATAAGCAATAACGTTCTCCCCAAGAACACAAGAACAAGAATGCAATTTATTGGTATTGAGAAAGGGCCATTGCCCACATAGCCAAATGTATATATAGATTAAATCATAATTCATTCACTAGTACAAACTAGTAAAAATATCATTGTCAATTAGGGATGCACCGATCGATCAGCATGTGACCAGAAATGGCCGATTTTCAGCTGATCGGCCTCGACCGGTGACTGGTAACTTTTTAAAATCTAGTAGGCATATTGGCAGGTGGTCAAAAAAGTACATATCAAGTCCTGCACCTGCTCTGGTGGTGACATAGGAGTGAGTGAGAAAAGGATCAAATATTGGTGGTTAAGACTGAATAATGACATCACAACTGTTAATTTAAAATGAGTTATTCCTCTAAACCTGGCTTCAAATGGCCCAAATTTTTCGCACCGGCGCCGTTCAGTCCCCCAGCCCCCAGCAAAATCTGGCTCTCTGGTAGCGAGGACATTTTTATATGGCCCTCTCTATCATCAAAGTTGCCCAACCCTGGTTTACGGCGTGACAATATCTGGGTTTCTCATGTGACCCCCCATGAAAAAGAATTGCCCACCCCTAGCCTAACCTTTCTCACCCTCAGGTGTGCATAAACTACAGGTTATTATTAACTCCTTTTTAAAATACAAAAATGTGAAATTATCGGCCATGAGAAGCAGGTAATTATCCGTATCAGGCCGTTGGCTGAAAGAAAAAAAACATATCGTGCAGGGGCGGAGCGACCCTATCAGCCCATGGGGGCCTTAGGGAGCTCTTAGGGCCCCCCCCCCCATACCCCCAATTTTTTCTTTTTTTCTTTTTTTCTTCCCCCAATTAAGGCCAACGGTGAAGAAAAATATCTTATTTTAAACACACCAATGTTATTGTCTATTGATTTAATTGCTCTCACACTCAGGCCTGGCCTGTCCTGGCATGCATTTTTTTTTTTTTTTTTTTTTTTGATGGGGGCGTGGGCCCAGGGCGGGCGCACCCTCTGCCCCGGTGTACGCTCCGCTACTGATATCGTGTCTGTCCTTAGTCACGTCACATATTGGGGAAATAGATCTGTATTGTCATTTATTCTAATGTGGTCTGCAGCTAAAATGCTTCCAGCAAAACTGATTATGTCCTATATGTGTCTTGTGTTTCAGGGGTTGAGTTCATGCAGTGCAAATCTTGCAAATTTGCAAGCTCCAGTCAAGAGGCTCTTCTAAAACATTGTCGTCTTCACCATGGAAAAGGTGCACACTGGCCTTGTTTTCACACAGACTGTGTATGTGTATTTAAAACACCTGGTGCATTACGAGCACACCTCACAAGATCACACACAACTGGGAAGAATATACAAGAAATTTCAACATTTCGATGTGAAGTGTGTGACTTTCAAGACAATTGCAGCCAAAAAACTTTTTTTCTCCATCTTGCAGTTCATTTAAATAATCGACAAACTGTACAATGTCCCATTCTAAGGTGTACCTTTAAAACAAACATTCGCGCAACCTTCAGGTCTCACAGAAATCGAAAGCATAGAAATTGTACACTTGGGGATTTTCGAACAATAGCAAGAGCCGAGCCTGAAGATGAGTTAAATGATGGCGAACAATCCGATACTGAAGCAGGGACATCAACAGAGAATATTGTCAGACCAGACGAGGTTGAACAACTTGTAGAAGATGTGGATAGTGAGACGCTTCAGCACAAATTGGCTTCTCTCTTTCTATGTATGCAAACAGTCTTGCATGTTTCTAAAAGTGCAACACAAAAGATTGTAGAGGACTTGCATAACCTGCTGTCATTCTCGACCGTTCAGACTCTCGACAGTGTCAAAGCGATCCTTTCAAAACACAAAATTGAAGTAAATGATTCTGTTTTGCAAGAAATTTCTAATGCTATAGTTAAAACTAATCCACTCCTTTTAACAACATCAAAGAAAGGTTCCCTTTCTACAGACTACAGAAGGAATGTATATTTTAATGAACAATTTTCTGTTATTGAACCCATAGAATATCTTTACAACACAGCCCATAAACAATCTTTTGTTTATATATCTGTCATTAAAGTACTTGAGACTTTACTAGGACGGGCAGATTTCTTGGACCAAATTGTATTTGAGCAACAAGGTTTACCTGGACACTTTAAGTCTTTTCAAGATGGCAAGTATTACAAGGACAATAAGCTACTGGGACAGCAAAACACATCTATCAGCTTGGGTTATTACGTGGATGACTATGAAATTTGTAACCCTTTGGGCACTTCTAGAAAGATTCACAAGATAACTGCAGTATATTGGGTTCTTCTAAATGTACCAGCCAGGTGCCGATCAAGCCTCACTTCAATTCAGCTAGCTCTCTTGGGTAAAAGTGTGGATATCAAGCAATTTGGTTACGAAAAGTTTCTTGAGCCATTGATTAAAGATATAAAGTGTCCAAAACGGGACAACACTCGTTTTTATTGTAAAGAAATAAGTGCCACAGGAGTAGATTCTTATTTCCATGGTGCGGGAAAGCACCAGTAGGCATTATACCTATATGCTAAGTGTGATAATCTAAAATAGAATTACAATGTAATCCCAGATGATGCTGCGTCTGTCACATCTTTCACATTAGCTAACAATATTTTTTTGCTTTGTATCCTCTTTATACCTCATTTGGTTTCACATGGGGTGTGAATCACAGGGTGAATCTTTAGAGATGAGATGAATACTATGCTTACTGACCAGGTAAATGCTGGTATTTCCCTGTTGGTTGGTAATTGTGTTGATATCTAGTCCAAAAACAATACATGGCCAGTTGATAATATAAAATAGAGGGTGAGATTTTGTCATATGATTTTTATTATTATTATTTGACAATATTTGTGGAAGTATCACCCAGTTCACAAGAGGACCTATTCATTGTTTGTAAAACTAATCAGCTTTTAAGTACTTTTAACTGGTCGTTAGTTCTTTGTGGTATGCAGTTTGTTTTTACCTTGGAGGTCGCAAATTGCCAGTTGCTACCAGGAAAAATCTCATAAAACCGTGCGTCAACTCGGAGTTCCATACTCACAAACTCGGGTATGATTCCTCAACCCCTAGTTGCTCCTGGCTCGTGACAATTGACATTGACAGACAATTGTTTTCCCCCAACAATATATGCTTTCAGATGATTTTGCATTGCAGCTTGAACACTTTTAGGTCAGAGATGATGCATTTGCCACTTGCCACCTCCAGCCATAAACAAACAGCATTAGTGCTTCAGTGTAGGGTACACTTGCACAGCCAATCATTTACAGTATCCGTTTCCTCTTACCTCTAAAAAAAGAAAGAAAAAAGTTGCGGCATTATTATCGTTTTAATGTGCAAGTTCAAATTGATACATTTATGCTCAGTGCTAAAGGTGCTAAAAGCACGCGTCTGCGTGAGTGACTGCATGCTGGACTTTTTTCTTTTTCATGGAATTTTTCATGGATCAATGTATTTTGGTGGTCGGGATTTTAATTTTACTCCATGTTCTGAAGTAGTTAGGGCCCAGTCTGATGTATCACTATATTCAGTCATGAAGTACCATTTTGAAAATTTGTATTAAATATTTTAATGTGACAACACATATTTGTTAAGTACTGTATGCACTTTAACTGTTAACATGTTACATGTTCACAACCATGCCACAAGAGGAATAAAGGAGGTTTCAACTCTCAGCTGTGTGCTCTTGATTTTATTGGATTAAATTATGTATTATTATTGAGCAGTATATTAAGGAAAACTTGTATCTCAAGAATCGTTTTTTCAGCAAGAATATTTGGGTTTATTGAAGGTACAGTACAAATACATGGCATTGAAGCAAGAATTACATGTTTTCACATTTGCATGCAACAGCATGTGCTAGAAAATTCATGTTTTCTCAACTTTTTTTTTTTTACAGTGCAGAGGAGAGGATTTTACTGATTTAACAATGAGTCTGTTTGCTGGCATGGACATTTTCACAGACGAGAATACCAAAATGTATTTTCATGAAAACCGACTTAAAGCATTTGTGTGCTGGTCATTCAAGGAAGGCTACCTTAGCATTCTTTTGACTCAAGATGATCAACTACGTCCGCCGCACAGTCAGTACATTTCTCATTCTTATATTTTACAAATCGCGTCTGGCTTGCTTACTGTGCAACTATCAATATCACCAGCAGATTTGATCCTTAGCTAAATGTAATGGGATTCTAAAGCCTGGATTATGCTTGACGCTTTGGCCGGCCGCACGGAGATGAGAGACACGGAATCCTGACGAGGAAACGTGTGGAGCTTTTATACTCTGTGCAGGTTTCTGCTCGCGGAATTGAGCACGAATCTTGAAAACTCCACTTTGTCCGCCCAACCGCGTCTGCGTAGTTACAAAATTCGGGGTGTGCACGGCCAGGCGAAAACCGCCCGCACGGAGCCTTGCGGAGGGTCGTGTCTGCTGATTTGACGTCACTTTTCCGCACGGACACTCGCGTTCCTCGCTGATGCGGAAAGCATAATGAGCCCTTAATATAGAAAAGCCCCAAAGTGCCAATGGAGTCCATGATCCCCATTGAAAACCCCCACGTCACCAGGCCTGACGCAGAGGGCTCGCAAGGTGAGAGATTTAATCATAGAAATACAAGGTATATATCCCACCCAAATCAGCCATTTTGTGTTTAAAAGGCAGGAAGTAAAACAGGTGCAAGCAAGGCATTGACACTGGGACAACGACCCACAGGATTAGGATCAGATTGAGGAAAAAGTGCATGTAAACACAGCTACTGTATTCACTTCTCAGTCAGCAGGGGTGGCCTTTCCTCCCCTCCTCTCCCCCATTCTCTGCTTCATTCATATCCAATTTCTCTCATTAAAAATTACCTGTAATCTCTGTCATCTGCCCGCTAATTATGTGTGTCAATTATGTTCGTATCGTAGTCAAATACTACAATTTGAAGTGTGTCGCATTTTGGCACCACACTCGCATGTCATTGCGTCTGACACCTAACATGATATTGTAGATATCATGTTACATTTCCTTTATTACATTTCCTGTGTTCTCAGACTGGGAAGTGCTTTATCCTCAAAACTACATGATAATAATATCAATGTAATAAAACGGAAATAAATAAATAATATGCAGCTACATGTCAGGTGTCGGACGCAATGATATGCGAGTGTGGTGCCACAGGTTTTCTTTCCAGTGACCACGATTGGCAAAACCCATGGTGAAGCGTACATTTTTTCAACATCGCCAGCTGTCAATCGGTTTATTTCTGCTGAGACTGAAGCCCGTACAGCAAAGGGCAGCTGGCGCTGGCGCTGGACGTCTAGTGCTCAATGACAAAACATGTCACTTCAGGAAGCCCTCCCTACGCTTAGGGCAGACCAGCACTGCAGATGGCATCCTTCTTGACCAAGAGCACATTAAAGCCATCCTCAAAGCTCCTCCTCCTCCCGACGTCACAAACAGAAGTAAAAAAAAAAAAAAAAAAAAACTTAGGTGGGTCGTAGGAACAGGGATGCAAACTCATGCAGAGTGAAAAAGGTGACAGTTTCACAAAACCACCCAGCAGAAATCATTAAATTAATGACCCTATTTTGGGATTAAAAAAAAAGGTGACTGTCACCTAAAAGTGACCAGTTTGCATCCCTGTGTAGGAAGTTCTCTGAGGCTTTCACACCAGCAGGGCTCCGTGCCGGTTCCGGTTCCCGAACCCAAATTTGAACCGGCCGGGGCGTTAATAATAATAAAATAATTTGCAGTGGTCTCCTCAGGAAACCAAATGTTTAGTGGCGATTTGAGCATCTACCGAATCTCAAGAAAAGCTAGAAAGCAGTACAAGAAAGAGCGAGTCGTATGCCCAACTTGCGGAAGAGATGGCCAAGGCTGGGTTCACTCGAACGCCAGACCAAATAATTAATAAACTTAAAAAACTGAAGAAGGACTACCGATTAATGTCCTCCCACTTCGGTTCCGCTTAAACTGGTGTGAACACGGGCTGGTTCGCCAGAAAGCACCAAGTTTCTGAGACTCCAGAACAGAGCCAGAACCAGAACCGTGTCTGTCTGAAAGTGGTGTGTCACTCTGTTCAGAGAGATGTACACACTGATCTGGACTGGACAGATCACTACTAGCCTCTCCTAATAACTGTGTCCTGCCATGGCACAAGACCATGACTTGTTTAATTTAATTTTTTATTTTTATTTGGATCTCTTTTAGCGTATTGGCTAATCTTCCAAGAGCCCACATTAAAACATTACAAGATACAATAATCATGAATACAACATACAATATTACATTACAGCATGCAATAATCATACAAAAACAACATATCACGCCCACACACGCACGCGTGCGCGCACACACACACACAGGATGCAGCAACAGTGAGACATAGAGACCGCCCACAAAATGTTAAAGGTCCCATTCTGTGCAAAAGCTGTTTTTACTTGTAAATGCATATATACTGCTGTCAGCCCTCCCTGTAATGAGTGGTCACACGCTCAGAACTGCCACAGTTGGATTTGTCCCTATCCAGCGTCCCCCTGCAGTCTCCTCCAAGCCACACCCCCAAACGCTTCGTTTGCCCAGAGGGGAATTGGGACGTCACTAGCTTCCTCCTGCATACTGCGCGGGTCTCTCTCACACAAGCTACCTGCACCATTTTGTCTATAGCCACAAAATTAACACTTCTAGCTGGAGCGACGCCAACTGTACGTGATCCAGCAACTGCAGAGGTGCATTCGGTAAGTCTAGGCATTTTGAGATGTCCTCTTTAGCGTAGTACCGTTAAGTTAACGATAACTCGCAACCTAGCGTGCTGGTCCACAGACGCTAATCTGATTGGCCGCTGGGAGCCTGGGGCGGGCTCTCCCTCAGCGGCCAATGGGAACTGTTAGTTCTGAATATATTATAGAAACAGGCCATTCTTGGGAAGCGACGAGATGAGGAAGTGAGAACTCCGTCACAACAAACGGGGTTGCTATATTTTCGACAGATTAATCCAGAATCATGTTTTATGGACCAGAGACACACGTTTTTAAGAGGTTACAGCTGCACGAATTGGGACCTTTAAACGTCTGGCGCGCGAGTGGGGTAAAACCGCCGATATATCTCATGGGCTGACTCACCAAAATATGGTGCTGCGGCTCTAAACTACAGGTTTGGGGGTTCTAGAGCAGAACACAAGACGTCTGCTCAGATGTGCGTTTACTGCGGTGGTTAAATCCCTGATCGTGTCTGCCTGGGCTGGGCTATCGGCTAAATTCTAACGTTGCTGAATGGATAGACCGGGGGAATTTACCCCACCCTGACCCCGCCGCCAGGCTAACCCAGCATCTATTGTGGGCGTTCTCAGACATGCGGACTGTCTCTATGCTCCAGTACTGTGGGCCATCCCATTGTACTGTGTAGTTCACTCGTAACTTTTTCAAACCCACATCTTAACACGTTCACTGCCAAGGACGTGTTAACACGTTTTCAGAATCCAGCTGTTGACTGCCAAGGACGTGTTAACACGTTCTCAGAATCTATTTTTTTTTTTGACGGTGGGACGTTGATCTAACCCTTTTACGTCTCCTACACCAGAATTGGAGGTATTGAATGTGTATAATCTATTTTAACGACCCACTGAGTGTCGACATGTCTCTCCACAGTAGAAAGAGGCGACCCAAAACTGGAGGGAAAAGCGCGACGAAGCCGTTCTCATACTGTAAAATTGATGGCGAAAACGCTTTCACTTTCGCGCTGATGCACAGCGGTGGCAACGGTGGGGGGTTCCAAGAATAGATTGGATGCACACTTTGAAACACGCAGCATAAATATGACCAGAATCGCATCAAAGCTCTCAACCAAAACTCCACGAAACGAGCGAGTCCACCCAGACTTCCTCAAACAGCGGCCGCTCAAACAGGCAGCAGCCAGGCAGCAGCAACTTCGTTGTGACACGCCCGCTGGAGAGCCAGGGAGGCAGGAGGAGAACACACACGGAGGGAGGAGTTGGAAGCAGAGGGGGGTTTCCTGCTGTTATGGAGGAAATTACTGTTCAAAACTATTGTTTAGATGTCTGATTCTTACTGATGCCAAAAATGAATGGTTAAAGTGACTGTTCTATCGAATTTCACAAAAAGCCGTTTATCTCTGAATAATTTTTCTGACGCTGAAACCATGCTGTATTCAACTGCTAATGCTTACATAACTACTAACTCTACAAACTAACTCTTTTAGACAGAGAAAGCACACATTCTATTAGTTCTTTTGAGATATTGTGTGTTCACAAAATCTTAGCAGAAAAGAATCCTCGGGTCTTGAAAGATGAGCCAGAATCCTCAAAAAAACCCTCTGGCAGAAGCTAACTACAGTAAAAAAAAAAAACGTCTGGCAGTGAATGTGTTAAGAGCATTCTTGCTGCCTTGTTTATTGTGATCTGTAATCTCCTCATATCTCTCTGAGCTGCATTACCCCACGGTTACCCCACACCGCACAGCAATCATTCATGTGACTATAGATTAGGCTATGAGATATTACCTTAAAGCAGGACTAAACCCCCCAGCTTTCCTGCAAAACAACACTCCACTCGATCCGAAAACCCCACAGGCAAGATGGCCGCCCACACTGCCCTCCTTAGCTGGCAGAATTCCTCCCCCATAAAGTAATATCTTGGCCAATAAGTATGTAACATACAAAATAAAACAACCCGTAATATCTTAATTTTATGT